>NC_088685.1:73838570-74476903 GCF_028017835.1 Emys orbicularis | reverse complement strand
AGACGATTGAAGACAATGGGAGTCTTTTCATTAATTTCATTGGGCTTTGGATCAAGCCATAAAATTACTAAACAAGCAAATTACTACCTACGAGACCTTTTAAAAGGATCTATTTATTGTGCAGGCAATATCCAGTAATAACTAGATTCTGGGCCAGGTCTTGATTTCCTAAATCCACTGACTTCTGGCTCAGTTCTGACATTCTGTCCCTTTGTCAGGTTTATCCTGGGGAAGGTGTGGAATGCCAAAAACATACTGAAACTTCTTTGTTTTTGTTTTTGCCATTGCTTATAAAATAAACGGATAGTGGAATATGGTGTTTTGTTTAATATTTTTGGCGCAATGCTGTGTTTTGCTTTGAGGGTGAAAAAACTTGTTTCTCTGAATTAAACCATGGGGAAGTTGATTCATATCTCCTTTTGGTATTGAATATGAGTCCTGTTTTAGTTGAAAGTTTACAAAATCTTAGCTTTCTATAGGCAAAAAACTGAGCAAGTGATCCAAAAATAATGTAAATTGAAAATGTTTGGTTTAATGTACCTTTCTGTTTGTTTGTTTGTTTTTCCCTGTAAAAAGACAGAAGACAGGTTCTTTGTACTAAATGTCAGTGGAAGATTCATTAGGCCAATAGTGAACTGTGGGTGTCTGAGGAGGTGGCTATTTTCTCTTTGTTGCTGTTTGAAGGGAGAAATAAGCCTGATAGTACCAATAGCTGGTTTAACATTGTCACTCTGTCCAGCTGTTCCTGTAGAGGAAACCGGGCAAAAGAGCATGCAGGGACTGGGGATATAACATTCTCATTGGGAGCTAGAATGATTTTACTATGATTAATCTAACTTGTAGGGGGTAAGGACTTCAGTGACAGGCTTTGGTCTGCTTCTGTTATTCAGAATAATGGGTAACTTTCACCTCCTACCTCTGGGTCTCTGTAGAAAAGATCTGTATGGATCGGTGTTCATTCTGAATTGCATTGTCAGCATAGCTGTGATTTTCTTTGACAGTTACATCAGTGGGGATGAGAAGAAAGGAATTAGGCATGAAAAATTGCTTTGTTCTCTTGAGTTCTAGACAAGATTTTGAATGTGTACCATGCAGTCTTCAGCACATCTGCAGATGATTACATTTATAAAGAATAAACATCAAAAAAGTATTTTAAAAACTTAATAGTGCAGGAAAAAAGCAAAAAAAAATCATTTTGAAAGAGGAGACTGAATATTCTATGGTGAGTAGCCTACCCTATACAAAAATAATTAAAAAAAACCAGATTATATGACTAATAAAGAATCACCTTGAAAGCTGAGTTGACCAGATAGCCCATCACTAATTTAACCAAAGTATATAATTTTACAACAAACAAAATTTGGGACATGCAGAAAGGATCTTGGTTAAATCTTAGATATTATTCTTTAATCCTCACATTTATGAAACAGTCCACCTGTTTCTACCAGTAGGGCAACTGCAGCATAATGCCTCCAATTGGTTAAAGGGCTTTTCTTTGTTTTCATACTGTAATATACCTACACTTCAACCATGGCAATATCCATTATGCTGAAGATCTGCGCCTGGGGTTAGCCACAGAACGATACAGTTTAGGCCAGGGGTCGGCAACCTTTCAGAAGTGGTGTGCCGAGTCTTCATTTATTCACTCTAATTTAAGGTTTCGTGTGCCAGTAATACATTTTAACATTTTTAGAAGGTCTCTTTCTATAAGTCTATAATATATAACTAAACTGTTGTTGTATGTAAAGTAAATAAGGTATTTAAAATGTTTAAGAAGCTTCATTTAAAATTAAACTAAAATGCAGAGCCCCTGAGACCATGGCCAGGACCCAGGCAGTGTGAGTGCCACTGAAAATCAGCTCGCGTGCCACCTTTGGCACACGTGCCATAGGATGCCTACTCCTGGTTTAGGCAATAGGTTTATTTGAGAGATTCTTAGAAGTACTTTTTGGTTTTGATTAGTGACAGGTTGGTAAAATGAACGCAAGAAAATAAGTTTGGGACCTGATCCTGCTTCTCCTGAAGTTAGTGGGAGTCTTGTCATTGATGTCAGTGGGAACAGGGGCAGGCCCAGTTCCTGTTTGACTGTTTTTTTTCCTCCCCTTATACTATTTCCAAAGTACACTTTGTACCTTAAGATAACAGCAATTTCTTTCCTCTTTTTTTTTTTTTTTTTTTTTTTTTTGAGACACAATTTCTGATAGATACAAAGGCCTTAACCTGGAGAACTAAACTTGACAATGAAGGGCTCAATTATGAGCCTTGCTGCGCACCCATACAGTGAAATAAGGAAGCATGAGGAGCTACTTTACTGTACTGTGTGGGCTGTGTGCATCACCGTACCCTGCACTGGAGGGTGTAGTAGGCACCAGGGTGCTGTTACTGGCCTTCCTGCTCAAATGGGTGGGAATGGACTGGCAGAAGTGGATGAAGCTGAAGGCTTTCCCCACATCCTGCCTGTTGCCAGAACCTTTTCCAGCTGCCAGAGCCTTTCACTGCTAAAAACAGAGTAGATGGGGCTTGCACTGCTTGGGTGCACAGAGAGCTGTGTAGGATATATACCTTGCGGGTTCAGGCATGTAGGGCACTCTACTCTATTTGCCTGAGCCGTGCCTCACCGTCTACACTGTTATTTGTACCCGTGCTAGCTGGGAATGCAGTGTCTATACTCTACACCCCCCCCCCCCCCGTATAGGCATACCGTAAGAGAAGCACCAAATATCGCGAGAATCCCCATAAAATCATGTGAGTTGGCAACACTGTTAAATGCGTAGTTCTTCTCTGAAATTCCTGTGTAAAAATAGGACCTTCTTACTGAATACGTGTGTTCCATTTGTGTATTCATAATCAGGCCTGCTCACATTCTTGCTGTTTTTCAATGCTTTTAGCCCTACAGAGCCAACACACTACAGAAAGAGTGAGCTGAGGATGCTATTAAATCTGATCATCACCAACAACGTTGTTTACTGAGTTCCAATAGATTATATCTGTGCAAACCGGTAGAAGACAAATGGGTTGAAGAGGTCTCTCTGAATACAATGGGGTTGCACAGGTATAATCGAGGGTGTAATTTAGCTTGCAGAAACTTCATTATGCCTGAAATGGAAAGAAGCCAGTTTGGTTTTCACAGTCCAGAAGTCCAGACTGAGTTTGCATGGTTGGCAACTAGCAAAAATACCTGTTTACTTGCAAACTGAGCAAATTTGATACAGAAATAATTGAAGGACGATAAACATGGATCCACATAATGCCATTTTTAGAGACCCTTTTTAGAGTACAACCATGCTTTAAGTAGTGTGTGCTGAATACCCCCAATGGACAAGCTAAATGGGACATTCAACACATAATGGCATGATCATGCAAATCCTTCTATGGTAAACATCAGGGAGCACATGATAGTTGCATTCCTATCCTCATGTAAATGGAGGCTATGTGTGGTCTCAAGTTGGGTTCAGAATTAGGAATATTCCCTCTGCACTGAGCAGAATAGATTTTAGGCCCATGGACACCTACTCCTTTGTACTCAAAAGTGCAGGATTAGAAAGGAATGGGGGAAGGGCTGGTGAAAAGCAAGCATATCTGAGGAAACGTGGGCTGAAAAGTGATCCTCAGTTTGCAGATCAAATGCTCAGCTATGTATTTCTCCATTTGGCCTTACTATTGCTGCTGAACTGGAGTAAGTTGGTGGCTATGCAGAAGCAATCTAATTATTTCAGGGTTGGTTTCCACTGCTTTCCCTATCCTGCACATCCTCTTTTATATGTACTGTACAACACTGCACTTACCCTGTGCAGATCTAGCCCTATACATTTAAAACTTCCTTTTTGTTGTTCTCATGTCTCACAACATCCAGCCCTGTTTGGATTTCCAATTCCTGCTTCATTCTGATATTTGGCATGCCTTATCCTGGTGACATCACATCACTCACTGAATCTCCATGGAGCAGTGGGTGACCTGTGGGGAGATGGGCAGGCATGTCAGGTAATATAACTTCCAGTTCTCCACTTAGCACTTCGCTAAATGTGATGCCGTAGCCATGTATACCAGGGCTGAATTTTACTCACTCTGCAATGGACAGTGTTTCCAAATTGAACAATTTTATCACACGTCTGGTGATATTGTGTGTGTCCCCCTGTCCTGTCCCCCCCGCTTAAAGACCCTGTTGCTGGAGCCATGAATCTCAGCTTTCATTTTTGGTTAAGGAGCAAAGCTGGAAAATGTGACCTGAATGTACCTCAGAGGGTCATAAACCAGAGGGCAAAGAAAAAGAACCCTACACGTATTATTTAAAAATCTCACAACCTTTAAGCCAATTTCATGATTTTGGGGGGCCTGGCTCATGCTTTTTTTTTTAATGCTTGATGTTGGCAGTAGTGAACATATCTCCTTTTCATTCCCTTGTACAGCATTCTCCTCTCTCTCTATGGATGTTAGTGCCTGTCAGTTGTTTTTCCCCTTGGTGACCGTGGAACATGAATACTCTGGGTTTGATTCTGATCTCATATCACTTTTACAACACTAACTTCAGCAGGTTACTCCTAATTTTCGTGGGTGTAAGCGGAATCAGAATGAGGCTGTTGACATAAACAGATTGTACCAAAGTTCTCAAGTTCATGTGTTCATGGAAAGATGTGCATTTGCTATGTGGGGACTACTCTGTGACAGCTGGTCCAAAAATGTGTTTCCAGCATTATTGTACCGCATACCCAGAGTGTAGGAGAAGTCTGTCATGGGATAGCGATCACATACCTGTGATGTGGGATGCTATACCATGCTGTGGGAGAAGCTACACAGAAGTCCTTCTGCCCAGAAAAAAAGAACCCTAGCAGCCTGACTCCTAGAGCATAGGAGCACAAACAGGTGAAGTTACACATCCCATGGCAGGACTTTCTGGATGACTGCCACATCACTAGGCAGGGGCCAGTAGTTTTTCTGAGGTTTAGGTTGGACTAACTCTACCTACCCGCTAGAGCCTTTTGAGCTTCCAAGAGGAATATTCATGCCCTGGAGGGGGAAAGTAACTAACGTTTTGTGGTATTATATTTTTGGATGGAGAAGGAAGGTAGTTCTTGTTTTGTGTGGACTCATTTTTCCCCCTTTTCTTTTTAATTGCCTGTTGTGTGCTTCAGAGGTGGAAGGGGAAGAAAATTGATTTATTTATTAATAACAAATAATGGATTATATTTGTGTATAGTGCCTGTCAGCAAGAGTATCCTTGATGCTGCCCAGAAGCATCCCTATTAAACTCATTAAAATCACATAGATATGTTTATTCTTACCACCATGTATTAATAGCATTCAGAGCTATTACTATCTTGCTATTGTGCATTTGCAATAAGTTGCATTCTTGGGTCAGCACATACACTACTTTTCTGTGATAAATGAGCAATATTAACTATCAGGGCAAGAACAGATTAAAAAAGTTTAGATGTCAGCTTTTTATTTTACATTTCGGCTATTTTCTTTCTGTTGCTAAAATTCTAAGGTAAGTGCTAATTAGATAGTATGTAGTGTTGTTCTGGACAAAATGCACCAAAAAACCAATGATATATGTGAGATACATGAATGATATTTTTATCCTCTGGACAGACAACTTAAAGTCCCTCATAGATTTCCACCACAAATTTAACAACCACGACCCGTCCATTAAACTCTCTCTGGAACGTTCCCATGCTAGCATTAACTTCCAGGAAATCAAGATGAGCTTCAATAATGGGGGGAGGGATAGCTCAGTGGTTTGAGCATTGGCCTACTGAACCCAGGGTTGTGAGTTCAGTCCTTGAGGGGGCCATTTAGGGATCTGGGGGAAAAAAACAAAAAACACCTGTCAGGGACAGTACTTGGTCCTGCTAGTGAAGGCAGGGGACTGGACTTAATGACCCTTCAAGATCCCTTCCAGCTCTATGAGATAGGTATATCTCCATATATATATATATAACCCCACAAATAACTATATTCAAGAAACCCCCAGATCACCACACCTATCTTCACAGATCCATTAACCACACCAAGAAATCTGTTATCTGCAGCCAGGGACTCAGATAACACAGAATGTGTTCTGAAGAGAAAGTCCAGGATATACACCTTAACACACTCAAAACCGCTTTCACCAAACAAGGACACTTCACCAGAGAAGTAGACTGCATTGGAGAATGGGCCACCCAAATAACCCAAAAGAACCTGCTTCAATAGAGAAATAACCCCGACCACACACCGTTAGCTGTCAACTACCATCTCACACTGGAACCTCTTTGGGATAACATCAAACTACAACCCATACTTTATAAGGTCCCCATCCTGAAAGTAATCTTTCCTGAACCCCCTCTTCTGACCTTCAAACAACCTCCAAGCTCACCATCAGATGCAAGCTCCCCGCAGATCAGGACCCACCAACTCAAAGTGGCACCAGACCCTGCCAGAGCAACAAATGCAAAATCTGCAGACATATCTCCAATGCCACAATGATCAGCATCCCGCACAACACACCTTTCAAGATCCAGGGTCCTTCACATGCCTATCACAACATGTGGTGTGCACCTCATCCAGTGCACTAAATGCCCCAATAGTAACTATGTGAGTGAAACCAGACAATCACTATGCTGTCGAATGAACTCACACAGGAAAACAATAAAAGACAAAAACACCCATATATCACCTGTGGATGAACACTTTTCACAAAGCGATCATTCTATATCTGACCTATCAATCCTCATTCTCAAAGAAAACCTGCACAACACTCTCAAAAGCTGAGCCTGGGAGTTTAAATTCATAACTTTGCTAAACACTAAAAATCATGGTCTTTATCAAGACACTGGATTTATGGCTTCTTATAACAATCTGTAACTCACTAACCACCCCTTTTTGTCCTCTGAGTATAGAGGTGTTTAAGGGCTACTTCACCTTGAATGGTCCTTTAGTTTAGCATAAACAGCACATATTCTATCTATTCAATCTTGTATTTAGCTTTGACACACTTAGTACCTTTCCCAGACCTGAAAAAGAGCTCTGTGTGGTTCGAAAGCGTGTCTCTCTCACCAACAGAAGTTGGTCCAATGAAAGATATTACCTCACCCACCTTGCCTCTCTAATTAGATAGTATATCATGTAGGTGTTGTAACTTTAACTCTTAATATTTTGAATCTGAAAGAATGATAAAACATTTCCCCGCAAATCTACAAAATGATGTGGAAAAAAACCGAGTACTTGCCTCTCCCTTCTCCCTCCACCACACATTCCTTAATCCAGTTCCTTGGTTCAAGGTTGATACAACCTCACCAGCAAAGTGCCCATCATTATTCAAATAGGAGGTAGTGTTCAGAGCAAGGCAGGATAATTTGGGATTCAAGAACAAAAAAAGTAACCTTCACATTTATACTGAATGCCCTCACTTAATTTGCCTCTTTGGAGAATTAGGACATTGCTAAAGTTATAGGGATGTTCAGATCACTTTAAAGATATGCTGGTTCCTTATGGAAAATCTGAAAAACATTCCATAGTACACAGAAATATTTCTTCATGTGTGCTGCCATGTATGTGTGCATGTATATTTATTTCTACCACTATTCTGTTTAAAGGTGATGGGTCTCCTTGTGCTCCCATAGAAGTAAATGGCAAAACTATTGGATTCAGTTGGAAGAGGATTAGTCCAAATATTTGCATGAAAACTGGATCTTTGTTGCTCAGTTCCAGCTGATTGTTTCTCAGCTAAAATCAATGGGTAGAATCCTAGCCCCCATTGAGTGCAACGGGGCCAGGATTTGACTTTGAATATTCTGTTTATTACCGCATAATCATTTCTATGACAACTAATGGATGTCACAGAAGACTTGTGAGTTCAGATAAGAAATATCAGCAAGAGCTGAACTTCTAAACAACATAAGATCCTGTTTTAGGTAAATGTGTTGTGTAAAACCAGACAATAAAAAAGAGAGAAGTCCATGACACTTAAGGTTTATTTCTAGGTTTTTGATGAGTCAGCTGCTCCTCAGTGGATAATGACGAGAAGTGAAAAGGAAAATTGTCAACTTTTTGAAAGATGGCTAATAGAGTTAGGATATAGATTATTTTGCTATGTTGAATTTTGTAGCTATGAACAATGCATAGAGCACTTGCCAATACATTCATGAACTATTTTTTTAAAAAAGTGTTTTCTATAGTAACAGGAGAAGTGAACTTAATAAGAGATGTGATTTTACTATGCTTCTGTGCAGAAAGTTATTTGTTGTAAAGGGCGGACTTCTGAATGAAACATTTGTCTTCAGCTTCCTTGTAATCTGCCTTACATTTAAGCCTGTTAGCTCAGTAGGAATAATGTGCCGATTTTCTAAGGATAAAGAGAATTTTATCCCCTTTCCCCCTTCTATGGTCTCTGTGCAACGTTTCCTTAGATTTCACAGTACCTGTTTAGTTTTAGCAGCTCTAATTTCAGTCTATCGCTTTCCCTGGCTGAAGTGTAAAAACTGATATGCTCTTCTCCTTGAAGGAGAATATTCAAGAAATGCAATCCCAGTGAGAGTGCCATTTACCAGCAGCAGGGATCCTTTCTTCCTGTCATTTTCTTAATTCAGGCTCTGTTTCAAATCTTTATCAGCACCTGTCCTTTTAAGGAAACAGATTAAAATGTCTAGGGGTAAATGGAGGATTGATTTGGTGTGAACATAGAGCTTCTGTGCTTTTACAATGCATGCAGTTATAAAAGGGGAACCACATGTTTTAACACTCTTGCTAGCTGTGTAAGATCAGTCTTCCTTGCTTGCTTACCCATGCTGCTTTTAGTTCTGCCTGGAACATTTTAGAATTAAACTGCATGTTGTATTTTAGGCGGGGAGGAGGGAGGGGAGAAGTTTTTAGGTAAAGTGTAAGAAGAGTTGCCAATTTTGGTTGGACGTATTTCTGGAGGTTTCATCATGACATAATCTTTAATTTAAAAATTAATCTTTAATTCCTGGCGACTCCAGGACAATCCTGGAGGGTTGGCAATTTTAAGTGTAAGAGTGGGGCTGTTGTATGGAAATACTGAAGAGTTCAATCATTGGTTCGTTTGATCTGTTATAAAGATTAATGAAGTATGCTAATTGCAAACAGTAACAAAAATTATATTCCTAAAGGTTACAGAACTCATTGCTGGTTACTATACCTCAGAATGTTTCAGTGACTGTCTTTCACTGAGCTAGAGATAAAAGCTCTAGATATACATTTTGTCTATTTGATCTCATTTAATTTCACTGTAATGAGTCACATAGACATCAAGATTTATTTGAGTCTAATAAGTAGTTGGAACAGAGCACCCTAATAATAGTTGTAGTGCTTTCTGGAATTCCATTTCTCCTGACTTTGGTTGACATTGTGACTCTGAATACTGGAAATTAGAAAGGGGGTTGTGGGAAGATCCTAATTCAGAATTCACATTTTATTCATCATTATTTAGCCTGTATGGACAAAATCATAATTAAGTTGATTTTTCTACATTGCCATATCGGTACAGTACTTTGAGTGCACTGTATTCCTTAGCAAAAAATTCCCAAATAAGTAGCAGTGTATGTTTATCAGACAGCAATTCGGAGAAAATAATTCATGAGCTCCGATTTAAAATATGACTAGATAACTTCAGACATTACTCATCAACTCAAAGGAATCCTCCATCAGCAATCAGTGGACAGAGTAGCTGAGTCTTATTGACTCACTTGGGAAAAGTGTGTCAAACATGATCTGTTTATGTTGATGGCACTAATTTTTATACAACTGATGCTATGAAAACTGCTGCCTCTGTTACCATTGTTGATACCCTTATGAATTTTTAAAGGAAAGCTACAATGACTTCTACTATAGCTTTCTGTGATTACAGAGGAAAAAAATCCACTACAGCCTGATCCTGTGAGGTGTTGAGTGCTTAGTGGATAGAGCTCTGACTGGGACTCGGAGACTGGACTCCATTCCCTATCCTGCAATTTGCCTGCTGGAGGACCTTGTGAAAGTCACTTCACCTCCTCTACCTCAGTTTCCTCAGCATGCAAATAAGTATTTTAAAATGTCTGGAACTATTTCACTATCTTTTATATGAACAAGGAATTTGTGTAGTCCCTGGAAGCTGCCATTTTAATGACACTTCTAAAAGACAATGCCTTTTGATGAAATGAATTGAGACAGGAATACCAGAGCTGCTGCCAGAGATACAGAAAACTATACTTAAAGGCACAGGGACCAGCAGGAACTTTTCACGCTCTTTGTAGGTAGGAAATGTAAGTACACCTCTACCTCGATATAACGCTGTCCTTGGGAGCCAAAAAAGCTTACCGCGTTATAGGTGAAACCGCGTTATATTGAACTTGCTTTGATCTGCCGGAGTGCGCAGCCCCGCCCCCCCGGAGCGCTGCTTTACCGCGTTATATCCGAATTTGTGTTATATCGGGTCGCGTTATATAGGGGTAGAGGTGTATTTCATTAAACCAGACCAGTCAAAATAAGCCCCTCCTGCGTGTGGACATGCTCATGCGTGTGCACACCCCCAATTACCTAAAAAGATGTGGCAATTGCTACCTCTTTACTACAGCCCTGATTTTCTTGTCTTGTTACATACATGGCATCAGGCTGACAATATGGCTGCTTCTGAATTCATTATTTTCTATTTATTTTTAAATATATAGGTATAGTATCGAGATCTGCTGATGAAAAGCACCATGTAAGAGCCAGGTATTATTATTCTTTTAAAGAAATATAGTAATTATTTTTGTAGCTAGGTTTTTCAGTGGATCAACTGCTTAGGACAATTTCTCTATTCCACTGACATTTTCCTTTAAGCAATAAAAGTGCTTTCTGGAGCTGTATATATTTATTGAAGAAAATTTTGTTTTTAGTTATTACAGAAATATCTTGGCTCCACTGTCCTCACTATTGTACAGTGAGAGACAATCTCTGCCCTGAAGAGCTGACAGTGTAAACTGACAAGACAAAGAGGAAAATGAGATGGCAAGTGGCAAACCTAGGAATGGAACCCAGGGCTGTTGGCTCCCAGTCTAGTCCCCTGGCCACTGGACTTTACTGCCTCACAGTGGTATCAACAACACTGACAGAAGAGGCAGCAGCTTTCACAGCATCTGTTGTGTCAGCATTAGTGCCATCAGCCTAAATGGACAGTTCTCCCAAGCAAGTCAGTTTTTTGTGCAAAAGCAGATCATGTAAAACTTACTAAAAACCTGTAATATTTAGCTAGCAATGGCGTCCTGAAAGTGAATAAAGAAAAGAAGGTTTGAGGTTGGAAAGCTGCCCCACATAGCCCAATGCGCTGCACAGAAACAAACACTGCTTATATATGCAATTTGTCCAGGTAAGATGGTACCCCAGTAATGATTAAAAATTAGTCAAACCAAAAATGTGAGTCAAATTTCCCATCTGTTCATGGGACAGATTCTCTGCTGCTTCCAGGCTGGGTGTTTGTTTGTTTTTGTTTTTTGCTTTCTCTTCTTTATCTGAGCACCACAAAGGGAGTGGAACTGGGTAGAGAATCTGCCCCTGCATACTTAAAGAAATATATGTATATGTATCTTTAAAAGAAAAAGTCAGTATTACAACTTGCTGTGCTTTTTTGTTTGTTTGCATGACATTTTAAATGTGTGTGCCTCATATCAAGGCCAATTGGAGCAAGGCAGAGTAAGAAGGCCCAAACCTATTTTTTTAAGATAGGTTTGATGTACCTTCTGTATATAGCTTCTGATTAGCTATATTGCCTTCCATAGAAGTTGAGGTTACTCAGCACCTTGCAGTATAGAGACCTGAATGAAGGCAATAATGAGCAGTGGAGGAATAATAGACATGTTTCAGCAGGAAGGAATTTGCAGTGCAAACTGAAACAGAAGATCTGAATCTAAATGCCAGCTGGACAGTCTGAGGAAGAGTAGGCAGACAAAAGTAGTCTTGAAACACTGTGCTAGAAGCTTCACTTATAGAACGGGAAGCAAGGAGGCTACAGATCACATTATCATGGTCATTTTCTAAGAAATAGGGTATTCAAGAGAGAACCTACTCAACTCAACAGCAGTAGCTCTTTGGAGAGACTTGTTAGACATCTTCAAAGACTGAGAAGTAAAGAAAATAACTGTAATGTACTTTGCGATCCCGGCCATTAAACTGTGGTTAAGGAGAAAATGGAAATGTTTAGGTTAATGAAGGCGGTATACTATCTTTATTTATAAAGTTACTTACCCCTCACTGCACCACAATATTTGGAGTGTCTATATATCATAATTTAGAGTAATTTAAAACTCATAAAATTAAACTACCCTCGGAAAGCTTAACAGCTGCAGACAGTAAATGGGTCTGCTCAGAAAAGACTGTATGGGCTGTGTGACCTTCAGTAGAACAGTAGGGTACTCTTATCTCCTGGATTTAATGGGAGTAGTATAAAACCGGAACATTTATGCATAGGTAAAGGGGTGTGTGGGTACATGGGCTAGGTTCCTTCCCAATACTTAGCAGAGCACAAAGACCCATTTCTGAAGTTTGGCTTTATCGGTAAATCAAAACCTAAAGGGCAACATAAACCTCAGTCTCATCTTCCTTCCTGAGCTTGGCTGTCCCTGGGCTTTCCCTACACCTGTCCTTCTACTCTACTTCTTCCTGGCCTAAAGAGGCACCCTCCCATCCCACTCCTTTTATGTTGTGGTAGGAGTTAATTGGACTCCTTTGGCAGTAAGGGTCAGCAGTAATTCCCCTGAATCTTAATGTGGGGTTGTAGTACCTGAGCCTAGGGTGACAGAACACAAGAACCCTGCATTCTTTTGCAGGGTCTTACAATCTGCTGACTTGTTATGTAGTGTTACAAAGAGAAGAGGGATAATTTATTCTCACCTGCCAATGGGCATAAATAAAGATGCTATGTGCTTAAACTCCAGCAGGAACAATTCACATTCTTTATTTTATTTTTTATTTTTTTGAGGGGGGGGGGGGCAATTATAAGATCAATTAGACATTGGGACAAGCTGCCCAAGGGATGCTGTAGAAACTTCATCTTGGAGAAGGTCAAAAGTCTAGACTAGACCCCTGCATGCAAGCTGTGTGTATTCTACCCCACTCTAGCGTGGTAGACTGGACATTTTGTAGCAGCTTCAGTCAAACTATAAGATGGTTGTGTCAATGAATTGAATATAAAAAACAGATTCAATCAGTACAGGATCCCCGGGGTTACTTATTTTCACATTAAATTCCATTTATTTTACGCTGCCTCCCATTTTCATACTTACGTGACAGATTTTTCTATTGATGATGCACACACATTGTGCGGTGTGTCCTGGGGTACTAGTGCGAGGAGGGAGAGGTGGAGCCATACATTTGGAGCTTTGGGCACCTGTGGAAAGGTAGGAGGCAGTTTGTGGAGCAGGAGCAAGACTAAAGTTTGTTTAAGAATTAAAACTGGCTGAAAAACAACTCTCTTACAGTCGTGTACATATGTGGGCCTGATCCTGAAAATACACTTAAGCAGAGTTATTCATGTGAAAAGTCTCATTGTTGTCAGGATGAGGCCTTCTCCTGTGTGCTTGAGGGTTTTCAGTGAGTTTGGTGTTCATTTTTAATCTTAAACCATGTTACAACTAGCCAAGTGTTTCTGTTTTACTTGGCAAAGTTATCCACCATTATAAAAAATAAATAAATGCCGCAGGTCAAACAGTGTTCAGCTTGGTCCATTTGGGTACCTTATTGGATAAGGGCAGCAAAAATAAACACAAAAATGCTTTGTGATTTGAACAATGGAGTTAATGGTTAGACAGAGGAGCTGGCAGCCTCTTCAGTGCAGAATGTGATGGTGGGCTGTTAATTAGGGATTCTCACAACCTAGCATTGTACATGCTTCCTGCTTATTGTGCCCCATGTGCATGATAGCTAAGTCCAATATGTCGCTGTTGCATCTGAGATTTCACAGATGTCATATGTGTGATGTGTCTCAAAATTTAAAGGAAAATAAAATGGGCAAAACCAATTAAAGTGCTTTACTTTTCTAAAAGTGTAATAGTAGAATAATGATAAAGCCTTGGAAACCTGAACTTTTGCATGGCCAGTAATAACTGGTAATGTTTAACTGCTCTTGGCTTCATGTCAGTTACTTACCTGTTCCTGTCACTTACCAGTTTAAAAATAAAAGACCAGAATAGAGCGTCATAGCACAAAGTAAAATAGCAATACATTTTGAGACTCTGTCATTGCTGATGTGTTTTACCATTGCATATTAAATAAAATAAAGGGGTCTAATGATAGCACTTCTAAAGAAAATACTAGTCAGCCAAGACTAAGGCCCCGATCCTACAAACGCGCACGGGCTTAACTTTAGGAACATAAATAATCCCACTGATGTCAATGGAACTTGTGTACTTAAAGTCATTCATATGTTCAAGTCTTAATAGGAACAGCGTTCATATTTGCTAGTTACCTTTAATATAAGCCAGTGGCTAAAACTTTTTTAAGTAAGTTAGTGCATGGCATAGCAGTGTTGGTTCTGGGAATTTCAGGAGATTTAATATTCACTATGTGGATTCCTGAAAAACTAAATGCATCTTAAAAAAAAAAAAAACCACACACACAAAAAAACCACCCAACAATTTTTATTTTGCAGAGCATGTCTATTGTAAATAAAACTAATATCATTTTCTCAGCATCACACAACAAATAGATAATGAATGAGGTCTGGAAACAAAGAAAATCTGAAATAAAATTTCAGTTTTTCTTGCTTTCTATAAAATTACTTATACTCCATATAGAAAATTATCAGTTTTATCATCAGATTCTCTTCTGCGTCTTTCCAGTCCTTGGTATCCACTTTCCACTAACTTTATTTAATTAAAATGGTAAGCCATTACATAACACTGTAATGCAAAGTCTTTTTTCATTTTACAGTTTAATAACAGAACTCATTTCTTGTAAGTGAAGAACAGGATTCAGGTGTT
The DNA here is from genome assembly GCF_028017835.1 of Emys orbicularis. Taxonomy (NCBI): domain Eukaryota; kingdom Metazoa; phylum Chordata; order Testudines; family Emydidae; genus Emys; species Emys orbicularis. The sequence goes on along the minus strand of NC_088685.1, from coordinate 74,461,973 downwards.
GAAATCCCTGATAAATCCTTGCTCCCTGAATATCAATAATATCAATAATATCTTGTGATGTTCTCTTTCCTACAATATCTTTCTAGGGTTTAATGTGTTTTTATGCCAAAAATCACTATATTACACTCTTTTTGATAATTACTAGCTAAAAGATGTTCAGTTCTTTTAATACTTAGTTGTCTCTATGGTGTTATTTTCTACTGGCTGTTTTCTATAGTGGGATTCAATATGCTTTAATTCCCCCTTCTATGTGATTTATTACTCAATTCCTGCATTTTACTTTCTGAAAGAATGTATACTTTTAATTATTGCAAAAGCTCATAAAAGGAAAAAGCAAAACAAAAAACCCTACACATTTTAAGCTGTGGCACATTAAGTTATTCCCTATAGATTCAATTCTTCCTTAATATAACCACATACAGAAAATCCTTAATTTAGCACTAAGGTTGCTCAAGTGCATGTTTACTCAATACAGTCACTGAAAATCAAAGAAATGACTAGCTAAGCCAATGTTCACATTCACACCAAACTCTGTTTTAGTGCCTTACTATAAAAATTTAATATCTCCCAACAACAACAAAAAACCCTCTCAGAAGATTCAGCTCCATAACTAACTCACTTTCAGTTCCAACAGATAGCCAGTCACAACGCATGTGACCAATTCTCCACATGCACACTCAAATATACCAACCTCAACTAATTAAGATCTGATCTCCACAGTAGACAGATTGTTGGCCTCATTTTAGTCACTGAGATTCTATTGGCATGACAGAGCAATACAAGTGTTACAAAAGTCTGTGTGTGGAGGAAAAATAAACAGACCCCTCTGGTATTTGTCAGGGGAAGATATGATCTGCCCAGGATAGCTTTAAACACTCTGTTTGGAGATTGATCCACTATGTCCATTTGTCATTACTCTTCATTCTTCATCTAGTGGCTCAGGTAAACTTTTTAAAAGGTGTTACTTTTGCATGAAAAAATGAAATATTCAGGGTGAAGTTGTGCATTTGAGTGTGATATGAGGAACTGGATGGGTGTATTGTGGTTGGCTATATACATTAGAACTGACATGAGTAGCTGAGAAAGTAGTCTAGAACCTCTAATCAGCAAGTCTCTGCACAGCTTTGTGTGCAGACCGTGGCATTGGTTGTTAGCACCTCTGTTCCTGAGCTCCCTTGCATGTGTTTATTCATCCCATCCATGCAGTCACCATATATGCCTCCCTCTCAACAATCCCCCCACACCCCAGATTTCCTGGGAGTGGCCATCGGGCATTCCACTCCATCTCCTAGGCTTGTTAATAAAGAGGTAAGGAGAAAGAGGCATTTTGAGCTGTAAGTTTCTCAGGAGTGGAGGTTGCAGATCTGTTATGGAGAGACCCTCTCCCTTTGAGCATCCTGTAGTTCTCCAGAGGGCAAACCCATTCAGAAATGAGCAGGTCTATTGGACTATATTCCTGCTGCCAGATGTAATAAGCATCAGGGAGTCTCAGGCGGAAGGGGGTGAACATAGATGTAGGCAAGGGAACTAATAGGCATGAAGGCCATTGGGGGAGAGGGAGGCTGAAACTAGAGAGTTAGGCTTCCCATTGGGGCCAAGGCACTGGACTGTGTAGTGGGACTGGGGACAGATGCATGGTGGAGCTCAGAGAGGCAGCGCAGAATGCCTTCTGCCAAAGTCTGCATGTTGCATTCTGTCCACGCATCTCCAGCCATGCCTATCGCTGTCTCCCTAGGATGTGTTCTAGCCTCTTCCTTGAGGCAGCCCACATTTGAGAATGATTCCTATAGATTGTCCCCCCAGACTGAAAGATTTAAGAGGTAAAACTAAGTTCAGCCTTAATTATGGAGCAGCTAGGGAACTTCTATAACACAAGAGTAACTCTTTAGGGAATTGCATCTTCGTGATATGAGGGCAGAAGTTAGCCCCATCTATCAATTAGGCGAGTTGGAGAACTTTGTGAACCTGACATAAAAAAACCCAATTTTTTACTTTGTGAATCAGCTTTCTTTGCTTACTTGTGACAATTCCATCCAATTCCTCTCAGTTTTTTTTCCTGCTCAGCAGTTAGCAAGCAGACTGTGAACCAAACACACGTCTTATTGTGAACTAAGAAATCAAAGTTGATAAGAGTTCTTGTCTCAAACCAATGACATGGAGTAGCTATCTGAATGATTACTCAAAAAAGGAATTTATGTGGGGGGCAGATTATTCATAAACAGGGCTCTGAGTCATGGTCACATGTGTTAGATAAATGTATGAATTGGCTTGGCAATCAAAACTAATAGATGTAGCATGACAACATAAAGGACCTTCCCCCAAATTCAGAACTCTGATTTCTTTATCTCATTGCAGTGTCTTTAGAATGCTTTCTCCTCACTGTTCTGATGCCAACTTGAAGCGGCACAACATACACAAAAATCAGAGCTTTCAGAATTTTAAGTCTGACACTAAAATATGGTAAATACATTGGATCTTTGTAAAGGAAAGCTTTCCACAGCACACCAGACAATGTAGATTGTATGTTTATAGTGGCAATTATCAAGTAAAATCTATAAATGGCATTCGAATAAATAGCCCTTTGGATGCACTATCACAGGGCTTAATCCAAAGCCCACTAAAGTCAGACTCTCATTGACTTCTTTGGGCTTGGATCAGGTCTTTAGGGCCCAATTTACTTCACTCATGTGAGTAGTCCCATTTGAGGCTCCAGATGTGCAGATACACAACCAGTGAACTGTCCTAACTCAGTTGAACTACTCATGTGCATAGGGTTATCCATGTTCTGCTGTATTTGAGGGATTTGACCCTTTAAATACAGTGTAGTGAATGAGTGTGCAATGAAGCATTTTTTAATGTTTCAGAAGAGTACAGTCAACACTACAATCAAGGTAAATGGCTAATGATTTCAGAATAAAGATTGCAGTTAATTTCAGAGAAGAAGAATGTTAAGTTACCTAAAAAATGAATGCCCCTGAAATCCCTAAATTGGTTTGCACTTTTTTCTTACTTTACTTTTCCACCTTTTTTTTTTTTTTTAGGGCAGCCCATGAAAAGATTACTTCTTATAGCCTTTCCTGGCGAGTGACAGAGCTAAAAAGCTTGATTAAGCAGCAGTATAGAACTTTCCAATCCAAGAAAAATATTCTTTTGTGTGGGTTTGGTGAATATCTTTTTGTCTTGTATAACAGGAATAAAGTCTGTTGCTTCAGAGGATGCCATGCTGGCACTAAAATGCTTTTTCAGGCATCCAACTCCTCCACTTCGCATTGGTGTTTAATCACTTGCAAAAGCCATGTGTTGCTTCATACTCTTCAACCATGCACATTATCCCTTAATTATATACAACTAAGCCCCTCTTGACTATAAGACATTTTGTTTGTTCAAACGCATTTACAAATACATTTTCTTATCAGTTCTTTGTTGAACATTTACACAACAGGGAGCTGTTTAAGTATGAAAATAAACCATTTTAAAAAAAACCTTGTTTGACCCACCCACCTGGCCTCCATCTGTGATTATTCTGTTTTCACAATCTGTCGTCTGCTTTTCCTCTGCATGCTTTTTATCATTTCAGATGGGTGCTGTCTTTGAACTTACTACCCCTCCCTGTTTTCTCTGAGCTGCTTAGTGTGAAGTGACATTTCCATATCCTCAGGATCAGCCAGACAGATTTGATATGTTATCAGCTATAAGATACAGTGGTGATCAGGGTGTGCAATTAATAGAGACAGCTTCATTTCACAGTATTGTTCCTCTTGCTTTACTATTTGGATCTGCAGAGTTACGAGATTCTGGGAAGTTTCCCTCATGAAAACTTTCAGCAAATAAATCTATCATAGGGTTATCACCCTTTCTATTACCACAGCCTTACTGAAGCAAACCCAGAAAAAGAAATCCGTTCACATTTTAGTCTAACTCCATTTCGTACTAGTACATTACCATGATAATGTCCTTCTTCCTGAATTTCTTTCAAATGGGGGTGTTAGATTTGTTTTTATCTCTTCAGAAACTGCTGCCTATTTCTGTAGATTATTAATAAAACCTATTCTAACTTAATTTTTTGATTATAATATTAGAAACGTAGGGCCTGATGAAGCTCCTTCTGAATTCAGTGTCAAAAGTTCCTTTGGCTTCAATGGGATTTGGAGTGGGCCCATATTTTGAAAAAGTTTAATGTTTTTATTTCCTTCCCCATACCTTCTAGTCCTCCCGCCCAACTAGACCTAATTGTGGAGTACAGGGAGCTCAATTACATAATTTTTCCTCCAAAAAACACCAGTCCTACAAATGCTTATGCACTTCCTTAACTAAAGCCATGTGACTGTTCCCACTGAAGTCAATAAGACGACCTGCTGCTTAAAGTTAAGCACATGAATAAATATTTGCGGGATTGGAGCCTAAATCAGGTCCTCCATTCCCCAGCACAGAGATGCAGAGAATGGTCTGTTTTGCTTTTCCTTGTCACAACAGGCTGACCTTTCTCTTGGATAGGTTGGCCAGATGTATAGTTCTGGGGGACAGCCTGGAATCCCCCAGATATATTCTGCTGGATCAAGGCCTAGAACATTAACAGTAGGTCACACTATCCAAAGGAAACAAAAATCTGGTATTAAATTATTTTAATTACATTTCAATTGGAAAGCCTATAGAGATGTCTGCTGCTGTTTTACATTATGAACAAGCCCTCCGGATGTATTTCTTGCTGGCTCGTCATTAAGCATTACTACAATTAAATTAAAAATCTAATTCAAATAGATCGTGTCAAAGCATTTTTTAAAAAAATCTACACTTACTGCCTTTTTTTAAAATTAAACAAAATAGTTTATCCTGAAACAGGCTACCTTCGTTTTCTCAAGAAAATCCCTGTAATTCAGTCAGAGATTTCATGCAGTGAAGCAGAATTTTGAGATTGTCCTCTGGAGATCTGTGCATGCATGTCAGGGGTGCTGGAACAATTTGTATAGTGCGGGTGCTGAGAGCCACTGAATCAAGCTGTAAACCCTGTGTATAATGGAAACCACTTCAAACTAGGGGGTGTGGCAGCACCCCCTGTACCACTAGTTCCAGCACCTATGATGCAGGTTGTCCTTTGCATGTGGAATAAGGAGGTCAACAGCCCTGCGACACAATGCTCAGATCCTGCAGAAAGCTCTCTGTAGGGATGGGAATCCAGGACTGAAAAGAATGGAGCCAAATTTGGGGAGGGGTGGGAGTGTTCATAATGTCCTTCCCCCCCAACACTGGGGAAATGTGCTCAGAAGTTTATACCTGAGGGTGCATTAATTCTTGAAAGCACTCATCTGAGTAGTGGAGCCTCCCGTTGCAAGTTGTTCAAGGGGCTGCTGCCTTTTGGGGAAGCCCAGACAGAGCTGACAGAGCTGTACTAATGGGGAACCAGAGGAGAGCTGCATTGGCAGGTAGGATGGAGGCACAGGGCATCTGAACACATAGACCTCTACTACTGGCAGACCCCAAATTATACAGGGCACTGCGGGGGAATTTTTATTTTTACAAGGAGAAAAACATCCTCCCTTAGCCTTCCCACCCCTTCACCTCCCTTGACAGAAGAATTTGGAAGACGCTCCACAAAGAGAATGTCATGGATTTTCCCTCAACCAACCGCACACTCCCTCTCACAGGTTTTTCTGCCGGAGGCAGGGGTAATGCAGATTGTCTTTGAATATTTGGATACTATGATCTGATGAGAGGAATATGGAAGGCCCCACCACAGACTTCAGTTGTTCACAGCAGAGTGAAGGAGACGATAGTGTTTTGGATGCTCTCCCTGGCTGACTTCATTTTGAAAGGCTACTTCAGACAGTATGGCTCTTCTAAAGCCAATCAGACAAGAATAAACCTTCCACCTGTTCACTGTGTTCTCTAACATCATTCTCATGCACCCAGTTGCCAAAGGTGTTGGTCTTTACAGAGTATGTGACTCTAGCCCTGGGAAAGGGGGGAAATAGTTGACAGCAGCATAATGCCTAAACTAGTGATAGCCGCCAAAGCAGAAGTTCCCTTTGAATTGGGAGCAGCCTCTAAGGCAGGGGTGGCCAACCTGAGCCCAAGAAGGAGCCAGAATTTACCAATGTGCATTGCCAAAGAGCCACAGTAACACGTCAGCAGCTTCCCCGTCAGCTCCCCTCTGCCTCCAGTGTCTCCCACCTGCTAGCAGCACCGCCGATTACCACCTAACCCTCCATCCCTGCGCCTCCCACCCGCCGCGATCAGCTGTTTTGTGATGTGCAGGAGGCTCGGGGTGGGGAGAGGAGGAGCAAGGGCACGGCAGAGTCAGGGGAAGGGGCGGGGGCCTTGGGGGAAGGAGTGAAGTAGGGCCGGGGCCTGGGGCAGAGCCAGGGGTTGAACAGTGAGCACCCTGTAGCACATTGGAAAGTTGGTGCCTGTAGCTTCAACCCCGGAGTTGGCGCCTATGCAAGAAGCTGCATATTAACCTCTGAAGAGCCACATGTGGCTCCGGAGCCACAGGTTGGCCACCCCTGATTTAAGGCTATGTAACAAGAAGCATCAGCAGAGCCTGTTTGCTTTTGAATTGAGCATATAGTGTTAGGAAAACAATTGCTACCCGGAATTTACCACATGGTAACCTATCGTTTCAGCTCTTGCTATGTATTTCTACCTGAACTTTCTTCCTTAAATAGAAATATTTTAAAGACATCCTGGGTGAAATTCTATGTCATATGTTATGCAGGTCAGACTAGAGGATCATAGTGGTCCTTTCTGGCCGTGAAATCTGTGGATCTTTTGTAGTTCATTATAAAGCCTTCAGATAAATACAACAGTTGCCAGCTTTGACTGCTTTTTTCATTTTTTCAGAAAATTTAATTGTATTATTACTTACTATATATTATTTATTGAGCTCTGGCAGTAATCTTGATGCTATGTAGGACATAAAAGAAGACAGTCCTTTGCCTAAGCTGCTTGCTATCTAAAGCCCTGATTGTGCTTTGCTCATGGACAGACCCCTGTGCGTGGACAGACACTTGTGCCTGCAAAGACCCCCACTGATTTTGGTGGAGTTGGAGTTTAATTGCAGTGGAGTTTGAAAAAGGAGAGCACAAAATGTAGCTGGTTTGTGGATTGTTCTCATTGGGAAGCTTCAAGCAACTTTGTTCATCCAAGCTACAATCAAAGTAATAGCTGACGAAAATAATCTATTTTATTGATTTCCTCACTGGTAATTTTATTGTCTTTTTGTTTGCTTTTGGAGCTATTTCTTGCTACACACTGAAACAAATCTGTGACCTTTTTTCAGCATAAACCTTTCATGAGTCTATTTAGAAAATGTCGCTGTATTTGTATTGAAAGTTTGAGTTTGTGTAGCTAGTTTTATTTCATTATAACAATGTCTAGTGCAGGGGTTGGCAACGTTTGGCACGCGGCTCGCCAGGGTAAGCACCCTGGCGGGCCGGGCCAGTTTTATTTACCTGCTGACACGGCAGGTTCGGCCGATCGCGGCCCCCACTGGCCGCGGTTCGCTGTCCCGGGCCAATGGGGGCGGCGAGAAGCAGCGGCCAGCACATCGCTCGCCCGCGCCGCTTCCTGCCGCCCCCATTGGCCCGGGACGGCGAACTGCGGCCAGTGGGGGCCGCGATCGGCCGAACCTGCTGTGTCAGCAGGTAAATAAAACTGGCCCGGCCCGCCAGGGTGCTTACCCTGGCGAGCCGCGTGCCAAACATTGCCGACCCCTGGTCTAGTGACTAAAAACCAGCATAGCTAAATGATCTGTCAGCGTTTGTGTTATATAATCATAAAACTTCACTGTGAGAGCATAATAATCTAGGGGCTGATTGTTCCCCTGAGGTCCTCTGATGATGGCTATCATCCTTTGCTCATGGAGGAACCATACATGCTGCTCTGAATCCCTTTGAAGAGCCTTCAACAAGGAGAAGGATGGGCCAGTAGCTGAAATGGGAGGGCCAAGACAGAGCTGCATCATTCCCTCTAGTTCATTCAGATTTCTCCTTGGATAAGCCCTCTGAGCAAATGTGGAGGCACACAGTCTCCAAATGAATGACTCAGATTCTGGTAGGGGGAATCCACTTTCTTCTTTGGTGGGGCTGGGGATGTAGTTCTGTACCCTGATGTTGGGTTGGGGGATGCATTTCCCACACTACCTGCATAGAGCTTGTATCCCAGGTGTTATGAATTTTACCCATAGGATAAAGTGTTGTTATTAGAACATGTTAGCTAGCATAGCTAATGGATTCTAAAATTCTAGCATACAAGAAGTTGTATTTAGCAGCTCATACTAAAGTAAAATGTGGCTCATCTGTATTAGAGTTTTAGAAGCTGTTAGTTACAATGTGCTAGCTAACATGTTCTATTAAAAAAACTGTTTATCCTAGTCCACACAAACCCAAAGTGAGTGTTTTGTATACAGGCTACCTGGAAAGATTATTTTTTTGTTTGGTTGGTTTTTTACCTTTTTCCCCCCCCTCTGGAATATCAGGAATGTCGTCTTGTTTTCCCTATTTTTGTTGGTGTACTTCTTTCATGACTTGGAAACATATTGTGGGAGTTTTCTCAGCTGTTATTAGAGCTGACCAAGAACAAGTACAATTATTTACAACAGTCTTGATGAAAAAATTGTCCTCTTTTAAAGAAAATTTTGACCAAATTTTCTTGTTGAAATATTAACATTCATTAGAATTTCTAATTGAGTCAAAAAATAATTTTGAAAAGAATCTAAAATCAGAATATTTTTATCAGCTCAACCTTTTGAAAGACTAGGCATGTTAAATAATTAACAATAGTCATTTTTATACCAGGGTTTTTACTTAACTAAGTGGAAAAAAAACACATTTTCCATCTCAATTAATCATGTTTTCCTTCCATACTTGTAATGTCATAATACCATTAATTCCCCAGTTTAACATAGAATCGTCAGTGGACTCCAGCAGGGAAAAATAAATTTCTGTGAGGAACTGGAAAAACGCTGAACTTTAGGCACTTTTTTATGGGTATGATTCTGCAAGGTGCTTGAGTTCTGTGGCCCGATCAAGCAAAGCACTTAGTATGTGATGAACGTCAAGCATTAGAGCAAGCATCTTGAAGGTTTGATCCTTATGTTTTCATAAAAAAACAAAAATGGAAAGAACTAATCTATTTTCCTCTTTTCACATCCCCTCTTTTGCAGAGTTTCAGCCTTTTTCATTTTCCGTTTTTTGTGAGTTTCACCCGTTACATTTTCAAAGCTGTTCGTGGTGATTTAGCTGTGCCATTCCCATGAAGGTTAATGTGAGGTCACATGTCTAAATATTTACATACTTTGAAAATGTAGGGGGTAAGCGTTAGGTACTATGCAACAGTAAAATTTGTCCAAGTACTTAATTTTGTTCAAGACTGCACTTGTGTCACTTTAATTGCCATTTAAATGCATTCTTTATTACAGCGTTTTCATTCATAGTATTTAGGCTCTAAGTAGTTCTGTTGTTGCAGTGCAGTGAAACTGTGTATTCTCTGACTTGCCCACTCAAGAAAAGAAGCTTTATATTCTGTGATTGTTTAAGTATAAGCCAGCAAAACATTTGAGAGTATTGCTCTATAACTATTGGATTTCTTTGCTCCTAGAGAAGTTAAATAAATGATCTGGCATCTTGCTACACTGTTTGAATCTTAAATGTATCAGAAGGAACCTCTTATATTTAAGAGGATCTGTAGGAAGTAGGAATTTTCATTTAATCTTAAAAAAACCCTCTATAGTATTATTTAAATGTTCAAAAAATTGTGCAAACAGCATTATGTGAACATCTCGGAAGACATTAGGAAGGCTTTGGACAACAAGGGTTTATTAGGTTTGGGAGGTGAATATCAAGTCAGAGAGATTCTTGACAGGCAACAGCAAACATTCTGCTAGTGATGGTATGCAGTCACAGGACAGCCCTATTTAGATATGTCATTCACACTATTGCTGATGCACCATTAAAAGTCTTGTGTTTACTCTGGCTAAACCATACAACATAATTCTTTGATTGAAACATACATAATCTTTAGACACTATTGCAGTTAAAAAAACATTTGCAAGATGAAATAAACATCTTTTTCAGCTAGACATTTATCATTGTATAGCAGTTAGATAAATGAAATACTACAGTCTGGGATCCTTATAAAACACTATATATTAGGTGCCATAGAAGGCATAACAGATGCCATCTCTGACTATAAAAGTAATTTACACTGTCTAACTTAGTCATGACTGGAACACACACATGAATTACTGGAAAAGGGGATCTGGGATTATAAAGTCTCCCTTTGCTGCTGGATTTTTTCCCAGCCCCCTTTTGCACTGAACTGTGCATTTGAGAGTTATTATAGGATGATCTGCTTCCACTTACCTAAACTTTGCAAATAGACTGACTCTAAAACTACCAGTGCTTAATGTTATGATCTATTAGTCAAGTCTATGTTGTAAAAGAGTGAAACTTTTTCTTTTAAAAACTTCTGTTTATAACTATATTTACTGCCCATGTGATTACAAAACGTATATGTCCTGTGCCAAATTGTCATGTGTTTGCAGCAGGATAATACAGAAGGGGTCTCACAAATCTTAATATAATCATTACACCATGTTGTTTTCATCCTCCCAGTCTGCTGTTCATTTTCATTGTGAAAAATCATTATAGATCAGTGACAGGAGGTCTGGATTTGAGGCTGACGGTTGTAATTACTCCCACTGAGGCACTGTCAATAGGATTAAAATAAAGATTCTGGACCTGTCCATCCTAGATGAGGTCAGCAACACTGGCAGTGTGAGTACTCTTTCTGCAAGCTGTGCTTTCAGTTCTGAATTATAGAACCATAGATTTTAATATGATACAAATATTTGAAAGCTCCAGTGTAGAAAGGCCAGCCTTTTTCTGCATTAACTAAAGTGTCCATCTGTAATAAATAATCTAGCAATATCCATCCCAGTCCTGAGTATATATGTATGTTAATTTTAAAATGTATTAGAACCCCAGAGAGTTACAATTACAGAACAATCCATTTTATGTTTTATAATTAATAAGCTCCTTGCAGCTGCATAACTTCAGCCAAGAAACATCTGCACAAACTCCGAGCATATACATAATTTCTACAAGAAGAGTTTAGCTGAATTACCCTTAATGTCTACTGGCGTAGAAAGTGGTCTTGTGATTTGGTTTGCGTTATCTGGAGAACGGATGTTTATGTTCAGTATGTCCACATCAAAACAAAACAAAAATTCTAGCCACTGCCTAGGGAAAAATAATAATAACTGAACAGAGCAAAACTAAAAGGTAAATGGGAATCCCTATTGATCAAATCAATTTTTATTCAAAATGCACGGGAGGAGAGGATTAAGGGTGAAAAACCTGGCCCCATTGAAGTCAATAGGAGTCTTGCCATTGACTTCAGTGGGGCCAGGATTTCTCCCCACATTCATAAGTAAATTGCTTGCAGTTTAACCCTCATCTCCACCAAGGTCCACTTTTTTGTCACCATTGGATTATTAACTTCTTAGAGTAGAGGCTACTGTTTTATTAACACTACTTTAATCTGCACTATGTATAAAACTATGCTATTTGTACCATTATAATTTGCATATGATGGCAGGGTCAATTAAACATGACATATCAAGAATTAATGAATGAGCGCTATTATTCTGATAACATAGTGTATATTTATTCGTTTTCTTACACTGATTATTCCAATATTATATATTGGTGACAAACAGTAATTAAAGTTCCAATCACCACATGCAACATATTAAGTTTTGTTATTTTTCATGCAGACTGAGAGGTTATGATAAAAAAATCATGTTCAGTCAAGCATCCACCATGCCAAAAATGATAGAAAGAGGGGCTGCATGCCCTTTGATTCTCTAATCTAACTGCTCTCCCTAATTTCTCCACATTTCTTCATAACAATAATTCTCCTGAATGAATGTATCATTAACGTCAGTCCTCTTTGCCATCGTTCCTCCTATTATCTGAACAAGATGTATTGCTAATCTATCTTTCTTTCCCATATTCTCCCAATTTAAATTCAAACCCAGCTATAAAAAACACTTCTAGCTTTTCACAGCTTTTACACTGAAAAGTTTTTAAAGTTGCATCAAGAAATGTATATTACTTCAGTTAACACCTTTCTTTGTCCTCTTTGTCTCCCACAAATGGGACTCCAAAATGCCATATACTGCTTTCCACATCTGCTCTGGGGCTGGAGCACCCATGGGAAAAAATTAGAGGGTGCGGAGGCAGGGAAGGCGGGGTGGGGGTGGAGCAGTGGCAGGAAGAGGCGGGGCGGGGACTTGGGGGGAGGGGTGGAGTGGGGACGGGGCCTAGAGTGGAGGGGGTGGGGTCGAGACCCCCCCCCGGCAAGATGAGGAGTCGGTGCCTAAGCATGATTTTTAGTTAGCCGGATGTCCGCTTATCATGGGTGGGCCCAAGTTTCCCGTGGTCAGGCAAAGTCCCACCAGTCCTGTCTCTCAGTGTTCTGTGCTGTATTTACCTCAAATTTACCCATAAATATGTCTTCGAAGAGACCAGCAAGCAGTGGCAGTGTTGGTAATGCTGCTAAACGTAAGCACGTGTCAATATCAATACAGCAAAAGGTGGAATTGTTGCAGAAATTGGAAAAGGGCACATCGGTGGGTGCTTTGTGTGAGTTTAACAATGTAGGGTCATCTACAGTATATGATTTGAAGAATCAAAAGAATCAAATCCTTAAGTTTTTTGCCAAAAGTGACAGTAAAAAAAAGTATGAGTATTCGTAAGACATTGAAAGAGGGGAAAAGCAGCGATTTTGATAGTGCGCTTATACATTGGTTCAAGCTTTGTAGGAATGAAGGTGTTAGAATTTCAGGTGAGATTGTGATGGCACAAGCAAAAATATTCCACAAAGAACTTAACCTGCAGCAAGAGTGTGACTATTCGCAAGGATGGCTTCAGAAATTTCAAAACAGGCATGGCATTAGTCTACATTGCGTGTGCAGTGAAAAAAGAAGTGCAGATACGGAAGCTGCCGCCAAGTATGTTGATAAATTTGCACAGTTAGTTGCAAATGAGAAGTTATCCCCAGAGCAGGTATACAATGCCGATGAAACTGCTCTCTATTGGTGTTGTATGCCTACAAAAATGTTGGCTAGTGATGCAGAGGAGCCACCATCTGGTATGAAGGAGTCAAAGGACAGGGTAACTGTCCTTGGTTGTAGCAAAGCATCAGGAACTCACAAATGTAAGCTCATGCTTATTGGGAAAAGTGTGAACCCAAGGGCATTCAAAGGGGTGAAAATATTCCCAGTGATCTACTATGCCAACAAAAAGGGATGGATAACAACTAATCTATGTCTCGAGTGGTTTGAGAAATATTTTGTACCGGAGGCAAGAGCCCATTTCACCTCGGTAGGTCTGGATCCGAAGTGCAAAATTGTACTAATTCTCGACAATTGCTCTGCCCACCCTAAAGCAGAGCTGCTTGTCAAAAATAACATGGTGGGACTGTATTTACCCCCAAACTGTACCTCAGATTCAGCCTTGTGATCAAGGTATCTTATGATCCCTGAAGTATATGTACAGGTCCAAGTTTATGCACCAATTGCTAGTATCGCTTAAGGATGGGAAGAGTCTGACAACATTTAGGAAAGAATTTAACCTCAAGGATATGATTTGGACACTAGCTAGAGCCTGGAAAAGAGTAACTCCATCTACTCTGAAGAATGGATGGCACAAATTGTTGCCAGCCCTAATGTTTGAGGACAGTCCTGATGTCAATGATGAGTCCAAGTTCACTGGATTTGAAGTGTCTGAAAACCAAAAAATTGTTAGTGAGTTAATGGAGCATGCCAGTGGTATGTCCCACCCTGTAGTACTTGAACTGGCCAAGATTTTGGGAGAGGAAAATTTACTAGACTGGATGGAACTCAGCACAGATGCACCAATTGCTAATCAAATGATGGATGAAGAAATTGTGCAAATGGTACAGCAGGGAAAAAACAAAGATAACGAAGAAGCCAGTGATGGTGATGAAGATGATGATGAATATGTCACAGAAAAAAATTCTATTGATAAATGCATTCAGTTGGTAACAAATTTAATAGAAGGACTGGAGCAAAGACGTTTCATTTCTGAGCAAGCTATCATGTCTTTCTACATGATACGAGAAAAACTCATTAAAGAAAAAACAAAATACATGAGACAAGCCCAGCTGCAAGATTGGTTAAAGGTAGAGAAGAGGAGTGTGGAGCAGCACTCTACAGTCAGAAGTCCTGTCGCCTCCACTTCATCTACTCCGGATATACCTACAGCAGAGACCCCAGATGTAACTTGAGTTAGCAGTTATTGTCACATCACTTTGGAAGGAATCATTTTAGATGAGTAAATTATAGATTTGCCTGTATTATTATCTATTTATTTTTTATATTATTTTATGTTTTTATGCTTTATCTACTTATTTCCTTGTGCCAATACAGTAAAATTGGGTAACAACACTAACACTTTGTTATGAAGTGAGCCGTAAGCCTTGGCTAGGCGGCCTTGCAAGCGTTGTTCAGTTTATTCACCTCGGTGGCGAGATAAAAATAATAAGAGACCCATAGGCATGGGAAGTAGGGGTGCCGGGGGTGCTGCAGCACCTCCAGGCTTTGCACCGAGTGGGGACCCCCTCCAGGTCCCAGCTGCCGGTCCCCCCACCTGGGGCTCCAATAGCGGCCCCAGGGTCTCAGCCGCCTGTCCCTCTGCTGTTGCCCATGGTCCCAGCCACCGGCTGTGGGGGCTCTGCTGCTGTCCAGGCTCCTGGTCGCTGGGCTCCGCTCCTGGCCCCGGCCCGGGCCTCCACAGCTGCCCCCAGCTGTGGTCCCAGCCTGGGGCAGTGAGGTGCTCGGAGAGGGATAAGGCTGAGACCACAGCTGGGGGCGGCTGCGGAGTCCTGCAGCTGATAGCTGGGACCCCGGGCGATAGCAGAGGGGCCGGCGGCTGGGACCTGGGGCCAGCAGCCGGGACCCTGGGTGGCAGCAGAGCGGCCGGTGGTTGGGATCCTGGACGGGGGGCTGGCGGCTGGGACCTGGGGCCGGCATCGGAACCCCCAGTCAGGGGGCTGGTGGCTGGGACCCCGGGTGGCAGCGGGGACCACAGGCAGGGGGCCACGCTGGGTGCAAAGCCTGGGGGTGCTGCAGCACCCGCCGCATCCCTACTTCCTATACCTATGGAGACCCGCTGGCACTCTGCATTGACCTCCTGTGGTTTGGAAAATTCTCTGGTTCGGCACCGGTCAGGTCTCGAGGGTGCCGGACTAGAGAGCTTCAACCCTTCAATTCCCAGTACAGCCATATGTGTACTAGGAAATACCCAGAGTTACTGCAATATGGTACATTGGACAGGGCCTCTGGAGACATCAGTTCTGTTCCCAGCTCTGATGTAATGTTTGACCTTGGGCAATTTGCATTCATTCTGTGTGCCTCTGTTTCCCCCATTTCAGGCTTTTTTCTATTATTTCTCTTCAGGACACAGGTTGTCTTTTCCTACATATTTGTACAGTGCCTAGCACAATGGGGCTCTGAGCTTATGTGGGGCCTCTAGGTGCTAATGTGGCATGAACAATTATTTCGTTGTTTTGCTCAGCATGCACCACGTGCCACATTTAAATGTGACTCCTGTTATTTTTTCAAACACGGCAAATTGTCTTTTTCCCATTTAGGACCACCACATATGCGAAATCTGAAATTTTAAAACAAAGCTACTTGCTACCTAGGCAAAGTATCAAAATATTGAGAGATATAGGATCAAAAGCAAACTGGGAGTTAAATTGAAATCACCACCTCAGCCTTAGCTACAGAGTAGTTGTTACAAAAGGATAATACTATACATACAGGTCTACGGATAGCATTAGTATTTCTTTGGCAAATGGTTATTTACAATTAATGAGAGACACAGTTTGGGTGAGGCAATATCTCTTATTGGACCAACTTTTGTTGCTGAAAAAGATAAATTCTCCAGCTCCACAGACCTTTCAAATACCATCTAGAGATGTTAGTCACTTTTTCTCCATTAGATCAAAATATATATTTTAATGATTTATAATTTAAAAAAATTAAATTTTGACAATTCAGGGAAATTGAGCCAAGGGGAAAAACAATCAATAGAAAATGTCCTGTCTTAGCTTAAAAGAACAGAAACCATCTCAGACTTAAAAATGAAATAAAATTTAGAAAGGAAAAAATAGCAATAAGCTAATTTGTTTCTTTAATTCCACCAGAAAAAGAGGAGCATTGCCCTTTTTAATATAATGTACGGTACCTTGAATATATCCCTTTTTAAATTTCTTAAAACCTTTTTGTGTGTGATATTGGTAACAATTTGCTATTAGACTTCGTGGTAGAATCAGTTGAAAGCACCTTTTTAAGGCTGTTAAGGAATGCATTGCAGGAATAATGTTGCTCTATATTTATGGGGTGCTTAAGTTGAAGGAATAGTAATTAAATGCTATCACATGGGCCTCTTATTAGAACTAAAGATGATGGAGATTGTAGTATGATACAATGAGTGTCTGATCCTGCTGCCTCTGGTATGCACTGCACAAGAATAAAGAGCATTCACTTAGACTAGTAGCAGACATTCAAATCCTTTGAACTATAATAAGAAATGCACACTTACTTTAAATAACAAGTGACTGAGCATATACATGTCTAGATGAAGCCATCAGGAAAAAAATGTAAAGAGGTTTTCTGTTTGTTTTGTTGTTTTGTCTGAAATCTCTATTTTCTTTTGGCATCTTTGCTTTGTAATGTTCCCTGCTGAGAGGGACAGACTGGATTCACAGTAGGCATCTGTGCCTTTCAAGTTGCTCTTTGCTCTGCAGAGGGCTGCATGCTGGAAGATGCAGTGTGTTTGTCCAGTGCTTTCCTCATCTTCTGAGGAACTTGACTAGCTAAGACAAGACAGGAAACTTATTATTTGGTCAGGTGGCTGGATCTTAATTGAGTGTGCTGGAATAATAGACGTAAGTTTAATTCATTAATATTTATTTATAGTTCATGTTTACAAAACAGTTTAGGATCAGTGCTCTTCGCTCTTGTCCTGGAAATCTTGGAATAATCTTGAAAGAGGATGAAAAAGACTAATTCTGCATTAAATTTGAACTCCTAGCATTATCTGAAAACTCAATGTGTCAAGTTTATCCAAATGTTTGTTCCAAAAAGCTCTGATGAATGCATGCTAAGGCATTCTTGTTAGATGTTTGTTTTTTAGTGGTGCTATATTTGGCATGTTACCCTGCAGGGATACAATCAATAAAAGAGAACATATTTTCCAAACATAGGGCTAAATCTCTTCTGAGGTAAATTAATGCAACTTCATTGAAGTCAAGCAGATAATTTGGCTTAGAACCCCTACTTTTTAAACAGGACAAACTCCAAAATGTCATTATGATTATTGTCTTTTCGACCTGCTTTGTCTTTAGAAAATTGAAAAAATCAGAGGTAAATCTTCAGAGAATTTTTCATTTGTTTCATCTGTAATGAACTAAATCAAGAGTGGATTTTATCAGTCCAAGTGAGGAAAATTTGACCTGTATAATTTATATCAGAGTTGCATAGTGCTCATATATATTAAGTGGAATAGTATGGCTACTACACTACAATGCACCTGACCTAAAGCCCACTGAAGTTCATCTGACTCTTTTTTCATTGATTCTAATGGATTTTGAATGAGGCCCAGTGTTTTTAGACTGTGCCCATCACTGTGGTATCTGATCTCCAAAACCACATGCAAATATTTAAAATATCAGTAACTATGAGACAGCCTCACCAATCAAATGTGAATGTTACCAGAGCAAATGTTTTTTCTGTGGATTTATAAGGACTATTTAACTAGCTTTTCCCAGTGAAGATTTTAACACCTGATATTAAGCTTCACCCACAATAAATTTTTCACACACATAAGCAGTGGCTTAGAGGTTAAATTGTCTGTGCTGTGGTTGCCTGATTTATTGGAGAACAGAACTTGAGTGAAGCAGTGCAATTGAAAGAGCCTGAGTTTCATTAGAAGCTTCTAGAGGAATTCTGTACTCTTGCGTGTTTTCTGTTGACAATGGTTGCTATATTAGCAAGTGTGCCCCTGTAACCTTCTTCACTTAAGGTGAAATGGGGTCATAATCTGTTTACCATTGGTGGCATTTCCCTTTGTTCAGTACGATGCAGCCATCCTCCATTTGGAACATTCCATCAGGTTTGGGAACAAGGAGGATTACTTAGAAAATAATCTGTTTAATAACCTGTGCAGGTTGATTTTCCACCCAGTAGTTAACTGAAGTAAAGGTTAAAAATATATCCATTAATCACATTCAGGTAGGTTTTTAAATGTTTTTGCTCTATAAACAAGAAAACGCATTGTGATTTGTTTAATAGAAAATAAATGCTGGTGATTGAAAATGTGTTTAAAAATCACAGTTTAATAGCTGGTACAATAAGCAAGCAAGCAAACAAATATTGTAACTTCACAGTGGGCTAGGTTGTCCATAGCCCTTTAGAGGGTGCACAGGGGTGGGAGTGGGGATCCAGTGAGCCATTCCCCACTCCTTATACCCCTGGCACAATTGTCCAGGACAGTCACAGACTGCACATGAGGGGGAATGCTCCTTCCTAGTGCTTCCTGAGCTACTCGCCCAGATAGAGTGGAAGGGGTGTGAAGGGAAAGCCAGAAGGACCAGGCTCCATTTCTTACTGGCCTTAGGTGCTGGTTGGGCACCCTGGTGAAAGCAGACTGCTTAATCCAGAATGAGGGGGGATTTGATAGCTGCTTTCAATTACCTGAAAGAGGGTTCCAAAGAGGATGGATCTAGATTGTTCTCAGTGGTACCAGATGACAGAACAAGAAGTAATGGTCTCAAGTTACAGTGGGGGAGGTTTAGGTTGGATATTAGGAAAAACTTTTTCACTAGGAGGGTGGTGAAGCCCTGGAATGGGTTACAGTGGTGGTGGTGGAATCTCCTTCCTTAGAGGTTTTTAAGGTCAGGCTTGACAAAGCCCTGGCTGGGATGATTTAGTTGGGGATTGGTCCTGCTTTGAGCAGGGGGTTGGACTAGATGACCTCCTGAGGTCCCTTCCAACCTTGATATTCTATGATTCTATGATTCTGTGATCCAAAAGAATGGGGTAGCATGCACACTTTCTCTGTGTACTCTGGGAACTCTCCATATAACTGAGGTGGAGAAGAAAGCAGGGCAGATGCACATGCAAGTGTATATCTGAGTTTTTTTTCTTCTCCCTTAGCATGTGGCCGAGGATTCTACAAATCATCTTCGCAAGATCTACAGTGCTCTCGCTGTCCTACTCACAGTTTCTCTGACAAGGAAGGATCTTCCCGATGTGATTGTGATGATAGCTATTATAGAGCGCCTTCTGATCCACCATATGTTGCGTGCACAAGTGAGTCAGTCATGAATTTAATAGTGAAGGACGTTGCTTAACCAACTGGGTACAGCCATTTGTAGTTTGTTCTCACTAGTACTTACTATTGGCCTTCAGTATGTTTGCAAAGTAATAAATGAAACTGATAAATGAAATTGAACTGCAATGGGAAAATGTACACTGAATATAGAATCAACATAAATATAATTTCATGTTTGCCCGATGTAACCTTGGGAAAGAGAAGTTACTGGGTAAATACATAACTAGACATAATAGAAAGAATGCAAGCATGGTTTTCCTACAGTCTTAAAATTGTCACAGACTGTATGCCTAATATGATACTACACAAAAATGAATTGAATGCAAAATGAAAAGTAACCTGTGTGGATTTGGACTTTGATTGAAATGTAATGGGATCTAGCTTAACATTCCATCTGCAAATAGACTAACCTACACAGATTGGTGGTTCAAGTAATGAAAGTCTCCAAAATCCAAAGCTGTACCCAAATACTGCTGTAAATCAATCAGAGCTGATTAAGGAATGCCTAAATGCATTCTGTGCTGTTTGCTTAAAAGGGGGAAAAATCCCCATACTAAAAATGTTGTAAGAGTAAACTTTTGAGGTGTGTTAACTGATCCTTTTAATTGCACAGAAGAAAAACGGCTAAAGTCAGTTGCAGTAAATACACAGACAATTGTTATCCTGATTCCTTAATGGAAAATAAATAAAGCTTTTTGTCAAGTGAGGTCAAGGAAGCTTTCATGTAATTTGTAGTAAATGTAATGAAATGTTTATGTGAAGAAAAATGCTTCGTCTAGTTTGAGCCTCAGTAATTAAAACACTAGGTAAATGTCCCTCACTGATTTCATGTATTTACATTGTCCTTTTTGTGTGTGTTACAAAGGACCTCCATCTGCACCACAGAACCTCATCTTCAATATCAACCAGACTACCGTGAGTTTGGAATGGAGTCCTCCTGCCGACAATGGGGGAAGAAATGATGTGACCTACCGAATTTTGTGCAAAAGGTGCAGCTGGGAGCAGGGTGAATGTGTTCCCTGTGGGAGTAACATTGGATATATGCCCCAGCAAACTGGATTAGTAGATAACTATGTCACTGTCCTGGACCTGCTGGCTCATGCTAATTACACTTTTGAAGTGGAAGCTGTAAATGGGGTATCTGACTTGAGCCGTTCCCAGAGGCTCTTTGCAGCTGTCAGTATTACCACTGGTCAAGCAGGTAAGTTTTCATGACTCACTGTGAGAGCAAGAGAGACTGTGAACCTGCAAAGTGCGGGTGCAGTTTTTCAGGTTTATGTTTGATGGATTCTATCTCATGAATCTTTTCATTTTGCCACCTAATTAGCATATGTTTATACTATATCATGATAACCTGCTACCTTTTCTTGGCATGATAATTGCTTTGGCAAATAGCATTTTACAGAATGTATTTATCTTCATCCTTTTATATAGGTTCTCTTGGGTCTGTACAAAAATTCTCTCTTCTACTTACTAAAGTATTGGTGCTACAAGGAGCTGAAGAAAAAATACAGTGTGAAGGTTCTTCTGCATAGGCTCCCTTTCTGAGTATTTTAAACCTCTGTTATCTTCCTGGGTGCCTGGAAGATGACTTGGGTATCTGACACTGTTTTCATCATTCATGTCTTCCCTCAGGATTACACTTCCAATTTAGTTAATTTGTCCAGATATTTGATGATGAAATTCAGTGAGAATGTGACAATTATTCTTTGTCCCTTATATTTATCATAATCTGACAGGTGAAATGTCAGGGAAAATAAAATCAAACTAACATATCGCCCATGGGGGAAAAATGTATCCGTTTTCTATATGTGGAATAAAAAAAACCTAGGAAATCTCGTATCAGGATAGTGAAATGGTAAATTGCTTGTTGATAAAAAATCGTCTTATGATTCGACTGTATTTTGCTTTGTGGCATGATCTTGGGACAGTGTAGTAACCCTGCTAGGAAACTAACCATCTGAGGTTTAAGCAGAAGTCTTAACCCGTGCAGTAATTATATTTGCTGGGTTTCTGAAGGAATTCTAAATGGCAAATAGGAAATGAATGTGTATAGACTGGTTTAAGAAATAATGTTAAGTAATGTTTTAAAGTATTTCTCATAATTTATATGTCTTTTTAGCACTTTTTATTGATCATCATAATCAGATTTTTTTAAATGCAGATATTTATTCTTTTCTGTGGAAGCATTCACTATACCAGTGCATTGAATCATAGTCTACCCACTTTGGTCTCCATAGTGAATTGAAGGGCTGTGTGGGGGTCTGTGGAGATAACTAAGAAAAACAGCCTTGAAAATGTAAAATGATTACTATCTTTTCAATGAAAAGGGGCTAAACATTTATCTAATGCTGAGATTGTCTGTGACATTTCTAGGTTCTGTGGATCACAGTCCTCAAATTTAGGCTTTGTCAGGGTAGTTCAAGTATCTCCACATTGATCTGCCAATATACCTCAGTTCTTGCCTATAGGAAATCTCTGTTTCCATGTTCATTCAGCCTTTGGTCTTTCTGTTGGGATTATGAATGTAGACTAATAACTGTCCCAAAGTTACCCCATTTTGGCACCCTACTTTGCTGCCTTTAAATCGCTTGGTTATGGTTTTTGAAGCTGCTACCAATTTAATTAAATGGCTGTCTCATTTCAAGCAAACAGATGGACGGTATTCAGGACAGGATATACATCTATTCTGAACTATCCTATGGTGAAGAGAATTAGAGTCCTCTGGTATTTAGTTGGCGAAATGGACTTCCATTATATGTACCTTGGTGATCCAGTAGCACACCAAATATGTATGAGGAAGTGTGGTCCAGTGGCTGAATTCATAGCTAAGGAGGTGGGAAAAGACCTATTAGGTCATCTGTTCTATCTGTCTGCCAATATAGGATTCCTAGTACATTTTCTAGTATTTTCATAGTCATGGATTTATAGATTTTAAGGCCAGAGGGGACCATTATGATGATCTAGTCTGATATCCTGTGTAACACAGGCTATAGAATTACGCCAAGTGATTCCTGCATCGAGCCCATAACTTCTACATTAAATGCTGTAGCTCATCCAGAAAGACATCCGGTCTTAATTTTAAAGCGTGTAAGTGGCGGAAAATCCACCATGTTTCTAGGTAAATGTTGTAAGAGTGCAGGAGTCGAGAGACCTGGATTCTGTTTTTAGCATGCTTGCTCTCTATGGCTTGTTGTGTGATCTTGAGCAGGTCACTTAAGCCAACATTTTCAAGTGTCCACTAATTTTGAAATTATGGCACAAAGCCTGATTTCAGTTGAGGTTTTGGATGCTCATCACTTCTGAAAATCAGGAGCTAGATATCTCTGGTTTGGCAATCAAATAGTGACACATCATGGGTCCGGTTTTGAAAGTTTGTCTTCAAACTCTGCGCTGCAGTTGCCCCATCTGTAAAACGGAAACAATACATGCCCATCTTTTAAATAGCACTTTGAGATCTTCTGATGAAAAGTGCTAAATAAATGTAAAGTATTTTCTCTGTCTCAACTACAGAAATCCTTTTAAAGAAAAGACTAGCTTCCTTTTTACATTTTTCAAGAACAATTATAGTCACAAAAAAGGAATGTTCTCATTTACATTATTTTGTAGCAAAAGGTTTTGCTGCATAATGCTGATTTCTTTGGTTAAGTGTGTGTGGGGGAAATATTTTATATGGAACAGATTGATGACTATAATTGAAAATAGAGAGACTGGTTACACAAAGGACAATGTAATACATCTGTGCTCCTATTTTATTTTTACCATGGAGAGAAGAAAAATGTTAGATTTATTTATAGCCAAGTAAACTAGAATTCATGCAGCTCTCATTTGTGACTGGGACTCTTCTATACTACTTCCAAAAAATGATTCTTTTTGTATGCCTGTATTGGTTTTTGTTTGTGTAAATGTGTGTATGACTAAACCCTTTGCACTCTCTATTGTGTTGTCACGTTAGGTGGCTATATGTAATAACTGGGCATACCACATGCATGGAATCTTGCAGTGAGATTTGCCCTTTTTGTGTTTTGTTTCAATGAATGGATCCCTGGGGCTATCTTCCCAAAATTCAAATAATTGTGTAATGATAACTTGAAATCATTTATAAAGGAATGAGGTTACAGAATACTTTCTGCTCATTAATCTGCTTTTATTCTCCCACGTATAACGGGACCCTAATGGGACAAAGAGATCATGTCAGGGAAGGGGATGCCAAGTTGAGTAACACAAGGGGGCTAGATGTTTAAGATCAAATTATTTGTTTTTGTGAAATAAATATTGGTGGAGGAGGTAGGTAAGTGGATAAACTGCATTCCAGCATCACAATTCTCACAATATGTATGTGTGATGCACAGCTATTGGATCTTGTGTTTAAAAACTGTGTGGTGTTATAGGCTGTATCCAGAGCCATGCAGCCTACATTAAAAAACACAAAAGAACAAAGTCAGAAGTGGAGATACAAAAAGTATGTGAACCCAAAGGTGTGACCTAGCAATTTCCAAAGAACATGAATCTAAATTGAGGTTTACTGGTATGAAATGTGCAAAATAAACTCTGATCCTGCAAGCTGATCTATGCAGACCCCAGCGGCCACCAGTCTTGTAGGAGTGGGACCTACTCCTGTATAAGCCCCAGACACAGTGGATGAGTGCATTTGCGAGGGAGGCAAAGGAGTGGTGCACTACCCACCTTGTGGGGGCCTGTAAGAAAGTTGTTCATGGAGGGTGAAATTCACCTATGTTTTTGCTAGGGGTCACACAAGGCTTATGCACTATTTAAAACTCCATTAAATCCTCAAAATGGGGCTTAAATGTATTGGTATGAACTATGTATTGGTAATTTGCTTATAGCCCTCAATTTCTTTTGTAAAATACATGAATAATTTTTTTTTTGTATGTAAATGTATGCCAGTTAACTAGAATTGATACTGATAGAGAATACTGGACCAAAATTTAATCACCTGATTCCTGCAGACAATCCCACTGAAGCCCATACAACCCTGTTTTCATTGTTGAAATGGTGTTTGGATCCAAGAGCAGACTTGCATGCAACAGCGTGGTGCCAATGAGAGCTTTGTGAGTGCACTTGGGAATGCATTTGTTCAGATGTAAGTTACAGTAGGGTTGGTGAACTTCTTTGTCTTGCACCATCCTCTTAGTCCCTTTATGACTTCCTGGACCACAGTTGGTCTTGCGTTAGTGAGAAATTCACCTTTTCGCACCCGTGGAATAACTTCTTTCTGATTGATCACAACCCCTCCACCCCCTCAAGATTTCCTACTCTCCCCACCTACCACCCACGAGACTACAAGGAGTTAGACTCCTTTTGTGATAACTTGGTATTTATCAGGTGTGCAACTTAGACTACTTTAGCACTTAGGCCCCAATATTTACATCACTGATAATTCTATCCCATATAATTGGAGTTGTCATTTAAGGGAGTTATATATTTAAGCAGTCATCACATTTTTTACCAATGTGTATTAACCAGTGTTTTTAAAACTACCTTATTCTGTATTCTTTCTTACCCAATAAACACTGATGGATCACTCTGTATTTTCAGGAATGTCAGGAATGACCTGCTGAGTGCTTGTTCTGTCTCAACAAGTGAAAGTCACCCAGTAGTTTTGTTCCAAACCCATTCCACATTGCCAGCCCAAAACATTTAAAAATCCACAAGTTAAGCCCCCTCCCATAAAAAAGATTAACTTGAAACTAATGAGATTTTTAAAAATAACAAACTTAGGCTCTTTTTATTTGCTTTTTAATTTTTGTGCTTTCAGGATTGATGTTTTCAAGCTTTTCTCTGCAATCATTAGGGCTAGAACTTCCCTCCCTCCCTCCCCCCCCCTTTTAAATGAAAGCTGAGATTCTGATGTTATTATATGATTCCAAGAGCTGGGGCTTTAAGAAAAACAAAAAATATCATGACTCACAATACGATCATGAGAGTTGCCTATTTGATATAAGATAACAAGAAATGAACAAATGGATAAAACAATTAAAATATCCCTGTTGTAAGGTTGCGTGACATGAACTGTTTCTAGCATTCTTAGGTACTTCTGCAGTCTCTCTCATTATGGGTATCTAAGCCTCTGCATTTTCCTTCACCGTCTACTCCAGCTCCCCATCCTCTTCTCTCCTTGCTTCTCCTGACACTTTCCAGGATTGTTGCCTACACCTTTTCCCCTCCCTTTCCACCATCCATCCTGTCCCGTCCCCTTCAACCTTTCTTCTGCTCACTTTGGGATGCCTGCTCCAGGTCTAACTATCTCACCACTATCCACATCCTTTTTTTGTCCTCCTCCTCATTCTCACTGAAGTCTGACTCTCCTCCTTCAACAATGAGCTGTCTCACAGCAGAGGCAGCGAGCAAGAAAAGGTGCACTAGAAGAGCTATTGGTTTCTTGCTCTCCCATTCCAGTCTGCTCTGTGACTCCTTTTCTGCCTTCCTCCCGGACAATGTTTGCTTCGTTATGTACTGCAAATGGCTTCATGTATTCAGTTCTTAACACTTACATTCATCCCTCAATTTCCCATCCACACCTCCTGTGACTTCAGCTCTCACCCGGATGTCCTGTCTGACATTTCAGCTTCCAACTTGTTGGACTTTACTTCTTCATGTATCTTTTAAGCCTGTATTAGTTCTCCCACAATTAAAATGGCCACTCCCTGGACTTTTTCTTCATGCCGCGCTACTCCCTTTCTACATCTGTTCCCAGTTCCTCTTCTCTGACCACACTCTGATCTCTCTCACTATTGTGCAGTAATCGCCAACCACTTAGCCTTCCATGCTTTAATCCATCAATATCCCTAAGTTCTCTGCCACCTTTTATCCACTCTTTCCCTCCCTCTGCACTGTGGATTGCTTGGTTAGCTTTGTTCTGTCTTCCACTGTTGATTCCTTTGTCCCTCTCTCTCACCACAAACTCCAGCCCTAGCCCGCACTTCACATCCTCTTCCTCAGCTCTGCTTATGTGCCTCTGAACACCTCTGGAGGAAATCCAGGAACTATTCAGACTTTCTCCCCTATACATTTATTTTTTCCCCTTTTTTAACACTATTTCTCCTCTCTCATTGTGCTCAGAGGTTTCAGTCCCCACCACATCTAATGTCTTTCAACATCTTCCTCAAGCCTTTATCCTCCGCAGCACTGTAAGCCCAGATTTTGCTAACTTCTAGAGGTGCTCACATGTTTCCAAATTTTAAGTTTTTTGACAAAATGTTTTGTCAAAAAAATTTCAACTAAAGAACAGCTAAATATTTTTTTCAAAAAATTTTCCAGCTGCAGAACTGGTGGAAATTTTTCAATAATCAATTTTTTTTGACTTGTTTCAAAAATTTAAAAACAAACACAAATTGTGTGGGTTTCTTTGAATTTAACTGGATCATCAACCCGATCTACTAACTATTTTAAGGAGAAAACTGACAAAACCCAGCATGTCCTTTCTCCACCCCTTCCCATTCCTCCTTTCCAAGATATTAAGCTTTGGAATGGAATCAATTCACACACACATTAGTGTGCAGCTGTGTTCCCGAATCCCTCACATGCTTAAAGTTCAGGATGTACATAAGTGTTTGCAGGATTGGGTCCATTATCACTAAAAATATGAACTTTTTTTTTTAATAAAGCCCCAGATTGTGTTCAGGGTAACATTCATAAATCAGTTCTGTTGAAGCTGTAGAGATCAGAAGGGTACACGTACTGATGGTTATATTTTGGGCTACCATTGTGTTTGGTTTTCGTAGTGAGAGTTAGAAAACCACTGCTACTTCTGTTTATTAAAATAATGTCCAAGGTGTATCTTAATGTCTTTTGTTTATTTTGCATTTTCTTCAACCTTGCATACACCCGTCTAAGCCAAAGGATGGGCAGGATAGTTCTTTATGAACTTTGTACAGTCTGTGGCTTCACTTGAGTACAAGTAATACTGTAAAAAAATTATTGGCCCATTGAAGTTATTTTTCTCACAATTGCTATTATGCCTTTTCTGTACATTTTTAAAATTTTAAGAAATAGATCAGGTTATTTCCACTGAAATAAATACAGATTCATCTAAATCATTTTGTCAGATTAATATTACAGGTATTTGACAGGAGGTTGTAGCTGGTTTTATGCCTGAATGAAGCTTATGGAGAAAGACAATAAGAATTCCTCTGTCTGAAATAGAGACCACCAGATCTGAGGGAGGAGTTTGTTCATTGACTGATTATGTCAGTCAATGTAGCATTTTAGTGGAAGATTCACAAGATTAAAGAGATACTTAAAAATGCTAGCTAGGGCATTATTATAGAATCAGCTCTAAATATTATATTAAGAGTTTTAAACCATCTGAAGCATAGTAATCAATCAACTGAGATTTCAGTCACAGTAAACTACAATCATCAAAATATGTGATTTCAGGCTGTTTTGATAGGTTAATAATCAAAAAAGTCTGAAAGAGCAAAGGTTATGTTCTTGAAAACTTGCTGCAGAACATGGGATTTAAATTTGTTTTACTATTTAGGTAGATATTCCTAACTAAGAGGTAGGAAAGAAACACATGGGGCAGATGCTAGTCATGCTAGGGTCTGGTCCTGCACCATTGAAGGAAGTTCTGTCATTTGCTTCAGTGAGAGGCGGGTCTGAGCTTTAATGCACTGGCTAGATACTATAATGTTGGGTAAGATATAAGGAATAGAATAGAATAGAATAGAATAGAATAGAATAGAAAGCTCTCACTTTATATCACATCTTACTTCTTATTGCTAACTACAGCTGTTTAAAGTTTTCTAAACTTGAGTATTTTTTGTCAAAATTAGATACTTTGATAAATATTGGCTTTTTTTTTTTGCAATTTTTTTGTTCAAAAATGTTTCCCATATTTTGACCAGCAGTACACCTGACAGTTTTCAAGAGCAGGGTGCCACAGTCATTTAAAAGAATACAGCAAGTATTTGTGGCACAGCATATATGAAATTTTTATTATTAAAATTAATAATAATATTGGGCTACTCTAACCAATTTATGGGAAGTAGGAGATTGGCTTATACATTTGCAGCTGAATTCTATGTTGCCAGCTACACAATCAAAAAGCAATGTGAAATAGAGATAATCAGGCCTGGCAGTGTGACTGTGAAATGTTCAGTCTTGTGCACTGAAGCTACTTTTCACTTACTTTGTGCCTTCATTCCTCCTCCCTCCCCAAATTTGTTAAGTAAACTAATGTCATAAAATGGTGTATAGGACACACAGAAGCAGCAGGTGCCAAAGAACATTGGCTTGCTGATGGACTGCGCAATGCTAATACTAAGCAGTGATTTCATGCTGAAAAATGGCTTTGTCCTCTACCTTGACTTACGTGACTTTAACTGTTGGGCAGTCATATTTCCCATGTCTCAAACTTTTTTGCTTTGTCTTTTTACTACGTTGTCTTCTCTTAGTGTGGGTGGAAGATGACTCTGTATGGAGAAATTATGGGATGGGTGAATTGGCAGGCCAAGAGAGGGTAAGTAGGCTATCTGAAGATATGTTTTTATGGGCTTGTCTACACTTACCAGGGGATCGACAAGAGGGGATCGATGCATCAGCAGTCAATTTAGTGGGTCTAGTGAGGACCCGCTAAATCGACTGCAGATCACTCTCCCATCAACTCCTGTACTCCACCTGAACGAAAAGCACAAGGGGAGTCGATGGGAGAGTGTCTCCTGTCGACATAGCATAGTGTGGACCCCGTGGTAAGTAGATCTAAGTATGTCAACTTCGGCTACGTTATTCATGTAGTTGAAGTTGCGTAACTTAGATCAATCTCCCCCCGTAGTGTAGACAAGGCCAATGACTCTTTGTAAGGGAGGTAAGTCTTGGCACATCTTCAGTGAATCCCCTTAGCTCCCTTTGAGAAATTTCCAAAGTGGGAACAAAAGTGGAACATGAAATCAAACTTCTTGGCTGCATAACGCCAGCTCTGTTGTGGACAAAGAGAGCGTTAATCATCACCTACCATGGAGTGTCACACACATCAATTATTATTTACTGTTTATATTAATCATAGACCAGGACTTCATTGTGCCAGGTGCTGTGCAAACACAGAACAAAAAGATGGTCCCTGCCCCAAAGAGCTGACAATCTAAGTATAAGATGAGACAAATAGCTGGAGATGGGGGAGTACAAGAAAACAATGAGACAATATTGGTCAGCCTGATAGACAGTGGTCTCTCCACACCAGCAACCTATTGTCAAGTTTTTTTGTAAGTCTTGTGGAAAAAGGAGTGTTTTCAGGAGGGATTTGAAGAAGGATAATGGATTAGTTTTGTGGATATTCTTCCCAAATGTGAGCCTCGGAGAAAGCATGAAGGTGCTTGTTTGAAAAATTAACAAGTGGGTGATG
Organism: Emys orbicularis; assembly: GCF_028017835.1. Classification (NCBI taxonomy): domain Eukaryota; kingdom Metazoa; phylum Chordata; order Testudines; family Emydidae; genus Emys; species Emys orbicularis. Next base: position 74,432,186 of record NC_088685.1, on the reverse strand, counting down.
GAAGCAGCTGGAATGTACCCCTAAGTTCTGCTTGGATGATGCTGTAGACCCAATTTTAGCATAATTTTGGGTGGTTCCATCTAGTTAATGTATGATCTACCTACTGATTTAGGAAGTAGCTATGTTATTTTCAGCCTTCTTATCATGCACAAAGTGGCCAGCTGTGGAAATGAGCTTATTTAAGTGTCTGGCAATTTTCTGTGCTCCTTGGACAGGACCAAAATGTGTCTAGCTTTGCATATATATAGACCATTTGGTTATATAATAGAGGACATGCCTGAGTTGATATTAGTGCTGCTGTTTGGAGTCTGTGCATTATTGATTGTTGCAGATACTTATTAAATTACAGATACTCAGCTACTGCTGTTGTTGGGCCTTATATCAGTTCCTCCATTTCAATGTAGAGGCACTATTCCATGCCTACTTCAGCACCACAGTCGGTCTTTTTTTTTTTTCCTCTCAGCCTCAGAGACTTATGGATCTGATGGATTTGTGTGTGTGTGTGGTCTCCTAACTGTTTATGGGGCAAATCAGATTATCCCTTTCAGTCAGGTGGTTGGTAAATTCACCAACATCTCACATTAACTCTGAGTTCTGTAGAAGTCTATCTCACCGCAATGAAATGTGCAAAACCAAGGCAGACTCATCAAATACAGAATCAGTGACCACATCCCAATGGTGGAAACTGGTAGTTACAAAGCACAGTCTAAACCCAGAGAGGAGAGATTGTGCAGCCAATGTGATTATGCTAAGTAGGCACAATCTTGCATTTGGGTCAGTGAAAAACTGCCCCTCCCAAAACAGAACACCAAGAAGTTTTCTGCATCTCTGCAGTGTAAAGGCCAACACACCCACGAATACACCGTTTTATGAAGTGCAGCTTTTACTATCTCCTTGGTAAGAAGGTAGCAGCTTCATAGGCTAATGTTTCTGGGAGTGAAGTCATGACCCCACCTCCTTTTCTGCCTGCCTCCTTTAGGATGTAATGAGCCACTGGGGATGCAGGGATGGAGCAGTCCAAGTAGGTGCCTAAGGCCATAGAATAAGTCAGGGGCTCAAGTGATGACACTTGCTTGGAATGTTTTACACATGTGTGCACCTGCATCATTATGTAAATAAATTATATATCAACGATCATGAGCTGCATAGAAGAACTTATTCTGAAAATGTTGAAGTTCAATATTATGCGTCATATTAGTTAAAGCATTGTAGTGGTTATATTTAGAACTAATTATTGAGGAAAAATAGTTAGTGGAGAAAATAGAGGGCTGGGAGACAAGTGATTTGGGTTGTATTCTGGGCTCTGCCACAGACTTCCTGTGTGGCCTGAGTATATAGATTTAGTTCCTTTGCCTCAGTTTCCTCATCTGTAAAACGGGAATAATAATACTTAGCCTATCCTTAGTTGTAAGGATTCACTTCTCAGGATTTGCAAGGTATTTTGAAATTTGCCAGTGGAAAAAAACTATGGGAGTTTAAAGTATTATCAATATAATATAATATATAGATATTTTGGTTTACTGTGTTTGAATTATACTAAACTCAAAATACTATGTTAACATGAATTCAAAGATCTGACTGAAGTACTGGCAAATTTAGAATTAAAATGTTTCACTCATGTTTTTTTGCCTAGTAAAAACAGAGTTTTGAGAGAAGTGCTTGATTATAATTGTGGTTAAAGATGATGTGAAAAATTTTTTGACCCAGAATTTCCTGAGTTTTGTAGGCTTACATCACATCCTTGGTATTATAGGGTGTTTTTTTGTTTGTTTTTGTTTTGTAGTTTGTTTTTTTTAAATAGTAAAGGCTCACAGTCACTCTTAGATAAGCAAATGAACACTACTGCTGAAAAACACTATTGCAAATGTATAAGCGCTCTTGTATCTGAAAGCCTAATTGAGCTCCTATGTAGTGAATTAAAATTTCTTTAAATGTAACATCTCTACATAATGAACAATGTGATGATAGAGGCAGTGTACTGTAATGGTCTCTATGGAGGTCTGTAAATAAAGAAAAGAAGATGGTTCACATAGGTATAAGGAGTTTTTACATTAAGCTTAAATGAGAGAGTATCTGTGTGCTGGCATACCTTCTGAGACATTTTCTGCTCAGCTTATGCAGAACATCTTGTCGAGTTCTGGGAGGACACTATGTCTACAAGTTCTAGGAGGGATAGATTCCTCACATTGGTGCCTATTTAATAGCTGGATGCCCGTTGTGGTGAATTTGTAACAGCTGGCATGGTTTGTAGGGCAAATGTGCAATGAGGCAATGGATTGAGAATGCTTTGGGTGGAGTGCTTTCTTAAAATGATGTTCAGACAACTCTCTTGTGAGGATGTTCAATCCCATCCTCTAGTTCTTAAAAAGCAGATCCAAGTTTGTTTATTTAGCACTTAGTTCAATGAAGTCTAGTCCTGATTAGCTCTACCATATTATAAATTATTCATAATAGTAATAACAATAATAATGCTGCTGCTGCTTAAGGTTAAACTCTTCTTGCTTAAGTGGCAGCAGAGGTGCAACTTCATGGGAAAAAAAGGTTTTGGCAAGGGGTCCAGAAGTAAAAATGCATGAGTCCATGTTGAGAGAGAGAGTGAATGTTTTTTGGAAGGCAGAGGGGCTATATCTTCATTTCTTCCTCCTCTGCTTTCATGAGCGCTTAGTGATGGGCATTATAGAAAAAAAAAACATGAGGCTATATTAAGATTAGATAAATCTGCTGCTTTTGGATCCAAAAAGCCAGTGTTCAAGACCTAGCATGGACAGTTTTCTCCCAATGCTTTTCTCCAAGCCATCAGACTCAATACACATTCTTTATTGGATAGTGCAGTGATAATGGTGGTTCTTTTATTGATTGAACTATTTTTGTATACATTTGCATTTCTATTATAAATTCTCACTGGTAAAGTCAAAATATATCATTGGATCTAGTTCTAGGGCAAAATTTGTGGGCAATCTGAGAAAGCCACGGTGGGAAGCTGCAAATTGAGAACAATAAAACTGTTATCCTCTATTCAGTATTTAATTTTAAGATAGTAGATGCTGATTATCTTCTTTGCTTCATAAGTGATGAATGGAAGCAAATTTGATGCAGACAAGCAATCTGGTGGAATGATGCAGAGCCATCTATGAAAACATCTGTACTAATCCACCAATGCAGTAAATTATAGCTACAAGCAAGACATTGATCCAGGAGGATCATTAACAGCTTTAAATAACTGATCCAAGTAATAGGGTAAATGAGAGAACATTATCAAGACTTGACTTTTTAGAGCTGTCAATTACAATTGCTAAAATACAGTTTCTACATTGTTTCAATTTCAAATACTTTATGACTTGAGTTCACTGTGTTCTATTGTGGGCGGCCAACAAGGTTCAATGGAGTAGTAAAATCCACAGGAAAAAATTATTCAGCCATCCTGCATTCCATTTACCAGGAGGTCAGTCACAAAGGGAGAGATAATTGCTGCAAGCCAGCAAAATTAATCGGGGATGAGCCAGAAAGAATGATGTATGTTCTGTGACAACGTACGTGACAGAGATGTTTGTACAAACCTGTAGCTGCTTGCCTTTTTGAGGACACAAGGACAGGAGAAGGAGACCTGTGAAAAACAATTAGCATGGCTTCAGTGTGAGCAATTCTTAATTATCCATAGCATGTCGACAGCAGATAATTAGTGTCCCAATTTTTAACAATATTTGGTCATTAACTACAGCAGACTAGAGAAGAGCAAGAGCAGAGACATTTGTCTGAGCTAAGTGTTACATAACTGCACCCGCATGTGAACACAAGTCAACTAAATCATGCTGATGATAACAGCATGGAAATCCTGCTATTGTGTGACTGATTCAAATGCATCTAAGTTGTAATGTACCATAATCTACATTTTATGTCCCTTTATGGTAAGCTGTTAAAACTGAGATATCAACCCACAGAACAAAGCAGCCTTAAATGAAATTTGTAACTTAAAGCTCCCTCTATAATCCACTGCCTGTTTGTTTGTCCTTAAACTTGGCAAAGCATACCACAAACAACGTTGGCCACTTATCTCAAGTCACTTCAGTATTAAGAGATTTTTAAAGGCATGGCTATGAGCTAATTACATGTAAATCCTAATAGTTTATTAATTAAAAAAATGATGAAAAATCCTTATAGAACCACAGTTTGGGGATGCCCCCTTCTTCATCCCATCTCTCTCCTTCTCTCTGACACACACACACAACCAACGTTTTAAAGTATTTTCTGCTCTTGCTTTCTCCTGGGTTCAGACTATATTTCCTGGTCTCTGTAGGACAAAATTTTTAGTTCCATTGAAGTCTGTGGCAGACCTCCCAGAATATAGCCCTATAGCTATAATTTTCTGTTGTTTTCCATTTCTCTGCCTTAGGGCCATATCCTCCAAACCCTTACACATACATGAAAAGTTTTTTGTTGCACACTGTTGTCCCAGCAAGTTCCGTGTACCCTCTTGTGTGATAATATTTGTAGACTTGGACAGAATCATGTATATGAAATAAAGAACCAAATGATAGCATTTCAGAGCCAATGTACTTCTTTCTCCAGAAGCCTTCAGTGGAATTGCTCTGGATATTCACTAATGTAACTAAGTTTCTTTAGTTGCTCTCTGATTAGCAAGGAAGAGGAAGCAGTTTACTCTTTGGTATCGTACTGGGTATGTCTACACTGCAATTAAATATTCTCAGGGCTTGGGCTGTGGCGCTGTAAAACTGGGGTGTAGATGTTTGGGCTTGGGCTGGAGTCCGAGCTATCTCACTCTCCCCCCGCAGGGTCCCGGAGCTCAGGCTTCAGCCCAAGCCCGAATATATAGACTGCAGTTTTACAGCTCTGCAGTCCGAGACCCTCAAACCTGTGTCATCCAGCATGGGCGAGCTGCAGGTGTTTAATTGCAGTGTAGACATATCCATAGAGGCTATTGGGATAAATCAAGTAAAGAGTTTTAGGGCTACATTCTGCCCTTCTATGTGTGCATTCCAAGTTGGTTTGTGGCCCTTTATCTCAATTCCTGTCACAACCATAACATATTAATTAATTAATTGTAGGTTATATGTTTAATATCTTTTGGGCCTTTGGTAATGTTTCATTAATTTTTGAGAAAGTACTAAAAAAGGAAATAAGTAAACAAGAACATTAATGACACACAATCAGTGTTTTAAAATGGCCTAAAAGGCTATTTATTTAATCATATTAGTACGTTGTGTTTAAGATATTTACTACTAACTGAACAAAGAGACATTTTATTCAGTATATGCATATGTAGGGATGTCTTTAAAATAAGGATAATTAACTTGAGTATTTAAATACTTAGTATTATATGAATATATATGATATATGAATGTTTAAAATGTAAATAAGAGTATACAATATTTGTTTCATTCATTTTTTCTTTAGATTTAAGCAGCAATAAAAAGATGCCATAGATAAAACTCTAAGTGCCCTAACGATTAATCAGACTTATACTAATGATTATCCATCTGCAATACATATTCACAGCCAGCCAGCCAGTAGTATTAAATAAATATATACAGATAATTGTAGCTAGCCATTCAATCAGCGCAACAGAACCCTCCCTCTCCCCTTCCCCCTTCTCCAGAACATAGGCTCAGCTTTCTCCCCGCTTGCCCAGAAGTTATCAAGTTCAGGCTACCTTGAACCAAGATGGGGAGCAAGTTCTGAAGGCCTGGGTCCCTCACCAAAAATGTTCTTTTGGTGGCCTCCTCTGCTTTAAATGGGGGTGATCCATTTTGAGCACCTCTCAGGAAGGCAGGTCTCAGCCGACTTAGGGCTTTATAAGTCAAAACCAACACCTGAGGGCACCAGTAGGCAGGGATCCCAGAGCATGAGTGTCAAGTACTAGAGAGGCCCTGCTCAGTAGGAGAGCTGCTACATTCTGCTCTAACTTTGGTCTCTAGAGTACATTGTAATAGTCTAATTTTGAGGGAGAAAAAAAATGGATAATGCTGGCAAATTCCCAATCTAAAATAAAATGTCCCAACCTCCAGCCAAGGAACAGATGGTACAAAGCTGATTTGGCTCCTGCTGTAATGTGCTTATCTAACAGCAGCTGGGGGTCTAGAATCATCCCTTGGCTGGGAACTGTGGCAACCAATGTCTGACACATTCCCTGAATTAAAGGGTCTGATATTACCTCTGCCAGCAATTGTTTGCTTCCCCAACCCATCATTATCACTTTGATCTTGTGTGGTTGAGCTTCAACCAGCCTCTCATATACTCCCCAGCCTTAGCTAGATACTGGCTGAGGCCCTGAACCACATTGTCCAAATAGGATGAGATAGAGACATACAGTTGGGTGTCCTCGGCATACTGATAAGACTGCACCCCATGACTCCTTCAAACACTCCTAGTGACCCCATATATGCTTTGAATGAGGGGTGACAGAATGACACTCTGCAGCACTTGATTGCGCTTCAGGCAGAGGAGTTTTTGTCCACAACTGCCCACTGAGCTCTCTCCAAGAGAAAAGAATGAAACCTCTGGAAGGCAGCCCCATCATTTCCCTCTGAGGTCTGCAGATGAGACAACACCACTTTGTGATAAACGGTATCGAAGGCAGCTGATTGGTCTAATAATATCAGCATAGACATGCAAAAATATTGACCATGTGCATTAGATATTTTAAAGTTGTAAGTGGGCTGCTCTTAGCTTTTTTAAAAGAAGCACTTCATTTGTGTGCAGTTGGAATTTTGTATCCTTAGTTGGAGAAAGTCTGCATTCTGCCTTTCAGCTAAGAAAAACTAGCCATGTTAGGTGCCACTGAAAAGATTTCTGCTTCTTGTAAAGCTGCCATGACAATTAAGAGCTTGATCTTGCAAACCCTTACTCGCATGAGGCAGACTAATCCTTAATGAAGTCAGTGTGATTACTTGAATGGAAAAGGATTATGAGACTCAGAGCTTGCAGGATTGGACCTTGGGGCCTCAGTTTTAAACACAAGCAGCAGCAGGATCAGTGCCTAAAAGAGCAGAGCAAATTTCACTATGTGAATTAACAACAAAATAAAATTCTAACAATAGCGATAAACAGGGGTGCTCAGAGTCCAGCTTTCTTTAATATGGAGAGGCAGCCATCACAACTACAGATCGTAGCATATATTTACCTCTTGATTTTAATATGTAATTGTTTTGTATAATCTAAGGCTGTGTCTACACTGCCCTGCAGTTAGGACTACAGACATGTGAATAGAAGGGTGCACCAAAATGCTACATTGTAATGCAGTGTTCCTAGTTTGCTTTAATGTAGTCTGGTTTGAAGAGGACTGTGTTAATGCATTCTAGGAACCTTTCGTTTGCACACGCTGCATCTACATGGAGGAGTTATAGCGCAGCACTTTGGTGCACAATGCTGTTGACATCACTGGGGGGCAATGTGGACAAGTATGAACTGAGGGGCAATGTGGACAAGCACCAAGTGAAGTTGAAATTTTAGGACATTTTGAAGTCTTTTAAAGAGCTATATAGAAGGTGGTGATTTTGTATGCCTGATTATCCTATAGGCTCAGTCCCTTAGTAAAATTCTGTATTATAAGGTTGCCTTTCTGTTAAGCTGTCCTAAGGTACTTTGCAAATTTTCAAGTTAGGAATATGTCAAGTCACTCAGCAATAAGTCAGGAGACAGCAAAGGAACTTGATTTTCAACTATTAATGGACAAGTCCTATCTGGCTGTTTTGTCTTAACTAGATAATCATTTATAGTGAAAATTATGATTTTTCAAATAATTTTAAGCCTAGGAATATTTTTTTAACTTCTTTTTGCAGATCAGTTATCCCCCCCTCCCCCCCCGCTTGTTGTGTCCACAGGGAGAAGCTCCCTCAAAGAAAGCAAACAGCTTTGACAGAGGGACATCTTAGAACAATAGCATTTATTTTTCAATATGAAACATCTGTTTTGTGTGCATAGTTTTAACTCTTGATAGTCCACATACCATATCTTAACTGACAACTGAATTCTTTCAGCAACTCTTCTGTATCTGATGTCCTATGAAGAGTAACATGAGCAAGACTGGGATGCCTTCTTATCCCTCCTCCAGAAACAAATAAAGTCCTGTTAAATATTAGTGTGACATCGGCAGACCAGGTGCCAGCTCATGATAAGACGCCATGTCTCCGCTGACATATACATAGCTGGAGCCAGTCTGGCTCACCCGTGTGTTAGTATTGTTAAGATAAGTATTAAAGTTATAAGAATGTGTTTAGTGTTTAGACTTCATTGAATGCTTGTGAGTTGCTTCATGCATTAGTCTGACTTATAACATCTGTATCTCATATTGTAAGGTAATATTTGAGCATTTACCCCTGAGGGCATTCTGCACCAAAAAATTAAAATTTCTGTGCACAATGTTTTAAAATTCTGCAAAATTCTGCAAATTTTATTTGTCAAATACCTGGTCTTGTGGCTTCCCTTTGCTTTCCCATCAGAAAGTCATTTTTCTGCAGGGAAGCAATGAAATCTGTGGGAGACAAATTCAGTGCATGTGCAGTGGTGCAGAATTCCCCCGGAGTAAGTCTCTGTTACTGTGTAGATCACCAGACAGGAGAGACACATTCATTCGAGTGAAATGCTGGTCTCCAGAAGGTGTTATGTCCTGCTTGAAAAGGAAGGCCTGTTGACACCAGACAGGCTATAGTAGGGTTACCATTCATCCGGATTCACCCGGACATGTCCGGCTTTTCTGAGTTAAAAATAGCATCTGGGGGGAATTTGTAAATGTCCGGACTTCCCCCCCATGCAGAGCACGCGCGGCTGACAGGGCAGCTGGCCAGATGGTGCCACTTGCACTGGGCTCCGGCAGCCAGAGAGAGCCCCTTCTCCGCTTCCTCCTCCTCTCCCCTGCAGCTGAGATCACTCCCTCCCTCCCTCCCTCCCTGCATTCGCAGATTGCCGGACGTTCGGGCCTCTGGCAGTCTGGAGCTCCTCCCCCTGCCCAGCGCGCCGCTCAGCAGCACTCTGCGAGGGCGGGAACCGGGTTATGCGCTCCGTGGGGGAGCTTGGCAGCGTGTCGGGCTGCGCATGCAGCCCGACACGCTGTTCTGAGCGGCACGGTAAGGGGGCCAGGGGGTCGAAGAAGGGGCAGGGAGGTTCTGGAGGGGGCAGTCAAGAGACAGGGAGCAGGGTTGGATGGGTCGGGAATTCGGGGGGGGGGCTGTCTAGGGGTTGGGGGTGTAAGGTTTTGGGCAGTCAGGGGACAGGTAGGGGGTAGGATCCTACGGGGGCAGTTAGGGTGGGGGGGTCTCAGGAGGGGGCAGTTAGGGGACAAGGAACAGGAAGGCTTAGGTAGGGGGTGGGGTTCTGGAGGGCAGTTAGGAGCAGGGGTCCCAGGAGGGGGCAGTCAGGGGACAGGAAGCAGAGGGGTTTAGATGGGTTGGGAGTTCGGGGGGGGGTGCTGTCAGGGGGTGGGGAGTGGTTGGATGGGGCGTGGGAGTCCCTGGTGTCTGTCTGGGGGTGGGGGTGTGGATAAGGGTTGGGGCAGTCAGGGGACAGGTAGGGGGTAGGGTTCTAGGGGGCCAGTTAGGATGGGGGGAGGGTCTCAGGAGGGGGCAGTCAGGGGACAAGGAGCAAGGAGGCTTAGGTAGGGGGTGGAGTCCTGGGGGGGCAGTTAGGTAGGGTTACCATATGTCCGGTGTTTCCCAGACATGTCCGGCTTTTTGGTCCTCAAATCCCCATCTGGGGGAAATTGCCAAAAAGCCGAACATGTCCGGGAAAATAGCTTTGCCGGCATCCCTGCCCCAGTCCCCTGCTTACCTTGTGGCTCCCACAGGCTGCGAGCTGCAGGCGGATTCCCCCGCGGCGGCTGCTGCTGCTCCCCCCAGACACCTCAGCTCTGTGTAGCTGAAGAGCCGAGCTGCCCGAGCGCTACTGGCTTCACAGTTTGCCGGGCAGCCCCCAGACCTCCGGACCCTGCGCCCCCGGCCGGGCACTTCCCCAGCGCAGCTGGAGCCCGGGAGGGGAAGCGCCTGTCCGGGGGCGCAGGGTCTAGAGGTCTGGGGGCTGCCCGGCAAACCGTGAAGCCAGTAGCGCTCGGGCAGCTGTTTCGCGGCTGGGAGGGAGGAGGGGGAATGCGGGGCACTCAGGGGAGAGGGCGGAGTTGGGGTGGGGACTTTGGGGAAGGAGCGGAGTTGGGGTGGGGAAGGGGCGGGGCCAGGGCCCCGTCGAGTGGCCTCTATTTTTAATGAGGAAATATGGTAACGCTAGGCTATAGTGGAACATTAAAGAGGAAAAAAGACTTTGTTTTACTCTGTCCTGCTCTCCCCACATGAAGATGAGTCTTGCAAGTGAATCCCTCCCATCTGCTGAGTTTGCGGCTCAAACCAGAAGGGGAGAAGGAAATAAAAAACCCTAACAAGGAGGAACTGTATCTTCATGCAGCTGGGACTCAGGAGAGTGGGGGCAGGCAAGGATGACTATACATAAGCAAAAGGTCCGTGGTGCTTAACCTTGGTTAGACCCTAAAAGACATATAAAGCTTGCTTATTACAGAATCTTCTGTTACTTTTTGAAACTTAAGATTGGAACGTGTGGGCATATATGTGTGCATGCTTTTACCATGTAAATAACTGTTTTATTTCCTTCTATGTAATAAATCTTTAGATAGGTTATTATAGGTTTGGATACAAGCTTTGTCTTTGGTGTGAGATATAAGGTGCAACTGACCTGGGTTAAGTGACTCCATGTTAAGGCCGGCATAATGCCTGTGGAGTTAACACTTGATAATTGGTTGGTAAAATTGAGTATAGAACTCACAGCCAATTTGGGGTGTGTGTCCTGGTTCTTAACAGTCTACTCTGAGGTTGGTACTCATGCTCTTGAGCCACTGCAGCACAACTTGACAATTAAGTTTTTCCATTTAACGGTTAACAGAAGCATTTCACATTAGTATGTTTGCTGCATGACTCTTTTAGGTCTAATCTTGTTCCCACTGAAGACATTGGCAAAATGCCTGTTGCCTTCAATGGGAACGGTATCAGGCTCTTCTTTTTGGTTCAGTTTTTCCTTGATATCTCTAATGTCAGAAATAGTGTCATTTAAACAGACTAGGAAACTGATGGGCTATATGTAGATTTATTTATGTTAGTTAATCTACAACACAGAAAGGAAAACACAAAGGAGATACAGGTGTTCCAACTGGAAAGGTGCTAAATCACCTTCTGTGAACTGCTGTCTTGTTTCACTGATGTTTCATTATTTTCTCAGAGCCAGGGATGAAATGGACGAATGAATCTTAATTGCAGTGTCCTGTTGGCTAAATATCAGACAGTTCTCTAGATGGGTGCTTGGTAGTCTGACATTCAGAAACGTTTGTGCTTCAGAGCTTGGTTGGGATCTAGTTATAAGTAAAACATGTCGGGAGAGGTAAAAAATAATCTCTCATTAGAATGAGTCAAGTGTTTAGAGTGACTGTGTTTTTTAATGTAATCAATAACCATTAAGAAAATAGAACTACATACGGTATTGCATACCTAATCGGTAACCCCATGACAGATATATTTTGGTACATTGCTTTATTGAACCAAAAATGATTTCAAAGTTAAATTTTAAAAAAAGCATCCAAATGATTGGACTTGTTTGTATTGCATTCTCTCCTCCTGCAATTTCAAAACTTATTGACAAGCTCAGATAGTGTGTTATAATTAAAAAGCTGAACTTGGGATCAAGTAAACTAAATTTCAGGCGAATTTGAACTTTCTGTTGCACCATGTAACATGAACAAAATATTCATCTATTGCCAAAAATTGCATTCCTTTTTTTTTAATCTCTCAATTTTGTATGAGAAGGGAAAATAAATGATAACGTGTGAATTAAAAAAAAAAAAAAGAAAAAAGTCCAGAGTTCCTCTTTAGAACAGAAAATACCTATTTGTTAAATATACAATACTACTTTCTGGAAATCTGTGAAAATCTTGAATATACTTTTTGTAGAAGTAATGTAATAACTTGCTGTTTCAGGAACATCGTCTTGCTATAAAACCCATTAAAGGCAATGGGAATCTTTCCATTGCTTTCCATGGGCTTTGGATCAAGCCCTGTCAGACGGTGGGGGAGGTGGTTATTATTTATTTTATTATAAAAGTTACATAGAATGGGCCACAATCCTATTCACTTACTCACATGAGTAATCTCATTGTGGTGACAGCATTTAATTGTGGGATTATATTAATTTTACAGACAACGTAAAATAAAGTAAATGTGCAACACCAATCAATAGGAAAATACATATTTTTATAATTCTGGGGTATTGCTGTTAACAACTGGGCTGTATGTTCCAGTACTCTTTGACCATCAGATATTAAATCTAAAATCAGCCTACTATTTTTCTTTCAAAATGTGTATAAAAAGAGACAGATCTTGGAAACCTTTATTCATGTCAGTAGTCCTGTTTGAGTCAAGGACTTTATGAATATATATGGATTTGCAGAATCTGGCCAAATGGGGGCCAAATCTTATATTCCTTCTGCATTCAAAAATCCATTTACTTCAATGTATCCTCCTTCCTCAGTATGTCTCAAGAGGAGCTTTTGGCATGCCAGGCGTCCAAGGTGGACCTCTATGGCTGTAAAAAGTAAAAGACAGTGATCTTCTTTAGAATTAATATCCCATTGGGAAATGTCACTTGCACATTATTGTAAAACATTCTTTATTTTACTGTTGTTTCTGGACTGTAAATACATGTATTGATGTTAAAGAGTTAATGACAAATTTCAGAAGACTTTATTAAATAGCAATAATGTGAGATGCTACTTGTGCCACTTGATTTACCTAATTTATGACCCTGTTTGATTACGACATCATGTCTTTCATCTGTAAAGATTGTACCCAAGGGACTAGTCAACTTATTAATTCATCACTTGCCTTCTTTTACGGTTGCAGACTCCTATTATGGCGCAAAAGTAGAGAGATATACTAATCTGAAAGCTGCCAGCCAACTGGTTCCACTCTAGTTGACCTTTTGTTTGCAGGCACAATCCTGATAACTTTTCTATTGGTTTCTTTTTCTCTGAGGTTACATTACAATCTATTCTTTTGTCTTATAGTACTATGATGAGAGCAAGACAGCGTGAATTGAATTCAATGTCTGCAGTTACCGTAGCCTCTAAAGAGGAAAGGCCTGCCTCAAGTTAACCTGTAGCTCTTTTTTTAAAATGCCTTTTGATGTATCTGTCACCTGATCCATCAGCAATGAATAATTTTCATGGAAGGTGCACTTTAATTACATTCCCATTTGACTTGCATTATCATGCCCTATCTAGGTAATTAATCTCACCAAGTATCCAATTTCGGCCTTTATTGCAGGCAGGCAGACCTTCTGAATTATGTGTGCTTGAATGGGCATTGGGCCTGTTGTTAAACCAAACAGGCCATGAAACACTATTTTGGGTGCTCCAAATTTTCTTTACAATTTATCCGGTAAGGTTTTTCCTTGCTGTGGACTCTGTTGTAGCTCAATTGCTGTGTTTGATGCTATCAAGCCTTTTAGAGTTTACAGAAGTTGAACTCTCTAGCAGATACTGACTGAAGCACAAATGATTAAAATATCAGAATCCCAAGAGCCATGCACTCTTTGAAGTAGTAGTCAGCAGACAGTGAAACTAGGTATAAAAAAATAATAATTTTTGGTCCTTGAATAATTTATCAAGTTCATAGCATAGCCAAAGGTCTACTTTGAATTGGTGCATTCAGAGGTCATATTAGTATTCCTCCTACCACTATAAGATTAGGAATTGCAGTTGTGTTTAATTTTGAGTTTCACTGCTCTGTGGGGTGAAAAATGGAGTTTTAAGAAACATTGGGCCCTGAACCAGCAGATTAATGTACATTTCTTGTAGGGATGATTATTCTTATATCTTATTCACTGCTATCTAGAAATAGTAGCTAAGGACTCAGGTGCTAGAAAGCTACAGCATGTGGGAAGCTGTGGAGAAAATACAGTCTTTAAGGGTAAAAATGAATAAATAAAAGCACACAATTAAAACCTTGTTGTTAGGTGTCTACTTTAATGGGGGAAATTCTATATCCATCTTATGAAAAACTTCTTAGTGCTTCTAAAACTGTTTGTTTTTCCACCTTGAAAAAGAAAATTATTTGATCTGAGTTTTAATTAAAAGGAATCCAATTCTAGTTGCTCATATTTTAACTAGAGAGTGACCCAAGTCCCTTAGCTAATATCCAGTTCCAAACTTCCCCAGAGTTCAAGGTTTCCAGGGGGTCATAGAGCATAGAGCTTAAGGCCAGAAGGCTCAAGGTTTTGGACTGTGTTTTAGCATTTGGGAAGTATGAACATTTCTGAAGCGAATGGCCAGTTCTTAGTGGCAGTTTTTAAATTAGTTGCAGCAGGCTGTTTTAATAACTTTAGCATAATCCTCATAAAACATAAAGGGAGTTTAACATAGATGCAATGGAACTTGTAAAGCTTTTTGTTTCACCTCCTCCCCCCTCCCATTAAACTTTTAAAATAAATATTCTAAATTTTGGTTTCAAGTCTTTCTTTAATATAAATCAGTTGATTGGCTCTCGTCCAATCAGAATAGTCTTATTTTATTTGAAAAAAATCTTTTTTCATTTTATCAAGAGTTCCCCATAGACAGAAATCTTATTGAAAATATATAGTTTACATATAGAAAATTTAGCTTCAGTATCTAAAGTCTGAAAAAAATTAACTGGATCCAATTTTGGGGGGTGAGGGGATAAAACTGGTTTTCCGATTGTTTAACCCACATCACACCACTTTGAAGCCTTAAAACAAAACAAACAAACAAAAATAGTGAGTGAATAACACAGGGTTGGTATTGGAGTACAGAATCTTTCACCTCTAGGTTACCAGTTCAAATCCAGTCTAGTGAGGTAGTGATCAAAAATTGTTACCATCTGAAAGTTGTTTAGTAGCAAACAATTATGTGAAATCAAATGAAGATCTCAATTCATTTTCTAGTGTGTGAGCATCATCATAACTGGTACTTGTGGCAGTCCCAAAACAGAAGGCAAGGATTAAAAGGCTCACGGCATGGTGAACCTTCTCATCCCTGACCATAATCCCTCTAGGTGAAGGCAATACCTGGAGAATCTTATGCGGATACGTTGTGCTGTGGATAAAGAAAGAACTTAATTTTTCTGCTATATACTGTTGGTCAGGACCTTCAACAGAATAGTCTTTTAAATACAATATTTTATTTTTTTAACTTACTTGCATTGTACACTACCCTAGTGTGTCTCATTCCCACTGATAGAGAATTACATGGTTGATACAGAGAATTAAAATGTACTAATGTCCAGTTAGCTAACATTTAAACACATTTACTATAGATTGTAATCATTGCTTAGTGAACCACTAAAAGCAAACCAGTTCACTTAACTGAACATAACAAGGAAAAACTAAAAATAGTCATAGCTTTCTCAGTGCTCTTAATTTCCCCCCCTTTAATTTCCATCTCTCTTAGCAACTATGGTTAGTGGCAAACTGCTCTTTTTAACGTTACATT
Source organism: Emys orbicularis (assembly GCF_028017835.1). Classification (NCBI taxonomy): domain Eukaryota; kingdom Metazoa; phylum Chordata; order Testudines; family Emydidae; genus Emys; species Emys orbicularis. The sequence continues at coordinate 74,416,678 of NC_088685.1, read as the reverse complement.
TCATCCGGAGTGAACACATTTTGGCACATGCACTCTCATTTTTCTGTATCCCCAACATATTACCTGTTTTCCAAAGTGCTGTGTATGAAGTAGGCAGACTTAGAATAAAGTCTGAGAAGGGCCCACTGACAGGTTGGGCAGTGAAAGATTTTGAACCTGTGCATAGCATGAGGATTCTCTCTGTCTGCTGTCTCTGCACCTCTTTGGAGGCAATCTGGTCCCTTTATTGCTGTCTCTGAAGCTAAATGGTTTTCTGATTAAAGCATTGGACTGAGACTCAACGAGATCTAGGAAAAATTAGTCAGTCCCACAGACTTTCTGAGTTACCTTGGGTAAGTCATTTAATCCCTCTGCACCGCCATTCTCCATGTGAAGAATGGGGATAATAGAACCCTCCTACATCAAAGGGGAGTTGTAAAGAAAACTCCACTATTGACTGAGTGGAGCTCAGATACTCAGGTGTTGGGGGCCATATAAGTACTTTGAGAGACTGAAATTCTCAATCTTCGTGCAAATTTTGCTTTTATAAAACATAAAATAAAATGGAGCGTTTGTGGTTTTATTCCTAACTTGCAGCGTTTGGCCTCCCCGATTCAATAGCAGGCAAATCCTGCCTTGCATAGACCCCCCTACTCTCTCCCTAAAGCCTCAGAAGGTCCTGAATGCAGCCCCTCCCTGCTGCAGAGTACAGCTCCATAGAGGGTACCCTGAGTTCTAGTGTGCAAAGTTGTGGAGCAGGGTTGGGTGAGTATCGCCACAACTATGTGGGGAAGTCTTAGTGATTATCAGTGTCTACTGAAGCCTGACGACTGTGGCAGTATGCACAGAGTAGCTTAGCTACTGACTGAAGCCTGGAAAGAGGACTAGCCTACTTCCCCCTATGCATTCCCCCTCCCCCTCCGACCCTGAAATAACTCCTCTGCACGTAGTCCATGCTTTCATGCTCTGCACAGATAACGTGATTTAGCCCTAAGGTGGTGTTTTGTTTTTGTTTTTAAATATATTCACTTACCAAAAAGTCTTGTGATTGTGACTTTTTTTAAATAGTGTACAGTTTCTGGAACTTTGTTTTTAATCATTAATCTTTTTGACACCATTTTTTTTTTTGGCAACCTGGTCATTGTGAATCTTTCTGTACTGTTCTAGGTCAGACTCCCATGGGAGAAAAGTGAGTCTTTGAATTGTGGATTTAAAATTGAGGCATTGATGCACTCCACTACTCCCTGTTGGCACTTTATTTAAGGGCCCTCTTTTGTTGTGGTTAATAGTTCACCTAATGTACTAAAATAACATCACTGGTCACATTAAAGTGATCTTGCATGTTTCACTCCCCCACAAAGTAGGCAGTTAATTTGGCTAGATGTAGCATCACTGCTGTTTATCTTTTGTATGAAAAGGCCTTAGGATTTTATATACCGTAGATGTCCCTAAAACTCAGATATCACGTCTGTCACCTTCCTGCTGATTTGCAGTCATTAAAAAGCTCAAGAGGTTTTTCTAGAGTAGAGCATATATGATCGGTAGCCTGTGTCTGAATTGGTATGAGGTTAGGCAACTTTACATCTACTGCTTTTATAAGATAAGGCAGGTTGTAAAACAGCAGCTGAAATGATTGCAGATTTTCAGCTCAATTTTATAACTTTCATTTTTGCTGTAAGTCTCATTAAAGTGAATTGCAGCTTCATAAAACAGATGTGGCAAAATCAGGCTGTAAATATATAGCTGACCATTATGTTTACAAAATCATTGAGTTTTGCTTAAGAAATCATGGAACCCTATATTAAAAAGGTGTTCAGTATAAAGAAAAAAATCCTAATTCTTTATAGCATACATCTTGTCCCATGATTTTAGACAGTAAATCCAAAAACGGGGAGGGGAGGGATGAGCATGAAAGAGAGTGTGAGGGAGCAAATGCTAAATTGCTTTGGAGTTTCAAAAAGAGTATAGCTTTTCAAACCTCTTTATTCAGAGAGCCACCCATAAGCACCGAGTGGAGGAAGACAAATCTGGCTTTCTCAGTATGAATACCAAAAAGATATGAATTAAGGCATAATGAAAGTCAAGTTAATGACCTGACCATAAGCCAGCTTCTCATTGGTCAGATTTTTTCACTCCAAACTTTCACAAAATTGTAGGCTTTGCTTCTCTAAGGTTGAAAGGAAAGTAAAATATGTAGCACTGGGTGGGATGGGGAGGAGGGAATAATAAAAAGACTGTTCCAAAAGTCCCCATTATTTCTTTGCCACTGCAAATGAAAATGGGCAAGAATTAATTGCAAGCATTTTGGCTAATTTGCTATCAAATGTGCACAGTGTACAATGAGTTCTACTGTGCCCTATTCCAAAATATGTTAAACCCTTTAATATGAGTATCTGCTATGTAGCCTTTTGATCACAACAAACCTTTTACTATCACACCACCTTGGGACCAAGGAGTGGTTGTGACCAGTTCGCTGGTATATTTCTAGTCTTTGCTTTTTCCCCCCTTCATGATACTGGTAGTTCTCCCAGTCATTTATGATGGTGATTTTCTGCATAGCAGCACTAGTGTTTCTCCCATGCTACAGATTATTTTTAAAGTTCCGCAACTTTATTAATAGCTTCCAAAGGCTGACCAATATGTCAATCTGATTATAAATAAAATTTGAAAGAATTCCAGTACTAGTCTGACCCCACTTGTGGGCAGGCCTTGAAGCTTATATAGTAGAGCTATACTCAACTATTGTATTCAGTATAGCATATGAAAGCAGTTAAAGTATATATTAAATGAAAAGTGAAATTTTCCTCCTGGTATTAGAAACAAAGGAAATAGAATTTTATCAATGTGGTAAGTACAACATTTTTATACCAGTTTTACAAGCCAACTGAGAAGATGGAGCAAAAACATTATTTTTTAAGAGAGACCTCTTTATCTTCTTCTCTGCAGCACAGAAATATATTCAACTTAATGTAATGCTATGATCCGTTCTTAAACTGTCAGATTTCTAAATACAAGTCATGTATCATGACAGTGCAGAACAATGTACGTGGTACCAAAGCAGTGTTGTTAGTGAAGGTGAAAATATGTAAATTCTGCCTCGATCATTGGGGAGCCATGTTAATTTGCATTATTCTTTCAACCTTGAAACTGGTAGGTTGTGATCAAATTAAAAAAAAAAACAAAAAACCTTCCACCAAGATATATTCAACTACACAAAAGGTTCCTTAGTCTTTCTATTTGATAGTATTATCAATCTGATTTGTTAGGGTATATACAAGCAATTGAAGATACTAAAAATTCCAGAGAATGTTTATTTTAATTTTTCAAGGGAACCCATTAAGCGACACATTTTCAGGTCAGCCTTACCAGGTCTTCATTTTTATGCTCATGATTTTGCAGGTGCATACTATGCCAGTTAGAGTATTAATGATTTGATTGTACTCACTAAATTGTGGACATAAAACTGCCTACAGCTGCTTGGACTCACAAATTGCACTGAAATGCAGGCTAGAGTTTGAAAATCTAGTCGTAAGTTTTCTATGTGAAATTATAGATTAGTACATTGAGGTGCAGCAAAATTAATTGCACAGTAAAAGTGCTTAAACATACAATTTTAAATTTATTAAAACTCTTGCCAGATTACAGTGTTAACCATTTATAGCAAATGCATTAGTAATTACAAGTCCATTTTACTAAGCCAAAGTAATTTAAGGGTAAGTGTTACAGTGGATGAAATATTTAGTTTTTATGTAGGTGATTGGAAATGTGAGGCATAGACAGACAAATCTCCTGCAGCAAATTTTGGAAGTAACTGGTCTGTGGTAACAGATTATGCATTAAACCACAGTCACTCAAATGTTCTCAGCACACAAAACATCTGTTTACTGTCTGTTGTGAACATATATATTGCAGTAGAGCTCAAAAATAAATAAAGCATTGGTGTAAATTTAATATAGTTTAATATTTGTAGAGATTAGCAGTGATAAAAATAAAATAGAAGAAGCTGACTCTTATATGAATTTGATGAAATGTTCCACAATTTTGTGACATTAGATATTGTTGTTGTTATTTTGTTGTTTGGGGCTGGTCTTTTTAAAAAGTATTGAAGGGCGTTTTGAGACTACGGACATAATGATTTTATCATTAATGTCAATAATACTGCACCTCAGTTTGATAAAGGAGACCTACTAATGCTTATGTTTTGGGGGTTTTATAAAGGTAAAAATATTTCTTCTGAAAAGTACAAGATTGACAACCCTGAAGAATTAAGCCCTGTGTTTATATGCAGAATTGAGATAACATGGGCACCAACACAAGCTTCTCTTTACTGTTTCACCCGTGTGATTCCATCACAGTTTGGTAGAAACCTAAAATACTTAATCCTCCAGCACGCTCCATGCTGGGTCTGTCTGCTGAGACAAGTCAGGGTACTAGTTGTAATAGTGGTTTTGTGGACACCAGCCCAGCTGACCATCTGTCTATCATGCTTATATGGCTCTTATTACAGCAGTATCTGAGCTCCTAACAATTTCTAGTGTATTTCTTCTCATAAAACCCTCGTGAGGTAGGGAAGTGCTATTATCCTCATTTAACAGATGGAGAACTGAGGCACAGCGACTAGGTGACTTGTCCAAAGTCACACAGGAAGTCTGGGGCAGAGCTAGTGTTTTAACTACTAGACCATTTGTCCCCTCATTGCATTGTCCTCATTCCATCCTCCTCTCATTTTTCAAAGCTCGCTGGATATCCAGCAGATGGCAACAACTTTTAACCACTGCAGATTTGTGAAAAGCTCTCTTGTTACCATTCTCCAATTTCACAGATATGCCCTCGCTATAATCAGATGGTGCTATTTTCCAGTAACTTAGAAAGATGGGGTATGTGTTGTTAGAGACCATCTATTTTAAAAGGATGAACATAGAGAAGAGAACTAGCTAGCTGAGACTGTGTAGGTTTCCTAGAGCTACATGTGAACAGGGTATTATGAAATAGAGACAAGAAGGATATTGTTCACATTAAGACTGTTGAAAACTTATGTATAAACAATGTTGACAGTTTATGTTGCTGTTTTAATATGGATGTCAAAACCTATAATAGCCTAAAATATTTGCTGCTTTTATTGGGTTTACAAATTCAGAACCAGAACAACAATTTTTTACCAGTTTGTTTTTTATTAATGAATGTTACATTTGTTAACCTTTAATGATTTGTAAATTCTGCATTATTGATACCAAATATACATCAGGCTCTATTCTGACTTCATCCTTTTTCCTAGGCAGATTTTTTTTACAGTATGTGGGAAGAAAAGTGCTTGGCTTATATTAGAGTCAGTAAAAAGAAATGTCCAGAAATCATTACTTCACATCTAGGCAAGAGTTAGATGACTTTATATTTGGACTTTCTTTAAGGGTTGCATTAAACCATTTATGGGTCCTTCCCTGTAATCATATAAGGGAACTTTACAAGCCTTAATTTTGAGTGCGTCTTATTAATGCGTTTTTAGGGTTGGCCTTACTGTGGACTGCACAGGAACTACTTAGTGTTAGAACTTCTTGGTATAAATACTAATAGTACAGTCTTATGTGGTGTCCAGGTCTAATGCCTTTTAAAGGGAGCATGTGTATACTGGTGCTGCTAGTGTTACCATATCTGATAACTGAAAAGCTGCTTTATTCAGATGCTGTGCTGCTAATGGCTCAGCACTGGATGGGGCAATAATGTTTACTGGGATAGTCAGGTGCTAAAATGAGGAAGTTTACAATGGGATTAAAAGAAAGTTACTAGAGCAGCAGATCATTGTTGTTCTATTGCACTGAACTCCTGGAGGAAGATCCAAAAAGCTATGGATAGGGAAGATCCTGCCTAGCAGAATTACCATATGATACAGAATAAAGTATCTAGGCTAAGGTTTTAAAATTTGGCCTGTAAATTTGGTGCATACATTTTTGAGTGCCCAGCTATTGATACCTACGGCCTGATTTTCATCAGTGATTGGAACTGAAGTTGTAGGTGATCAGCATTTCTGAAAATCCTGCTTTGAGGCATAGAAATTGAGGCATCCAAACTTAGAGGCCACATTTAAGAACATGGGCTTCAGTTCATATCCCTTACACTTTATTATCTTTATCATTATTATATATTATCATTCAGCAACTTAAACAGAAAGGGAGAATGGATTTGCTTTGGGTTTTTTCCCCCATGATTATGAAATCTTTGGTGATTAGTAACAGCTTGTTGCAGTTTTCAAGAATAATATATCCTTTAACTGCCTTGTAATGCTGTCAAGATCAGCAAAATCGTAGGTTATCTGCCAAGAGGTGGCTATAATATTGTACAGCTTTTAAACCTTTTAAAATTTGTTTTATTTGTTGTGTTTTTATGATTTTTTGTAATCTGCTAGTTTAATTTGCATTCTCCTGTTTTCCACCCTTGTTTAGACTAAGGGCTAATCTATATGGGGTGTTGTTCTGGAATAGCTATTCCTGATCAACTTCTTGTGTGGACCCTCTGCTTCCACATTAGCTTTATCTACTTCAGAAGTGGATTTAAGCTAATTTGGAATAAGGCTAGGTCTACACTACCCGCCTGAATCGGCGGGTAGAAATCGATCTCTCGGGGATCGAATTATCGCGTCTCGTCGGGACGCGACAATCAATCCCCGAATCGACTCTCTTACTCCACCAGCGGAGGTAGGAGTGAGCGCCGTCGACGGGGAACCGCAGAGGTCGATTTTGCCGCCGTCCTCACAGCAGGGTAAGTCGGCTCCGATACGTCGAATTCAGCTACGCTATTTGCGTAGCTGAATTTGCGTATCTTAACTCGACCCCCCCCTGTAGTGAAGACCTACCCTAAAACACTCTTATTCTGGAATAAAAGCAATTGTATAGGGAGTTAATAAAAACTAGCTATTCTGCTTTAAATTTATATCCTACCTTAATCCAAATTAAGTTCTCAGTGTAGACGAGATCTTAATTAACTAATTAGCATCTATCCAATACATATTTCAGTGTTCAGACCAATATCTATGGTAGGTTGCAAAATACTGCTTTTTGTATAGTCAAGAGAGATGCTTTTCTGACTAAATTATGGAAAAGTTTGAATGTTGCATGGTCTGTGGATACAGCTCCTTAGATTATTATCTCCCCATATCTCATACTGAGTGGAATACTTGCAGTGAGAACCAGAGTATTGAAAGAAGTGGTGTTGGTGATTCAACAGATACTTTCTCTGTGGATCATACGGAACCCATAGCCCATCATGAGAAAAGGAATTGTGCCATTGGAGTTGCTGCCTTTCAGATGAGAGACAAAACCAAAGTCCTGTCAAATGTAGCCTTGGCATTCTTTGCAGGGTTACAGGTGTTAACCCCAGTGTCATGAACAAATTCTAGTTTGAGAAGTTATGTCTTGCATACCTGTAAGTTCAATTGGATAAGCTATTAATTTCCCATCCCAAACTCTTGTGAAGTATTTCCGTCTTCCAGGTGCTCTTTAGCTGTTTGCACATTTCACCTGAGACCTGATTGAAGTGATCTTTCTCTGTCTCTCTCAATCTTTCCCCATACACACACAAAGTAATTGTGAAGACCCTTGCAAGTTCATAGAGAAGCTCACCAGAAGCCAACTACAAGCTCAAGAAATTGAAGTTAATATTCTAGACTTTGCACAATCTGTATCTAGGCCAGAACATGGAACTGAAACGTCTTTATTGGTACTGATGGATGATCTCCTCCTGTCAATGGATAGAGGAAAGACAAAGACATCCATTCTCATCTTCTGGGACCTCTCTGCAGCATTCAGTACTGTCAACCATGAGATTCTGCTGTCTCACCTGAGAGAGGTGGCAGGGGTCCAGGGAAATGTGCTAATGCTTTGGGTCCTACCTGGACCCAATAATATTGGGTAATATTGGGAAAGTGCACCTCCATTACCAGACCCCTCACTTGTTGAGTCCCACAAGGAACAATTTTCTCTCTGGTCAACATCTACATTCACCTTATAGGTGAACTGGTCAGATGACATGGACTCAAATGCCAGAAACATGCAGATGACATCCAGCTCTACGTATCCTTCACCAGACATGACCACCCCACTCCACCAAGCCTGCACAGTGCTTAGACATGATAGACTCATGGATGAGGTACAGCTGTCTGAAGCTGAATCCAAGCAAGTCAAAGGTGATGCTGGTGGACAGAGGAAAGAATTTGCCACCACGGTGCAGTCTCCTTTGATTGAAGGTTCACATCCACAATTGTTTGATTCAGTCCACGAATAATGCTTTCTGTCTTCTCCAGCTGGAGACTGAATCCCACCCTGGCAGATGTTGACCTGGCCTCAGTTATTCACAGCTTTGTCTCTTCTCAGATGGACTATGCAATGCAGTGTACCTGCACATAAAGACTGTGTGACGGGTTGGATCACAGAAACCCCCTTGGGAGCTGCCACCTAATGTGCAAAGACTACCTCTGCTCCTGTTCTCCCTGCCAGCTCAGGACTCCAGCACCCTGTCTTGCTGAGCCAGCCACTCCTGTCCGGCTCCAACACAGGCCCAGGGTCTGAATCACTTGTCCCAAAGTTGCAAGTTTACCTGAAAACAGCTCACAGTAGTGTGCTTGTCTTTAGCACTCAGATGCCCAACTCCCAATGGGGTCTAAACCCAGATAAATCCGTTTTACCCTGCATAAAGCTTATGCAGGGCAAACTCATAAATTGTTCGCCCTCTATAACACTGATAAAGAGATATGCACAGTTGTTTGCTCCCTCAGGTATTAATACATACTCTGAGTAAATTACTAAATAAAAAGTGATTTTATTAAATACAGACAGTAGGATTTAAGTGGTTCCAAGTAGTAACAGACAGAACAAAGTAAGTCACCAAGCAAAATAAAATAAAATGTGCAAATCTATGTCTAATCAAACTAAATACAGATACTCTCACCCTCAGAGATGCTTCAGTAAGTTTTTCTCAGACTGGACACCTTCCAGGCCTGGGCACAATTCTTTCCCCTGGTACAGCTCTTGTTGCAGCTCAGGTGATAGCTAGGGGATTCTTCATGATGGCTCCTCTCTCTCTCTGTTCTCTTCCACCCCTTTATATATCTTTTGCATAAGGCGGGAACCCGTTGTCCCTCTGGGTTTCCACCCCCCCTCACTGGAAAAGCACCAGGTTAAAGATGGATTCCAGTTCAGGTGACATGATCACATGTCACTGCAAGACTTCATTACTCACTTGCCAGCACACACATATACAGGAAGACTCACAGGTAAACACAGTCATCTGCAGACAATGGTCCTTGTTAATGGGAGTCATCAAGATTCCAAACCATCATTAATGGCCCACACTTTACATAATTACAATAGGCCCTCAGAGTTATGTTTTATATTTCTAGTTTTAGATACAAGAGTGGTACATTTCTACAAATAGGATGATCACACTCAGTAGATTATGAGCTTTGTAATGATACCTTACAAGAGACCTTTTGCACAAAGCATACCCCAGTTGCATTATATTCACTTATTATCAAGTTTTTATAAAACCATATAGACTGCACAACGTCACAGACTAGTGCTTAGGAAACTCCAGCTAGTACAGAACACTGCAGCATGTCTCCGCAGCAACATAAACAACCACAAGCACATCACACCTGTCCTCCTGTCTCTACACTGACTTTCCATACAATATTGAATTAAGTTCAAGGTCTTGGCCTTAATTTCAAGGTGCTCTGTGACCTGGGCCTAAACTGCCTAAAGCTCTGGGATAAAAACCATGGTCAATAACTTTGCTCCTCTGGCAAAATGGAACCCTCTACAATATCAGTAAAGCTCATCTGTAGGGGAGACAAAACTTCCTTGGGGCTGGTCAGACACAGTAGAATGAACTCCCCCAGGAACCTGAGGACCGACACAAACCTCACCACCTTCTGCTCCAAGTGCAAGGCACATTTCTTTGACCTTGTCTTTTCTGACATAAATACATAGCAACATATATATTCAAAACAAAACAAAAACACCCTGCCAAAATAAGACGCTCCGCTGCATGCTCATCTCCCCCTGGGGTCAAGATGAGACAACAAATACCACATTGTCACATCTCTTAATGCACTATGGACAGGCACTCAGACATTCTGGTTGTCAGTGTGGTATAAGAACCTATACAGAATAGAATCAAATTTGGATCTTTCTGGGTGAGAATCCTATAGGGGTTAACATCCTCAGCTAGTGTGAACTGGTACAGCTCTCAAAGGTTGGAGATAGTTGGTTGGATTTGGTGGCTCATAAGCTTCTTTCTAAAGAAGTTGCTAAACTATCTTTAGTTGTGCCAGTATTCATGAACGTAAATAACACAATATTTACATTGAAATTAAATACCAAAATAATAAATATTGTGACATTCAATAATTTTTACCTAATATTAGTCATTTTGCTGTTGCAGCGATATTGGGTTATCAGGGAAGAATTTGAAAAACAATCTCTGTACTGTCAATTCTGCCTGTAGATACTATTCCTGATATTTTTCTTCAGTTTCTCTGTTACTGAAGGTGGTGGAGAGAGTATTTTCACATTGTTCCCCTAAGTGCCTAATAGAAATTGTTAGATTATACCTGGGATCTGGGACTCTCATAGGGAGGTAGCAACTGAGATTCTTTGTCATTGCCTCCTACATCAAGCACTTCACGGTTAAGGAGACAACATATATGTCTTTCTGGCTTTAACAGCTTTCAACTAGCAAACATTACAGCAATAAGAATTTAGTCCTAGTGTGTCTGATATTAACAACTTTGTTAGAAGATGCTAGAATTAATCAATTTGATCTCATAGGATAATATTCTAGCCCAAGGTCCTTTTTCCGTCTATCACTTTATAAAATTTGTTCTAGTCTGGGCATACAAATTAGAGTTGGGTGAGTCAGATAGGACAAAATATACACAAATCTTTGAGCAGAACTCTGCTCCCTTTCTGATGATCTAAAAAGCTCCAAGGGCTTCTGTATCTGATGCTCACCAGAGGTGTGTAAATTGTAGAGCACTTTAATTGCCCTGTGTAGACCCTGCTGACACATTCTAAAAGGTACCTAGTACACTTTGATGTAGTCCTGGTAATGTAGAGCATGTCACCAAGGTCTTCATGGGACAGGGAGAGTGCAACATTTTAGAACATTCTACAGTTTACTGCCTTGTGGTGCACATTGCTGCATGTGTAGACAAGCCCAGAGGTTTTGGTGTTTTTTTTTTTTTTTTTTTTTTTAAATCTCTGCATTCTGAGAGACTTTTCTGTCTGGATTTTACACTTGGTAGGAACCAAGAAGTGAAACAAACATTTAAAAAAAATCTGTCTCCTAAGAGTCACACACTAAAGAGGTTCAGGTACATCTGAATAAGAATCCACCCTTTTAATTGCTTATCCAAGCATCTTACCCATCATTGCATAAAGTCTATTTGTAGATGATTTTCTTATATCTTTTGGCAATATGGAAATATTGGGAAATATGACTTTATAGGAGCCCATGCAAAAAAACCCCAATTTTATAAGAGAAATTTTTGTTTGGTGAGGGGAAAATCAAAATATCCAAAATACTTAATGCAACTTAATAGCATTTTTAACAATTATTTTCATGCCATCAATACTTCTAGTATCTGTGGGCCTGATCTCTCTTGCACTGATTTTCAATGGTAGAATTACTGTTTCAGTAGAATTACTCTTAATTTGCATTAGTGTAAGTCAGAGGAGCATCCAACCCTTTATTTTTCTAGGTTTCCATCAGGATGTAATTGTGTTTTGATCCAAAATACACCTGCATCTCTGCCCTGCCACTATACTATTTTATATCAGAGGTTCTGAACCTTTTTCTTTCTGAGGCCCTCCCTCTCCCCACAACATGCTATAAAAACTCCATGGCCCACCTGTGCCACAATAACTGGTTTTCTGCATATAAAAGCCAGAGTCGGCGTTAGAGGGTAGCAAGCAGGACAGTTGTCCGGGGCCCCAGGCCACAGGGGCCCCCACAAAGCTACATTGCTCAGGCTTCAGCTTCAGCCCCAGGTGGCAGGGCTCAGGGACCTGGGCTTCAGCCCCATGCAGTGGGGCTTCAGCTTTCTGCCCTGGTCCCCAGCGAGTCTAATGCTGGCCCTGCTTGGAGACCCCCCGAAACCTGCTTGAGGCCTCCTAGGGGGCCCCAGACCCCTGGTTGAGAATCACTGTTTTATACTACTGTATATATTAGAAAATCACCCCATACATCCCTGCCCCTGTTTTTTTCCCCTCAGTTCCAAATGAATTTCTATGTGGATCACTCAGTCAACCGTTGTTCTCATTTTACTCTCCATTAAAACCAGAGATCATGTCAGTTTTCAGGCAAAGTGAATTCAAGGATTTAATGCAGTGGTTCCCGAGCACTGGTGTGTTTACCAAGAGAAATATTTCATCATCTTATTGTGACTATACTCTGCTTTCCTTTCTGCCTGGCCCATTGCAGTGGTACTACCTGTCTCACATTCAGTTAGTACGCTCTAACCTACAGAGGAGTTGCCCGACAATACTGAAAGAAGGACAGGAGCCACTTGATAATCAGGCCGCAAATTTATTATTAGATGCCTGGGACTACCCGGTGGATAAAAGTGTACAGTGCAGGCAGCACCATGTTCATTCGATAACGGTCCAGAGGCTTCCTTCAGCCCCCCCTTCATTTTCCATCCAGGTGCTTCAGCCAACCTATGGCTGGGACCTTACCATCCACCCCGCCTGCCTCGTAGGAGGGTTAAGGTGAGCTATAAGAAAGGGGGGGTTGGCTCTCTGCTGTACGAATCATAGCAGCCCTCTCCCCCACCCCATTCCGTTCCTTTAAACAACACCTCCTTCTTAAGTCCTTTACCAGGCCATTTATCCGATCACTGGATGCCTTCTCTATCGAGAACCTGCACTGGACATCCTCTCCACACTTACATAATGAGTTGTGACATATAGCCTAACCCTCTTTCCTCCTCACCAGAATAGGTCCTCCCTGAAACCCGCTGTGGGGAAGGCAGATAAATAAATTAAATAAAAAGCACACACTTCACCTAGGCCAATCTGGTGGCAAGGGGAAAATTCCTCCCCAGCCCCCTCTCCCCCCAGTGCAATGCCCACAGCAGGTCCTAGCCAAACCTGATATTTGCCACCTCAGTGGGAGGGAGGGAGGGTGGATGCTGCTTTGCCTGCTGCATGGAGAAAGAGTTTCTAACACCCAGGCTTGCCCCTTTTAAAGCCTTCTGCACTTACATTCGCAGGGAATGAGTCAGCATCACCACGCTGACCCCCACCCACCTTTTTGCAGTAGCTTCTGACCTCTGCACCCCCCCCCCCACTACCCATAAAGAACTGCTACCCTTCCTTTGGAAGCCCGGACAACAGCCCCCTGGCTTCAGGTGTCATGCGGTCATTTGAGCTGTTACATACCTTAATGGTGGGTTAGTGCATGCACAGTTGAATGGAAAGTCATGGGTACTAGCTGGTACAAATTAGGTGTTAGCTCTTACTAACACATGGTAAACTGACTCTGTCACTCCAATATATTCACAACTATGGCTCTAATGGAGCCCTCATTACTGTGGTGGGGCTTTGCTTGATTACATAACTTTCAGTATTTAAACAAACTCAACCCAAATTCATGGTTCTGAGCTTTAAGGAATTTGAAAGAAATTAGTTTGTCAAGGGAAAAGGAAAAATGGACATTTTTATCAGTGAATTTCTTTGCACAGTAAAATATAAAAGTAAAAATGCCAAAAGAATGAATACTAGGACTTGTGATTTAGACCCTAATCCTTCAAACACTTATGCACATGGTTAATTTCACTACTAAGATTTGTCTCATTAAAGTCAGCGGGGTTTTTCATGATAATAAAGTTAAGCAAATGTGCAGGCTTGAGGCCTAAGAAGAGACAGCCTGAAAAAGGTTTCATTAGCTCTGGAGTTCTACATTTGCACATCCGCTTGTACTTGCACCAAAGTCCTCCCCATAAAGTTCCTTGAATTTTGAGAGTTTAAGGCTGGCTATTATTGCTACATAAATAGCTTGTTGCTTTTGCTAAATATATTCATCAGAGGAACAGAAAACTGAAGAGCCACCTGGAGTGAAGATTTTAATATTTCGTTGTTACAAACTGACTCCAAAACCAGTGTATTTTTTCCCCCAGCAGATTTGGTGTGAAAATGTTTAGCGTAGCAGATGGCGCTACAGCTGGTAGTGTACATGTTTATCAGGGTAGCTGGCATTTAGCTGTATCCAAAACTGATATCAAGCTAAAAGAAGCTAAAATGCAGCAGTGACTGGAAGCTCAGACGATACTTTATTTGATCAGTTAGGAGTAAAATTCTTTAATTTTCAGCACTCCAGCCTCAGAGGAATAGTTTCAATCTGGAGAAGTTTTAAATTTAAAAATAAAATAGAAAAATATATCAAATAAAATATTTAGATACTTACTCTAACTTTGTTTTAATAAATAGCCTGGGGCATTCAGATCATAACCTTGGGTGCACTGAAATTGAAGGTTTAAGTGACGAATAACATGCATCTGCAAATGTTTAATTATCATATATGTTTTGCAGGCAGAATACAGAATCTGCATGGTCACTTATTATACAGCAGAGAATTTAGATAGAGCTTAAGAAGGGATGCATGACCAGGGAGGAATAGGAACTGAACAATTGCAAATAAATTACTATCATTATTAGTAGTAAGACAATAGTGCTTAAAGGCCTCAAACACAATTGGTGCCCCATTGTGCCAGGCACTATGAAAACACATAATGAGAGTTTCTGTCCCAAAGAGTTTATAATCTAAATAAAGAGGACAGATACATGAATTGAAAACTTATCTACAAATTGCATATGCAACTGAAAGCTCCTGAGTCAAATTTAAGACATACAAGTGACAGAAAACTTAAGTTTATGTACCCCTGGCTAAATCCAAATCGGGTACAAAAATGGATAGAACAGTTCAAGCCAAAGTTACACCCATTTATTAATTCGAATTTGGACCACTGACTTTGACAGTATTACAGGAATAATACTGTACTCAGGATGACCAGATCAAGCATACTTTCTTTCTTCCAGATACAATTTTTCTTTCTGTGCTGCTTGTTTTCCTTTGGGTCCTCTGCAAACATAAGACCTATGGAAGAAAGTTCTGACAGGTGCATTAGTTTTCCTGGTCTCTATTAGATACAATATTCCAGAATGTTGAAATGGTACAGGATTGTGTTACATAGTGCTATTTTGTACAGGACACTTCCGTATAATTTCTATATCTAAGGAGTTATGTACTGCAACTGAGATCTGTTCCTCTTATCCTTCCATACTGCAGTACTAATTTCCCTTTTTTGACATGTGAAGTTCCAGAATATTCTACTTTACTTGTTGCTAGTGGCACAAGTAGCAGAGATAAGTGTCTCTCTGACCATCTGAAGTGGCAACATTATAGATGACTGAGTTGAGACAGTTCTGCTCTCTTAGCCTGAACCATAGCACTAAATTACTCCTACTCACTGCACACAGATGCTTGTTTCCTCTTTGGTGATGAGTAAACTTTCTGTGTCATGGATCTGACCTTAAAATGTGAGGGTGCCCTCAATAACAAAACAACAAAAAACCTGAAAAACAGGAGCTGATTATTTTATATACTCGGTACAAAGGCGGCAGAGCTGGGGCTGCCAAGACTTGACCTTTTGTTATTATCATTGAGATAAGTTAACGTAAAAAGCATGGTGAGATCCTCTGGGCCCTTTATACTGGGAAAGGGCCAGAGCAGCTGAAAAAGGAGTCCTAAAAGCCCCAGTGCAGGCACTGTTCTGGCCACTGAGGACTACTTGGAAGCCCTAGTGTGGGGGGCATGCTGGAGGAGAAGGGCAGATTGCAGCAGACAGCTCTGCAGAGATTCCATACAGCACTGCAGCTCATAGGCCAGCCCCGGGCGGCTACTGTAACTTAGACAGACCCCCAGGGCTGTAAAGGTTACACTTGGGACCTCTCTAGCCCCTGGAATAGTCTAGGATTGTGAGGGTGCAGTGGTGGCTTAAAGCCGCCCTGACAACCCCATTTCCTTGGGCTGCACCTCTTAAAAAGTTAAACATGTGCAGAATTTTGGGCCTTTGATTCTCTGTTGTTGAAAAGCCCCTTATAAAAAATATCTACAGGGCAGTAGGAAAGCCCTTATGAACATTTAAAAACTGAAAAGGTTAAGTAATTCTATTTCTGTACCAGATATTTTTAAAAATTAATCAGCTTCAGATAATTCAAACTGGCAGTGTCCCTTTTAAGGACTATGCATCCAACACTCTCCTCCAACAGTATTGGGCAATTACATACAGTTAAGTTATAATTATGCAAGTCAAATGATGGTGAGATAATATTTTATGATGTAAAAAGCCATGATATTTTATAAGGCAATGGCTGTATTTAATATATTCAAACTTCTACTCTTTCCATAGAACATGAACACAGTTACTTGTATTCAGGAACATGTGGAACCCTTTAAAAATGAGATTATGCTGTATGGAAATCCAGATTCTTTTTGTAACATGTGGTTCAGTAAGCTTATTCTTATCTTGCCTTTTAGCTTTTTAATGTTGTCTCTGAGCTTCACTAATTGTGTTGGGCCATGCTGGCTCCAGAGCACTAAACATTAGCACAAATATGCAAGCTTTAAATATGAACTTGGCCAAATTATATTTTTAGACTAATGCTTATGTAATTTAGTATATTATGGATAAATGAAAAGGAATATCCCACATTTTTATTTTTCAGTTTTTATAATATACTCTTAATTGTATCCAGATTAGATTTTTTTTTTTGAGAAAATAGAAAAAAGAATATATTGCGGATATGGCACCTTTAGATGTTCCACAATGTAATTTTCATAATAAAGTAAAGAGAGTTCTGTTTCTCCCCTGTGTAACGAACTTGCATTAAAATGTCGTGTGTCCTAATGGTCATGTTATTGTAAAGAAAGCCAATATAACTGGTCTCCAGCCACATTGCATATCATGGTAACATAATGTTCACCTTCCAGAAGGCTCTTTTCAAGGAGGAAAAAATGCACAAATGAGGCTGCTCAATAAGCACTTCCATTAAAAACTGCAGTATGTTAAAAACACGCTCATTTCTCTTTTCCAATGAAACTAAGCATTTAATAAACCAGTGCTGAGCAAAAAAAACAAGTGCAGGTGTGAAAAATATATTTATTTCCCACTCTCAGGATGCATCTCTTATTTTATTTTGATGACAGCTTGCAGCGTACATCCAGTTGAACTCAGCAGACGGATCTTGGGTTAAATCCAGATGCTGCTTTGCACTAACAGCTGGTGATGAATACTGAAGTCAAAATATATAGCAAAATGTTGAGATTTAGGGCCAGATCTTGCTTGCCGGGCTTTCTTCATGGGAGTTTTGCATGGCGACGGTCAGCAGGATTTGGCTGTTACTATAAGAGATCAGAAGAAAAAGAGTATGCTAAAGTGTAGTCCATGGTAAAGATAAGAAGAATTATTCCAATTAGGACAAAGCCTGTATTTCACTTAATAGTTTGTAATCCATGATTGAAGGTGAGAAAAATCGACTGGCGTAGTGGAAAGTTTAACCATTATAAACAGAGAGACAATAAAAGGCCCTTTATAATCCATTTGTTATGATTAGGAATTGAAGATTAAAACTTAATAGGCAATACATAAATAAATTAGGGTTGTAAAGCAATTAAAAAAATTAATCGCGATTAATCGCACTGTTAGACAATAATAGAATACCATTTATTTAAATATTTTTGGATGCTTTCTACATTTTAAAATATATTGATTTCAATTACAACACACAACACAAAGTGTACAGTGCTCTCTTTATATTTATTTTTGATTATAAATATTTGTGCTGTAAAAAACAAAAGAAATAGTATTTTTCAATTCACCTCATTCAGGTACTGTAATGCAATATCTTTATCATGAAAGTTGAAGTTACAAATGCAGGATTAGGTACAAAAAATAAATGCATTCAAAAATAAAACAATGTAAAACTTTAGCGCCTACAAGTCCATTCAGTCCTACTTGTTCAGCCAGTCACTCAGACAAACAAGTTTGGTTACATTTGCAGGAGACAATGCTGCCCTCTTCTTGTTTACAATGTCACCTGAAAGTGAGAACAGATGTTCACATGGCACTGTTGTAGCCGGCGTCGCATGATATTTACGTGTCAGATGCGCTAAAGATTCATGTGTCCCTTCATGCTTCAACCACCATTTCAGAGGACATGCATCCATGCTGATGATGGGTTCAGCTTGATAACAATCCAAAGCAGTACAGATTGACACATGTTCACTTTCATCCTCTGAGTCAGATGCCATCAGCAGAAGGTTGATTTTCTTTTTTGGTGGTTCAGGTTCTGTAGCTTCCGCATCAGAGTGTTGCTCTCTTAAGACTTCTGAAAGCATGCTCCACACCTCATCCCGCTCAGATTTTGGAAGGCACTTCAGATTCTTAAACCTTGGGTCGAGTCCTGTAACTATCTTTAGATATCTCACATTGATACCTTCTTTGCATTTTGTCAAATCTGCAGTGAAATCTGCACGAACAACGTGCTGGGTCATCATCCAACACTGCTGTAACATGAAATATATGGCAGAATGCAGGTAAAACAGAGCAGGAGACATATTATTCTCCCAAAAGGAGTTCAGTCAAAATTTAATTAACACATTATTTTTTTAATGAGCGTCATCATCATGGAAGCATGTCCTCTGGAATGGTGGTCGAAGCATGAAGGGGCATACGAATGGTTAGCATATATGGCATGTAAATACCTTGCAATGCCGGCTACAAAAGTGCCATCCGAATGCCTGTTCTCACTTTCAAGTGACGTTGTAAATAAGAAGAGGGCAGCATTAACTCCTGTTAATGTAAACAAACTTGTTTCTCTTAGCAATTGGCTGAATAAGAAGTAGGACTGAGTGGACTTGTAGGTTCTAAAGTTTTACATTGTTTTGTTTTTAAGTGCAGTTATGTAACAAAAAAATCTACATTTGTAAATTGCACTTTCACAATAAAGAGATTGCATTATGGTACTTGTATGAGGTGAATTGAAAAATACTATTTATTTTGTTTATCATTTTTACAATGCAAATATTTGTAGTAAAAATAATAATATAAAGTGAGCACTATACACTTTGTATTCTGTGTTGTAATTTAAATCAATATATTTGAAAATATAGAAAAACATCAAAATATTTAATAAATTTCAATTGGTATTCTATTGTTTAACAGTGTGATTAAAACTGTGATTAATCGCAATTAATTTTTTTGAGTTTATCGCGTGTTAACTGCAATTAATTGACAGCCCTAAAATAAATTAATAGAAATATGTTCTGAGAAAGAAGGGCTTTACATAAAATTCACCATTTCAAAGGATGCTATGAATTTAGCTAAAACATATGACTTGATTTATTTTATTTTTATGTGTGTATGACCAGCCACCATTATGGAGTATTGTCAAAATGCCAGTGAGTAATCCAGCATACCTGGATCAGCCCAATGAATGTCTGAGTGGAAAAAGAGAAACAGATCTACAAACTAAAAACCCTAAGTTAATTTTTAGATGTGCTGCCAGTAAAATCCACCAGTTTTTCTCTTATTGATCAAGCCTTGGCACCACTCTTGTTGTCTCTATATCCTTCAGTTTTTTTAAAGCTATTAGAGACTGATCCTACCCTTATTGAACATAAAAGAGATGGGCAAGTGCAGGCTGGGATTAATGTACACTGCTACCTTCACAGTTTTCACTGGCTTATAAAGGTAAACCAGTGGCTGGTTTATAATATGCTTTGCAGTGTGGTTTGGGAGACTGCCAGAATCGAAGTTATTTTAGTAAGTTTGGCCCTTCTTCTGAGCAGTTTGCATTTATTTTAGTTTTCGTTCTAGTCTTTGACTTCTCTGTGTTCTCCAAATTAAACCAATGCCGTTTTAAAAGTCTTGTTTCTCTTCTTTTAAATATCACGAAGAAAGCAAGAAAGTTGCTACTGACAAGTGGCAAAGTGGAGTGTGTGCTTTTTACATTTCATGAAATGAATAAGCCCTTTAAGAGATTTTAAATGTGTTCCCCTGTGCCATATATTGATGCCTAATCACCTCATTTCTGGCAAGTGATGAAATATCCTTTGGGCTAGTGAATGCTGATTCCCCTCTCCCCCTACAGTGATATATTGGGGTGATTTCATAATAGTCTGAGCTTTCAATTGCAACTTTATTTTGTGGTGGTGTAGTGTTAGCACACTGGGCTGTAATACACAATATATATGACTCTTCAAAGTGAAAGGCTAATAGTTGTTCAAGCAGGTCAGTACAAGGCTGAGGGCAGAGGATGGACACCTTGAGTAAATGTGTTAAGCATAGCATGATTTACTTTAATAGGCTAAAAGCTTTTTAGCAGTAAATTCCCTTTCCCTCTGCAGATTGTGGAACCAGGTCCTCCCATTTCTAGCTGTTAAAATGTAAAAAATCTGTCCAAGGCCTAGATTAATGTGAAAAACTCTGGATAAAGTTGCCAGATAAAACAACCGTGTTCGCTTTCAGAAATGGTAGTGTTGACAACTTTTGCAATATTACTGTGAGTCTCACAATATTTAAGTATCAGAGGGTTAGCCGTGTTAGTCTGGATCTGTAAAAAGCAACAAAGAGTCCTGTGGCACCTTAAAGACTAACCGATGCGTCTGACGAAGTGGGCATTCACCCACGAAAGCTTATGTTCCAATACATCGGTTTGTCTTTAAGGTTCCACAGGACTCTTTGTTGCTTTTCACAATATTTAGTGAGCTTCTTCCCTTAAAGCCCCAGCTTTTGGAATCAAGAGATTGTATGAGAACCTAAGTTTTCATTTTAAAAGAAATAGTAATTCTTCAAGTGCTGGCTCATGTCGATTCCATGTTATGTAGGTGCGCACATACCTATCATGTAATGGACATGAGCAACACATCTTGAAGAACAACAGTTACGAGAGGTAGGTAACCATTTTTTTCTAACCCTCATGGTCGTGGAGAAAAACTTGAAAACCTAAAGTGAGTGCACCCTAATGGCTCAGCAATCAGAATAAAAACAATCCTAAATTTATTTTTTATTTTTTTTAAATCTCATGATTTTTTATGGCCTGACTCATGCATTTTTTTGGAGGTCAGACTTGAAGTTGTATTCTACTCCATGATGGAGTAGAATACAAAAGGCAGAGTGTTTCTTTAGCTCCCACAGAAGGTCAAAATGTCAGAAGAAGAACTATTCCTCATAACAAGGAAGATTCAGTAAATAATTAGTTTCATGCAAAAGTATAGTAATTTCAGAGTGGAATATCTGTAATAGTGGGCTTTGAATGGGCACCTATTGAAGTCAATGGCAAAAGTTCTACTGTCCTTACAAGCACATTAGTTGCATGTTTCTTCTTAATATTTAGTTGTGAATAATTAATAATGTGGACTTTAAAGAAATGTTATAAAGTTTCAGAATTAATAGTACACTGAAATGAATAGAAGAAGTTCACACATCTTAGAACTACTGTTTCAGAGTTTCTGCAGATGCAGGAAGACACCACTGCATTGATTTGCATTTTTTTCATATTTGAACATTTTCCTTTGCCACCAGGACTAAAAAACGAATTGTTTTGAAAATGAAATCTTAAATTCTGGAACCCAATTCTGTAGCATCTTCCCCGCTAGAAGAAGAATATAATATTTGGGGTCCTGTTTAAAGCACTTTCTGTGTTTTTGTTTTAAAGCATTACAATTGACCAAAGAAGAGTCCTTGTTTCTCTGATCATCTCATATCCTAAATTTATAAGAAATGTCTTAACATCAAAGACCATGTAGGTTCCTAAAATTAACCTGTTCACTGATAACAATAACGTTCATAGAAGGAAACAATATGATGATTTTGTCTGACTTTTGCACAGGTCATAGAATTTCACAAAGTGATCCCTGCTTCCAATTAGATTAATGCTGTTTTAGTTCTTATAAAAAATAGATATATTAAACATCAAAACAAAACTATTCAAAAACATGAAAATACATATTTTATATATATATATGTGACAGAAGTAATAAAGCCATCAAAGGTATGAACACTGGGCATCAAATGTGACTTAGAACAAAAAATTGATATATGAAAGGAATAGATATGTTAAAATCTATTTTCTGTGTACCAAACCAAACTACAATTAATAAAACAATTAAAAATTGAAGGAAAGTCTTAAAGATTTGATTTCAGCATCAGGGTAAGGTATTTAACAGGCTTTTTCGGTACATCTTGCTGCTTTTCTGATTTTAAAGCACATTTAGGTAATATGTATTTTTTTACCGTTAAGTATCACTGCAAACTAATTTGACATCTAATAATATCCTGAACATGTCATTCAGAAGTATCAGAATGCTGCAGTCATAAACAAGTTTGCTTTGAACCTCATTTGTCTCTCATTCCTGTACAAATACAGTGATTTAAGCGATGGAACCGCATGATTTCTTTTCAGAATGTTTGCATTATGTCAAACATTTTGCTATGAATAAGGTTCTGGGTTTTCTTTTTCTTTTTTTGTTTGTTTGATAACTGGACATTTGAAGTGTTCATGGAGCCTCATCAGTTTAATCATGGTGGTATCTTTGTTTTTTTTACAAATGTAAATGAATTTATTTTCTCAACATCCCTGTTACGTGAAATGGTTTTATTATCCCCATTTTACAGATGGGACACCATAGTGCAGAGAGCCAGATATTTAAAAGTATTTAGGCACCTAAAGATGTAGATAGGGATTTACAAAAACTCATAGGAATTAGGTGCTTAGGCACTTTTGAAAACTCCACTAGGTGCCTATCTGCATCTTTAGATAGAGAGAGATCAAGATCAAAAATATCCATTAATTTTGGGTGCCCAGTTTGCTGGAGATACACATATAGATCCAGATTAACTCCACTGAGGATTTGACTGAGTATAATTTGACTCATTATAACTGCATATGGATAAAACAAAGATAAAAAAGTCAATGCAGTTTGTGGGACTATCTGTTGGACTGTCTGTTGAACTGTTGAACTATCACCTGAATATTTTACAGAAGTGAACCAAAATAATAATAGCACTTGCTCCTGATTAGTTATTTTGTACAGGTAGATTGTTTGAGTAGACACCAGGTCCAAATTCATTCCTAGTGCAACTCAGAGTTCTACCAGAGATGAATTTGGCCAAGTGTGCTGCAGATAGAAAGTATCATTGCTTTAAGTAGTAATACTTCAGTATTACTTTCATGGTTTTTAAATTATTTTTGTTTCAGAATTAGCATTTCAATAAAAATAAGAGAATGTTCGTGCAGAAAATAGTGTTTTCTGGGAGAGACAGCGAGTGTAAATGTCATCCTCCCTCTCTGTATGTTCTCCTACTCTCACTTTATTGGTTGAAATGCAGAGCTAAAACTGCTTTTCTGAGCAGCCGGTGTTTTAGCATATTGAGGAATTTCAGAAATTATAGTTTTTCTAAATGTAATCTCTTCTAGTAGGAAGGGAGGGAAAGGATCTTGCCAAACGTTCATCCTGTTAAAGAATGACTGATTTATAAAGTAGCATTCAAACTGATTTTATTGATGAGGTCGGAGTGGATCACATCCTGAATTTATTGCAGATTAGGCTCGATTAATCTATAGCCCAGCATTCTACCAGCTGTGAGCTTTGCTGCAGCTTTTTTATTTTTTAAAGGCAGATTAGTTTTGATTTCGTTTGGAGGGGGATTGGAACCCACATTTTTCCTTCTAAAGCACGCTGCTAATAAAGGACAATCCTTTGACAGGTCTTTCATTGGGTTTATTGAAACCTCTTGCACTTGCCAGAGCAGGTGATGAAGGAACTATGTGAGCTCAGTTCAGCAAGCCATTGAGAAATATGTTGTAGTTTTCAGAGGCAATAAAGGTTCGGTTTGGTTAGATCCTGAGATGGTGCTTTGAGTTATCAAGTAGCACATCACTCAATAGTGATTAAGCCTCAAAGGCTTCAAAACAGTAACCATTTCACAAGACAGAAAGAATACATTGTCTTACTAGGACCCCTTCAGTTTTTACTGTACAGCCGATCTTGTTTTCTCATCTGTCTTTTAAAACAATGCAATTAGAAGGCTTCTATCTCACTCTATCCTTTTATATTCCATGGTACGGGAGCCTACCAAAAAGTTCACCCATCCATATTCATAAGAAAGTAATATTGAAATTCAAGAGCTAAGTAGAGGGTTTCAATATTTTCATGAGAATAGTGTCCTCTCCCTCTTTTCAAATCCTCTCTTTAATACTCTTCATCTCAAAGTACATAAATCAACATGATAGAAATTATGATCTCATTGAAGATAGGCACCATAAAACTAGTCAAAAACTGTGGATATATTTTTACAGCAGTCAGCCTAAATCATAATTGTGCACTATTTGCTCAAGTTGGTTAGTGTGGTCCCATGGGAGGAGCACAGAATAAACATAATATGGACATAATGTGTTCCAGTATTTTTTAGTTATTATTCCATGCTGAAAATGTGCATTGCATCAGACTCCCCTCCCTTACCGTACTGCTTTTATTATTGAGGGCTAGGAGACATAATGAAAATGTAAAACAATTCATGTGTGTGAGTGAAGCGAAGACAGGAGAATGCTTTTGCTGAGTTATAGCAAGCTGTATTTTTAAGGGTATATTGTGACTTCCATGACATACCCATGCCAGAGAGTAAGAGGGAAGAACCATTCATTTTAGGCCCCCTATACAGGCTACCTGTGTCTTGGGCAATTAGGCCACATGCCTACTTACGCCCTTCCTGAGACAGGTGGGTGCAGTAGGGCAGGGAATGGGAGGAGCCTAGTCTCTACTCCACTCCACTCCATTCACTGCCCCATGCTGCTGGGCCAAAGCAGGATAGTTGCAAGTGGGAACAGTTGTGACGTTTGGGGTTCACCCAGGCCACTAAGGGGTTTGTTCACCATCTGCCTTGTAACCTTGGGTGTCTTGTGGCTGTGCACCTTCAGGCCAGCTCTCTGACCCCAGCACTTCACAAGCCTCACCTTGGCTTTGCCCAATCTGGTTGCTCCTTGCAGGCTGACCTTAGTACGCTCCCTGCCCCGAATTCCTCCCACTGCAAGGACCAGTCCCTCTCACTGGACCCTCACAGAGAAAATATTAGGTTTGCTGCCTTTACAGAGACAGTAAAACGCTCCATGCTGTCAGCTTTCTGAAGCGCACACTTTACTGAACTTACACAGCAATGATGATTTATAATGAAAGCAAAACAAGTTTATTAACAAAAGAACATGGATTAATTATATCAAGTAAAGGGGACAAAGATAGAAATGGTTACAAGCAAATCAAAGCAAAAACGCATCTAAAAGACTAAGCCTTAATCTAGCAAGATACAGTTCGTTCAAGAGGGTTTCTCTCATCTACAGTCTCTTTCCCAGCATTTGCTAATCAGCCTGGACTGGACTCATCACGGAGACCAAGTCACTTGGTTCCTTTGTCTCACAAGGTAAAGGCGCAAGCTGGAGATTCTCTCTGTTCCTTAGATTCTTTGTCTTACAGGTCAGGAAGGCCTCCTGGGGACTCAGTCCCGTGTGTCTCTCTGGGGTGCAGGAGCCATGATAATTCTCTATTTCTCCAGTTGAGTATCAGAATAACACCCGCCAGTTTAGCTTGATGGCTTTATCTATGGCTAGTATGTAAACTGAGGTAAACTAATATTCCTTTACCTTGGCTAGGCTGTTCTTAAACATGTTCTAGTAACATCATACAGACAGAATTCATAACTTCACATATAATGTTAACACATACATTTTACAAGGATATTAATAACCAGTGTGGTGTTAGCATTCATATACCTCACAAGGCATATTATTGCAGCAGGGTATAGGGTATGAATATAGGTGCCTAAGATCACATCAGTGTGGTTAGTACTTTATTGTTTGTATAGGCCAGAAGTAAATCTCTACAACCTCCACCTCTGAGCTAGGAGAAGGCAGGAGAGAAGTTGTGACTCAGAGGGATTTGTCTGATGCCTCCTGGGGCTACTTCTTGAAGGCTGCAGTTTACACACTACCCCCTGCTCAGGGCAGTGCCTAAAATTGAAATGTACTCCATACTATCATGAAGAGAATCATTCATTTTTAACAAGAAATGCTCTGTGTTTTTAAGGTTGGTTATCTTGTCTTGCAGTGTGTGGATGGCTCCTGTTTTATTTTAACCCCTTCCTTTCAGTGACCTTTCATATTAACAACTAAAGCTCGTCAACTAAGAAACCCGTAATTTTTAGATGCTTTTGTTATTTGATTAGTATGGGTAGCCATGGTGAACCCTCTGGGTAGCCAATAAGAAATCTGGTTATTTAGTATAGAAGGAATAAAATAAAGTAATAAAGGAATATAATAAAAAAAAACAGAGCCTAATCCAGCCATGACTCAGATGAAGTCAGTGGGACAAGCTTTGAGTAAGTGCTGTAGGAGCAGACCCCAAAATGTAGACTCATAACTAAGCTGATCATAAACAACAACTGAAACAACTGTATAAAGCCGTACCTGCCTGAAATGTGTTTGGTTCCATGGCTATGCTAGGGCAAATTGTTTCCAAATTGTGGGGTATGGCCCAAAGGCGGGTCACCACACAGTCCCGGGTGCAACTGCATTCTCCAGTCAAATGGTTTGGTTTCAAAGATCTTAAAGCATTTCTTTGAGTGCATATTGCTAGGGATTTCTGTCACTAAAATTGTTTACATTAAAATGAAAAGGAAACATACACTGTTTATTTGCAGTGTTATTGTTCATAGGTATGCAATAATTAAATTAATAATTTTCTCAATAAACTTTTACCTTTATGGCTGTAATTTCCAGACCAGGTCTCTGACCAAAGGTAATTTTTTGTTAGTTTGTTTCTTTAAGAAAGAAGGGACTTGACTGTTTAACAGAAAATGTTTCAGCTCTTTGGAGATATAAAAAGAGTGGGTGAGGAAAAATACACTTTTCCGCTGTAAAAAAAGAATCTTGCAATATTATTTGAATAGCTCTGGCACCAAAATTGCTTGGGGATAGAAAGTTAAAATTGGTCTGGAAAATAACCATGACTAAGGTGACATATCCATGATTATTTTGGTGAAATTTTTCTTTGATTTTGCAGAGTCATGAGCCTTTGTAAATTGTATGTAATTCATGTGGAATACCTTTTGAGGAGCCCTGCTTTGTTCACCACTTGTGTTGACATTCATGGACTCTGTTTGGCATACATAGAGTAGTAAATAGTAATAAATAGTACACATGTGGTGGGACCTTGCCTTCTTTTTTGTTTGTACAATGCATAACACGTAGGATCTACTAGAAACAAATAACCATTATTAATAATAATCAGACTAATATTTGGTTCTAGGTTACCACCTATGTTATTGGATACCTGATTTTGCTGATAGTAGAGTAAGATAAGAAAGTATACTAGTAGAGTTTGTTACACAACTGTTTTGCCTATTTATACCAAAAGCAAACATATGGCAGATTTATGCCAAAGGCATGACAGTTTAAAGAATCTTTCATAGAGGTGTAAAATTTAGAAAAGCACACTTGTATTGGAACCCATTTCAACTGACTAATAATTGTCCTTTCCTCCACTCCATTTACATGTATTTCAGGTATTTTTGTTTGAATAACTGCTTTTCCTCCCACAACCCATCTCCTACTGACTGATCCTTCAGGACAGTCAGAATCAAGTTTTCATGATGGTCTCTAACTGTGAAAATTAATGTAATACACCTCTACCTCGATATAACGCTGTCCTCGGGAGCCAAAAAAATCTTACCGCGTTATAGGTGAAACTGCGTTATATCGAACTTGCTTTGATCCACCGGAGTGCGCAGCCCCCCACCCCCCGGAGCACTGCTTTACCGCGTTATATCCGAATTCGTGTTATATCGGGTCGCGTTATATCGGGGTAGAGGTGTATCGCAAATCAGGTTAGTGATTGCACTGCAGGCTCAAGTCCTGCTAAAGAAGATGGGAAGAGATGTAGACTGTCTTGTTTCAGCACAGATATCCTTGATAAATTGACTAAGTGGGAAGAAGAGTTGTCCAAAACTAGTAAAAATAAATAGATTTGTTTAAGTCTGTTACTTACTCTGCTTTGAATGTGCTTCTTTAAATCCATGGAAATGTGGTTTGCAAAGCAACTTCTTCATCTTGCGTTTGGAAGTGCCAATGAAAATATCAAACGACTGCAGGGCCAAATCAGACAACGCTGCCAGTCTTGCATAGAGGGAGAATCTAAGTTCATGATTAGGCATCCTTCATTATTAGTTATCGGATATATGTTGTTTGTGTTGTAGAGTCTTCTGTCAAGTTCCAGACCTCATTATGCCAGGCATAATGTATACATATTATCAGGCATTGTGTATACATATAAGCAACATAATAATAAAAAGGTATCTGACCCAAAGAGATTTTAAGACTAAGTAATAATGCCATCCCTCACCAGGGACACGTTGAAGTGCTAGTGTCTTATTTACTGCTCATGCTGCATGGGGAAGATGAGCTTTATGCTTCTTATTTCTTGAGTTCCCTCAGTAATTAGGATATGTCCCTCTATTATGGCACTGTCTGGGGCACATCACAAGTTCCCCACTTTTCCTTCCACCATTTTAAAAGGAAATCTCCATCCCATAGTTAAGTACATATTGCCTCCTTTCTTATCCTTTTCCATGGTACTGAATCCTTTCAGCAGATACAGCAGAGAATTTTGGAGTAGGTGAGATTGAGAGGGTGTCACAACAAATTTTAGGCCTTATTGTGGGGAGCCTCAATCAAATGGCTTTCCAGGTAGCCACTGATTTACTTGAACCAGCCTTGATCACCTATATCATCACATATCTGTGATGTGAAGCATTATGGGTCAAAAACATTTGATTTAACATATCCACATAGAACTAGGAAAGCAAAAATGTCATTTCTCTGGAGGATTTAAACTGATGCATTTACCAGCCTTGAGGATAACATCATCCTAGACAAGACCACAGAAATATACTTGTCTTTTCTAGAAAAGTTACTGCTGTTAACTGTTTTGATTGTCGTCCTATTTTGAGATTTCTGGATACAGTGAACAGGAATAATTGACAGATAAATATTCATAACAATGATTCATAATTTTTCCACAAACAAGTTTATTACAAGAAATGCAGTGGTATCGTTGCTTGTATCTCTATTTTTGGCTAAAACAGGAAATATTTAAATAGTATTTATAAAGATTTTTTGGCACTTGTTAATCTATTTGCCAATTTCAGTGTTATGCAAGTTTATTATGACAATACTCTTGTTTTATCTTTTATCTTGCTATAATTATCAATATATGGTTTTCTTATAAAATAGAATAAAGTCCTTATCGTTTTGGGGTAACTCTTTTTATTTATTTATTTAACAATTGACTTTTCTTAGTGGTTATCGAAGAATACAGATCCATTCTGCTCCTTTCAAGGAGCACATTAACATTTCAGCATATGTATTTATCACATATATTGTTAAAGATGAGAAATTGGATTAAATTCAAAGAGATGAAGGACACCTTAATGGGTTTTTTTTTGTATTCTAATTGAAATTATAATGAAGAAAAAATCTCTCTTAATCACAGCATCTGTCTGGGGTGGAGCAATATTCTGGTCTCAGTTACTCCATCAGTGAAGTTGCACTAGTATAACAGAGAGCAGAATTTGGCTCCTGTACTTAAAATAGATCAGTCTTTCAAACACATTATGAATACATGTATGTAAATTAATGTACAGTACTTACTGGAGCTATTTACACCAACTGAGGTTCTGCTTTAAGTCTGCATAAGAAGGGCTACAGTCAACCCAGCTATCCTAACATAAGCAGATAAGTAGCCATGACCACATCCCAAATCACCTTCCCTTACTCCCTAGGGCATCCAATTCATATGGAATCAAAAGACAATAGCTTCTTTTTTGACTAATACAGAGAATTATGATGGTTGCCATCAACAGATGCTATTTACATAGTTACCACACAGATATCCGAGATATCTCATC
Source organism: Emys orbicularis (assembly GCF_028017835.1). NCBI lineage: Eukaryota > Metazoa > Chordata > Testudines > Emydidae > Emys > Emys orbicularis. The sequence continues at coordinate 74,386,635 of NC_088685.1, read as the reverse complement.
ACTGTTTCCCTACTCTTGGCAAAACTGCCAGTGACTTCAGTGGGAGCAGGATTGTGTCTGTAATAGGAAATAACCAGAATAATCTTGTGTGACGATTGAGGGTAAAAATTGAATAGTTAATATTGACCATTGTTCTATTCATAAGGAAGTGTGTCCTACGCTAACTTTACCTTCTTCTTGTAGTAACAAGATTCTTTAGACACTGTCAAGGAAGGTAAAGTAGAGTCTTTAATCACCAAGGCAAAGATGAGTATTGTGTGTTTGATATGTTGAAAAAGGGGGGAGCCAGTGAAGGGATGCAAAGAGAAGGATGTCATTGGCATTTTGAATGGATTTGTAGGGACAAAGTTGTAGAAGTCAATGCCAGATTATAGTCCTGACAGTTTGTTTTCTTCAGGCCCACTTGCCAGAATGCCCTTTCTTAAGGTCTAAGGTATGGATTGACCATCTCCCCCGCTCTGTGGCCAGCTTCACCTTTTTAAGCTCCACTTCTCCAGGTAGAGCATGCTTTGCAGGTGCACCTAATTGACACTACCTGAGTGGGATGGGGGCATATCCTATCATGGATTCTCCTAAGAAATGTCCTTACTGTGCAACAGACACACCATCTTTCACCTCAGAAAGCTAGTGATGTTTCCCAGGATGTCGGGAGCACAGATCTTCTCTTGTTAATTGCTGAAATCAAAGCCTTGGCAATAGAGAAGTCAGGCAACCCTTACAAATAAACTATTTTGTCATTATCTCAACAAGGATGTAAGGACTAAAAAGATTATTAGTTTCACACCATTTTCTTTGTCACCAAAGCACAAGTCATTAGTAGCTGTGATTACTTATGCCAGACAGCAATATAAAACAGAACAGAAGAACAAAGTTCCGTGCATGGTTGATGTTTCAATGAATCAGATTGGCCAACAAACTAAATGAAAAGTAAACATATAAAAAAAAAAGTCAGGCATTATGTCTTGTATGAAAGCACATTGTGTTATCTCTCTTGTGCTGGAAGTTTGGGTTAAAAAATGTCCTGGTACTTAGTTGATTTTGTCTGTCTCGACTAGGGCTATTGAGAGAACACAAATACAAAAGCAAAGTAACCTAGAAAGTTAAAAATAAAGGTAGAGTGTCCAAATCAATAAATAATAGCATGTCACAAACAGAGTGCAATGGTTTTAGAGGACAAATTAAATTAACCACTTTCAAAGCTTGAAAAATTACAGAAAACGAATTTGGGAAAAAAACAAAGCCTTTGAGTCTGAAAAAAAGGTGAAGAAAAGACTGTGAAGAACAAACTGAGAAAAGGGACCAATGGGAAAACAAGAAGGGATACAGAATTCAATTTTTTTAGGATTATCATTTCATACCATAGGCATAATTCAGCCTTTTCAATCTATGGTTTAAGGCTGATTCCAGTGATTAAAAGACCAGAATTTGTTTGTCAGCACTTGGCAGACACTCCTGCCTCAGAGCCTGCCTCCTTTTCACCAATACACACTATCTTCATTTTCCTTCTGCAATGCTGGCAGATACCTCCCGTGTCTCTCAATGACTGGTCTGTGGACAGGCGCCGGTCCCTGAGATCTCCCTGGCACAGTTTGGGAAGGCAGCAAGCCGGTCCCTGGTATCAAAAAGATTGAGAAACACGGCTCTAGACCACCTGCGAGTGGCTAGGCTCAGAATGATATTGCAGTTACTGAAAAGGTGGTTCCCAGGCTTTGAGGAGTGCAGTGAGATTTTAAAGGGAAATGATGAGTTCAAGTGAGAGCAGGTGAAAAACGATGATAGAGTTCAGTTTGGATGGAGGCTGTGCGAATAAGTCCCTTTTGGAAACCCTCTCTTCAATGACCTGCCCAACAGCCCTGGCTGCCTCTTCTCATTTGGATTGACTTCTGAACTCTTCTCTCACTTCCAGGGGATAGGCTCATTGCCTTTCTCTTCTGCAGTGGGACTGGAGGAGAACCAGGACTATACTTTCCCACTTCTCTGATACTGTAGCTTGGGCCTGCTCTTCCCCTTCTTGCAGTCAGTGTGGCTTAGGGCAAAGTCCTCCTTCCCTCTAAAGTTACCTTGATAGAGCAGGATGAGCAGGGACTCATGACTCTCTTTTCCCCCCTTGACAATTCCTCCATAGGGAAGAAGCCTAAGATCTTTCTTATCACTTCATGTAATGGCATCGGTGAGATTCAGCCTCTCAGCTGGGTCCTACTGTCATCCAATTAAAATTCCACACTCTCTGCTGTTAAACCTCAGAGTGCAACCTGCAGATAACTTAAATTTCACATGCTCAAGTGGTCACTGGGTCAAGACCCACAGAGAGGTGGCTAGAAATAATGCATGCAAATAAATAAAGGAAAAGTAAACAGGGGAGGGATCAAGGATGGATTTATAGAGTTGCAAGGAAACCAGAAGCATCCTATTAGAGAGTCACAGGAAAGGGAGGAGAGAGAGTAGGAGCTATGTTAATATCTTCTTCCATCTTGTTCCCATTTTTCTGGGGAGGGGGAAAGATGAACATCCTCATACAACACCCGTGGAAGTCAGTGGACTGACTCTGTGTCCACATCGGGCCCTTCGTGAAATTTTAATCTCGAAGCTATGAAGTCGGTTCTTATTTGAGATTAATTAGAGAGGCAAAAGAGAAAAGGAGATTTACTCTTTTAACGAGAAAGAGTGGAGCAAAGGATGCCGCTCTAGTCATAAACAGCATTCCTGAAATTATGCCACTGCATGGATAATTAGTGACAGCCGGGCAATCTGGATTGTAAGGAAATGGTAACACAGTTGATCCACCTGTCATTTCAATAATAAATAGACTCTCAGTTTGTTCCATTTGTTTATCTGTTACAATACCATAGTATTAAAGTTCTATTGATTAAATCATCCTTTATTTCATCTTTTAAAAAATTATATTACTGCAATTTAAAAGGAATTTTAAATACACTAGTATGCAATTTGTTTTTATTGATGTTTTCACCCTGGGGACTTTATTCCTTTGCAGATAACCTTTGAAATTAACTCTCTGTTAACGTGTTAAATGCTTTAGGTAATTAGATTGTTCCCTGAAAAGCACTAAAGAACACCTGCAGTGTCTTAAGGTAATAACCATCAAACTGTCACAGACTAAGATGACAAGCAAAAATGTTCACAACAAAGGGAAGGAGAAGACAGATCTGGAAAGGAAAACAAAACATAGTATTTATAAAATAGATTGTAAAAATTGTTAATGCTAAACGTGATGTTTGTGCCAATATAATGAGTCAGATCTGCTTTGAGTGAAATACTGTATTACATGCTGCTGAATGTTACCAGTGCCTGCAGGGACAGTTTGCTAACCCTCCGTGAACATATACAGCCAGCTCTTCAAAAGAAATTTCCATTATGTAATATTAGAGCTTTAAATAAGTCCTTTATTTATTGTGTTTGTGCATGATTTGACTTGTTAAACACTTGAGTCATAGGCAAGGTTCCTCTAATAAATATCACTACTACATGGGTAAGAAGAGTTTCTGCAGTCTAAGCTATATTAATTGATAATGTGCTCTAGTTATGCTGATTATTTGTTTTTTTCTTTTTTTGCATTACATCTCACAAAGCTGCAGTAATCACAATACTATGGTACATATATTTTTTAAATTCCTATGGAAAGGGTTTTCAGAGCTTTGGGTGTTTTAGTGTATAAGGGATGAGAATTGTTTCCAGAGACCTCAGAGAGAAAAGATCAAGGTGGAGGCTTGAGTGAAGGCAGAATGAATAAAGTGACATTGTCCATCTATGCCAGAAGACAGGCGAGGCAATAGATGTGGTTTAATTGGGCCACAACATTATTCACTTCAAATAGCTGGGCGTATCTTGCAATAAATTGTACAGTGCAGAAGGTTATCATGTCCTTAATCATTTCCACACAATCCCCAACCTGGTCCCAGCCATCCCATGGCTGGGCACCTGCCGCCCTCCCCTCGTAAGAGGTTAAGAGGGCTAGAGAGGGGGGATGGCGCCGTGCTCTACCAGAGGCGGGAGCCTAGAACCACACTTCCTAAGCTCCCTTAAGGAATGTTTTCTTTTAAATTCTTTTCCAATCCATTTTCTCCAAAACTTGTCTCCCTTCCATAACAAGTACCTGCCCTGAACATCTGCCACAAGGAGGTACCAGCACTTTAGTTTGCTGCCTCCCTCCCATTCCCCACTGGGTTCCCAGATATTCTGTGGCCACATTGGGCTGTGCCCAGGGCCGGCTCCAGGTTTTCTGCTGCCCCAAGCGGAGAAAAAAAGAAAAGAAAAGAAAAAAAGCCGTGGCAGCTCAATCGCGCCGCTCCACTCTTTGGCGGCAGTTCGGCGGCGGGTCCTTCACTCCCTCTCTTCCTCTTTGCCAGCACTTCGGCAGCAGCTCAAAGAGGAAGAGAGGGACTGAGGAACCCGCCGCCGAATTCCCGCCGAAGACCCGGACGTGCCGCCCCAACAGTGGGCGGAGTGCCGCCCCTTTGTATTGGCCACCCCAAGCACCTGCTTCCTTAGCTGGTGCCTGGAGCCGGCCCTGGCTGTGCCTCAACTTCCCAAAACCTAAAAGAAGTTCAGATATTTTAACCCCAGGTAGTGTGCCCAAATCCTATTTGTAAGACACTCTCTTTGTTGTTACCCAGGAGGTACCTGTTTTATTTTTGAAAAAAGTACTTCAAGTTCGAATATTATCAGACTCCAGATGCACCTTTTCACAAAACCCTTAATTCACTTGGGAAAGGACAGATACCAGGTAAAAAAAAAAACCTCGAGAAGTGGTTTAAAATAAGATTTGTCCTCATCCTCACTAGGTATATTTTATGATTAATTGAGCCACTGATGGTTAATTGGAACAGAAGGTGAATTCTTTTGCTTCTTTTATTATTTTTGATCCGTGAATGCAATGAAGCTTTCAATGAGTGATTGAATAACTGTCTCTCTAATTTTGAATCCAGCAGGATTCATGCAAAAGCTAGATGATGGCCTCAGTAGAAAACTGCATCCTGAGGTAATGAGTCAATGAACATTTTTATCACTGAGTAGCCAGGGAAGTGTTTTAGCATAGCAACATTCTAAGCGGGGTTTTTACATATGTATCCAAGTAAAAAGAACTAACATGCATTATATTTATTGCCAGTCTGTGTTGCACAGGGAATCATACATAATTTATTTTTCTATTTTATACAAAGAGCAGCAGTGAAAACATTAAGTTCATTACTTTAAATTCAAATTCAGGAAATAAAAGCTATAGTTGACCATGCAACTTTAAGTCTACCCATGTGTGCGCATTTGTTATGATACAGGGCCTGATCTCACTTATATTGCTGTGAAAAAAAGGAATTCCATTGAAGTGTGGTCACATAGACAGAGCACAGGATTAGCAGTCAGACAACATGGGTTCTGTTTCTGACTCTTCTGTGGGTTACTGTGTGACCTGAAAAAGACACTTAACCTTTCTGGCTTCTAGTTCTGTTAAATGTGGACAATAATGTTTATTATGCCCACCCATATAAGCGTATTGAGATCTCTGGATGAGAATTATGGAAGCATTAAATATTATTATTTGGTTGATATGACTGGTAAACACAAACTTTTTATGATTTTTTTGTATATTTAGAAATATTACTGTTTTGTAGCCTCAGGGCCTCTTTGTGTGATGTTGTGCTATACAGTCTACATAGAAAAACATCTTCTATACTGAAGAAGGGCAGGGAATCCTAGATAATAGGAGAAGGTTGTAGACAAAACTACTTACAGAATAATAATATAATCATACCTTCGCAGAATTCACAAGGACATTTTAATCTGGTTGTGAAAAATGAGAGACTAGCTGATTAGTGATGCAGCAGGTTCATGATCAGTTGCAATAATTAAATTTTTAATGGCATGGAAATGCTTCAGATTCCATTCATTTAAAAAAATGCAACTGTGCTATAAAGCATCATTTTACTTCTTGGGCCTGAATCTGATCTTGTTTACAGTGGTATAAATGAAGGGTAACTCAACTGAAAGAAATGTAACTGAACTAGTGTATAACTGATGTGAGATCAGAATCTGTCTCTGCTAAGAGTGGAACCAATCAAAAAAGGAAATTGCACAACTGACATTTTGTAATGTATAACAGCAGCAAATTTGATGGGGAGTAATTACACAAAAAACTTAACCTTTGGGCAATAAGCTTAGGTTCCTCTCATATCCATGATAGCTACACTAGTGTATAGGAAAATGTAGCCAATAAGAGGTGTGTAATAATTTGACAATTTCCTAGTACCCTAAAATCATTTAGTTAAGTCTTTCACGGCATGACTGATTTCTGTCCAGTCATACATTTTTTTACATCATGCAAGTGCAAGTGTAAACTTCTGTTATAAGCAGAAACTGGAAAGGGAACAGACTTCTGTGTACACTGAAATGATATAGGGTAACATTTTCAAAAGCACCTAAGTGACTCAGGAGACTCATTGAAAGTCAATGAGACCTAAGAATTTTTGAAGATAGTAGTGGTGTATTGTCTATGCAAGAGGAAAGTCGGATACACAGACAATAAGAGTATCTTTTAAAATTATGCTAGATAAATTCTTAGGGCTTGTCTATACAATACAGCTATACACATTACTGTAGTATGATTTCTAAAACGCACTGACCCATGTAGATCCTGCTCGTGTGCACTAAAGGTTCCCTAGTGTACTTTACTGTAGGGCTGTTTGAAACTAGGGGTGAGGTAGGGTTGTGATTCCGAGCTTGTATGCACATAGTATCACTAACTCTTATACAGCTAGCTCAAGTATAAATAGTGGTGTAGTCAAGCTGTGGTGAGTACAAACCCACCGGAAACCAATGGTACATACTCAGCACAGCTAAGCCATGCTGCCCTTGCAGGTACAACCTTGGCTACACTGCTATTGGTACTCAGGCGATGAGGACTGGTGAGAGTATGTGTATGCAGACTGGGATCACACCCCTATCTCGTAATATAGATGTAGTCTTTGTGCTCACTAGCAATGTCTACACAGATCAATTAATTCACAACACATTAGTACATTTTATAAATCCCCTCCTTCCCCACCGTAGTGTGCATTACACCACTGTATATATGTATAAATGTATAAACTAGCTCTTAGTAAAATTACATAAACCCTGGAAATGTGTTATTTTTATCAGTATAATTGGTTGAACATTATTTGCAGGAAACCGAGACAGTATAATAAACTTCAAGTATTTGCATATATTTTGGGCATGACTTTATTAAAGGAATATATATATTCTCTCTTTGAAATATCTATTATACTGTTTATAAATAGAGATTCTTTTTTAAGTTTGAATGCATGTTCTCTGTCTTGGTTTGCCAGATCTAATTTATGGAATAGTTTATGGAAAAAAGATTCTCATGCTTGAAATGACTTTCATTTAACATTTTGTTTTAGGGATACATTAAAGTAACATTGTATCAAAGGGAATTTCTATCAATGATCAGGAGGTTTGTACATTAATAGACATAAGGCCAGATGCTGATCACCTTATTCACACTAGTGAGCAATTACTCAGAATAGTAATCTCACTTCCATTAATGGGATTACTGTTGTGATTAACTTTGCATCTTTGTCGGTAAGGAGTTCACAGTCTGGCTTAATTTACACCAGTTTTATAGCTGTGTAGCTTCATTAAGTTCAGTAGAGTTACTTCTGATTTATAAAGGAGAGAAGAATCAGGTCCATAGTGTGTACTTGCGAGCCCTCTGTTCCGGGAACTCTCACTGCAATCTCTGGGACTGCCGCCTGCTGTGTTTGCATAAATGTACTCACTATTAGCAGTGCTATTATAATGAATTTCAAATGAAATTGGAAAGATGAAATAGAAATTGTACACATTTTAGGAGTGCTAGCAAAGAAAACTTTTTTTTTTCTCCAAGCACACAATTATGTCCTTGAATGTGGCACAGTACTAATTATTGTTTTCCATTGACATCTTTATGGACTATTTATACATTTTGCAGTTAATATTTGATCAGTGATTTTTTTTTTAATGGCACTCATCTCCAGGGTTTTGTTGGCTGTGTCTGAAACAATTTTTTTCCCCCCTGAGATTGGAATGTATTCAAGTATCGCTTGGACATCCTATTCTAATAAACATAATCATACCAGGGTGCAGGCCTCTGAAACCATTGTTTTATTCGTCAGGCATCATATTTCCCTTCAGAAATATCATTCTTGTTTGTGGACAAGTTAAGCGTGAATGGTATTACCAACTATACAGTAAAAATCAACCTATATTAAGATATTTTTCCATGACTAACATCCTTGAAGTTGACATCTTCTTGTGACTGAGTAGAGAGCAGCAAGGAATTCAATTACAGCAAACAGTCTCTGTCATTACACCTGTCCACTTCCACGGGAAATGATTTGTAAATTGTGCTTTATTTTTTCACCCCATCAATCTTTTGTCCATAATTGACACTCGTCACTAGAGATGAATAACAAGAGAAAGAAAACATAAAGTAGATGAGTAGCCCACTGGGAAAACAATGTCTCTGTGTTTGGGAGACTTTTATAAATTGCAGGACCTCTGGGTCAGGGTTTTAATCCAGAGGCAGATGTTTTGCTTTTGAAGAGTCAGTATAAGAGCTGAATCTCAAAAAAAGGCAGAACAAAAATAAAAAACCTAATTAATATAAAAATATTTCTTCGGTGGAAGAAAACAAACACTGCTAGAGAACAACGCCTTTCTGTGTTAGTTGTAAGGCTAGTTTATTATTCTAACACATTTGTAAGAATCCGCTTTGTTCCCGACACGTCAAAACCCATTCGAGAAGCAAAAGTTGTGGATGCCTTGGGAACTGGTATTGTCACTTGTTACACAAGTCAGCATCAGTTTGGTGCTGATTGATACCCATGTCAGCAGTTCTGAAAGAAATGGGACACAGAGATGCCAATAATATTTGTACCAGATGTCAGGCAAAAGAAACAGGGAAGTTCATAGAACAGGTCTTGGAGCAGATTCTGGCCAGAAATACTTGACAGACAAACATTTAGCTCTTATCTTCATAAAGTGTTTTTTGTTTGTTTTATGTCTTTTTGAAGGTTGGAGTTTTTGTTTTGTTTGTTCTTTTGTCCTTATTGGTTTCTGTCCCACGATTGTGTCACTGTAGACAGCACACATAACTGATCCCAGGGCTGACTTACAAAGCTTGATAATAGGAATTAACATTGAACCTCTTTAATTATTTTGAATACATCAGCAATAACAAACGGATGGAAAGTTACTAAATTATTGCACATCCAATACTAAATAAGGGCATTTCTTGCAAATTTGAAACTGCATAATTTTAGTAAGAACGGTGTGAATATGATCATATTTAGCTAATATGTGAGGTGGGGAGGGGAATTAATCAGAATGTAGATTCCTTTTAATCTATTTCTCACTCCTAGTTTTTCCTTAATCGATTTGCAGATATATTCAAACAGCCATTCTTACTGTTGCGCCCCATAGATCAGCAGGTAATTTAGGAGCTTTTCAACCACAAAAACAATGAGAAAAAGCTGTAATGGAGTAGTGCAGTCAGCTATTACTTGAGTTTGTGCCTTTTACCATCTACTACTTAAAAATCCCCAAGCGGTTCAGTGAGCTGGTTGCCTCTCTGCCCACAGCTTACAGAGCATTGTAAGCACACAGTATTATATTTATGAGCCAGAAAGCAAAGTGTATCTGAGGAGAAGTTAAAGTGGCTTCTCTGTAGGATGTTGTTAGTGTAAAATAACTGATTTATTTGGATATGTTTCTGTATGCTGCAGCTTGTAAACACAGTGGGGAATTTCTCTGTCATTGATCCAGAGCAATAGGTACTAATGGCATAATACAGTGGTACTCAATAACCTTTTATCACAGGCTGCTTTGTCATGTGGAGACTTAACCGAGGGCCAGAGATATACGCTGTAACAAAAGTGAGAGTGCTGTAAATGTTTGTCCATCTATTTTAAAATATTCAGTTTAAGAGCTGCCATGGTTTCTGCTGCCACTTCTGTACGTATTACTGTGTGATTTTGGCACATTAGCGCAAACATGAAGACGGATATACACAAATGTTTCAAAACAGACAAACACTCTTAGGAAGAGAGGTAGAACAGATCACTGTCATAAGCTGAGCATCAGTGCCATACTGGAGCACAGGCTATTTTGGTTTGTTCCTGAAAATGCTTTGCATGTGTGTGGGAAATTTAGTAAACAAATAAGGGAAATATTTATACCAATAAAGTTATACAATGCACACAGACATGGGGCAAGATTTGATTTTAGCTATGCCTGTGTAAACGCAGAGAGACTCTGAAGTCAGTGCCGGCATATACTCTCTGGGTTAAATTGTGGTATTTAGCTACAGTCTAGCATAAGGTCTGCACCATCTTCCAAAATTACCTAGTTGCATTGTGGGGAGAGTAATTTGCTACAGTTCTTTCACAGGACTGATAATGGAGAAGTGGGGAGATTTTTATTCTCTCCTTTAACAGCCACAAAAGGGCTAACAATAATCTAGTCCAGTGGTTCTCAATCAGGGGTACATGTGCCACTGGGGGCACACAGAGGTCTTCCAGGGGGTACATCAACTCATCTAGATACGTGCCTAGTTTTACAACAGGTACATAAAAAGCACTAGCGAAGTCAGTACAAACTAAAATTTCATACAGACAATGACTTGTTTGTACTTCTCTATATAATGAAATGTAACTACAATATTTATATTCCAATTGATTTATTTTATAATTATATGGTAAAAATGCGAAAGTAAGCAATTTTTCATTAGCAGTGTGCTGTGGCACTTTTGTATTTTCATGTCTGATTTTATAAGCAAGTAATTTTTCAGTGAGATGAAACTTGGGGGTACGCAAGACAAATCAGATTCCTCAAAGGGGTACAGTAGTCTGGAAAGGCTGAGAGCCACTGATCTAGTCTTGTCCTAATATTTTCCTATTTCAGTTTCTTTCTACGTAGATCTTTGCATGCACTGTATATAATGGGCCAGATACTGAACTCAGATAAAATGAGTGTAAATTCAGAGCAATTCCAGTCAGGGCGGGCTTTAGGAAGTGCGGGACCCCTTCGAATACCTGGCGGCGGTCCGGGTCTTCGGCGGCACTTCGGCGGTGGGTCCTTCACTTGCTCCGGGTCTTCCGCGGCACTGAAGGACCCGCTGTTGAAGTGCCGCCGAAGACCCGGACCGCCGCCAAGTGAGTAAAAATTAAAAAGGCGCCTAAGTTAGGCGCTCTTCTTTGGGGCTCAGGGCCCTCTTAGGTGCGGGGCCCGATTCGTGGGTATTGGCCTAAAGCAGGCCCTGATTCCAGTCTACAATAATGTGCACAGAAAACAGACAGACAATATATATTTGAAAGAGAGATTATTTAAATAAATATATAATAGGTAATGGTATGATTGGTACTTCCATTTATGTTTTGCATTTTTAGGACTGATACTGAATACTTCGTCAATTGATACAATATGCCCTTATAGTTAATATTTCATGTAATTTTATTGTAGCCTAAGATAAATATTTACAATGATATACAAGCGGATCTGAACACGGCATTACGAAAAATCTACCATTTCTGAATAATTGCAGCATACCTTGGGGATACAAAAAAGTACAAGGCCAAAAGCCACACAAGAAATGCTGTTAGGGTGCTGTACCATTAAAGTGAATGGGAGTTGTGCCACTGACTTCAGTGAGCATAGAATCAAGCCCCAATTGTCCTAAGTGTCTTATTTTTGTCATAAAATAAAAGGATATACTACAAACAGTCAACTCTGTTCACTTACTGGATATAATATTATTATGGCAACACTGATGAGGAAAGCCCAGTTGCATCCATAGTTCCACTATCATTTTATAATAGGGAACCCCCAGTCTTGCAGTATTTATTGTCATCAATTCAACAGGACTTCTTTGCATAACCCATGGCTGCAGAACTGAATCCCTCATTCCTTAAGGATTTGAGCAATTTTGTTTAATGCAAACTCCACTTCTACATGAATATTTCTTGCCTGGAAATGTTATTTCAAGACAGATTTCTCACAAAGCACATCAAATGAAAAGTTTCCGTGACTGATGTTGCTGGGTGTAATTGCAGTGCATTGATGTACGGGACTTTAAGTCTAACAAATCTTGGAGAAATGGCTGAGTAGCTCTCTTTTGCAGAGTATTTTTATGAAAGCTGCATTTCAGTTGATTTTGTGCTAAAAGTGCCCATGCAATGCCTTACTTGCTGATACACAGCAAACTCCAGCTTCCCATACTTTCAGTTTTTCAGCTAACATTGTTTTGTTTTGTTTTTTAATTCTGGTTTCATGTTAATATAAAGAGGAAAGCATTTCATTTCACATCAATCACTGTGCTTTGGAAATGTTATCACATTGTATTGAGGAAAATTGTAGGACTGAGAAGTAGACTAATTTATTTAGCTCAGGATATAGGTTAAAGGCATGGGCAAGTAGTGTGTTTAAAAAAAGTGTTAAAAAAGTTGGGTGTAAAAGATTATTTTCTAACACTGTTGTTGCAGTTTTCTATCTATAAATATTCATATATATTATTAATAATGTGCCATGTAGTTGGTTTAGGGAGATGGATGTAACACATTGCCCTACCGAATGCAATGTTCTCTCCGTAGCAGAGTATTTCCTTGGAATATCCTGCTCCTTTTGACATTTCGGTTTTAATTTTCTCTACAACCTGATCTGAAAATGATGACCAGCTTGAAATCCATATAACTTGAAGGCTCTATCAGCAAAGCCCAGCAAAGTTATATTTCTCTATGGCTAAGATGTTGAAACCCAGTGAAAAAATCAATTTTTTCTTGTGCTGAATGGTATATTTGAAGCACTTAAAAAACGGTGAAGGAGTGTGCCGAGCGCCTGTCATGCTAGCAGTGCTTTCTTCTGCAGCATGTGTAGGGAGCAGTGCTTTCTTCTGCACGTGTCAGTCCTGGTAGGCTGTGAGCATTTGATGTACTGGTTGTTGTATCAGCACGAAGGAAGGAAACGGGAGGTGAGGAACGTCAGAAAGAAGGTTGATAGCAGACAGTGTTCTGAAGAGCATGTGTTCCCCAATGGAGCACATCATAGAAATAATTAGATGGATTCTGAGAAATGGTGACTCTTGGGAGCAATGGTGTACTGGGAGTTGAAGAGTGCACAGCACACCGCCCTACCATCAGGTTCCTAGCTGACTGGGAGTGCTGTCAGAAATGTCTCTACCACAAGCAGCTTTGCTATGGATCCTTCTGCAGTTACCAGTTTACTGGAATGAAGAAATACTCACAGTAGCAATGTAGCCATAATTCTGATTCGTTTTTGTTGCTTAGGGTTGTTTGGAGGTACGATGATTCTTTTTTGTTTGTTTGTTTTAGACTATCTTTTAGCTATACCGGTTCTTTTTAAGGGATGGATTAACATGGTTTGACAAATTTTCAACTCACAGAAACATTGTGAATTAAAAAATTCTATTGGTTTATTAATGAATGTTCAGGTCCTTCAGGAGACACTGTGGGGAGGTGGCTGGGCATGGGTTTAAGGATCAGAAAGAAGCCAGAAATGGGGTGGTGGGGGGGAATCAATGAAAACTCGAATACAAAACAGATAGTATTAAGAGAGCAACAGAGAGTCCTGTGGCACCTTTAAGACTAACAGATGTATTGGAGCATAAGCTTTCATGGATGAATACCCACTTCGTCAGACACATGTATTAAGAGAGTGAGACTATGGGGGAAATGACCATAGAGAACAAGAGAGAAAAATTGTAATGGAAAAAAATAAATACAGAGGCCCTGATTCTGAGCTGCACCTCTCAAAAGGAGCTCAGAAAATGCAGCCCAAGAGGCAAGGTAAGGTGGCTTAAAGTCACCTCTGTGCCTGTTGAATTCTGGGACGAGCACCCAGACGAAGTTGCTCTAACTCACAGTGGTTTCCTAGAGGCACCAGTGAACTGCTCTGCCAGCCAGGGCCGGCTCCAGCATTTCTGCCGCCCCAAGCAAAAAAAAAAAAAGAAAAAAAGCCGCATTCGCGATCGGCGGCGGCAATTGGAAAAAAAAAAACGCGATTGGCGGCGGCAGTTCAGCGGCAGGTCCTTCGCTCCTAGAGGGAGTGAGGGACCTGCCGCCCCCGAATTGCCGCAGGTGCCACCCCTCTCCCTTGGCCGCCCCAAGCACCTGCTTGTTAAGCTGGTGCCTGGAGCCGGCCCTGCTGCCAGCCCAGAATAGCCAGGGTAGAACACTCTGGTTAGTCAGTCCCTTACCAACATCCCTTCCCCCTCCCTCTGCTCTATGTCAGGGGCTTCAATCAGAGCTACAATGTGTCTTGGGGCCATGTACACCAATCTGGGAACAACTTTGAACCAAGGGAATTACTGATTGTGGCTTTTCTTAGCACTAGTACACAGCACAGTCTTCCCTTTAACTAGGAAAAGAACATACCCGTATTTTATTTTGCTTTTAAATCAAATCCGTCTTGGGAGAAAATAAGGCTGCCAGTTAACAGGAAATAGGGTTCACCGACTCAAACTAGTTTTGCACATCTACAATATAACTTGGAAGGTTTGCAAAATAATCTAATTTTCCTCCCCTTAATTTGTTTTCTCTAAAGGAAAAGATGAAATAATCCTTTTTTTGTCGTAGGCTTTGTCCAGAGGTTAAGTGGGAGCCATGCATGGCACACATTACTTTCCCAATATCCCCAGATAAGCAAGGTTAACTAATCCCAAAGGGAGTAGTTCATATTGCTTCCTTGGTTAAAAGAAAAATAAATAGGATGACCAGTGGAATCAAAAAATTAAATCAGATAGAACCAAAGGGAGTGAACATTGGGAACAATTTCAGATGACCTTAGTACTGTATAATTGTATTAGAATAAGTATGAACATTAACAATTTTGGACATCTAAAATTTTAAATTAACAGCCTGAAAACATTTTACTGGGTGAAATAGAATATGATACATGGAACACAAGGACCCCTCTGAAATTCAGCCAGCATGCTGTTGCTACTCATTTAGACAAAGAAGACAACTAGTTAATCATCACAAAGAAAATTAGACAGAGTAAATTGGTTTGCTGCATTCCAGAGTCTTAGCTACCAAAGGAGTATTTGCCACTAATTAGAGTGAAAATACTCCAAGCATGCCGTTATCGAGAGAGAGAGAGAGAGAGATCTTGGATTTTGAATGCTTCTACTAAACCATGAAGTTTGTGTGATACAGTTAGATTTTATCAGTTCAGCAGCCTATGTTAAGGGACTTCAACTTTGATTATATTGACTAATGACATAATAGGTTAGAATGAAAATTATCAGGCATGCTTTGAATCCTTTGTTTCCCTGGATTCTCTGAGCCCTCTAATGAAACATAAATAGGTTACATTTTAAAAGATATACTAATGCACAATTAAAATAAAAAGAGGTTAGAAATGCAGAAATTGAGTTTCCTAGAGCAACATTAACTTGGCCATGCAGAGCATATTTTGACTTTTTCGTTATATTTGTACAACATTTAATTTTGAATTAGCATAAATGTTAGAGTTTAATTTGCGTATTCTTTAAATTAAGAGAAGAAAAATGCCCATGCTTAATATTGGAATGGAAAAGGTTTAAATTAGGCTTTGGGTGAAGGAAAGCAGAGTTCACTCATTTGCTGCAGCAAAAGGCCCCAGATCTTCTCTGGGTTCCTTATGGATAAAGCCTGAATCCAATGACATCAGTAGGATCAGGCCCATTAGTTGTCTAGAGATACAGCCATCGCAGTGTGAAATGATGCACTATCTGCATATCTGAAAACAAGTATAACTTTTCCCCCCTAACTAACGGTTTATGACTTTCAGAATCTCAGAGAATGCAGGAGAAAATCATGGGATCCACAATATTTTTTTTCACTGATTATTTTCTCCTGTTGCTGATATTAACCAGTCATTTTTTAAGGCTTGAGTTTTGTGCATTTCCGTGAGAATTTTACCATTTCCCCTGTGCAACAGC
The DNA here is from genome assembly GCF_028017835.1 of Emys orbicularis. Lineage (NCBI taxonomy): Eukaryota > Metazoa > Chordata > Testudines > Emydidae > Emys > Emys orbicularis. The sequence continues at coordinate 74,370,650 of NC_088685.1, read as the reverse complement.
CCCTTCTCCTATCAGAGAAGAGAAACTTTATGATATCACAAAAGGTGTCGGTTTCATCAGGATCTTCTTAAAAAAAAAAAAGATGCTAAGGAGCATGCTCAGAAGTGATTTTCTCCTTTGTTGTTCTCACTTCTTTCGAAGGGTGTCATAATTCATGTGTATTCCTGTCGAGCTCAAGTGAATGGAAGCAGAATTCCTTTTTTAGGAGTTGGATCTTCCTGCCTGTTAGCACACTAACCACATCTTCCTCAGTCTTATCTTCTTTCACAAAGTTATTTTAGACTCCCATTTGGGGCTTATTCTAACAGCCATATGCAACATCTTGGGTGGGTGGGTAACATTTTAAGCCTGGTTGTCAATATATGCTTTTTCTAACAATGGCGAAACTGAGTTGCTAGTTTCTTAGGATGCAAATACTAGATTTCAGATCCTTCAGTCTGTTCTAAGTGCCTTGATTTCAGGTTGAAAATTTGTGATATTCAAAGAAGGGGTGAAATTTACATATTATGTAATTTTATGCATAAAAAAGAGGGTGCAGGGATTCCTTCTGGGAAACCATAATTTTTTTTAGTTTCAGAACTACTTGAACAGTCTTTACTGCATCTTTTAAATCTCAGACTATTTCCATCTTCTGAAAGGGTTACTAAAGTGATTCTTTTTCTTTGCCCCAGAGCCACCCATTACCTTTGTTGGTAGTGACTATTTTTGTGGGTGTTTGCTATTTTATTACTTTCTATATGTAGTTGGTCACTTTTCATGAATTATGACATCTGACCAGAGCAGTGGATCCTGTGTCTGACAAAGGTAAAATCAATTTTATTTCTAATTTTGATTTCTCCTAGTATGTATGGATCCATTGCTCTGAATCGATTTTCTGGGTCTGATCCAACTCTCATGAACAACAGTGGGAATCTCACCGTTGATTTCAGTGGGAGGAGGATCAGACCATCTCAATAGCCTTATTCTACATGAACTTGATCCTGCACCATTAGAGTTAATGGGAGCCTTTCCATTGACTTGAATGGTAGTAGGATCCAGCTCTGATGTGCCTGGTATACCATGGGAATCTTTTGTCTTTTGTCAGGACAAGAGGTAACATCAAACATGGCTAAAATGTCATACAACTGACATTTGCAAAGTGGTTACATTTGGGTAGTTTTCTATTTCACATTGTAATTTTTTGTCTCCACATCTTTGGAAGTACCCATTAAGGGGATGGTGTCACTAGATCCACTTAATAATAAATAAGAAAATCTGCCACCTTTCAGTATCATTAGACAGGATTACCCATACATTATTATTTTTACCCAGAACTTGGATCTGTTGTAAGAGAAATCAAAATTACTTGTGCAAAAACCTTTTCAATCACTTATAACTTAATTATCACTTTATTACCTGACCAATATATTTTCAAATGGGACTGTGGTGTCACACTATTTGCATACCATGCTTCAAGTTCTAAAATTCACCTGGTTTTTGTAGTATGTGTATCGAAAGAATGGTGCAGTAGAAAAACATAGAGTATGGGGTTTTGTATTTTTGTTTGTTTGCTTGTTTGGGGTTTTTGTTTTGTTTTGTTTTACCTCTTCACTCTGCAAGAACATACAGTATTAATTAATTTGTCAAACTTTCATAAAGCACTGAGATTAAGCCTTGAAAATTTCACCCCAAAAGGAAGAAAGTTTCAGAATGTTTTGAGTGAGTGAAAACAAAGGTTTATAATTGAAACAGGTTTGCAATCTTTACTATGTAGATTTCATTACCAAGAAAATGCGGTCATAAAAGAACATTGCTGGTAATTGTTTGAACTGGATCTGGAAGCAGCCGTTTGAAATCAGTCCAAATATGATAGTCTTTTTGTTTCTTTCTCTTCATTTTTCTTTTCTTTTTTTTTATAAGTGTTGTCAAAACATGTGTAATAAATATTTGGACTCTTAATTTACCACAGGAGATTAATCTGAAAATCTACTTTCCTGGCTTAATTAGAATTCATTTGCTTAATTGTCATTCTGATCCTATCAATTCCAGTTTTGCACTAGCTTGAACAATGCTATCTTGTTGCTGTTTGCACTTTAATTTAGATTTCTATTATGGTTTATGAACAGTAATAAGGTTCTGCTTGAATATTCATTAACTTTTGAATTGTGAACTATGAAAAGGTGCTTTCCTTTACCTTAATGAAAGTGGCACAGCATGGGACTGATCGGTAGTGACGTTTGATTTGAGACATCCAGCAAATTTGCTCATTGTTTATTGACACATCTCATCCAAACAGCTCCCTCGCAAGTTAGCGAAGTAATGAAAGAGAGAGTGCTGCAGAGGAGCGTGGAGCTTTCCTGGCAGGAACCAGAACATCCTAATGGAGTCATCACTGAATATGAAATCAAGTATTACGAGAAAGTAAGTGCATGTGAAATGCACAGCAATGTGCTGTTTGCATCATGTCATCCCACTCTTCCGTGGGCAAATTTTAATGCCATGGTAATTATACCATACTATTATCTGTTGTGTCATTTCAGGTTGAAGTTGATTTTTAATAACCGTCTTCCTATCCCATTAATTTATTATCATGATAGGTTCTGTATATTGTATTTGTATATTACACAAATGAAAACATTCACTCGATAGCTTATCTTGCTTGTTTTTATATGATTACAATAAGCAGGGCTCTTGTTTTTGCAAGAGACTTGTGACTTTTCTATCTCTTATCCCTTGTTTTTAATATGTTTAGGCTGTTGGAAATGTGCTGTTGAGATCAGACATAAAATAAAGCCCCCGATCATTTTTGGTAATAAAATAACCCCAAAATAACTTTTCTAGCGTTGGGCATGTTAGACCTGATGTCTCAAATCTTGATCCATTTCCCCTGAAATTTCAGTTGGATGAATTATCTTTCACTTGCTCCCCTAAAACTCTCAATAGTGTGTTGGTAGAAAGTGGTTGCATTTCCATGGTGGATGAAGTTATCCTTGTATATGTAGCATGAACTCCTGGCCCCAGTGAAGATGAGGGTTCTTTTGCCATCGACATCAGTGAGGCCAGGATTTTATCCATAATCTCTAAAAAAAAATTTGAATCCTCCAGAATGAAAAATGTTCTATACATGCAAGATATTAATTAGTGCTATAAAGGCTTCTAAAAAAAGGCTGAATTAAGATATAATAAAGGAAGGAGCTCTTTTGTGATCGCTGTTGAGGATGTATTTTAACTCCATATCCAAGCTAATAATTATATTTATTTCAGAGCTGAGTATGTCAAGTTTCTAGGTAACATACAATTAGTTAAATTCATACCAGATTGTATCCAATATCAAATGTCTCATATAGTTTTTTGTGCTGAATAACACAAATATACTTATCTGATTATTTTTACTTGGGTTAGAAAGAAGAGTAAAAGGTAGATAGTTGAATGATCATAACTCTGAGTAACTTAGTTTAATTACTCTTATTACAACACTTGTCAGAGAGCTGCATACCTCAATTTTTAGCTTGCAATAAAAATTTTACTGTTTCTACAAGTTAATTCATTTTTTCACAGACACACAATAGTGAAATTCTACCTTGGAATAAATTACAAGTCTTCATATGTTTTTCAAATACTAAATAGTGCTATTTTTTGCAAATAAATGCCATTTTTACATATCCTAAATAGTTTCTTGCCTGTAAAAATCATCACTGGTCTTTGTAAAACAGTGAAAATGCTAGATGAAATCACAAAACATTTAGCTTTTTGTGAATAAGACTCATGAGAATATGATTTTATTATTTATTCAATATATTTGTGTTGTTTCAGTGAGTTGTGCAAGAGATTTGCAATAAATGTATTAAATTACTGCTATAAGGGAAATATCTGCCAGTCATCAATTAAAATTAAATTGATTAATGAGAATTCAAGACTAAGGACCTGATCTTGCAAATATTCACTCAGAAACTAAACTTTGTACCTGTGAGTAGTCTTTTGAATTCAATGACACTGCTCACATGCATGTAAAAGCAAATGTATTTTAATTTGAAATATGCGTCTGACTCTTGCTTACAGGAACAGTCACAGTTAGATAACTTAAAAAATAAAACTTCCTAAACATTCACCTTGTTTTAGAACCAAACTCATATCAAAAGTTTCTGAGGTTCTGAAATGTTCTGATTTCTGGCTAGGGCTGAAATCTTACAGGTAAGTCTGTTCTTGTGAGATTTCTAGCCCAGTTTTTTCCCCAAATTCAAGAGGTTTTCAAAGTTCAAATAAGCTTAGTTTATGTATTTGAACTCAAACTCTGAACTTCTGGAGTTCTACTGACATTTACAGTATTAGAGCTACAGAACTATTCACCACTTCCTGGTATTTCTGCTTCCTTCTCCTCCACATCCCCTTTTCTCTCCATTCCCCCACATACACATACATTTCAGCATCCCTAACCATGCTTATAGATGATTGATTTCCTCTTGGGGAAGATATGAAAAATATTTCTACACTAACTGACATGCTCACTCAAAAGACAGAGTGGACAGACCATGGGAGAAGGCATTATCACATCTTATACAAGAAATCTGACACATCATATGAAATGCTATATTTCAACACCAGGGCTTTGTTGTTACACTGAAACACAGTGGACAGAATTCTCCACTGGTTTCATTGGGCAAAATGCCATTGAAATCAACACAGTTGCCCATATCTACACAGAAAGAGAATTTGGTCCAGCAAATGCCTTGTACGGGTTGCTATCTGAATTGTTTTGTAGTTTCTGATACAGTTTGCGTAGCATTTTAAAAAATAATGATTATGTATAGATATTGCTATTTTTAATTTTTTCTAGGTCAAATCCTGAACTCCCTATTCAGTTTTTAATCTGTTTTACCTTATGCAATGGAATCCATGTCAATTTGCCTGAGTGAAATCTGAGTTAATAACTAGTCAAGGACCTCAGTGTTTGGCCCTGATGTTGATATATTGCTATTGGCAATAAAGGGGCAGTAGAAAGCTGTAAAAAGGAAAGCAAATAGCACTGCTCTGATGAAAAAAGAGAGCTTCCTATCTCTTTTGAGGACAGTCATAGTTGTCTGAATAAGGGGTTCAGGATGAAGACTATTTCCTTTGGAACAATACGAGAAATTGTTTTCATTAAATGTAGGAGCTGAATTGTTAAGATACCATTTTAATGTTGTTCCTCAACCAACAGAGAACTTCTTTGGAGTTCACTGATGATCAAACTGTTCATACATCAGAATCTGAGGAAATGAGGCACAAAGCCAATCATTTTATCTCTGGATTTTTATGACTAACAGCATGTGCTTCCCATTTAAATTTTATGTCATTTTAAGAACCCCTCAATGAATGACACTGTGTTGTAATACTCCACAGAGTGTGCTACATTCTTTATATGGGAGAAAAAAGAAAAGAAAATTGAAATAAACTGCCAGGACCAGTTGTCAGTTGCTTATGTGCAACAATAATGAAATCTGACCTGGAAATATAATTTCATCCTTTGTTTTATTGTTTCTAGGATCAAAGGGAGAGGACTTATTCAACAGTAAAAACCAAGTCCACTTCAGCTTCCATTAATAATTTGAAACCAGGAACAGTGTATGTTTTCCAGATTCGTGCTTTTACTGCTGCTGGTTATGGAAATTATAGTCCCAGACTAGATGTTGCCACACTAGAGGAAGCCACAGGTAAAATGTATTCACGTTTGAAGGCAATTAACATTTTTAGTTGAAAAAATGAATATACTATAGTGTTATCTGAACTAGAAAGGATGGAGTTTGTACTATGAAATCTTATACTTTGGGAAGACATGAATTACTACCATTGTATTTTGGTATGGGTGATGAGCTGCCTATTGTGTTTTACCATAGTTACTAGTAATTATAGTGCTGTAGATAGCCAGGGAAGAATTGTAAGTTATTGGGCTACTCCTGTCTGATGGCCCCATTCTATAGGGAGAAGGGATGTTTGGCCCAAATACTACCCTATGCTCTCCCCACATAAAAGGAGATTGGTGGAAAGAGGGAGGACCCCACAGGACTTTCCAATAATAGGGAATGTGCCTCTACTCACACTTTGCCAGATCATTTAATTTTTTCTAAGTACATAGCCTTCTTTTCCTCCTAACCCTTCACCACGACATAGCTACATATGTTGAGGACTGCAGAACTACAGCAATTCTTCCATGTTTTGTGGGTCCAGATGGGAGAGGAAGCAGAAGAGCGAGGAGCCTGAGAATGTTAGTCACTGAGCTCTAGAAACATTGAGATCCCTTAGACAAACTACCTACCTGGCAGCTCCACAACTCTGCTGCCTCTAAAACAAAGGTTTCCCTGTTTTGGGTCATCTGCTTCAGGTAGACCTCTCTGCCAAACAACTCAGCCTGATGTGCAGCCAAAATATGTAGCCTGCGATTGCTTGCAAGGTGAAAAGGCCATGGAGTTAGTATGCTAAATGTGGTATTCCTTTATGCTTTGAAGAATTCCTGTACAAAGATACACATTCAGTGCCTGACTTTAATTGTATTTAGGTATTACAACCATGAGACAGAGGAAGTTCATAGTTAAGTCTTGCCGCTGACCTTTATTTGTTTGAAATAACGGAAGACTGTGAAAATGAAGTTCCGTGCAAATTATAGTACATCCTATTCTTTCCATTTTAGCCAATCTGCTGACAGATTTTGCTTTGAATAGATTTCTGGCAAATAAATTCAATGTTTAGTCCTTATTTATGATTCTCTCTGTTTTAGGCACCCATCACCTTGGTATTTAAGTTCTAATGATCAATGTCTCTAATTTAGTGTCTGTAATCTGTTTCATTTTGGTTGACCAATCAAGAAGAGGTTCTCCATGTTTATAGTCCATGTTGTAGACCAGAATAGTCACTGAGATTAGCATAGATAATTTTAGGAGCAAACATTTTTGGCAGGATCTACAAGTACCAGTATGTATGCCAGTGGTTCTCCACTTATTTATCATTGGGGCCGCATATGCCGCAGGAACCGGGTGGCAGAGCAGCAGCAGCCTGGACCCTTCCCACTGTGCAGGGGCGGCCGGCTGGCTGGCTGCCCCGGACTCCTCCCGCCATGCGGGGCCGGCCTTTAGCACGCAGCGGAGCTGAGCCGCAGCTGTGTGATAATGGGGCCGCATGTAGCCAGTGGGCCGCAGGTTGAGAACCGCTGATGTATGCCAACATTTGACAGACCAGGAAAAACAATAGTGTAAATATTCCATAGGCTTTTTTATGTATCCCATTTTTGACTCTTATAATGAAAAATTTCAGACAGACTAACAATACATTTACAGTTATCCAGTACGCACTGCAAAACTTTGAAATTTGAAATAGGCAAAAGCATGTCACAGGGCAGCTTTCTGTTGTGACATACCACATAAGCTGCCTCATTCCTCAATTAAAAAAAAATTGGTTTTCACTTTGAGAGGAATGCCACAGGACACAATTCTCTCTCTCATCAAGAATAAGCAACTTCTCCTCTCTTTTCTTCTCTTCCGTATATGTTCTTCCATATACCGTTTTTCAGAAACTGGGATGGAGGATATTTTAGGTTAGTTATTTGCACTGAATTCTCCTTTGTCACATGTATCTGTACTACTGGCCTTACCATATCATTTCTGGTTTATGTCTTATGTTCCTATAGCTCATGCTTCAGAGCTTCAGACAGCCAACGGCAGCAGTCAACAAGGGATTTTTTTCACCCCCAATATATTTAGGGTTTATTTATCTCCTTTCTCTGAAGCATCAGGGACATTGAGTGGGGTGGGGTGGGGCGGGGCTCTGAAGTGGCACTGAGCATTCTTTCTCTCAGGTGCTTAGCTGGGAGGTTCTTTCTCATATGATCAGGGTCTGACTGTTTGCCATATGTGGGTTCTGGAAGGAATTTTCCTCAGGTTAGATTGACAGTGACCTTGGTGGGTAGGGGTTGCCTTACTCTGCAGCATGTGGGTACGAGACACTTGCGAGGATTATCTGAGTATATCTTACTTTATCATTTCCCTGCCATTGCTGGGGCCTTGGGCATCGTGCCCCTCGGTCCCTCCTGTTCTCTGCCTGTGGACAGAATAGTCTAGTCTCCTGTGGGTTGTAGCACTTTGGTTTCATTTCTGTTGTTGGGTTTAGTGTGTGGGTGCTGGGTGATGTTGGTGGCCTGTGATGTACAGAAGGGCAGACATGTTCTTGTGGTCCCTTCTGGCTTTAAACTCTGTGACTCTGTTTCATAATTTAATCTAATTGAGGCTTTGGTAGCATTTAGAAGGGAGACCTCCAAGAAAACTCACAATGCTTCAGGGAGCTGAGTAGATAAATTTGTTTGTGACTCCCATCAAAGCGAGAAGCACACTAGTGTTTTGTAGTAGTGGTGGTGGACCACTGTCAGGGTGACCGGACGTCCCAATATTAGGGGCTTTTTCCTGTATAGGCAACTATACCCTCTTCCCAAAAAAAAAAGGGTCCCTGATTTTTCACACTTGCTATCTGGTCACCCTAGTCACTCTACTGCTGAGGTGCCATCTTCCACATGATTTCTTGAGCTGGTTCTTGGATCTGGCTGAAGAGATCAGATCCCATGAATGACATTTTTGAAATAGTGATGGTGATAACCCTGTGTTCAGCATCCAAATTCAGATAAATATATTTTGCCCACCTAAATTTTCCATCGAGTTTCAAATGTGTTTTCACTTATTATCCCAAATTGCTGTGTGAACAGTGGTGCTGTACTCACTAAAACAGATATTATCTTCCATTCTGGATGGCAGCACTTCAGTACTGGGAGAAGGAGACCCTTTATATAGTAAACAAACACAAATTTCTGTGCTGTATATATTTGTATAAAAGGAGTTTAAGATTATCTGTAAAGGAAGATATGTGTATTCTGTATGTCACAGATCAAAGTATATGAATTATTATAAGTCATTCATTGGTTTGTAGAGACACAAGTCCCCTGGGGAGTGTTATAAATCTACATGATGTCCCTCAAATGACCATTTTGTCTTTTGATTTGTTGGATTTATTTGAAAGACGGTTTAAATCACTTACGGCCAGTGGATCTGAAGAGGTTCATGGGCACTATTTATTCCAGTAAGTATATGGAATATATTGTGCTCCTGAATTGTACTCTTGAGTTCAAACAGAAATAAGTAGCGAGCTGGTTGAAAAACTGGATATATTGATATTTTAATCAAAACTTTGATAGGAAAAAAAGGAACTAAATATTTGTGAATGTATGAAGACATCCGTGAAGTAGAGCTACAATCTTCCTGCTTTTATCAGACCACACACTGTTTGAGGGATCTTTCACTACAGACAGAGCATTAGACAGGGATGCCTGTTCTTAGATGGGGATGTACACACTTGAGGACTTCAGTATCAAAGAAAGATTTTGTGGGGAGCCTGTTTTAACCCTTCTTACACAGGATTCCACTCAGTGTGTGGGAGGGAGGGGGATTAATTGGGATCAGAATCAATTATTTAATATTCCAGGCATCCAACTGTAGTTTTTAATGAGTTACCTATTTCACAAGCATGCAAAGTGAAATCTATTTGGTCTAGAATTAGCATTTCAAAATTATGGGCTTTGATAGGAAACTCTATCCTCTTCATAACTGTGGCAATAAAGGAGAGTTTAGTGCAAATAACTACTCCATAATTGGCGGTTAGAAGTTTAAGTCCATCTCCATATATTCCCATTATCCACTACAGAGGTAGTCCATTAGGCATCTCCATAACTTTTTAACCCTTTGGCTTGTCAAAGCTGACCCAAATCATAGTTACCCATGACTACCTTTAATAACTTCTCGTCCTTATTTAATGCTTTTTATCGGTAGATCTCAAAGTGCTTTACACAGCAGGTTAGTATCATTATCCCCATTTTACAGGTGGGGAAAGTGAAGCCCAGAGAGGTGAAGTGACTTGCTCAAGGTCTCCCAACAGGGCAGAGCCAGGAATAGAACCCGGGTTTCCTCAGTTTCAGAGCAGTGCTCCCACCAGGAGGACCTGTTGCCTCTCTGCACTGTGCAACAGACATTTCATGTGCTCCAGATTAAAGAGTAGACATGTATATGAATAATGAGATCTTCCAGAGTTATATCAGATAAGAAGTTTGAAAAATATAGTTCGGAAAGGGTTTGTATCCTCATTGTTCAGGGAATAAACATTTTCCAAACTTAGGAGGGTTAGGAAGAAAGGTCACTTATTGGCAGTTTATTCCATAACTGCCTACTGAGTGGTTTCTTGCACTTTCTTTTGAAGCAACTGGTATTGGCCACTGTAAGAAGCAGAGGAATCATGCTGATTGGCTCACCTGCTGCCAAACAGAGCAAAGAATATCTGAATTTTGTTTCCATGGGAATTCTGGAACAGGAACCTGATTTTGAGGTCATTTCAGTGGCCCCAGACCTGTGGAACTCACAGGGCCCTGGCTCCAGCAGTTCTTGTTTAGTTAACAGTACAAAGTCTTAATCATATAAAAGTACCACCTCAGATGTATTAAATGAGCCATTGCCACACTTTCTTGCTCTAATCCCTCCACTGCCTCCAAATGACTCACTTCCAAAATGCTTTTTTCAACAATGTTGCCTGACATCTGTTACTTGAGTCTAAAGTTCATGGGCCAGATCCTCAGTGGTGTAAATCAGCACAGCTCCATTGACTTCAGTAGAGCTCTGTTGATTTACCCTTTCTGAGCATGTGGCCCCCTCAATATATGGTGAGCAAGCCACATACATTTCAAACATAGAGGTTCCTCAAGCAGGGTGCTTATATCCTCAGTTTACATTAATCTGACATATATATTAACAATAGTAGGGTCACTGAGTAAAAAAAAAAATGGAATCATGTGCAGATTTCTTGGCATGTAAGTCCTTTGAAGCAAGGATTGTGTTTTCTCTTGCATTTGGAAAGCACCTAGCACAGTGGGTGCATCTGGAAACAAATGATAAATAATAGTAACGATAATTATAGCGATGAAAATGATCCACAAGAGACAAAAACATGATGATTCAGAAATTGATGCACATAGGGCTCCTTTAGGTTGGGTCCAGTCCTAGAAAATAGTTATTGTGTGCTTTCAACTAAAACAGCCTCACTTGTAAAGTTCTGTTCCCCCTGGATACTCATTAACTCACCCAACATTTCTGGTGAACTTAGGATAGATGCCTTTCTTTTAGACCAACATTATCGTAACATTTAATGTCTGTACAAAGTTTCAGGTTACAGAAGAGGTAAACGATCTGTCTGTGATTTATGAGGGTTTATTTAACCTTTGCAGTTCCTTTCTACAGTATATTTTGAGTTAATCTGTAGCTCTTTGCTCTGTTTGTAGCCACAGCCGTTTCCAGTGAGCAGAATCCTGTCATTATCATAGCTGTGGTTGCTGTGGCAGGCACCATCATTCTGGTCTTCATGGTTTTCGGATTCATCATTGGACGAAGGTACTGTACGTTGTCTAGCTGTCAGCATTTCTGGCCCCACTGTTGTAGAGTCCTTGGAATTATACCAGCCTGTATCTTAGAATATGTAAATGGAAACGAAAGCAATGTATAATCTAATATGGACAATTTAGCTCTAAATTCCATTATAGGATGACAAATTAGCCCACTTATTTTACATTTGGAAGAACTCTGTTAGTTTAAGAAATTCTTTTTGTCTTATAGTAGGTTCTTCTAAATATTTGCAGCTTCTCTGATCTTTTTCCTTGAAGTGTGCTATTTCTGCTGAATTGTTCACACATAGAGAACTTGACATTTTACCTATTCAGCCATTCAAATAACACTTGCATTTGGGGACAAGAGGCAGAGAAGTAAATTTAAGAGCAGCATCATGTCAAAAATACCATCCCTGTCTCTCCTTCTTCAGACTCTTTAATCTTCAGGCTATTTTGCTCATAGAATCACAGAAAGTTTCTAATGAGGATTGCAATTTTGTTGTTTAAGCCTTTAGGACTCTTCCCAGCAATTATTAGATACAAAAGCCTTTTGATTGGAACTGTTCGTGTTTTGTTTTAAAACCTGTTATTGAAAGAATTACAGCTGGGATATTTTTAAAATGCCTGCTGGAGTTAGGCTGCTAACTTCCAAAAATTCCAATCTGGTAGAACTTTAAATATGATGCAGTAAATCATTATTTTCCTGTAAAACTGACCTATTTTATTTTATTTTTTTCAGGCACTGTGGCTATAGCAAAGCTGATCAAGAAGGGGATGAAGAACTTTACTTTCATTGTAAGTGTTTTGCTTCCCCCCCCCCCCTCCTCAGGAATTCCCAACCCAATTATAAGACATTTGGACTAGCGGTATTGGAATATAGACAATACCAAAACCACATTCCTATAAAGAAAGGGCTATAATAAATCTGAAATGCTGTGTAAACAGCAAGTGTGAATTTAGAAACGATAAAAATATATGACCTACACAAAAAAGGAGACAGATTATAATCAACATTGTTCATGCCATGCATTTTATTTCTGTACATTTGTGTGATATACTGTTGTTCCCATTCTGCATTTTTCTTTTGAATAATTGTTTCACACCATCCTAATGATCCCCCTGGAGATGCTGTAAATTGATAGGTCCTTGGCCAAGTGACTGTGTGAGCTTTCCCTCAGGCAAGCTTCTGATTAAGAAAGTAAGGGTCACTGTGTCACCCCAATAGTGAAACTGTTCTGGTCAAGAACTGTTTTCTGTTACTGTGAACATTGCGTCACTGACATCTGTAGATCGTAATATTAATAGAAAATAAAATAAAATGATGTGAAAAAGGCTCATCTCTGTAATTCCCAATCTCTGCATTGAGTCGCTTGCCTCGTTGCAAAAATAGCACTAAAAACTGCTCCCACTGAAATCAGTGGTGAAAGATTGGCCTAATACCTGTTCACCCAGTATTAAGGAATGCTGTCAAGACAACAAGAAGGTTAATAGATACTCAGTACATTTTGGTTCTGTGCCCATTTCTCATACTTCATTAGGCAGATTATTATAAGACTTATTAGAACCATGCAAAAATAGTTTGACAATCTGTATCAGTTCAAACAGGTAAAATATAATAATAAAATACAGCGTAATTGTTTTTCAGTAGAGCCTTCAGGAATCTTTTGACTACATTTTTTTTTCATTGGAAAATGCCAATTTATCAAAACCAAAACTTTTCATAGATGGTTCTAACAAATGTCTCAACTCAAAAAATTTGAAAAAGTTTTGTAATTGTCCAAATGTTTTGTTTCAGCATTTTCTAAACAAAAACTTCCAGTTTTGGAATCAACATTTTATTTTAAAAACATAAGCTAATTGTATTAGAAATAAATTCAAAAACTTAAAAAATGATCAAAAAAGGAAGAAAATGTTACAATTGATGCAAACAGAATTTGTTTTTATGATTATTATTTTCAGTTCACAATTTCTTTTTTTAAGATTTTTGTTACAATTTAGGACAGGATTTTTTTTTTTTTTTAACTCAAAAATTTTCACAGGACACGAAAACCATTTCCTATCCAGCTCTAATTTTAAGCTGTGATACAAAATAATTTTCTGATTATGCCAGTATCCTCTCATACCTTATAATTTAAATATCAATAGAATACTCTGTTGATTCTTACCATGCCACCAATTATCTTTATCACTTACTGTCACTACAGTCATAGGTTCATTCTTACAAATGACTGCTAACAAAAATACATTTTTTAATCCTGTATTGCTTTGTGTTAAAGTTACTGTGTCAGTAGTTTATCAGGGTCTGGTATCACATAGTGAATGAGGCAGTTACTAGTCACAAACCTTACTTTCTAGCATCTTCTTAGTGCAAAACTCTTTAAATTAGTAAGGCTAGCCAAAGACTCAGGTCAAAGTTGTGTCAAGATTTCTGTCTGACCTTTCTAGTCTGACAATATTAGGTCAGCTTGGACTCCCTGAGTTTTGGATGTGTCACTACCTTAAGTCACTTCATTTATGTGCAGGATGTATTAAATCAAATGGTGACATCATTACAGCCTTAATCAGACAACCTACTATATTGTACATAAGAAGTGGAAAATAGAAATGGGAGAAGGATTAATTATCACATAGCCTGCACTCTAGCTTATTTTTAAAAAATGCATCAGAAATCTAATGCTACTTAACTGTAGCTACTCTAGAGGGTGACAGATTTGAAAATTGCCTCTTTTCATTTACAATATAAGCTTTATACATCTCGAAAAGATCCACTTCTTTTTTTATCCGGGAGGGGAGAAATCAATTGCATTTTTTTTATTTGCCTATAAAGGCAAAAGAATATACCAGCTAAAGAATTCCTTCCCCCAATATAAATTATGAATGCTCATTTTCAGATTTTAAGTTTCAATGAAGATGTAAAAAGGTTGATGAGGAAGCTAGTGCTTAATATTCAGGAGCTGGCCAGGAAATTCTTTCTTTCTTTCTTTCTTTCTTTCTAGAAATCTAGTTATCTAATATTCAATAACTAGAAAATATGTCAGAACAGTTAACATACACTGCCTTTATTAATACTGTAGGATGAAATATAAAAAATTACTTTTTTACCAAGCTATTTTTTAATGTTTTTGATGGAAAGTTTGGTATTTAATTTGATTTGATGACTGTATCCCCAGTGCGATAAAACACAACACTGTGGTCACCAGCTATTTACAATTTGGTGTCCTTTTGTTCCTTTAGTATCCAGACAATTTTCTTATGTGCTAAGACACAGATTCAATTTTCACAGTAACTTGAAAGCAACCATTTAACTAGCTTTTAGAGCACTGCATTTAATAGAATGTCCAATCTTTTATTTCAATCCCCCTCAACTTTCCATGGCCCCAAGTGTTACATTTAAAGATATAAGCACAATGGAGGAGTTTTGTCAAGCAATTCCAATTTACATTTTGTTTCCTCCTACCATTTCTTTTAACAATGTGTTCGAATCCACAGCAGCACTATTTCCCGTTGGTATGCCAAGATAGCTTTGGCCTGTCAAAATGTTTTATGACAGCTTGAATAAAAAACCATCAGAGCCCCATTTGAGATTCACAAGGTTACCTCCAATCCAGGCCCTTATCACAGACACAAGAGGATGGCTCATTCTCCATCTGCCTGCCTGAAAGCACAATAGAGGAGGTTAACCTATTGTTTTCTTCTTTCTTTCTCTGATCTTCTTGTTTCATTTAAATGACAAATAAATGTTTATCTGCTCAGAAACTTGAAACATTGTCATTAAGATTAGAAATAAATCTGTCAAAATACAGATCACAGCAAAAATTTACTTCTAGGTGAAATCTTAAATAATTTCTACAGGAATTTGGTATATTCATTTGGCTCTTCAAACTTCCTATATCTGGTTTTGCCTTTTTCCATTATATGATCTTTTTTAATGATTTTATTTGAAACATATTAACACATACCACTAACTGAGCTATTATTAATTACATTTCAAAATATGCAATACATTCATACATAACTAAGAGGTTGCATAGCACCCTTAAATTTTTATTGGATCAGAAGTCAATACAAAATGTGTTTTGTATTGACTTCTGATCCAATTCCTACATCTCAATATTTCAGCAATTCAATATTGTTAGAATAAGAACATTCTTCCTTAATTTCATATAGAGAACAATTATTATATCTTTTTAAATAGGCTGATTTGATTGCAGCCAATTATTGTAATGATTGGGATCCAAACTTCTTCCATAACAATAATTTGGTTAACAGACTTTTAGTACCCTCAAACTTATTTTGGCTTTACCACAAGTCCCGAACAAAGGGCAACGTGTAGTTGTGTTGCCCCAGGAGCAAAGCAGAAACCGATTGTCCCTTCGTTACCCCTCTGCTCCAGGAAGGAAGCAAACTGCGTCAGCCATATAACTGGTGCTCCCTACATCCTCAACTGAGATAGTTGGTGCATAGGGGGAAGGGGACTGGATCCAAGGTTCCACCCACTTACTCCCTTGCTTGGGAAGGGGAGTATTTGTCCCACAGAATCTGCTCTCCCATCCTGTGTTTCTTCCATTGATGTGGGTAGCCCACAGAGAAATAGAAATAGAAATTAGAAATTAATGGAGATATCCCATCTCCTAGAACTGGAAGGGACCTTGAAAGGTCATCAAGTCCAGCCCCCTGCCTTCACTAGCAGGACCAAGTACTGATTTTGCCCCAGTTCCCCAAGTGGCCCCCTCAAGGATTGAACTCACAACCCTGGGTTTAATAGGCCAATGCTCAAACCACTGAGCTATCCCTCCCCCCAAAGAGAGTAAGGACGTTCCTGCTGTCCCCTTGCACACCAGCTCAGGAGTGTAGCCAGCCTTCTAATGTGGCCTATGAAATGATGGTTAGCTTCTGTAACCGTAGCCTATAAACACTGTTAAATTCTGTTAAAGTATATTGAAACAGGAGCGGGAGCTCTCATCTCCCATCCAAAGACAAGGGGTAGTTGTGGGAGAGTGCTGCTTACCCAGGCCAGGAGAGGAGGAGGTGACTCCTCTCTACATTTTTTTGCAGGGAGAGCTGTCCCTTCCTTCCTCCCAGTTCCCTCTTACTTTAATCCCTGATTACTTTTCACCCATTGCAAACTATTTAATATTCATTACTTTTATGAAATACTTCACATTTCCAGCCAGAGATATAGTTGCTAATGACAAAGGATCATGCACTTGTGCGAGGAAGCTTACAGATGATGCCTCAGACTAAAGTTGCCTCTTAAAGCTGCTCTGATTCAGGTGGCATGGAAGCAGGTTCACTGTTCCAAGGAGCATTCTGCATAATGAAATTCCTGGGCTGACTGCACAATAAGTGCTTTGCTTCATCACAGTCATGCTTTCTTACATCATTACAGTTAAATTTCCAGGCACCAAAACCTACATTGACCCTGAAACCTACGAGGACCCAAATAGAGCTGTCCATCAATTCGCCAAGGAGCTAGATGCCTCTTGTATTAAAATTGAGCGTGTGATTGGTGCAGGTAAGGCTTCTGTATTCAACTGTTCCATTTAGCTGGGATCAAAACTCATACATCATAATGACAGGCAAATAATTATACCTCGGGTATAGAACTTTTTGCATTTACCAGAGCGGATAGAGCAATGAAGCTGCACTTGCTTATAAAATGTAAAAAATAATTATAGAAAAATAAAGAGGCTTGTGTTGGATTAAAAGCTTGTATGCTTCTAATTCCAGATCCATTTAAAAAAAATTACAAATAATATTATTACTTTTTTTAAAGTAATTTTTGTACGTGTTGTTCTTTGTCAGAGTAAAGAGGTTGGATGTTAGTGTAAATCCTGCTCACTTTACTCACATAAGTAGTTCCCTTGACTTCCATGCATTAAGAAAGCAGGATACAGCCTGTAATGTATGGTCTAATGAGGCCTTTTTAATAGAACAGAATCCTCTTTTAAAACTTTTTGTTGCAACTGTTCTACCCTTTTAAAAAAAAAAATATATATTTTATTAGTACAAAAAAGTTCTTGTTTTACCTCTCATGCTGGATTGTAATTGTACTGGCATTACATTGTTTTTCTTCCTCTTGAACTGTCTACCACCTACTTAAGCAGTGTGGTGTTCATACTCTAAAAAAGCAGTTTCATTTGTTTGCATTAATGAGATATGTGACATTTTTATTGCACTAGTCGATGTAGTGAAATTAAGTTTCCATGGGTAAGAAAAATATCAAATACTTTGGATTCCTGGAGGAAACATTCCTTTGCCTTCCTGTTCTTTTTATCAAGTATTGTTAGAATACTTTATCAATCACCCTACTATGGTTTGTCAAGCACTGTATATTATGTGTAACATTGCTATTTAAAAAAAAATCTCTACAAATATTAAGTTTTAGGCTATAAAAAAGAATGACAGCACTTAGAATTAGTTAATGTTCCACTCTCAGAATCATGTTCCTTAGGTACCCATACACATGATGAATGTTACCTTACTTTAGGTGTAACCCAGCTGAAATTAATTGAACTTCTTACGCAGTAAGCTGCTACTGAACATGAGTAAAGGCATCAGAATCAGGTTCTTAGGTCTACATACCACTTTCTTCGGTATAACTTATGTCGCTCAGGGGTGTGAATAAGCCACACACCCCCACACTCCCCGAGCGACGTACGTTACACCGACTAAGCACCGGTATGGACAGCACTATGTCAGCGGGAGGGCTTCTCCTGCCAACATAGCTACTGCCCCTCGTGGATTTATGTGCAGCTGCACCAATGTAGCGCTTCTAGTGTGGACTAGCCCTAAGTAAGTGGCATTTAGCATGATACTAGAACAACAGTATCTCTTTCAGTACAGCATTACTCTTTATGCTGCTGGTTTTAAATTCTAGATTGGCATAGTACAATCAGTAAATATGGTCTTTGCTGGTTTGCTAATCCATTGTTTGAGATGAGAGACTACCACATCAACAGGTTCAAGTAAAAGGCGCCTTCTTTGATTAGGCTGAAATGATATTTGTCAAGCCACTTTGAGCGAAATCCTGAAAAACATCACATGTAAACGAGGTGGAATTTAAGACAGAAATCCAGTTCTGCTGTCACTTACAACAGTGTAAATCCAGAATAACTGTTGGCATCCGTGGAGTTACTCTGGATTTGCACACACATAAGCAAGAGCAGTTTCTTTTCAGTGTGTAAAGTGGGCTTTCTGGAGCATGTAAATTAGAAGCAGAGTTCTCTTGTGGTGCAAGTGTCATTTTTGCTGGGTTTAGCTGTGGTCCAAATCAGTGGATGCGATTGGCTAGCAAGATTGAAAGGGAAGGTATACCTCTTACAGCAGGCTGACAGAGACACAAAGGAACTGCTCTACTACACAGCAAAGAAGACTATAGAACGTCTGCTAGGGACAGTCAGAAAAGCAGCATAGAATTCTCAGTGTGCCTCAGTTATTATGGTAGGATAGAATACTGAGCCTGTCTTGGATGAGTGCTGTGTGAGCATGTGTTTGCTGATTTTCACAAGGGTTATGGGATTTTTCTTGCTAACTTTGTCATTGCCATCCTGCTGATGCCACCTGTTATATGCAGGAGTTGGTGCCACTGTGCTGAGTCTTTGTTCTACACTATAGCCTTTTGTTTCTACCCAGTTCCCTGGTGACATGCTGAGCCAGTGGATGCTTGGCTGTGAGTATTACACACTCTGTGACATATCTTCTGGGGCCATCTATGGGCATGGCCTTGAATGCCTATGCCAGATGACCAACTTTAGCAGTCATTATGATTGGACAAGCAGCGTTTGTGAAGGCGTTTAGACCTTGCCAACGCATGCTGTTTTACTATGTGTGTGTGTGTGTTCCTGTTGTGCTGACTGGTAGAGCTGTTTGGAACAAATATACACTTTCATCATTTAATCAAACAGAGCATTTTGGTTTCTGTGAAACTTTCATTAGAAAGGTTTTGATGTTGGTGCATGGGAGAGAGAATTTACCCATTTCATTGATTAATTAAATCAATATCTTCCATTTCATAAACTTCAGTGTGATTATTCTATTTTTTGACAGTCCTTTACAGCCTGATTTTGACCTCATACCAGTATAAATTAGAAGTAACTCGAAAACAGGTGTGAGTTAAGAATCAGGCCTAAAAAAAGCAAGGAAATCCATCATCCTTTACAAAACTATTTTATTTTACATATTTAAAGAAAAAATTACTGATATTTTATAAAGACACAAATATGGGGGGGGGGGAGGAGGGAAGAGACTGACATAAAATGTTTGCTGTTTAGGCCCGATTCCTCAAAGAACTTAAGCATGTACCCAACTTTAAGCTCTTGAGTAGTTCAGTTAAAATCAATGTGACTATTCATGGGATTAAAGTTAGGCATGTTCTTAAGTGCCATGTTGAATGAGGGCCCCAGAGAGGATATTATAGAAATGAAATGTCATTCATAGTCAATCTGCTTTATTTTAGGAGAGTTTGGTGAAGTGTGCAGTGGGCGTCTGAAACTTCCAGGCAAGCGAGATGTTTCAGTAGCCATCAAAACCCTGAAAGTTGGCTATACAGAAAAACAAAGGAGAGATTTCCTGTGTGAAGCAAGCATCATGGGACAATTTGACCATCCCAATGTTGTTCATTTAGAAGGGGTAGTTACCAGAGGTAAGTAGTGACTAGATGCATCAGTCAGATAATAAGCAAAATGGCAGTAATTGCTATAATGTCCATGGTCAAAGATTCAAATTAGAAATGTACTGCATACTCTTAATGGATTTTCTCCTGAAGCGTAACTAACTAAAACAATATTCACTTTATGCTACAACCTGAGGAAAAAATTAAGATGCACACATGATTAAAAGATGGAGTACTTTGAAATACACTATTTTTCTAGGTTCAATTAGCCTCAAAGACCATGCCGGAAGATAAGGTTTCTTATGTCCTTTCATATTATCTGAAGTGTCATTTTCTCAGAGTCCTCGTCACACAGCAGGAGTCAGGAGAACACGCTGACATTTTGATTTGTACGGTTTAATTTTGCGAATTATGACCATGCTCCATGCAGACATTTAAGGACTTAGAGCTCAGTAACAGTGCTGGAGGCTTCAAGAATGTTGGTCTCAACTATTCAGCCCTTTTATAGGAGCAATATGTGTTTTATCAGAAAAAGGCACTCAGTTCAGATTATGGGTTTTCAAACAAAATGTCCCTTCTTTTCCTTTAGGGAAACCAGTCATGATTGTAATAGAATACATGGAGAATGGGGCCCTAGATGCATTTCTTAGGGTGAGTACCTAAGGAAAATATGTACAGTACTTCAAAATATATATTATGTATGTTACCAATTTAGCATAATAAAACATTTTCGCAGTCTGAAATGTGAACATGGCATACACCAATAGATCTTTAAATTGTCCCAGCAAAATCAGATTAGAAATCAGAATACCAGACGGGATCAAACTGGGGGGGGATTTCTTGGCATTTAAGTGATCCAATGTGGTACAGAAATCGTGGTTTTGATTACCATCGTAGATTGAGGTTAATACCATGATACCTGAAGCCCTGTCGTGTGAACACATTTGTTTAGAGTAGCAGTTTATTTTTTTTAGCATGGTCGAAGTCACTGCACAGGAATCCCTAAATGAAGTACAGCAGTACTTCAGAGAAGAATGAAGGGAAAAGAAAAACTACTTTGTGACAATTTAACATTTGCTGAGTGAGTGCTCAGAACTGCCAAGCAATGTCTTCACCATGTTAGCATTCCACATGTAGAAGCCATAAAATGTAGAATGACTTGCAAGATGGTAGAGAAAGCAGAAAGATGATGATGTTTCCTTGATAAATTCTATGCTGTAAATAAATCTTCAGTATTTAGGATAAACAGAGGCTTTGATCCCAAAAGTGTAATACAGTTTATTTTTTTATATATATTGATCATTGTAAAAGGTGACGAACATGGAGGCGAGTTACAAACAATGCTGTATAAAAAGAACCTGTCATGTCACAAGTTAATTAGGCTTTTATAACTTTTAACAGGTTCCATTAATTTTAAAAGTTTAGCTATTCAGGCCTTTCTCAACCATGTGTCCTGCTTTGTGGCTAAAACAAATACAATTTTGTTTAAAGTGGATTGCTTTGCCCTGAGATGCATTGCCTTTGGGGTAATAAGTGACTAGAGTGAAGAAAGTGTGCAAAGCTGATTTTCTTTTTCCCCCTCAAGTGCATTAACAAGTGTGCTGCTCCTGTCTTCCCTTCAGAAACATGATGGGCAATTTACAGTCATTCAGCTAGTGGGAATGTTGAGAGGAATTGCTGCCGGAATGAGATATTTGGCTGATATGGGATATGTACACAGGGACCTAGCAGCACGCAATATTCTTGTCAACAGCAACCTTGTTTGTAAAGTGTCAGACTTTGGCCTGTCCAGAGTTATAGAAGATGATCCAGAAGCTGTCTACACCACTACAGTAAGAAACACAGCCGTTTGACAATATTTCTTAGGGGTTAGGAGATCTTATTACAAACTGGGCAATAGCCTCTTTCAGATATGGTTGAGGGAAATACATTAATGGCCTGAGAGGTGGTAAGTAGTCCAAGGGAGTTACAAGTTGTCTTCAGAAACCTGGCTTTAAATAACTTTCAGTAAATGTCTAATAACAATCTTCTAGTGGGGAGAATTCTTGGAAGTTTTTACTGGTTTTAGTGTCTCACTCATATCGTTATAATTTTCTGAATGAATGGATATGGAAGGTTGATTTATAAAACTGTTTATCTCCTTTTTGAGCTAAGTAAAAGTATTTACACAGAAATCCAGGTATACTTCTTTTTCAGAGCTGAATTAATCTCACCTGAAAGCTAACTAATGTAAGGCATGACTGAAACTTTGCTGCTACTCCCACATAAGGGGTAACAATCCCCCCCGTATCTTCCCTTATTCCTGGTTGGGATCACTTTGCCATAGCTGTTCATAGGACACAGCTTACTCCTCTACTTTTTTGCCCAGCCAACTCCACTTCCCATTCCTCTCTACCCTCACCCTGCTCACTTATGGTGTAGATAATAGCTGCCTCATGGAGCTGATCCCTCACTGGAACAACAATCCAGAGAGAACGCACAGTGGGCTAGAGTTGGCACTTATGCCACATTAATACTAATGACAATCTGGCCCTACATGATCGGACATGGATTTCGAAGGAGCCTTAAGAAATTTCAATGGGATTTGAACACCTAATTCCCAGAGAGTCAGACCCATTTGAAATTGAAAATTCCAACATCGATCAACTTTTGAGAATGGCATAATTTTGGTGCTAGGATTAATGGAAATAATTGTAAAAATGCCACTAAGAAAAACACTATGGAAATTTTATTTATAAACAAATCTTTTTTTTTAAATAGGGTGGGAAAATTCCAGTACGATGGACAGCTCCAGAAGCCATCCAATATCGTAAATTTACATCAGCAAGTGACGTATGGAGTTATGGAATAGTAATGTGGGAAGTAATGTCTTATGGAGAGCGGCCTTACTGGGACATGTCAAATCAAGATGTAAGCTATACATTTGCTATATTTGTATGGTTGCATACATGTGTACATATCAATAAATGTTCATATCAATTTTTTTTCTTTCTACACACACAGACATAACTTGTTTTAATGCATAATAATTTTTGTAACAATATTCTAGGATTTTTATATAGTGAAAAATTAAATAGATGATTACTTAGCCAACAACATTAAAACTGTGTCATCTTCTTTGACACAAGTATGGGTTTTAGGTTTATATCATGAGTCTGAAACAGGATTGGGGCTCCAGAAATGATAAGACAGACAAGTACTTCTTATTTTATTACATTAAGCTTAGCAAGAATGACATGTTTTCATTCAAACAAGAATTCTTAGTTTCTTGAACTCATAATTATGGTTAGTCAAGTGGAAAAAGTTGTCCAAAGTCCAAGGCAACAGTTAATGACATACTCTAGCAATTTCACTATATTTTAACAATATTCTTGTTTGTATAAAATGTGACCTAAAGCAGCAGGTCATCAGTAATAGCACAGAATAGTATTAATCTTGAATTTCTTACAAGGATATTTGTTCACACTGACTCTATACAGAAACATAGGCCAGAATGATTCTCATTCCTAGTTGTTCATTTTTTTGTTTTGTTTTTATCGAATGCTCGACATCAGAGTTTAAAAAAAAAGAATATGAAAGTGTAAATGATGAGTCAGTTTGGCAGAGTGCAAAGTTGTTAATATTTGACAGGTCTCAGTGTCAAAGATTTCATGGACTGTCAAAATATGGGCAAACAAGTCCTTGGGGCAAAGAAAAAGAAATATTTACATTCCCTAGATGCCCAGTAGAGTTTCATTTCTTTTGACACCTTCCTTCTGTACTAGAGTCAAACATAAAAGGGGTCTGACAGGAATATAAGATGCCTCAAAGGAAAAGCTTACCTATCTTTCAGGGAAGAGTAAAGAAAAACTTTAAAACTGAAAAAAAAATCCAGTATCTTCTTGCTGAATTTTGGAAATGTTTTTAATTTATTTCCTTGTGTTGTAAACAGCTGAGGGAAGCATGTAAATTATCCTTGTTCATAAAAACACTAATCTCAAATCCTTACAATGACAAAAGAAATGAAATGACAAGTTATATCCCAATTAGCATGTAGATTAAGGATTTATAAATTCCTACTAAAATAATTTCAAACACTGATGTGTATTGTGATATGCAGGTGTACCCTACAACGAACACACTGTGTGCACATGCACACCAGCTAACCCTGGAGACTCACCCGTGAGGCTAAATTTTAAAAACGGCCTCTAATTACCCACAATGAATTACAGTTACAACTAACTGCAGACACAAATGACAACACTTAAATGTGTCTTTACCAGATTTGCAGACACTGTCAGCAGTTTGTTCACTTAAATGCATCATTTGTGTCTACAATTGAGTGTGGATGCAGAATTACAGGCCATGCTGTGTTTCCTTTTAAAATATGCCTCATAAAGTTTGCTGAGTTTGGAGGGGGTTTTTTTAGCCTCTACTATACTGTTTTATCCTATACTAGCAGTTTCAGTGCCTTTGGATAGATTTGTGCGTAGCAACACAATCATGACTGTCTAAGCACATTCCTGTTCTCAATGGATATATCCATACAGAGCTGAGAAGTACTAGCTGAGCATTCAACCCAAGAGCAATCCTGCAATTGCACAGCAGGACGGCTCAGGGTGAGTGGCACAGAACCCTGCTCGCCGCTTTTCTGCAGGCACAGTGCCTGTGCGTTCCTAACCCTGGCTGCCAAAACTAGCAAACAATAGTCACTAACTAGCCCAACTACTGCGCATAACCCTTCTCTGGTACCCATTAGAGCTTTGGTGTGTGTCCTGTACAGGACTACTGGTGGACTTATGTGGAAGGAGGAGTTCACTACACTCCCTTTTCTCCATATTTGTGTTCCTCATAAGGCAGGATGTAGCCCTGCAAATGGATGTTTTTCCTTCAGTTACTCAACTGTTTTCTGTTGTGGCATTTTAAAAAAGGAGTGTCCCTGGCAGTGACCTGTTACAACAAACAAAGCATCACAGTACCCAATTAACACAGCTCTGTCCCCAGAGCTGGTAGCTCCTTATCTGAAGCTAGGACTAGGCAAGTCCTCAGGCAGCCTGGGAATTTGGGAAGCACAAAGGTGTCTAAAAGAAACAATGGGCCAAGCACAGAAATGGAGGAACAGAGAATTGAGGCAAATCTAAGTGATACAAATCTGTGCTATTAGCATGAATCCTTGCTGTATTCGATTAGCTATATTTGTTTCTATAAACTATAATCATATAGTTTATAGAAAAAAAATCCCTTAATTCATTCATTTTTATTTACTGCTTGTTATCTAGTTTAGAACTGTTTTTTTTCCCCTTAGATATTAGTAATGTTTTAAAGGCACCAAAGTTGCTAAAAATTTTAGCTATTAACCGTCAGTTTAGTTCTTTAAACCTTGAACATGCACAGACTACATTTTTAATCTTTTGGGAATCACCTTCTTCCTACTCCCACCATTCTGGCTATAGCCAAATCCATTCTTTTTTGTTTCCCAATTTGATCTTTCAGACTTGTTTGCTCACACCAGATGTCAAAGAAACTGGTCCTGCTGCATCCCTAAGGCCTTTCTAAAAATAATGTCATTATCATAGTCACTTCCTATCTTCTGGGATCTCTCCAGAACACAGTGAGCATGTAAAAATACCTACTAATGTGCCTCTCATTTCATTTGCCACTTCCTCTAAAGCTCTTGAATGTATGTTGTCATTCCTAGGAGTCTTGTCAGTTTTAAATCCCTTTAACCTTTTAATGGCTGTGGTGGTGTTGTCTGGATGCATTTTTATTATTCACTGATTGTCTCTACAAGCCTGATCTAAAACTGATACTTTTATAACGAGAGATACAAAAGAAGATTTTGACGTGTGTTTTTCTTCTATCTGTAATTCCTATATTCATTCTTTAGCATATCAGAATAGTGCTTATTTTTTCATTTGAATCATTTGTTGCTTTTAAATTTGAGGATTTTCCCCTTAAATCTTACTAATGGATCTTATCTTTTACTCTTTAAAATATTTTCCCTGTGTGTATACAGTACAACTCTTTCCATTATTTGTCCCCTTACCCTCCTGTTATCTGAGTGGCACTTGTACTATCTCTGAGTATTCTTCATCACTGTCTATCTTAGGTATTTATATAGCCCCCATTATTGAAGAGGCTGAGAACTTGACAGTTTTTAATGTATTTATTCTCACAACACCCTTGTGAGGTATGGAAGTGCTACTCTTTATTTTACGTATAGAGTACGCAGGCACACAGAGGCTGGGTGACTTGCCCAATGTCAGAAAGGAAGTCTGTGGCAGAGCAGGGTCTTGAACACATCTCTGATGAGGGCCATTTCCATTAGACCATGTTTCCGGGGACTTCACTTCCCCTCTGTAAAAGATTCTGATACAACCATTGATTCCAACCAACTTTCTGAAGTTCATTCTGCATTCTTTGCAGTTGCCTTTAGTTTGCAGTTCAGTGCTCTTGCACTTTCTCACACATCCTATGGAGTATTTTATAGATGAAGTTATTGTGTTGACTAAACCCTGGATATTCACCAACTTTTATTTATCACGGCAGATTCATTTCATAGGGCTAAGCCCAGACCTGATCTTGGTTTCTCTACAAACTGAGAGGAAACAGTCCCTTCAAGAATCAGCACCCTTCCTTAGCAATTCTAATACAGTTATGTCAGTCAATGTCACTGTACTTGAAATCTCCCATGAACAGTGTTTTAGCCCTTTTTTACAAGCCTTTCTTTTCTGCATTGCTTCCTGACATGCTTTCTTATCCTGCCTGCAAGGTGCATAGCAGTTTCCTGTGATTTTTCTTTAATCATTTCTATCTTTCTCTTAAATCCAAATGGACTTGACTGAGGAAGTCAAACACTGGGTGTAATTCTTGCTTCAGACATTATGTCCTCCCTCATATCACCATGTGCCACCTTTTCATATTAAGTCTGACCTTGCTTTAGACTGTTACATTAAGATATCAGTCAGCCACGCCTCACTATGCCATTTCACATTGTGTTCAGATTGCTTGTTTGCCTCTAATAACACAGATTGGCATAAAATGCAAATTTTTCTTCCTAATAATTCCTGTCCACTAAATATTTCCTGATTTTTTTTAAAGTCTTTGGGCTTTTTGGATTTTGTGGGTAAATGCACAGACTCATATCCATTTACAAATCAGTCTTCAACTGCATTCTCTCTCTCAAAGGCCTTTGGGCAAATAATATTGCTTTCTAGAATATCTCCATCTATCCATTTATCTATTGCACCCTAGGTGAATTTAATTGTTGCTCCCTGCTGCTGATTTGACTAGGTTATACAACCATGTTCTGCACACCATAGAGTAATATGTTTAATAATCATGGAAGATAAAAATCAAGGGTATTATATGAAAACAAGAATGCTAGTGTCAAAACAACAGACTCTGCTTTCATAATGCTTTGACTGCTTAATTTAGTTGCTTGATTTTTTCCCAGTTATTAAAATTCATTCTCTAAATATTTCTGTCTTGACGAAATCCTCTTGTTCTGGCCATTAGGTTATAAAAGCAATTGAAGAAGGCTATCGTTTGCCAGCACCCATGGATTGCCCAGCAGGCCTTCACCAGCTCATGCTGGACTGTTGGCAAAAGGAACGTGGTGAAAGGCCAAAGTTTGAGCAGATAGTTGGTATTTTGGACAAAATGATTCGGAACCCAAACAGTTTGAAAACCCCTCTTGGAACCTGCAGCAGGTAAGAAAACTGCCTGTGAGGGTTTATAATTCTCTGAATATATATCGACTCTGAATGTGTTCTGATTAGCTGCTGGCTCCAGCTCCGTCCAGCTGCTCATCCTGCTACTCTCTTTTCTTCCTTCCCTTTTTGTTCCTTCTCTCCCCGTTTCTGCCCTACATGTCATTCAGTAAAAATAAAATCCACACAAAAATGACTTAACTAAAACAAAAATACCAAATAAAAGAAAAAAAAATCTTGCCACTAAAATTCGTCCTGTTGGCAAACCATCACTCTGTTCACTCCGCTTGTATGTTCTATCCCATTTCCGCCTCTCTTCTCCCTCCCCCCCACCCCCTTGTATGTCTTGTCTATTGAGACTATAAATTCCTCAGGGCAGGGACTATCATTGTCTCTGTGGTTGCATGACGGGGTCCTGGCCTCTATGCACTGCTGCAATAAAAATAATAGTAGTAATACAGTTAAGCTTGGAAGAATTTGATTTTTATCGGTAAACTTCAATTTCACTGTGCTCACACGCAAACCGATGACAAAATATTTCCATCAGTAATAATCAATGTTTACAAATGCAAAGTGAGAAAAAGGCAGCTTGAGAACTTAATTAGAGTTTGATTTAAGGATATTTATTTTGACATGTGATGTTGACAATTTTTGTTTCAGTGGTTAAAAAGCTTTAACTTTTTGAATCTCAATGTCAGCTGTCATTTAATAATTATTGTCTGATCCTACCATTGTCTGAGCCCCCCCCCCCCCAATTTCCCAGAACTGTGAAAATGTAATCAATAAAAATAAAAAAATGCTTAAAAATAAACATTGATATTTTCTGTCAAAATTATAAAAAAGAATCAAATTCTGCCAAGCTTAAATACAATGTCTATATAGCCACTCTTTTTATACTGTGCTACAGAGTGAACTCTCCTCTTTACCCTCATGACTATTTTTAATTCCATTCAGCCATTTCATCATTAATTCCTTGGTCTGACTTCAATGTTTTTTTCTTATGACTTGCCTGCTCCCATGAGTTACTCAGTCACAGTTATCTTGTGTCAGGAGACCTGTGTTCAGTTCCCAGCTCTGGCACTGACCTCATGTGTGACCTCAGGAAAGTCACTGCAACTTTCTCTCTTTATGTTTCCCTCAATCCTTTGTCTGTTTTATCTATCTGAATCACAAGCAATTTGGGGAAGGGACTCTGTCTTTTATGATGTGCTTGTACAGTGCCCAGGACACTGATCTTGTTTGGTGCTACTATAATACACATAATTATGGCTGTTGAGTAATCAGTTAACTCACGCGATTAACTAAAACAAATTAATTGTGATTTAAAGAATTAATCACAATTAATTGCAGTTTAATAGCACTGTTAAACAATAGATTGCCAATTGAAATGTATTAAATATTGTGGATGTTTTTCTACATTTTCATATATATAGTATTCTGTGTTGTAATTGAAATCAAAGTGTATATTATTTTTTATTACAAATATTTGCACTGTAAAAATGATAAGCTAAAGAAATAGTATTTTTCAATTCACCTCATACAAGTACTGTAGTGCAATCTATTTGTCGTGAAAGTGCAATTTACAAATGTAGATTTTTTTTGTTACATAACTGCACTCAAAAATAAAACAATGTAAAACTTCAGAGCCTACAAGTCCACTCAGTCCTACTTCTTGTTCAGCCAATCGCTAAGACAAACAAGTTTGTTTACATTTACAGGGTATATTGCTGCCCTCTTCTTATTTACGTCACCAGAAAGTGAGAACAGGCATTTGCATGGCACTTTTGTATCCGGCATTTTAAGGTGTTTACGTGCCAGATATTCTAAACATTCGTATGCCCCTTCATGCTTCGCCACCATTCCAGAGGATATGCTTCCATGCTGATGATGCTCGTTAAAAAATAATTTGTTAATTACATTTGTGACTGAACTCCTTGGGGGAGAATTGTATGTCCCCTGTTCTGTTTTACCCGCATTCTGCCATATATTTCATGTTATAGCTAGTTCTGGGGGAATTCTGCACCAAAAAAACTAAAAATTCTGCAGCAGAAAATTAAAAATTCTGTGCATGATATTATAAAATTCTGCATACTTTATTTGTCAAAATAACACAATATAATCACTCTGGTTTCAATTATTTTGGTAATTTATTTAAACTACTATAAAATGGATGGAGAATTGAGGTGGGGAGCATTGGAGAAAATTCCCAAACCCCCTTGCCTAACAGTAATGTAACTAGGTTTAACCCTTTATTTCTAGTTATTAGTCAACAAATATATGCAGCCACATGCTCGGTGTTACATCATAGCCAATTGAAGACCAAGTGAGGGCTGGGGAATCAAACTCACAATTTAGTCCAAAAATTTAGACCAGTTCTGATCACTAAAGCATCATAAGCATTTATAAGGCCATACCATCCTTTACAACAGTCTGGCAATGTAAAGGAGCTTTAAAACTTTTATACCTATTTTACTCCTGGGGGAATTCATAAAGAGAATGGAAACAATTCACTAAGCAAGCAGGCTGCTATATTCTGCCCCGCCTGAGGGGACAATGCCTGTCCCACGCCTACCTCCTCAGAAACACCCCGAAGCCCTGCCCCTGCACACGAAGCGTGCTACAATAGTGAGCGAGAGGAACAGAGTGTCTCTCTCTCACACACACAACTGCGGTGATTTACGTCTCTATTGGCTGCTCCGGTGCCTGAACCAACCTGCCTCCGCTGCCGGAAAAGGGTGCGTGACCGCTCTTGCGGCTTCTCTTTGCTTCCCCGTCAGAAGTCATTTTTCTGGGAGGAAGCAAAGAAATCTGCGGGGGGCATGAATTCTGCACACACGCAGTGATGCAGAATTCCTTCAGGAGTAAAAATTTTAAGAACACTTTCACTGCAGATTTGACAAAACGCAAAGAAGGTACCAATGTGAGATTTCTAAAGATAGTACAGCACTCAACCCAAGGTTTAAGAATCTGAAGTGCCTTTCAAAATCTGAGAGGGATGAGGAGTGGAGCATGCTTTCAGAAGTCTTAAAAGAGTAACACTGATGCAGAAACTACTGAACCCAAACCACCAAAAAAGAAAATCAACCTTCTGCTGGTGGCATCTGACTCAGGTAATGAAAATGAACATGCGTCGGTCTGCGCTGCTTTGGATTGTTATTGAGAAGAACCCGTCATCAGCATGGATGCATGTCCCCTGGAATGGTGGTTGAAGCATGAAGGGACATTTGAAGCTTTAGCGCTTCTGGCATATAAATGTCTTGCAACGCTGGCAACAACAGTGCCATGAGAACACCTATTCTCACTTTCATATGACATTTTAAACAAGAAGCAGGCAGCATTATCTCCTGCAAATGTAAACAAACTTGTTTGTCTGAACAAGAAGTAAGACTGAGTGGACTTGCAGGCTCTGAAGTTTTACACTGTTTTATTTTTTAATGCAGTTTTTTTGTTCATAATTCTACATTTGTAAGTTCAACTTTCATGATAAAGAGATTGCACTACAGTACTTGTATTAGGTAAATTGAAAAATATTATTTTTTATTTTTACAGTCCAAATACTTGTAATCAAAACCAAATATAAAGTGAGCACTGTATGCTGTGTATTCTGTGTGGTAACTGAAATCAATATATTTGAAAATGTAGAAAACATCCAAAAATATTTAAATAAACGGTATTCTATTATTGTTTAACAGTGTGATTAATTGCGATTAATTTTGTTAATCACTTGACAGCCCTACAGATAATAAAAAAGAATGTTGATTTCCAGTTGATAACAGTAGCCCATCAGGTTGATTTCACTCTTAATGAACTTTTGTCGTGCATTACAATATACTAAGGAGAATGTTACCAAAAGCTGCAAAATACTGTTACATACGTGATTGCTAGCCATGGCAAAGCAATTAACAGAACAGGTGAAACTGAATATTTGACCCTATTATTTTCTATTCCTTAGGAATTTTTAATACCCCCACCTTCTTGACTCTAACTCTGCCAAATACTCCCTTATGTTTAATTATTTTAGGAAACAATTTATGTTACTGTTTTCTTCTGCCTAGACCAATTAGCCCTCTTCTGGACCAGAACACTCCCGATTTCACCACGTTCTGCTCTGTAGGAGAATGGTTACAAGCTATTAAGATGGAAAGATATAAGGATAACTTCACAGCAGCAGGCTACAACTCTCTTGAATCAGTAGCCAGGATGACTATTGAGTAAGTTGGCACTGGGCATGTTTGACCTACATTTAGCAACCTTCTAAGTAAAAGCCAAATAATATTAAGCTGCAAAGTACTAGACCCAGTACAAACTCAGTTCATAGGGTGAGATTCTGTCCTTCACTGAGGTTTACTAAGCACAGGAGAGTGAGTCCAGGGAGCAGTTCATGGCTTCTTAATTCTCTGCCCTGCACAATTAGTGTAGTTTAGAGCAACCCAGCAGCATCTCTAACCTATTCCAGTTAGTAACAGTCATTTTAGGACTGTCTGCCAACTGAAAATTGACGGAGGATATCAGTGGAACGAGAACAACCCCCTTCTCCTTCCTGGCATATCTTTATGCTAGGGCTGAGAAGGCAGGAGGCTTAGAAGCTGCCCCTGCCAGCTGAGAGCTCCCCCTAAAAGGGGGAATTCTTAGCTGCCCAGATATGGCCAGTGTTTGAATTTTGGGGCCACCTGAGCAGTACAAATGTGCCAGACTCTCAGAGAGACTGTAGCCCATTTTTTTATTTATATGAAAATCACCACCCCCACCCTCAGATCACTCCCTGCTAATGAGCATATCTCAAGGAATGGAAGATTTTGAGATTCCCCTTGTAGAATGTCCTAAAGATTTTTGTGTGCTGTCTGTGTTGTGGGAGAAAGGGGTTTGCATCCCTGCAAAGGGAGTAGGTGGTTAGCATGAGGCACAAAGATTTGCTGGAGGTCGAGTGTACCTCTATATTGGCTCTGCGGTCTCTTATAGGACTTCTTGGCTTCCAGGAAGCAGAGCCCCAGGCCCTGCCCATTCCACCCTCTTCCCAGAGAGACTTTGCAGGTCAGAACGTAGTGGGGATGGTGTTATGGAAGCATCTCCACCCTACCTTCCACCTAACATATGGCAGCGATAGATCCATATGCAGAGGGTTCCTACATGCATGTCTCTAAAGGGCACAATGTAGTCACAGTAATCTTCCCCTTATACAGTGACTTTATCCTGAATGTTTTCCTACACTGAGTTTTCTTCATAGGTACAGTTACACATGATAAATGATGCAAAATAATTTCGTCTCACTCCCAAAACTAGGGAAACGTACATTTCTGATGAAAAGATTGAGTAGTGTTTTAAGCACGATTCACAGTATTGATACGAGGCTCCAGTATAGCTTTGGTACATTCAAACATGGGTTCCCAGAGTACTACTCAGTTTTAAGTGACTGCTTTATCCCATATAAGTGCACTGTACATTGAATAATTAATACATTTATCTTTCCCAGTGATGTGATGAGTTTAGGGATCACGTTGGTTGGTCATCAAAAGAAAATTATGAGCAGCATTCAGACTATGAGAGCACAAATGCTACATTTACACGGCACTGGCATCCAAGTGTGATAGATATTTCTCCCTTATGAGGGAGGTGACGGACTGAGAGAACAGCACTGGCCTTGTATACATGAAGTGCTGCTAGAAGACACTTGATCTCCTGGGTCCTTCCTGCAGTGAAGAGAAGATCTACAAGAAGCACCTACAGACTTGAACTCCTAAGTGCCACCAGAGGTTACTAAAAGGGAATTGGGATCCACCACTGATGGCAAGGAAAACAGCAGTGACAATAAACAAAGTACTACCTGAAACACATACAAACACCTTGAGTTCTCTAACCTCCTTTTTATCTAATAGACTTTTTAAAATGTACATAAAGAATTTAAAAAAGAATATATTTGTCAGATAAAATCATGATATTATTGTTAAATTCAGCAAAATATTTTCCTTAAATCTTGATTTAAGAATCTTTTTTTAATCATTTGTGTTTATTCTTCATAAAGACCTTCTTTTAGTATGATGTTTATATCTCTGGACCTTTCTAGGGCTAATTCTATGACACATTACTACACTGGGTACCTCTGAAAGGTTACTAGAAGTTTTAGAAATGTAAGAAGCATGACTGAGCAACATATATCTGTCCAAACATTGGTATCCCTTTTTGTGCCATTTTATTCTGTTAAATCAACACTGTATTGACATGGTTTGCTAACTGGCAGGGAGTCAAGAAAATGCAAGTTGCTACGAGCTCTGATATTTTTTAAAGAATTTTTTAAGGTTAAACATATATTATCTTTTAAAGAAAAAAAGGGAAAAAAAGCAATAATGACCCCTAAGTAGTTCTAGGCACTTTTAACAAATTGTTTGCAAGATGATTTTAATGGACTAGATTTAAGGTGAGATTTTCTAAGGAGTAGATCCATAAGTGTAAACCTACTGAGGTATTTTATGGAGTGGATGATAATAGGAGTGCCTCAGAAGTCAGGTGCAGTTCTCCAGTGTTACCTAACTATTTTAATCTGAGCACATCACATTTTTTTCAATGCTCTGCATTAGCAAATCTGAGAGAAATGGCTGGCATATATTTTATATGCATTTCAGTTGAGTGCAGTCCAGCTGTGAGAATAAGGATTTACTTTTTATATTAGAACTGTAGAGCATGAGGCAAGGGGCAGTTCAGAATTTTCACATTTTTTACTAGCTTTCATTGCTCTCACACAAACACCATACACACACGCATTCATTTGGGAACTCGAGCGCAAAAGTACTTGCTCAATTAAAAACTTTTACGCCATTTTTATTTATATATGTACCTTATTTTACTAAAACATTAAACTACCATAAGCAATAAGGAAGTGTGGCTACAGATATGGCAGGAATGTATACACATCAGAGAGAGATGCTTTCAGAAATTATGAAAATCGTGAACTACCCCTTCAGTAAAATGCTGAACTTCCAAAGAGAATTGGGCTGCTTCTGTTGATTTTGATAGAGAACGATCCCAGGGATCAGTCATAATTGGTCTTGTTTGATAATGTGGGCATCCACAAAAAAACTGTAAATGTTCCTTTGTAAAACTTGTAAATTTAATTTATACTGTCTTGTTTTGTACACACATTTCTGTGTAGTGAGCTCTGAATACATTGAAAATGCACTATATTTTTCTATTTTACTTGCAGAGCATCACAAAAGAACATGTATTTTCAGTGCTACATAATGTGTTTTCCCACATTTAGGACCAAAGACAGCTACAGAAAACTCAAATGGATCATTCCTCTCCCCCCTTCCCCCCTTTTTTAATCCTGTACAGTGTTACATTTTCCATTTTATTTATTTGTTTGATTAGAAAAATCAGTTTGATTATACCAATTTTTTTCTCCCTCTGCCTTTATTGAAGAAAATCTGTAAAAAGCTTTTAATTAGCATAATCCCGTTACATAGACACTTCCATTTGTAATCTTTGTAATAGACTGTAAATATATTTTTGGAACTATAACACAATGTTCACAAGGATTATTTTTCAGTGTCCATATATGATCGTTCATGCAATTCACAACACTTTGCAGTCATGTTGAGAAGCATACTTTATGGCCTGGTTTGGCCATAAGAAAGAATGGTGAAGATTCTTATTTCCTATTAGATTATCAACTCAGAAGAAATGGAGTTATCTGCATACACACAAGTCAGCAAGCTTTTTTTACTGTTAATAATTTTCTAAAAAAATTTAATATTAGAAGACAAAATGCACCGCAAGCCCAATTTTCAAACTAATGCACCTAAACCATCAGGCACTTAAGTTAGCAATTGGGAATCTAACTGTAGGCAGCCAGTTTTGAACATTTTGACACTAAATCTACAGTAAGGAACCTAGGCTGGACTTTGCAAAGGGGCCTAATGTACTCAGCTGCCCACATCCCATCATATTGCAATGGAATTTGGGTGCCTAATTCCACCTTTTGAAAGCTCCAGTTCTAAATATACACATCTCATGGGAGATGTGGACAAACCCTCTTTAAATGGAAAATGAGGCAAACACCTGTATGCGACTGTGTTCAACAGGCACATCATATCTGAGTGTCCCCTTTGTTCTTTCACCAAGGGCCTGAAGGACATTCTCCAGCTCACTGCTGCGGCAATATGCGGCTATCAAATCTAGATACAAATTTGTAATCATTGCTACCTACCCAAGCTGTATGAAAGAAGAAGTTCTAAATAAGTGGTCTGACTTTCAAAAGTGTTGAGCCTCCTCCAGCATTCAGTCCTTGACTCAGCAAGATATAATCATGTGGTTCACTTTGTAGACCCTTCATGGGACTTGAGCACATGCTTAACCTTAAGCACATATTTAAGTGCTTTGCTGAATAAGGGTTAACTTATCATGTGATTAAATGCCGTGCTATATTGGGGCCTCATAGTATAGAAGCTGTAGAGTGATCAATTATTTTCCATATCAAGCCACTTACTTAAGTACCTAACTATGGATTTAGGAGTTGAACTTCAAGCACCCACTTTTGAAAATTTGGGGGTTTAGAGGCTCGATCATGCAAGGTTCAATGCTACTCCTTTTTAATAAGAGTTGAGGGCCACTCTGCACCTTTAGGAGTTGCCTGGCAGCATGGAGCCATCAATGCAGGTTTGAAATGTTAACGTTAGGCAATGAAATTTTAAAATGAGGCTCATAACATTGCTTATGGCTACCTTATCTTTCCCCTTTACAGTCATAGCCAAGCCATCTGCTTTGAATAGATGATATAACATTGATTGTTCATCTAAATATCTTGACTGCCTTAAAGTTGCTACATATTCTTATGCCTTTAGAAGGGGAAGGACAGACCTTCAAAGCACAATCAGTATTCAAATACTTAGTCTATCTTTCTGTCTAGAACATTATTGCAATTAGGAGTATATGTATGCATATCCAATTTTTAACTGGCAAAGCATCAACATAATGTTGCTTTCAATTCTCTATGTTTGAAGGAGAGATGGAACAAGGTAAGGAAAACAATGGCAGAAAAAGGTTGATATTGTGTATTGAGACTCAAGCATTTGGAGAGGAATGGAAGAAAAAGTAGAAATTTTAAAAAAAAAGGATTCCAATTGGTTAGATAATGAAACAAATCACTTGGGTCAAATTCAAGCCTTGTACCCCATCCAACTATTTTGAAGTCACTGGGATTGTACAGGGCGTAAATCAGATTAAAATTTCTCCTTGTGTGTGCTTGACTGCTGGAAAGTTATTTCTTCCCCATGAACCAAATTTCGGTTTTATAACTAATATCTTCCAGATTGTATCAAAACACACTTGTCACTGGAGGATCTTTTCCCTTCCAACAGTGTGCAATGGATCATCTACCTGCACCTGTTAAATAAGATATTAATTCTTTATTGCTCTAATTTTGTTGATGTTCCAGTGAAAGACCCAACTGGCCCACTGGTAAATTGCCATTCTATAACACCTAAAATAAATTGAAATGTTCCTTTACATACAACTTCACTCAAGAGGCTACGTGGTCATATATGATAGTTATTGTTTGGATAAAATCATGTTTAACTGAAACTCTGACATGGCCATGTTAACAAACTCCAGGAAGGAAAAAATGCTTTGATGTATCTAAAAATGGAGCATTGTTCTTAATATCTCAATAATTCAGCTCTCTTCGTATTCTCCATTTTAAAATTAGTTTTTGATATGTTTAAACTGGAGTCATTTGGCATCCACTGAGTTAGTTTAGAGACATTATTTTAAATTACATTTGCTTTTCTCCACTAATAATTCACAGAAAATAGTTCTCCAGTGTTTGGAATGTTACAAAAACTATTACTTTAATGTAGGGAATGAGTTTTACTTTACAATTGTCAGGTAAGAGTTGAAATAAAGCAGAATTTGTCCTTAGCTTCCAAAAGGATTGATAGATAGCAATATAACAACAGTATAACAAATTATATTACTAATTTAGGGTAGATTTGTGTCATTTATGCATAGCCCATAATTAGAAGTGATGCAGAAGTACATTGGCCCAGGGTGAGTTTCAGCAAGCATTCTACCACTTAGAAACAGAATGGATCAGATCATTGGCAGTAGGCATGGAGTATGATGCTACTGAACCAAAATAAGAGTATGTCCTTTTTTCGCTTCACTTTAAAAAAAAAAGAATACTTAAAAAGTTAGAGATTAAAACCTACATTTTTTTAAAGCCAACCATACCATTTCTGGAGTTTAAAATGATATAATTCTTTTCACAAATGTCTGTGGTTTTCCTATTTCAAAATTATTTATTTAAATAGAGCGTATATGGAGGGCAGGGAAGAGAACAGTTCCCTGGTCCAGGTTAGAAATCCCGGTATAAGAAATGTGTGGTACAAATGCTTGCCTACAATAACTCTGACACCTGAGCTGAGGCTGCAGTAATACCAGCTCACGTTTCAGGTGATTGGCCCAGGAAAGTTATTGATTTTATCAAATTTGGTAGCCACCTGAAGATGGTAGATTCTGGATTTAGGAGACAACTCAAAGTGTCTGAGCTTTGAGGTAGCACATAGGACCAGAAGGGACCTCCTCGGTCATCAAGTCCAGTCCCTTGCTATCACAGGCAACCCTGTCATAAATCCCGTATATACATTTTTCAAGCAAAAACTAGTTAGATTGTTTGCCCCCACAGCTATTGGAAGACTGTTCCAAAATCTAACTTCTCTGTTTGTTAGAAACCTTCTTTTAATTTTCAACCTAAATTTATTTGTGGCCAGATTTTACCTGTTCTTGTGCCAACATTGTACTTTATCTTAAATAGCACTCCTCCCTTCTTGATGTTTACTCCTGTGATGTACTTAT
Source organism: Emys orbicularis (assembly GCF_028017835.1). NCBI lineage: Eukaryota > Metazoa > Chordata > Testudines > Emydidae > Emys > Emys orbicularis. The sequence continues at coordinate 74,332,084 of NC_088685.1, read as the reverse complement.
ACTGAGCAGTCATATTCCTTCTCAGCCATCATTTTACTAGGCTAAACAAGCCAAGCTCTTTTAGAATTTTAGTTCCCGTAAAACACAAATTCTGGGCAGCAACATGTTTTTCCCCATTATTCCCCTAAGAATCAGAAGTCTGGCCAACAATTACTTTCAAGCAAGAATCTTTATTGCTTGCATAGTGCAGCCTTCCATCTACTTAGGAATATACAGTCTTAAATTAAATTTCCCTTGAAAAACAGTGGTTTAAAGGAGAGGGGAAAAATAAGAGGTTGGTGAAAAAATATGACCAAAAAGAGACCATAAATGTCATGAAACCCCAAATATTCCTGGGTTCTCCTGTCCTTATTGGTATTGCATTCTATATAGTGCTTTGCAGAACGTGCATAATTACTGAAGCATATTACATACCAGATTAAAAGACGGAAATAAAAACTCATTGTATCCTAGAGCTGAAGGGAAACAGAAAGCAAACTAGATAGTTTTTGTTTGTTTGTTTTAATGAATATATTTAAAATGTGTTTGGCTGGGTGGCTTACACATGTTAAGGCAGTAATTCTCAACCAGGGAGTACATATTTGCCCAGTTTTACAATAGGGTACATAAAAAGCACTAGTGAAGTCAGTACAAACTAAAATTCCATACAGACAATGACTTGTTTATACTGCTCTAAATACTATACACTGAAATGTAAGTACAATATTTATATTCCAATTGATTTATTTTATAATTATATGGTAAAAAGAGAAAGTAAGCAATTTTTCAGTAACAGTGTGTTGTGACACTTCTGTATTTTTATGTCTGATTTTTGTAAGCAAGTAGTTTTTAAGTGAGGTGAAACTTGGGGGTATTCAAGACAAATCAGACTCCTTAAAGGGGTACAGTAGTCTGGAAAGGTTGAGAGCCCCTGTGTTAAGGTACAGGCTTCTATAACCTAAGGGCCACAACAGTGAATGTATGCTATCCCTGAAACTGGGGGTGGGTATTTAGGACAGATAAATGGTGTACAGTTTAAGAGTGATGGGTACAATTTGAACTTTATGAGATTAAGAGACCTGGTAGGTTATGTGCAGTAAGATCATGAAGAGCATTAAAAATTAAAAAGGAAAAATCTTTTCCTGCACTTGACTGGAACCAGAAAGTGAGTGCAACAATAGGGGGAAATGTGAAGATGTTTAGAATGTGTGACTCTTACGGTGTGGAGTTCTATAATGTGAAGTTTCCAAAGCTTGCAGGGAGGTCAAGAAGCATCAAGATTTATTTTTAAAGTCTCGTAGTTAATAAAATATGGCTAATAACCTTGAGTGGAGTGTTTTTAATACTATGATTTTTCTGAAGGCCAGATTGGAATTTGTCAAAGAAACTAAATTGAGACAGATGGGAAAGCAACTGGTAATACACAGCCCATTGAAGCAGACTTGAAAAAGACATGAAAGGAAACTTTTACATTAAAGGCATGAAAGTAAAATGTGAAGTATGATGATATTTCCTCTCAGAGGAATCTAGAATGGATTTCTTTGACTGGTGTAATGATCGCAGAGTTCAGCACTGATGGTATGCAAATTGGGCAAAGTGAACTCTTGATTAGACTTGATTAGACCAGGAAAGAATCCCAAGTCAAGGAAGACTCAATCACAGTCATCATAGACATAGTATGAAGAAAATGAGATATAGCCATGCCAAACTAATCCAGTCAGCCAAATGCATATTGGATGAAGACAAGGGAACATAATTTCTAAAACCTGAGAAGCTAAATAAAGAATGGCAGATGTAGTCATCTATGGACCAAACTGTCTGCGTTAAATTGAACTGAGCACCTGATTGTAGAAAGGTAAGAGTTTATAATGAATAAGAAGCAATAATTTAGGGGTCATCTAAAATAATGTGGGTAACACGGGAAAACACACCCAGTGGTTAGCTCATGTTACAGCCAAAGGCCTGCCTGTGCCACTGAAATTAAAGTAGGATATCAGAGCTCTCAGATGCTTTATTCTAGTTGTGCGCCAGAGAGATACCCAATTAGTCAACTAAATACTCAAAAAAAGAGTGGGGGGGGGGGGAGAGAGCACATTAAAGGAACAATTAATGCTCTGAAAAATATATTCAGATTTATAAATATACATCTGACTTTACTTAATATGTTAAAAGGCAGGGTCCCTGTCCCAAAGACCCAATCTAAGTCATAGGGCAAAATATGGCTCCTATAGAACTCAACAGGAGTTTTGCCATTGTCTTCAATGGGATCAAGATTTTGCCTGGAGAAAGGAGATCTGTAAACAGAGGAGAAGAAAGAAACACAACTATTGTAATGAGCAGCATTTTGTGCAAGGGGATATGTTACTTAGGAAACTAGTGTTTATTCAACCTAGGATTATGCTGGCTTCCACTGGCTTATTGCAGGACTATCTACAGGCCATCTTTTGAGGTAAGTCTATGTGAAGGCAAGTTTCACTGGCTCAAGACACCAAACCCCTGGTTCGACAAGAAAGTAACTACTGCCAACCAGGGACCCAGCTTCAGGGGTTAGATCATTAGCTTACAACTTGAGAGAGCTGGGTTCAGTTCCTTGCTCTACTACTGATTGCCTGGCTGGCTTTGGGCAAGTCACTTAACTTCTCTGTGCCTCAATTCCCAGTCTGTAAAATGGGGGTTGCATCACTTCCCTACCTCACAGAAGTGGTATAAAAATAAATACATTAAAGATTGTGCGTTACTCAGATGGTAGGCTGATGGCACCCATAGAACTATCTTAGAGAGATGTTGCCCACAAGACACAGAGATTCTGTTCATTTGTCAGCTAGATTTTGTCAATGGTGTTCGTTTGGAGCTGCTCTCCCATTGATGTTGCATGTGAAAAAGCTGCAGTGTCTGTCCGCATATACAGCTGATGCAGAGAGGTGCAAATTGCACCACTGAGGAGTGAATGTTAGTCCTATGAGTTTAAATTCCCCTCCAAGGGAAATGACCAAGAGCATGGCCATCCAGTTGAGTATGTCCCTCCTGCTGAATCAATACTCTGGGATCCCTCTAGGTCTTGGTATAATTATTGTTGGGCTCCTTTTCCCCGGATGCCAGTGCTGGTATTAATTACCCAGCAGAACCTGTGGTCTAGGGCTAGGAATAGGAACCATGGTAATGGGAAATAAAAATATGAACGCCATAGTGAGCAGCAGTATTAACTTCCATTGGGGAATTTCTGAGAGTTTGGTGTTGTGTACCATTCCCTGCCACTCCCCAGCAACTCTGCAAAACACCAGACCTGACTGCTTCCTTCAATGGGATGTCCGTAGACTCTGGACAAGAGGGATATTACTGCTGGGACCCCTATATTTGTGCATCATCCATTCCATGAAAACACTATGTTTGTGTGTGTCAGGAGAGGGAAGGATGGCATGGCCCTAACTAGGAACAGAAACAGTAGATTGGCAACATGAGAAGACAATGACAAGAATAGGTTGAATATTGAGTGGTTAAAACAACAATGAACTCTTAAAGCAACAAGAGCCCTGATAAGATGAGATAATATGACACCTTTAGAAATAATACCCAAACCCACCACTCTATCTGAAAATTTTACTATTTAACACACAATCAAAACAATCTCACTACAGTTAGGGCTGAAATGAAGAAAGCAAGACATTGTGGGGGGTGGTTATTTATTTAACTTTCTTTAATTTTTATACTTTGCAGATCAGCACATTTGTAGTTGAATTTAATAGGTGGAAAATCCCGCTCTCATTCTTTTTTCCCTAGGCCTGCATTAGTATCACAAACTTATTGCTTATGCATTTCACAATATGTAGATGGATTAATGAAAACTGTATGGAAACTACCTCTCTCCCTCTGTTATCTCTTTCTGAATTATTTTCTGAAGAAAAAGCAGTTTGCACTAAAATTATTTTTTTAGCTTGAAGATATCTATAGAAAGGCCCATACTCTATGGATATCAAAGTCGTCTAATAACTATGCAAAACGTAGGAGCAAATCATTATAAAATAAGTCAGCAGAGAATCCAATGCTGCTCTTAATATCAATATTTTGGAATAGGATCATGTAAACCTGGATAATTTTTTTAAAGATATTGTGAAATAATTTAAACTGAAAATCCTAGGCAGCTGGATATTTTATATTTTCTCTTCCACATTCAAAGGGGACTATGATGCTTAAGGCTGATTTTTCAAGTTCTAAACTCACAACATTTAACTTCAGCTATGAAAGAAGCAGAAGTCCTGTGTCATTATGTATACCTGTGTGACATCCCTTGACTAGCATGAAACCATCTCAGCATGTTCTTCCTGAAGAAAAGTTTATATTAGGTAGTATTAATCCTTTTCCATCTCCTGTTTTTGGTTATTTTTCCCCTGATTTATTACTTTTTTTATTTTAAAATTATTTTTTAATCATTTAAGATAATATTCATTGGCCTTTTGTGAGCCAAAATCCTCAGCCCTACACTCAACCCATGTCACTGGTCTCCATGCTGAGCAGATGCCCAGGGGCTAAGGTCAGTGGAACCATCTCATTCAAAGTGTGGAGCCATTCCATGAAGGTTACTTCTGCCCGATAGCTGAATCCCCACTTCTAGGTGTGAGAACCAGAGTACAACAACAGAGCCTCTTGCCCTGCCCCACCCATAACAAGAACATACATAAGAAAGATTTCACCCTGCCCCACGAAGTCCAGCCTTTCTTACCCCAGTACTGCTCTGGGGTCCTACTGCATAAACCTTTGTGTCCATGCCATGCCCCACTGACTTTGCTGCCTAGATCAGGATATATTGTACAAGCAAGGGGAACTATAAAAAAGTTTCAAGGTTGCACAAATAAGATGACATGGTAATTTAGCTTTGTCATATCCACTTAATAATTCAGGGTTTGAGTATTTGTTTGTAAGCCATTGCACTCAGCACCTGGCCGTGAAAAAGGCTAATGCAATCCTAGGATGCATCAAGTGAGGTATTTCCAGTAGAGACAGGGAAGTGATATTACCATTATACAAGGCAATGGTGAGCCCTCATCTTGTGTTCAATTCTGGTCTCACATGTTTAATAAAGATGAAGTCAAACTGGATTAGATACAGAGAAGGAATAGAGGAATAGAAAACCTACCTCAAAAGAGGAGACTCAAGGAGCTTGACTTGTTTAGCCTAACCAAATGAAGGCTGAGGGATAAATACCAGAGAGGGAGAGTAAATGCCAATGTTGACACAAGAACAAACAGATATAAATTGGCCACCAACAAGTTTAGGCTTAAAATTAGGTGAAGATTTCTAACCATCAGAGGAGTAAAGTTCTGGCACAGCCCTCCAAGAGGAGCAGTGGGGGCAAAAATCCTAATTGGCTGCAAGACTGAGCTTGAAAGTTTTCCGGGGGGATGGTATGATGAGACTGCCTACAATGTTATATTGTCCATTTGCAACCAATGGTAGCAAAAATCCCCAATGGTCAGAAATGGGGCAGTAAATGGGGAGGGTGCTGAATTAGCACAGATAATTCTTTCCCAGGTGTCTGGCTGTTGGGTCTTGCTGAAATTCTCAGGGTTCAACTGATCTCCATATTTGGGTTGGGAAGGAATTTTCTTCCCAGTCAGATCGGCAGAGACCCTTTGGGTTTTTCATCTTCCTTTGCAGCATGGGACATGGGCCAATTGCTGGTTAAATGGTAGATTCTCTGAAACTTGAAGTCTTTAAATAATGATTTGAGGACTTCAGTAACTCAGCCAGAGGTTATGGGTCTATTACAGGAGTCAGTGGGTAAGATTCTGTGACCTGAGATATGCAGGAGGTCAGACTAGATGATCATGATGGTCCCTTCTGGCCTTGAGGTCTATGAGTATGTAGTATTACTAAATGGAGACTAAATAAAATTTGTCTTAACTGAGGGAAAATAACATTTTCAGATAAAGGAGAGCCGAGGAGGGTGAGGTAATAACTTTTATTGGAACAAGTTCTGTTGGTGAGAGAGAGAAACTTTTGAGATTACAAGAGTTCTTCTTCAGGTTTTGGAAATGTACTCATAGTATCACAGCTAAATACAAAGTAGAACGCATTGCTTAACATAAGTAATTAACACATATTTCTAGGAACCATTCAAGGTGAAGTGGCCTGTTAATACTTCTCTAGTCATAGGGGGGAAAGAAGGAAAATAAACACTGGCGGGGGCATTGATTCATGGGTTATATATTGTTGTAATAAGGCATGAATCCAGTGTCTCTATTCAGTCCATGATTTTTAGCATCTAGCAAAGTTATGAAGTTGAGCTCCAATGCTCGTCTTTTGAAGATGTTATGCAGGTTTCCTTTGAGGATGAGGACTGAGAGGTCATATACAGAGTGATTACTTTATATTGTAATCACCAAAGGTGATGTAGTGTTTTTGTCTTGTATCATATTTCTGTGTGAGTTCATTTGAGAGCATAGTTATTGTGTCATTTCACCCACATAGTTGCTATTGGGGCATTTAGTGCACTGAATGAGGTAAAACACATGTTGGGATAGGCATGTGTAAGACCCATGTATCTTGAAAGGTGTGTTGTGGGGTGTGCTGATCATCATAGCAATGGCGATATATCAGCAGGTTTCACATCTGTTGTTCTGACAGGCTCTGGTGCCATTTTTAGTTGGTGTGTCCTGGTCTGCGGGGAGTTTCTGATGATAAGCTTGGAGAAGTTGGGGGTTGTTTGAAGGCCAGAAGAGGGGGGGTCAGTAAAGGTTATTTTCAGGCTGTGGTCTCCGGGTGATACCACCAGTGTGAGGTGATAGGTGGCAACTAGGGGTCTTTGGTCAGAGGTGGTTTTATTTCTGTAGTGAAACAGATTCTCTCTGGATAGATGGATGGCCTATTCCATGAGGTGATCTACTTCTCTGGTGAAGTGTCCCTGTTTGTGAAGGTGATTGTAAATGTGTTGAGGTGTATATCCCAGAACTCCTTGGAGCATATTCTGTGGTATTTGAGTGCCTGACTGAAGATAACAAATTTCTTGGTGTATTCAGGGTGGTTACTGGATCTTCAGAAAGTCATGGAAGATGGGAGAGATTCCAGAGGATTGGAAAAGGGCAAATATTGTGCCAATTTATAAAAAGGGAAATAAGGGCAAGTCGGGGAATTAACCAGTCAACTTAACTTCAGTACCCGGAAAGATAATGGAGCAAATAATTAAGCAATCAATTTGCAAACACCTGGAAGATAATAAGGTGATAAGTAACAGTCAGCATGGATTTGTCAAGAACAAATATGTCAAACCAACCTGATAGCTTTCTTTGACAGGGTAACAAGGCCTGTGGATAGGGGGGAAGTGGTAGACATAGTATATCTTGACTTTAGTAAGGCTTCTGATACTGTTTCACATGACCTTCTCATACACAAACTAGGGAAATACAACCTAGAAGGAGCTAGTATAAGGTGGGTGCATAACTAGTTGGAAAACCATTCCCAGAGAGTAATCACCAGTGGTTCACAGTCAAGCTCAAAGGTATATCAAGTGAGGTCCTGCAAGGATCAGTTCTGGGTCAGTTTCTGTTCAATATCTTCAGCAGTGATTTAAATAATGGCATAGAGAGTACACTTATAAAGTTTGTGGACAATACCAAGCTGGGAAAGGTTGCAAAGGCTTTGGACGTTAGGATTAAAATTCAAAATGATCTGGACAAACTGGAAAAATGGTCAAATGCAAAGTACTCCACTTAGAAAGGAATAATCAGTTGCACACATACAAAATGGGAAATGACTGCCTAGGAAAGAGTACTGCGGAAAGGGATCTGGGGTCATAGTGGATCACAAGCTAAATATGAGTCAACAGTATAACACTGTTGCAAAAAAAGCAAACACCATTCTGGGATGTATTAGCAGGAGTGTTGTAAGCAAGACACAAGAAGTAATTTTTTTGTTCTACTCTGCACTGATTAGGCCTAAACTGGAATATTTTATCCAATTCTGGGTGCCACATTTCAGTAAAGATGTGGACAAATTCGAGAAAGTCCAGAGAAAAACAACAAAAATGATTAAAAGTCTAGAAAACATGACCTATGAGGAAAGATTGAAAAAAATGGGGTTGTTTAGTCTGGAAAAGAGAAGACTGAGAGGGGACATGATAACAGTTTACAAGTACATAAAAGGTTGTTACAAGGAGGAGGGAGAAAAATTGTTCTTGTAAACTGTCGAGGATAGGACAAGACACAATGGGCTTAAATTGCAGCAAAGGAGGTTTGGGTTGGACATTAGGAAAAACTTCCTAACTGTCAGAGTAGTTAAGCACTGGAATAAATGGTCTAGGGAGGTTGTGGAATCTCCATCATTGGGGATTTTTAAGAGCAGGTTAGACAAACACCTGTCAGGGATGGTCTAGATAATACTTATACCTGCCATGAGTGCACAGGACTGGACTAGATGACCTCTTGAGTGCCTTACAATTCTATGATTTTTTGAGGTTAAGGCAGCCAGACATCAGGGTCCAGCTACCCAAGAAAAGTGTCAGACACGGAGAGTGTGCCTGAGAGATCCAGAGGTAAGAACAATGACCACACACTGCCCAAGCCCAAGGGGTTATAAGCACTTGGGATCCAGCACTTGTGTCTGTGCAGAGAGGTGGACTGAGCCAGGCTGGAAAAAATGACATCTATTTAATCCATTTTGAGAACACAGCACCACCATATAATTAAAAAAATCAAAATGCATATAAAATATTTATGCCTGTTAGACATTAAGGATAGGATTTTCAAAATGCCCTCAGCACTGAAAATCCAACTACAAAGGACTTTCAGAATTCCCTCAAGGTGTTCCAGAATGCATGGAGTCAGGAGACTTAGCTTCAGCAGTCACTTCCAGAGCAGCTTAAGACTGGTTAATTTTCCCCTTGATACACATTTTATACAGCCATAATCAAAAAGCTCAACCTAAACATGTTTTGCAAGTGACTTAGTTTTTCACTGTGCCTTAGAAGTATATAAGATACTCTGAATTTTTAGGGAGTTTCTTAATTAAATTTACCTGCCAAGAAAAAAGGAAGTTGATCTTCTTTGCCCAGTTCATCAGGGATATGTTCAGAACTGGCAAAAGACTGTTTTGTATAGAGTTTATAAATTAGAAGAATTCTTCAGCGTCACTTGGACTCGTAGCTTATTTCCCCTTTGGTTGCTCTGCTAGTACAGCACGGACTCAAGAAATGTAGTTTCCAAACTTCCCTCTGTTAGTGTAACTTTAAGGGGATCATGTGTGATATAACAGCTCTGCCATGGTGATATGTCTGCACCCAGATAAAATATAGTTTTAATTGTGTAAGTATGGGGTCATTAAAGAGGGTCTTTCTCACAGAAAAAACTTTTCCATATATCAGACTGAACAAATACATCTACTTTCTCACTGGTTTTAATGCCTGCCCCTCAACCCCTCAATTTTGCTTATAATCTGAATTATTTTCTTAGACAAATTTCTGCTCTTGCAGTGAAGTCATCATTCTCTGCATGTGTTATCAGCTATTTCCAAGTAAATAGACCTTGTTGTTACAAATTCAGGAGGGGAATGAAGTATCAAACAGAAGGAGAAACGGGACCCTCAGGGACGGCAACCTTATTCAAATGCAAATATCCCCACAACAGCTGAAGAATAGAGATATATACAAGAAAAGTAATATCCTATACAGCTGTTCCCCTAGTTCATCTCTTTTGTACATCTTTACATTTCCTTTGATATTTACCTAACAATGTGGTTTCCATTTGTTTCAAAGAAATTAGTATGACTTTTTCTATTTTGCTCTGATACCTGTGGCCACCACTGTGCTATCTGGGTGCCTCATTTATCCTTATATCTGAATAAATTCATACATCAGTCATCTTTGCTAATTCAAGGAGTAACTCATTTGTCCTCAAACTAAATAGAAAGCTCTCACTGTCAGGGGCAATGTTGTGTTTATGATTTCTTTGCCACACTTTTCTCCAATTCATTCTCTATATTACCAGCATTCTAAGGGCAGGTGCAAAACAAGTAACAGAAGACGGATTTATCTTAGCTACAGCCTTCTAATGTACAATTAGTTGAAATTATGGCACCTGGGTACATAAAAGTTCTCTCTTCATCAGATCACTTCCTACGGCTGTTGCTGAACCTCAAACATGTATGGCTATTAATTCTCTTTCGAACTTCTAATGAAACATCTGCTGTCTTTTGTCCAATCTGGTGATTGAGATGTATGGCATGTTATAGAATATTAATAATGTTCTTTTCTTTTCTTGAATGAAGATCTTCCCTTTGATTCACACCGTTAAATAATCTTCTAATCTGTGAGCCAGAATGACAACCAATACTTTGGAAACAATCCTAAACATATTGGTTGGGCTGATGAAGGGGGAAGTGGAGGACATTCCTTTGCTGGTTTATTTTTCTTTAGTATTAGTGTTACATTGGCTTGTCTCAAAGTCTGTAATAAATTGCTTTTCTCTCAGGAATTTGCAAATAATTTAGTTAGGGGATTGCTAACCATATGTGTGTTTTTTTTTATTATTTTATTATTAAATCCTGGCCTGAATCCATCATTCCTTGAGCTATATTGTTTTAAAGATATTTGGCTGGCCTGTCACTAGAAGCAGAATATAATCAGTTTCTTTTCTTGGTTTTTGTTTCTTTTGGCAACGTAAGCAGTTTAAAAAGTTCTTAGAATGTCTGATATAATGTAATGATGAGACAAGTCAGTCGGTTAAGGTTTTTGATAGTACTCTTCAGTGATACTGTGAGTTTCTGATCACATCGTCAAGAAAATTGAGATGCTGCCCTTTTGGAAAATATGTACTGCTAAATGCCAATAGTGTGTGTATTTTAAAGTGTGATCTAGTCTAGTTACTACACAGTAAATAGAGACCTTTCCCCATTTTTTTTTTATGAAATACATGTTTGAAAAACATTCCTAACCTCATAGATATCCTTCACTTCAAATATTCAAAGTGTCATGTGAGATTTCAGCCATTTTACTCATTAAAGCCTAACACAAGATACACATCAGAAATCCTTACAATATATCAATGTTAGGGTCAATTATTTGGGGATCTTTGGTTTCTATCAATATTTATCCAGTGAATCAATGAGAACTTTTAACGAAATTTTGGTTTATTTATCAAATTTGGCGAGTGGCAATATATACACGGAATGGCAGAAAGAATGTAATTTGCCTCTACTTCTTCCTGATATCAGCATTCTGTCAGGCTGCCAGTTTCATAGCTATTACTATTTGTTTGACAGCACCCAAAAGCATGCCAGGTGCATTGCAAAACATGCACAAAGATGCATTTCCCAAGGAGTTGACAGTCTAAATAGAGATAACATGATGCCAGAAGATGACGGCAAAGAGAGCAGCTAAGGGGCAGCAGAACAAGAGTTACAAACATAAGTTCATGAGCTTTCTTTGGAGGCTCAGTGAATGTCTGGGTGTGTGTTTCAAGCATACAAGTTATGTACTAAAGGGGATGATTGAGATCAAAAGGCAAGTAGAAGAAGGGTGTGAAGGGAGGAACAGAAAGTTGGGAAATAAATTGTTGGCTATTAAAGATGAGGGAGGAGATGAGGAAAAGAAGGATGGGGAGGAGCACAGAGGACAAGGAGGATCAGACTGGCAGCTGGGGGAAGAATGTGGTAAATATTGATGAGTGGTGGAGAAGTGAGACCACACAATTGACCAACCAGTCATTGTGAAATATAGTTTGAAGAGCTTGATGATTCCATTAGGACGACAAAGGTGTGATCTCCTGCTGATGACAGAGAGAAAAGATGCAATGAACTGGGTTTTTAAAGCTGTCACTGGAACTCATTCCACTTAGTTACTCCCTTCACGTTGGCTGAGAATTGGGAGGGAAAGGGGAGGCTGCTGGATTAGTGTTCCCAGGCAGCTCCCACATGAACTGGTGGGCAGAAAGCTGGACTCTGAGTAATAAGGATTCATGCCCTGCTGCTACTACTGCTAGCAAACATGTAGGTGACATTTTACTTATTTTAGTCATGCAAACAGTGAAGTCACTGGGATTAGTAGCAAATAGAGCTGGCTGGAAAACAGAATCTGCTCTGAGGAAGATTCTAACATTTCAAAATGTCCTTTCATTCCAAATCAGAATGAAAAGGTGAAATTTTGAAACATACTGTGAAATTTGCTGCAATTCTGAAATATTTCATTTTGGAAACACCAAAATGACCTTATTGAAACATTTTGTTTATATATTGAAATGTTTTGATTTGATGATGATTTGACTGGGGTGAGTTTGTTGTCTGTCTGTTGTGTGCTTGCTGCTTGTCTATGGTATATACTGTGGTCTGTTTGGGGGGATGTGTGCTGAGCCTAGCAGCCTTCTAGGCAAGGCTGAGAGCTTCTTAATGAGGCTTTGATCCTTAACCCCTTTAAGAACCATTAACTCTTAACCAAGGGGTGGGGGCTATTCAGGGAGAATAGGGGTTTAAAAAGCCACTTCCTAAGCAACCAGAGGAGCTAGCAAACAGGGGAGTTTAGAGTGGGAACATGAGAGCTAGGTACACCTAATAAACAGTCTCTAAACATAGGCCAATAACCACTCCCCGCGCTCCCCCCCCCCAACAAAAAAAGCAGAGGAATACAAAAGAATTCTGGCAGAAGTCCAGCAGCAGCAGCAGCGGGGACTATCCAGTTTATTGCACTCAATGCAGCATGCATTATTACCCGCCTTGTGGGCAGGTGGTGTATGTGTGCATTTGGTGCAAGGAGTTCATGGCCCTCAGAGACCAAGTACAGGCTCCTGAGACCACAGTGCTGAACTGGAGGAGCTAAGGAGACAGAGGTACATAGATGAGACTTTCTGGGACAAAGAGCAGTCCCACCCCCAGTTTTTCAGTGCCTGTGCTATTGAGGAGGATGAAAGTCTCAGGGAAGGAGAACATCAAACTGGAGCAGAGGGAAATGATCCCATAGTTGGGACCCTCCTTCCAGATGATGTCATGGTATCCTCTGACACTGAGGATACCTCTATGAAGAAGGGAATCCTTGTTATTAGGAAGACACGGGTAATAGTAATAGTAATAGAAACACACATAGTTGGGTTTATGATAACTGAGAGAACTGCATTGTGAATTGCCTACTGGGTGCAAAGGTTCCAGACCTCTCAAGACATCTAGACAGACTTATTTCCAGTCCTGGGGAGGAGCTGCTGGTGGTCGTACATGTAGGTACCAATGACATAGGAAAAGGTAGGAGAGAGGTCCTGGAGGCCAAATTTAGGTTGTTAGGTAAGATTAAAGTCCAGGACCTCCATTTTCTGAAGTGCTTCCAGTTCCACATGTATGGACAGAAAAGCAGGCAGAACTGCACGGTTTCAATGAGTGGATGAGACAATGAGTGGGGGGGGGTTTCAGTTTATTTAGAAGTGGGAAACCTTTGGGGGAGGGGGGGAAGGAGCCTAAACAGGAAGGATGAGCTCACCTAAATCAAAACAGAACCAGATTGCTGGCATGTAAAATTAAAAAGATCATAGAAGAGTTTTTAAACTAAGGGATGGAAGAAAGCCTAAACATGCAGAGGAATACATGGTTTGGACAGACATCCCATAGGGCAGTATTTATTAACGAGGATTCTCTAAATCCTAATAAATAGGAGAGAAGAGTCAAAATGGCTTTTGAAAAGGGAAATCATGCCTCACCAATCCATTAGAATTCTTTGAGGGAGTCAACATGCATGTGGACAAAGGGGATCCAGTGGATATAGTGTACTTGGACTTTCAGAAAATCTTTAACCAGTTCCCTCTCCAAAGGCTCTTAAGCAAAGTAATCAGTCCTGGGATAAGAGGTAAGGTCCTCTCATGGATCAGTAAATGGTTAAAAGTCAGCAAACAAAGGGTACGATTAAATGGTAAGTTTTCAAAATGGAGAGAGGTAAATAGTGGTGTCCCCCAGGGATCTGTACTGGGACCATTCCTATTCAACATATTCATAAATGATCTGGAAAAAGGGTAAACAGTGTGATGGCAAAATTTGCAGAAAATACAACTTTACTCAAGGTAGTTACGTCCAAAGCAGACTGTGAAGAGTTACAAAGGGATCTCACAACTGGGTGACTGAGCAACAAAATGGCAGATGAAATTCAAGGTTGATAAAAGCAAAGAAATACACATTGGAAAACATAATCCCAACTATCCATACAAAATGATGGGGTCTAAATTAGCTGTTACCACTCAAGAAAGAGATCTTGGAGTTATTGCGGATAGTTCTCTGAAAACATCCACACAATGTTCAGCAGGAGTCAGAAAATCTAACAGAATCTTAAGACCCACTAGGAAAGGGATAGATAGTAAGACAGTAAATATCAAAATGCCAATAGTAGGGGGGAGGGAGAGCTCAGTGGTTTGAGCATTGTCCTGCTAAAACCAGGGTTGTAAGCTCAATCCTTGAGGGGCTATTTAGGGATCTGGGGCAAAAATCTGTCTGGGGATTGGTCCTGCTTTGAGCAGGGGGTTAAACTAGATGACCTCCTGAGGTCCCTTCTAATCCTGATAGTCTATGATTCTATTTAAATCCATGGTGTGCCTACACCTTGAATTCTGCCTGCAGCTCTGGTTGCCTCTGTGACGTTGCACTCCATATGTTTTATGGAAATATGCTTATGAGTGTAAATATGATGTAACTGGAATATACTTTATGCAAAAAGTCTCTTGTAAGGTATCATAACAAAGGTTATAACCTACTGATTATATTCCTCCTATTTGTATGTATGTGTCATTCATGTATCTGAAGCTAAAAATATCAAGTATAACTCTGATGTCCTATTGTAATTATTCAAAGTGTGGGCCATTGATGGTGGTTTAGAATCTTGATGTCTCCCATTGACTAGGACAATTGGTTGTAAATGGCTCTGTTTACTTGCAAGCCTTCCTGTGTTCCTATGAGCCAGCCCTGGAAGAATGGAGGTTTGAGTCTCACAGGACCTGTGACCGAGTCACATGATACTGGAATCCATCTTAAACCTGGTGCTTTTCCATTTAGAAGGAGGGGTGGGGACCCAGAGAGACAAAATAGTCCTGCCTTGTGCCAAAGCTATAAAAGGGGGTGGAGCAGGACAAAAGGGGTCCCAGTCATGAGAAAGCCCCTGCTTTTCACCTAAGATGCCTGCTGGAACTAACAAGGACTATACCAGGGGAAAAGATTGGGCCCAAACTAGGAAGAAGTCTAGTCTGTGAAAGAAGCTTATTGGAACATCTCTGAGGGTAAGATTTTACTTGTAAACAGTTTCTTAATGTATTAGGCTTAGACTTACATGTTTTTGCTTTATTTTGCTTGATGACTTGCTTTGTTCCGTCTGTTATTACTTGAAACCACTTAAATCTTACTTTTCATACTTATTAAATCACTTTTGTGTATCAATTAACCCAGAGTAAGTGATTAATACCTGGAAGAGCAAACAGCTGTGCATATCTCTCTATCAGTGTTATAGAGGGTGGACAATTTATGAGTTTACCCTGTATAAGCTTTATACATAGTAAAACGGATTTATTTGGGGTTTGGATCCCATTGGGAACTGGATGTCTGGATGCTGGAGATAGATGACCAGCTGAGCAGTGTTTGGTTAAAGTCTGCAGTTTTGGAAGCGTGGACCAGACCTGGATCTGTGTTGCAGCAGGCTAGCGTGTCTGGCTCAACAAGGCAGTGTTCTGGAGTTCCAAGCTGGCAGGGAAAACAGGCTCAGAGGTAATCTCAGCACATCGGGTGACAGTCCGAAGGGGGTCTCTGTGACCGAACCAATCACAGCCCCATCTCAAAAAAGATATATTAGAAATAGAAAAGGTACAGAGAAAGGCAACAAAAATTAGACTAAGGGTGTGGAACAGCTTCTGTATGAGGAGAGATTAAAAAAGACTGAGATTACTCAGCTTGGAAAAGAGAAACCTTAAGGGGGATATGATAGAGGTCTATAAAATCATGACTGGTGTGGAGAAAGTGAATAAGGAAGTGCTATTTACCCCTTTACATAACACAAAAACCAGGGGTCACCCAATGAAATTAATAGGCAGCAGGTTTAAAACAAACAAAAGGAAGTATTTCTTCATACAATGCACAGGGTCAACCTGTGGAACCCAGGAGATGTTTTGAAGGCTACAACTGAATTTAAAAAAGAATTAATTAGCCATTGATGGACCTGTGCTCCATGAGCCGATTAGCCAAGATGGCCAGGGATGCAAGTCCATGCTCTGGGTGTCTCTAAACCTCTGACTGCCAGATGCTAGGAGTGACTGCCAGGGGATTGCTCACTTGATGATTGCCCTGTTCAGTTCATTCCCTTTGAAGCACCTGGCATTGGCCACCATCAGAAGACAGGATACTGGGCTAGATGGTCCATTGATGTGACCCAGTATGGCTATTCTTATGTAATTTATAACACAAGTAAAAATGATAATATCAAAATGAAACGTTTTAAGCTTATGCAAATGAAATGTTTCAATAATTTTCTATTGAAAAATGTTGACAAAATCATACTCTCTCATAAAACACTTTGATTTCATCATGGTAGCAGTGTTAGTCTAAATCAGCAAAAGCAACAAGGAGTACTTGTGGCACCTTAGAGACTAACACATTTATTTGGGCATAAGCTTTCAGGGGGTTAAAACCCATTTCATCAGCCCTTTCCTACAGAAAACTGTTCTGTCAGAACATTTTTGACCATTTTAGAATATAAGCATTGTGGGGCCTGTGGGGAGAAATGAGCAAGCCCCAGAGCAGTCAAGCCTGCCCATCCCTCTCCCATGTTCTCATGACCTGAGGGGCTATCTTTTCTTTTCCAGACCAATCAAGCATCTGTCCCACAGCTAAGATAGTCGGCGAAGGGGAACACTATTGCCAATGTCTCCCCAGGAAAGGCAAATAGCCAGCTTCTTAAAGAAGCATTTGTTAGACCTTTGCATAATAAACTATTTACTGTCACAGGCAATTTCTCTTCTACCTTCCCTTCTCAAGTCTCCTGTTTTGGGTGGGGAAAATGACTGAGAACATTATGGTGAAATATTCCCAGACATATTTGTAATCCTCACATCTTTGTTCTGATTCAAATTGTTTTTAGATGTGGTTATATTATGGAAACTGCATTGAATGGATGCTTGAGGATCTATTTCTGCTGCTGGATGTGTCAATGCTGACTCCGTTAGCTGTCACAGATTCCTTTGGTATTGACTGCAAAATGTTGATGCTTCTGTGGACCCTAATAGAAGCCAATGAGGTCACTTGCATGGCTCCACTCTTCTTTCTCAGAACTTCCAGAGTGCAGTATCAGGCAGCTGCTCTTTTCTGCCAAAGGGTTGTATGTGTCACTCATATTGTTCAATGTATATATGGCGACTGAAGGAGGGATACAGGTTGCTGTGTTTCCTCATGCAGATGATGCCCATCTTTAAACTTATGTATCTTCTAGCAGTGGAACAATTTACCCATTGGACATTAGGGTTTAGATAGAGACTGGCTGGCTGAACCTCAGTTCAGATAGAACTCAATATTTACATATTGGGGATAATAAGTGAAAAAAATGGCTGAAATTGTACCACCCTCCAACCCCTGAATGACTGGTTTTCTCTGTCATTTGTTTCAAGGTTTCATAAAATGGTGGTTTATTGGATTCCCAGATAGCAGCAGCTGCCAAAAACACTTTTTATCCCCTGCTATTTGAACTTTGGCACAGCTGTCTAAGCTCTTGTCACCTCAGGGTATGATTCCAGCAATGAGATTTATGAGGGCCAATACCTTCAAACTATTCAGGAACTGAAGCTAATACACAGTAAATAGAGAAAGTATGCACAACACCCAGTAATGCTGCAGGACCAGGACCCTAGACTGAAACCCACCTCCTCAGTCAAGAGTCATTCCAAAAAAGTTTTGTTGAAACAAACAAGGGCATTTGAGTTAAACCATATGGTGAATACTCATTTTGCAAAATATACCTTAGTTAGATTCCTGTCTCCTACAGTTCACAGTAACCCAAAAGGACATTACATTCTACATATCCTGGAAAAAAAAGATGACTAGGGAATGTCATAACATGTCACAATAATGCAGTTATTAATTATATAGACTTGACAGGAACCTATTAACATATCAGCTACATACCTACAATGCTTGGAATAACAGAATTAGCATAAAGCAATATTATATTTTCAACTTTCTACCAATTATATGTAGGCAAGAAATGCATAATGTTGCCTCCACTGACTCACCTGGGCCTTGGGCATGTCACTTTACATCTATCTCAGTTTTCTCATCTGAAAAAGAGTAGATAATTATATTTACTCACTTACCTCATAGGAGTATTGAGGATTAATTAGTTAATATCTGTATAGTGTTTGAACATTTACAGTGCTACATAAATGCTAAGCATTATTGCTGTATATTAAACTAAGTAATGTGAGTTCCCTCTCTACTTGTACTGAGATCTCCATTATTATTATTATTATTATTAATTTATTATGCAGTTGTTCTACAGCATCTGTTCTTACCAGTGAATCTTTGATAACACTTTCAAGTAGGAAAACTCAGCACTTAAACATGGAGGTAGAAATCCTGGCCCCATTCGTGTCAATGGCAAAATTTCTACTGACTTCAATGGGTACCTGTCTTCACCTGGAATGTTGAACTGTAGGCAGAGACTAGAAGAGCTGGTAGAAGTTTTATTTTTATATATACACATCATACTAGAGTCCATACCACAGGAAGAGGGTGCAATTCAAAAGCACATTACATCTCCTCAGACATATATTTTTGTAGTGTTCAGCTATATTCAAACTAAAAGCTTTATCTAACTCCCACTGTAGTTAATGTTTCTCCACTGATTTTAATGGGCCTAGATTTAGTGACATGAAACACAGAAAAAGAAAACTGAAGAGGTCAAAGTCTATCAATATTTGCTCCCTGCAATCACAAGAAATTTATCATGTGTTTGCCCATCTTATCCTAATGGATGAATACCATTCTATTTTTTATGGAAAAGTCCTTGCTAATATACCTAGGAAAGAAGGTGAAAACACTGTTGAACCCTGTCTCGGCAAATCAGCTTAACCCAATATCTTATTTACCCTGAAATACCACTGTAGTAATTGTCCAAGACCTAATTGTGCACTCCAAGTTAAATAGATTATACCCAGCTACCCTAGTTACCATATACAAAATCTGAAAATGCATAAGTCCATACAGGTAATAAGAGCCCATGCCGTATTCACAACATATTTAAAATACTCACATAGTGGGGAACGTAAGTGGTTGGTGACTGACATTTGGAATTTGCTGAGCTCTGTCTTGGGATAGTTGATGTGAGGAATGAAGAGAAACCCTTTCCTTTATAGAGACTAAAAAGCAAAGGAAGAAATGCAGTAGTAGGTCTATTTCCCCTTAGTTACAAAAATGATTATTTCAAGAGCTGTAAAAACTTCACTGGCTTGTAACAAAAGAGGACTAGCTGTCATGGAAGATCTTTGACTTTGCTAGACAAAGCATTATGAATTTTGGTCTGTTCCATTACAATCTATATGCATTGTTTGAATTCAGCTGAACTCTGAAAAGTAATGTGCAACAAATTGATGACCCTACAGATTAATGGGTCATCCAACTGCCATGTGCCTTCCTTTTTTAACTGTTAATGATCTTTTAAGTGTATAGTCATAAATGCTTAAGTGTGGGTAACTCCAACATTCAGAACTAATCTTGTATCCCCTCCGTTTATTATAGGAGTTTATTGTCTCAGTCTGAACACTGCTTCTGCATTTTCTTTTCCTTCTAAATCTTATGTTCGATCTAGTTCGTTCCACTTTAAAATGTGGTACATATAAATAGTGCAGCAAATAAATGCAACTATAAAAATACAGGGGGGGAGGAGGATGAGAGAGAGTCTGAGAATAAAAAAAGATCTGAATCAATCTGTCTTTCTCTTGTGTGTATTGGATGTGAACTTTGGAACTTTGTGCAGTACAAGAATGATCAATAAAGTTGATATTTATGTACCTTAGTATCAAGTTTCTGTGTTTTGAGTGAATACGGAATACGATTCCAAATAACCTTGCCTACAACTCGGGTGTGAAATGTATCTCTGTCACTGAAAGATGAACATAATTTTCAATTCACTGTTTGATTACAAGAATGTGGCTTTGATGAAGTGATGCAATCTTTGAAGAAAAGGAAATAATTGTTTTCCTCTAGGTTTACAAAAACAAATATGTTTCTTATTGGCATTTCCTGGAAAGTGCATTTGGGCCACGATTTTCAAAAGTGGCTAGCAATTATGGGTGCCTCCATTTTTGGGTGCCCAACTTGAGACACATTAAAGGGATCTGTCTTTTTTTTTTTTTAAAGACCTGAGTACCTGCCCTCTGAAATTTAGGCTTCTTCAAGGTAGCACAATTATGTTGCCCCAAATCACTAATTACTTTTGCCAGTCATGGCCTTGATTTGTTGCAATATACACTCGCATACACATACACATACGTATTTCTGCGCCCCTGAAAACAGAAGGCATGATTCCCTCTCCCCCCACCCACTTTGTTAACATTACATGTGAAACTTCAGCCAGTGGTTAGCTATTTTATCAAAGCTGGGATATCCAGAAAACAAATTGAGATGGCTGGCTTGGAGGCAGGATTTCTAATGAATTCTAAAGGTTGGCTTTATGCTTCATCGGATACTTGATCAGCTGTGGAACTCTAAAAGAGGATTCACCCTTGTCAACCACAATTAGTATTAGTTTGGATAACAGTAATTCAAACCCTTCTGTGACCCAGTATTCAAGCTACTATTCCCATGCATAAATAATGCAATAATATTTTTTTCATAATTTGATTCAAAAAGGCAGAGCCAACAGGCCTCCTGCAGAAAATTTAAGGTCTGCATTTTTTAGAATATTTAAACTGTCAAAGACTTGCCAAGTAATCTGTGAAAATATAGAACACATCATATATAGATATATCTTTTTGAAAACTTCATGCTGTAGTACTAACTTCCACCAAAAAGTCAGTTTGAGCATAATTTGTATAAACAATAAGCAGAGACTAAATGCTGATTGTTTGGAGGAGAGCTAGAGTTCAGTTTAATGTAGGTATAACACATTAACATGTTTCTGTCATAGGAATACAAGCACTGCCATACTGGATCAGATCCATGGTCTATCTAGTTCAGTATCCTGTCTCTGACAGTGATCAGAACCAAAGAGTTCAGAAAATGGTACAATGAACTTCAGAGGTGGGATAATCATGCCCCTCATTCTAATGTCTGCTAATTAGATATGGTCTTAAATGCTGAAGCATCTATTTATATGGTCCTCACCACCATAGAATCTGAGCTCCTTACAATATTGATGAATGAATAGATGCCTTTCTGGGAGATATGCTATAGCCAAACACAAGGCTATTGGGCTTTCTACAGGATGACTGCAAGAAAATGTATGGCTTATGTTATACAGGAAGTCAGACAAGATAACCTAATGATCCCTTCTCACCTACACATCTATGAATCTCAGATGTTATCCTCACAATGCCCTTGTGAGGTAAGAAAGTAATAGTCCCATTTTACAGATGAGGAACAGAGGCACAAAGAAACTAAATAACTTGCCTAAAGTCACACAGGAAGTCTGTGGCAGAGCTAAACTGAACCTAGGTCTCTTGTATCCCAATTTAGTGCCTAACTTGCAAAGACTATTACTATTTCTCCTTATGTTGAGATTTATTTCTTCCTGTTCCTATGTGGGGAAATAATTCTTATCTATGATTTCATTCTTATATCTCTGGTTGTGCAATGCACAAAGGAAGTGAGAATGAAATCTAGAAAACAAGCCAAACTTCAAATAATTATGCTTCTAAACCAAACAGGAAAAAATACAGCTTTTGTGAACAAAAGCTGGCCCCATACAGCCTAATTTCCTCACTAATAAATAAGGTGGTAGTTAATCTGCTATTCACTGATAACAGTTCTAATTACTATTGCTCATGTACATTTATCTCACTCATATATCGAGAAAATATAAGATAAGGAGTTCAAATATAGAAAGGTTTTTTTTATCAGCATTGTTTTGATAATAACAGAAAAAGAACCACTGTCACCCTCTTCAGATATATGGTGAAGGATTTTCTTTATTCTGGACAGCCATTTTCCCAAAAGAGATCCTTGAAAACAGTAGTGCATGGCTGGATGGACTACCATCAAATGCTTTCCCCCTCCTTATTCTTGACTTCAACTATAACATAATCGTGAACTGTTACATGATGATTCCTTCAATCATTCCAGCCGCAATATCTCTCAGGGAGCATTGCAAGAAGTTGCCACTTAGCGGTCTG
This sequence comes from Emys orbicularis, assembly GCF_028017835.1. NCBI lineage: Eukaryota > Metazoa > Chordata > Testudines > Emydidae > Emys > Emys orbicularis. Next base: position 74,309,795 of record NC_088685.1, on the reverse strand, counting down.
CTTTTAGGTATCTGTAACAGGGTATATTTGCCCTTTAAAAGAGGCGGGGGGAGTCTGGGAGGGCAGGTTACCCCACTCCAGGAATTCTGGAACAAATTAAGGCCTAGATACAGTGGTTCTCAAAGCCGGTCCGCTGCTTGTTCAGGGAAAGCCCTTGGCAGGCCAGGCCAGTTTGTTTACCTGCCACGTCCGCAGGTTCAGCCGATCGCGGCTCCCACTGGCCGCGGTTCGCTGCTCCAGGCCAATGGGGGCTGTGGGAAGCGGTGGCCAGCACATCCCTCGGCCCACGCAGCTTCCCGCAGCCCCCATTGGCCTGGAGCAGCGAATCGCGGTCAGTGGGAGCCGCGATCGGCCAAACCTGCGGACGCGGCAGGTAAACAAACCGGCCTGGCCTGCCAGGGGCTTTCCCCTGGCGGACCAGCTTTGAGAACCACTGGCTTAGGAAATGGCAGAAGCAATAGTTGGGAGAGGAAATGTTCACAGGATGATAAATAGTACTTGGGTATTTCTGAGCTACTATTATTTTAAGGGCCTGGGACCAGAAGTCTTGTAGTGTAGGGTGGGGGCAAGGCTTCCCTCTCTTCCAGCCAACCAGGATGAGTCCTGACAAGGAGGATGGATTATAACCTGTCTCTTCTCTCATAGGAAGAGAACCACCAGCAGGGGAAGGCCTGCTGAGCTTCTTCAGCCCAGGAAGGAATAGGAGTGAACCACAAAGGAGGACAGCTGGGGCGGAGCTGGTTTAAGATTCCAGGGAGGCTGAATTAGCACAGCCCCAAGAAGGAGAACTGTGGGATCCCTAAGCCCAGGTGGTGGTATCCCTTTAACAATACCATACACACAGGATCCCTTTGAGTGATGTAAAACCCTGCTGCCTTTGTCAGCAACAAAAACACACCTGCAACAATACAGGAGAGGGCACAGATGCACATTTAAGGCACAAGTGATTGGATTAACTAAATGTATTAATATTTTCTATATGAAACAATTTCCTGTGTCATCAGTGGCGAGAGAACCTAAGATCATCAGAACCAAAAGCTCAGTCTTCTACCACTTGAGCTAAAGGGATAATAATCCCTCAATTGGCAGGAACAGTAAGCTTATTTTATGATGACCAACCAGCAGAGGATGAGAAAACACAGCTATATATAAAACACAATAGCCACGTCCTTGTGTTTGATCTCTCCTTGAGGTGTCAGACTACTTTATTCTCCTTCCTTTTGTAATTTTGTCGGAAGAATGAGAGCTGTCATGAATCAAATGCTTTCTCTTTCTCACCTTTTCCAACAAGATAATCTTCCTTCACCCCTTAAAAATCATATCTTAGAACCTCTTTTTACACCAGCATAGATTCAGAGGAAGGAAATAATAAATATCATATGCTAAGTATGCTATGTAACAGTCCCTGAGTTGAGTATAAGTACAGTGTTGGTATGTGTAGCTTCATATTTTATAACAGTGGTCACACAAAATCCAAGTCTAATTTTGCGTAGGTTAATTGCTTAATAACTCACTTAGTCTTTAGAATTGTGTAGTGGTCAACCTTGATTTCTAGTTAATGCATCCAAATAATCACAGTTCTACCTCAAAATTTTCTTGTGAAAAGCAGCCGTCAAATTGTCTATGGCTAACCAATAGTCCTTTTATTTTGTTATTTTAAAATGCACCCAGGTAGTGCTGAGGGTATGTATAATTTAAATATATTTACAAATCAGATAAAATTTGGAATAGGCTTTGACAGAGAGTCATATAATTCTTACAAACCACTGCTAGTATTTCAATGGAGATCAAACTCAAACTAAGCTGATTTCAAATACTATTCTGATTCAAGTCCAGCATTTTCATACCTATAGTTTTGGCCATATGCATGTTACATGCTCATGCCACATTTTCTTTTTTGTCATTGGTGATTCCCAAAAGGCCATGTTCTATTTCTTTACTGATTTTTGAAAAATGCCTTTCTTCCCCAATTGTTCCTTAAATCAATAGGCCACTTACGGTATAAGACACTCTCAGCATGAGTAAGGGAATTACTTATCCTTTGAAATTATACAGAAACCTTATATTAATGATGAATGAGGAGGTAGTTTTCTGGAATGCTGGAGCAAAAATGAGCACAAAGAGATGTAATCTTCGTTCTTGCCGTTCTATAGCTGAATACATCTACTGGTTTTTTCCTGCTTCTATCTCTGGAGAAGATGCATAGAATCACAAAATAGCCACCCTCATCTATATTTTCATAATGAAATATTCCCAGAGCAAATACTGCATAAGTTCAAAAAGTCAGGTATTTTTCTTTTCCATTGTGGCTACCAATAGGAATGGGCTTGGGAGAGAATTCAACCAGGAATAAAAATATCAGATGCTATTAAATGTAATGAAATCTCAAGGTCAAGTTAATTTCTTAGCTTTCCTTATCACCTATTACTATGTCTCAATAACTGGCACCAATAGCTACTCTAAGAAATCTTGGCTAATTACTAATCAATCATCTCAGTTGGTTTGATCTCATCCAGTCTAACTATTGAACTTTAGAAGGAATGCAAAAAAGTAAATAGAAATCTTTTAAATCTATGTGGTTAGTCCACTTATCTTCAGCAGCGGTATAAGCTTGCAGTTCAACCTTTCATTATATTATGCTAATAGGCATGTGAATTTTATGGGGTTGGTAGTTATTCATTTAGGCATGTTCTACAGCACTAAAAAGTAAGACATTTAGCTACTAGCCAAACAACCTCATCAAATTCTAAAAGATAAGATTTCATAAAAGTTGAACAGTATTAGGGCATGAAAAAAACTTATTTAATGAAATTCTGAGTCAAGAATCATATTTCAGTATTAAGTATCAACATAGGAACCTAAATTAAAAATGCAACGGAGAGAAACCCATCATTGCAAGCAGGGGTGGGCAAACTACGGCCCGTTGGCTGGATCTGGCCCCCGAGCGGTTTTAAGTCAGTCTGCCAGCTCCAGCTGGGAAGCAGGGTCTGAGGCTTGCCCTGCTCCGGTGCTCCAGCCAGAGCACCGGGTTGGGGACCACACCACGCTGCTTGGCCCCACTCCGGTGCTCCAGCCGGGGCACTACAGCATGGCCCCGCTCTGGGGCACACGGTTGGGGGCTGCACCATGCAGCTCCTGGAAGCAGCTGCATGGCCCCGCTCCAGCGCTCTAGCAGAGTAGGGGGCTGCTCCACATGTAGGAGCCGGAGAAGGGACATGCCACTGCTTCCAGGAGCCGCTTGAGGTAAGCATCTCTTGGACCCTGCACCCCTGAGCCTCTCACCACACCCCAACCTCCTGCCCCAGCCCTAATACCCCTCCCGCTCTCACCCCAACCCCTCGATCCCAGCCCCCAGCACCCTCCTGCACCCCAAACCTCTCATCCCCAGCCCCACCCTAGAGCCCAAATCCCCAGTCGGAACCTGCACCCTTTCCCGCACCCCTGCCCCAGCCCCAAACCCTCTCCTGCCCTCTGAACCCTTTGGTCCCAGCCCAGAGCACCATCCTAAACCCCAACCTCCTCATCCCCAGCCCCACTCCAGAGCCCGCACCTCCAACGAGAGCCCTCACCCCCTCCCGTACCCCAACCCCAATTTTGTGAGCATTTATGGCCTGCCATACAATTTCTATTCCCCGATGTGGCCCTCAAGCCAAAAAGTTTGCCCACCCCTAATTGCAAGGGTATGATCCAGCAAAGCATGTGCATAAGTTTAAGCACAAGAATAGTCCCACTGAAGTTAATGGGACCACTCACCTGCTTCAAGTTACACAAGGGCTTAAGGGCTTTGCTGTACAGGGGCCTAAAAGACGATCCTTTTAAGATCAGCGCTCACATGAAAATAAAAATATTTACAAGTCTATTTAATAACTGACATTCAAATAAAAAAATCTAGACTTTTGAATTAGAATGTTTTATAAACGAGTTACTTTCCAAAGAGATAACACTAGAAATTAATTGATCATTTTGTTATTGGACTAATCAGTTGTCTCGAACTGCAATCATACAGTATCCAGTTCCAAATAAACAAAAGTAAGAAGGAAGAAAACTTGTTTATGTGCAGTAATCTCCAGAGGATTACCATTTCAGTGGATCAGATATCCTAAACCTCCTTCATTCCTGATAACAGTCACCACAGTGAGGTGACACACCAGAAAACATAAATTATCTACAGCTGTAGATAAGCAGAGGCCATCTGGGGGTTCTGAGTGCAATATAAATAGATGCAAAACAGTAGGAGAACTGGTGTTCATCACAAACCTCAAAAGGATTAGCAGTTTAAGCTCTGATTTCCTTGCTGTTGTTAGCTGTGATTTATTATCAGACAATGAGTGAAACTCTCTGTCTTATTGGTGATAATTTAATGACTTAATGGCAGTCTCTTTATCTGGAGGTCATAATTAAGCTTGTTTGATCAGGACCCCAACAAGAACCTAGCTGGTATTTTTAGCTAGTCCTATTTTTTGTCTGGGTGTAAAAGTTTGTTTTGCTAATTCTTATTAATAATATTATTGTTAATAATTATTAGTGATGCTAACTAATTATAGCAGTGACATATTGCTGTATACGGTTAACATTTGTCTGGAGGAAAAAAGGGAACAAAGAAATTGCAACACACTGAATTTAAATAATTTCTAGAGAGTTTCACATTTCAAAGTCTCAATCACTCAAGTTCGGCTTGTCAGTTTCAAGTCAAACTCAGGGGTAAAACTGAAAATGAAAAAGGGCTGTGTAAAGTCATTTTCATAGAAAACCACTTTACAGAACAAAATTAATATCAATTAAAAAGAAAATGTGCCTTCTACTATAGTGTATATCTGCACTGTCCCAACCTGTCACTTCATCAAATTCACCTTTGTGAACTGTTCCCTCTGCAGTTATCTTATTCACCTCCGTGAGATAAAACTTCAAAGTCTTATGAAGACCATTTAAGGGCTCAATCCTATTTTAGTCAGTGAAAGTTTTTGCCACTGACTTCAATGGGAGTAAGGTCAAGCCCTACAATACATCCTATTATTACAACTGGTTGAAATGTTCTGAGTTTTTGAAATTTCAGTGAAAAATTTCCAACATTTTTTCACCAAAAAAAGTCAGCCTTTTTCAAGCTGCTTTGGCTAATATTAAACATGGCTCATTTGTATTTTTTTTTTAAATCTTTTTCTGTTAAACAAACCACCAAAGAAAGGGAAAGTAAAAACTCCGTGAAAGAAATGTTAACATTTTTTTTTAAAGGAAGGACATGCAGAAGATGTGTCCTACAGCAATTTGCCCATGTTTTATCCCATATGTTTTTTATTGTTTGTTTTATATATATATAATATCAATGTGTTAAGTTCTGTACAAACACAGAACATAAAATGTAGTCTCTGCGTTTTAGGCTTACAATCTAAGTTTTTATCTATTTTACAATATGAAACATATTACAGCTCTATGCCTCAACACTTCAAGGAAAATGGTGTTGGTAGTTCGGGACCTTAAATAAATAAATGGAGATATCCCATCTCCTAGAACTGGAAGGGACCTTGAAAGGTCATCGAGTCCAGCCCCCTGCTTTCACTAGCAGGACCAAGTACTGATTTTGCCCCAGATTCCTAAGTGGCCCCCTCAAGGATTGAACTCACAACCCTGGGTTTAGCAGGCCAATGCTCAAACCACTGAGCTATCCCTCCCCTTTATGTGGCTGCTGTGGCCCCACCCAGATGTACTCACTTGAAGAACTGGGGCCTTTATATATGTTGGCATTAAGATTTATAATAAGGATATATTCTCTTTTTGGTAGAACTCTGATCAATACAAGGATACAAACTACTAGGATTAGAAAAGAGTAAAAATGAAAAAGTCTTGGATCAAGTCTTTGGGTAGCCCCAAAATTGCAGGTCATTATACACATGGAGCATTTTATTTAACAGTTTATTCATATTTCTTCACTCTATTCCATGACCTGAGCTCATTACAGAACTTACTTTTAAAAAGCATTTTATAAAAATATTGGAAGAGGGCACCCAAACAGTTGTATGGGCCAATGGACCAAAAAAACAATCCCTCCCACCCAAACAAATGACCAAAAAGCAACAGACCCCACAAATAAAAAAACAGACAAACCCCAAAACTCAGAATTACTACAATATCTTTCCAACGTAGTCTTCACTATTACTTTCAGCTAGCCTCTTTCCCCAAACCACTATACTATTTTCTCCAGGAAATGCCCGGGAGAACAAGAAGTATGTTTTGAAATCTCAATGCCTAGATTCTTGCTAAGCAATACCAGATCTGAATTTCAGAGCCAAAGACACATACCCTGCCCTGACTGAGAACTCCATGCTACTGCCTCCCTTCAGTTTGTATTTGGAAAGGGTTGTTAACTTGAACTTCTCATGTTCACGTCAATGACTTTGGTAACACAGGAAGAGAGGACATTTCCCAAGAGAGCTATGATGCAAACTGTTTAAAGCCTGATTTGTCAGAAGGCAGTGCCAGCTGAAGTCAGTGGAAGCTGGGGCACTGAACACTTCTGAATATCAGGCCCTTAGGACTTAAAAGGTCAAAACAAGCTCAAAAGACACATGGAAATCAATCAGTGGTCAGTTCATGTAGCTCCAGCGTAATGTGTACTTTATTTAAGAAGCAGGACACTGCATTCTACATTAGCTGCAGCTTCTGACTGATCTGAGCCCTATTTAGAGGGAGTTGCACTGATTTAATCAACTGTGCAGATAATCATGTGTTAGATTGATGCGTATTTATATTGTATATTAGCTAATGTGTTTTGGGTTGGATTTAAGGCTAGTATTAACGTTAATATGTAATCATTTCAAACTACTTATATTTTAGAAAATATTACATTTGTGATCGATAGGTATTGAGAAAAGAAAATATCAGATCAAAATCTTATAATAATTTTGTCAAACTGAAGTTTCATTTAATCATTTCTCTGATGAAAACTGTGAATATCTGAAAAGAGAACTAAGGGAAAAATTCTATGCTGTATTAGCATGTTTCATTGGTAATTAAAAAAAAATACTGACAGAAAAAATACCCATAGCTTATTATGGAACGAAGCTCATTTGAGTCACTTGTAATATCCCACCAGCGCGGGCCGAGGGATCTGCTGGCCACCGCTTCCCGCAGCCTCCATTGGCCTGGAGCAGCGAACCGCGGCCAGGGGGAGCCGCGATTGGCCGAACCTGCGGACGCGGCCGGTAAACAAACCCCGGCAGGCCGCGTGCCAAAGGTTGCCGATCCCTGTGCTATAGTGATGAGTAGATAGTTACACAGAGAGACACAGAGTAAGAAAAAACATTCTCTATTCAGTCCCCTTCTCTACTCAAGTAAAGCAACTGACATTTGGTAAGTTCTACAAGTGGATCAGAAGTGGCTCATGTTCAGTTGTCTGTCGCTATCAGACAGGTGAGTGATTTTGAGTTTATTAGTCAACCAACAGCAGATACTATATGTTATGGGCGGTTGGCTGGAGTATTATAGGAGAAAGTCTCAAGCAAGCTTTGTTCCACACAAAGACCCCGATCCATCATTCGACTGATTTCAATGGCCACTGGATTGGGCCCTCAGCTATGTTCCAATACCAGATGGCACCGATCTCAGGCAACAAAATTTCACTGAAATATGAAACAAGGAAAATATGTGAAAGTGACAAGGTGGTACAGTAGTTTGCAATATCACATCATGAAATCTTTGCCCAACTAAGGCAGATGTTGCTGGGGTGCTCTGCTGAGCATGACATTCTGGCTAGACTCCGCTAGACAAGCCCACACAATCACCAAGAAATCTGCTTTGTGCATCTAACGTCTCAGATAACTTTCCAAAACTAATAAGAACCCAACGTTTATTTATGATTATTCGTTGTGTTGATGTCAGTGTGTGACAAGGTTAGCTGGATTTTTTTTCATCACTAGAGCAAATTGGGAAAGTACATAAAATAAGAATTCCTGCCCAGTTCCCACTGAGAGTAGAGACAATGTCTTGCTGTCACTGTTGTGCTGTGTTGTCAGCTGCATGCCCGCTACTGCCAGACATAATATAACCAAATGCATTTCTAAGAACAAAAACATCATAAAGCACATAAAATGCTGTTCTACTTTTATTTTAAGTTCACCAAAGGCTTCATCTGAGTCTGTTTGTTGTCAATATAAGAAAATAAATAAATCTCTAAAATGCACAGAATTGTTTTAGATTGGTTCCTTGCTTCCAAAACCATTTCTCTTTCCAAAGAGGTCACAGCTAATATATAACAACTTGCACTAATTACCAGAAAAAAAAATCTGTGCTTAAAAGAACGTAGTCTAGTGGTTACTAGAGCTGGATTCATAGTCTGGCCTAGAGCTGGCAGAAATTCACAATTTTGCTTTTGTGGAATTTTACATGAAACATTTGTATACTTGGTATGATTCTGTAGCCTCATCATTTTTGCTTTATTTTTAATTTGAATAATGTAACTTTATTTGCATAAAAAGTGCCAAACCATTTCCAAGGACTTACTTCCACCCCAAACCAGCCATGTTTTTGCTGAAAAATTATCCCAATTTTCCTCAGAGTATTTTCATCCCCTAAGGAAATGTTCCATTGGGGTCCAATTTCAAAGGTGTAACAAAAATACCTCCTCAATTTCAATTAGTTTTACATGTCATTATGAATACTTTGGACATCTCCCTAGTCAGGACTGATGGGTTCCATTTCCCAGTTCTGCCACTGACCGTGTAAGAGTTTGGACAAACCACTGAATCTCTCTGTACTTCAGTTTACCCATCTGCAGCAGAGATACAGAGGCTGATTTAATTCATGTTCTTAAAGCTCTTTGCCCACCTGTGATAAAAGGTCTGACAGAAGGGGAAAATATTCTAAAAACTGCTCTTTTGGGTCTCATATGTTCCTCATCTATTCTCTCCCTTTACTAGCCTGTGAGACAATCATAATATATTATACACACAACGTTGATTTATGTGTTCAGTCTATACTCCATTATAACACAGGACTGGAACAGACATCCTGGGTTATTGAGTCCAGTCCACTGCTATCACAGGTAACCCTGTCATATCATCCCATTCATAAACTTTCTGCTGTCCCAACAAACTTTCATAATACATATAAACATGTTTTGTGTGTTTCTATTCACCAGTTTCACAAAAAATGCAAAATTTCACAAGTATGAAAAATGATCTCAACAAAGATATAGACAACTCTTCATGAAACAGTTCCCATAATTTTATATACAGCCTTTATTAGTCCCCAAATACTGCAATTTTTGGTGTGTGGGCAGAATACTGCATGCAACCAGAGCCCTACTGAAAAACCCTAGTTTGGAATTGGACATTCAGGCAGCTATCACAGAGACACAATCCAGAAGGTTCAACAAACAAAGTTTCATTGCAGCCTTTCAGAGATCACAGTGCCTGTAAAACAACTGGATGTAGCTGGTTCCCTTCTGGGTGTATGCCATTGCAGGAACTCTTAAAGGCACACCTACTTTTTGAAACAAAAAATTATGATGATAATATAAAGTATACATTCCACTAATTATCTATATACATACATACACACATATGTAATTCATAACTTAACTAACAAAAAAAATGTAGTCCAACAAATAGTTATTTTTAAAGATAATTGCAATGTTTCTGCTGTTTTATTATATTTATTATGAAATATTGTACAATGCCACAAGCACATTGGTAGGGAGCTTAGAAATAAAGGTCTAGAACATCCTGTCCCTAGGAAACACCCATGGTTTGGGTGGCCTCTGGAAAGGAAAACTATGGATGGATCTCTTTGCAGAGTTTCTTCTGAAACATTCTAAGAGAATGGGAGGAGTTTGGCCTGCTGTGGAATGCAGTTCACCCACTAGAATTCACTGGACAGCCACAGGATGCAACCATTATCCATCTGGAAGCCCTACACCTCCACATTAGCTCTAGGGTCTCCAGCCTTCTGGCAGTGGAGCCACATTAACAGGGCCTTCTATGACTATGGCTGTCTCATAGACCACACTTGAAAGGATGGCTCCTCACTACAAAGAGGCACCACAGAAAAGATAATATCATCTGGAATTGTATTCTCAGTAATTTGTGGGGGGCTTGTGTGGACTAATCTTGGAGATTTGGGGAGGGGACAATCTGGCCAAGGTTCTTAACTATCAGTTACTGTTCATGGACTCTCTTCAGGAAGGTGAGATCGGGATCCGAAATCAAACTCATAACTCCCATGTGGCTGTGCAGAGAAAGCAATATCAGAGAAATAAATAATTTAGAGCACTTCCAGCTTCAAGCTTTCAAATGTCATTTTAAACTGCTCATTTAACAAAACAATGCAGAGGCGAGAATGAGAAACATTAACTTATTCCAAATGAGTAACAATAAAATAATTCAGTCCTCTTTTCACTAAGAACACCCTTAGGCAAATAGGCGAACACTACTTGTAAGAGGTCAGAGAAAAAATGATTGACCATGGCAATCTTAGTACTATCAGGCCAACATAGCAAAGCACTTATACTCATGTTCAACTTAAAGCACATGAATAGTCTCATTGAGGTCAACCACAACCACTTACATGCTTAGATATCTGAGCAAAAAAATCCCAAAATGAGATTTAGTGATAAGTGAAATACTTTTCATGCCTACATTGGTCCAATCTTTTCAGACTGGAAACTGTTTTCATATGTCAAATATTAAGATTTCACTGTGAAGAGGTCCTACTAGGGCCAATGTGTGAAGAATTATAAATTGATATCAAAATCTAGCTATTTCCTATCTTGAAAAGCTGTATCCTTTAGGAGAACTGATGGAACTCCTGCTCTCATCCAGATTCGTCCCCAACCATGTGAACCAGATACACACACACTGCGCATCTCTGGTTCTAAGTTAAAAGGAAGCCTCAACAAAAGGTCAAAATAACAGTATTTAGAAGCAATTAAGGCTTTATCAAACCTTAGTACAAGGTAGCAGCAGAGCCGGTATAAAAACAAAAGATTCCACAGTGTTATATAGTAAAAAATTGGAAAATCTTCCTGTATATTATTGAGAAAAGACATATAATTCAGTACTAGTTATCCCATAGCCCTTTTCACAAAAGTATGGGTATAATCTTAGTTTCTCAACTGGACTCTGATTTGGCAATTACATCTTGCTTATAACTAATGCTTAATAAAAAATAATAATTAATAATAAATAACAAATAAAGAAATAGCAATTGCTCTTGAAGTCATAATTAGATGCATTATTCTTCACTTCCCTCCCTAAACTGCTATGTAATGTTCTTGTGTTATTGCCTAGAGGTGAAGTCACGTAAGTGAAGTAATGTGCATATATGTATTTGTATGGGGCCCAAATTCTGATCTGCTTATTCAGGGCAGAAGCAACCCAAATAAGGAAGTGGAAACTTACAGTTTAAGTATAGGAAATTTCTGTTGCATTCTTGCACTGAAAAATAATATTACTCTTCCCTCTCATGTAAGGTGAAGGTTTGACCCTCCCTCCCCAAAACCTTTGGATCTTCTGAAGGAAAGTGTCTGCTGCTTGGCTCTGTTAGCTCACTGCCTCCACTGAACAACATATTTTATGCAGGAGATGTGCTTTCAGGGGCTATTCCAATCACAAGCTTCAGACTGTTTGTAGGGAAACTGTAAGTTATTACAGATTCTTAGCACTTATGCTGGTTTGGGGGCTTTGCTTTGTTATTTGGGTGGTGGGGAGATATACCTATCTCATAGAACTGGAAGGGACCCTGAAAGGTCATCAAGTCCAGCCCCCTGCATTCACTAGCAGGACCAAGTACTGATTTTGCCCCAGATCCCTAAGTGGCCTGCTCAAGGATTGAACTCACAACCCTGAGTTTAACAGGCCAAAGCTCAAACCAGTGAGCTAGATTAACTATGAGTCTAAGTAGGTAAACTAAGATCTACTAGCCCATTCACTTCTATGTAAAAATAATAAGACTGATCCCCCCCCAAAAGAAAAATTTCCCACTAACTCAGTAGCTCCCAAAATGTGGCTCACAGAGCTCTTGCTGGTACTGTAAAGGGTTTGTTGATCCCATGGGGCTTGATCCAAATCCAGTAGAAATCAATTGGTGTCTACCCATTCACTTTCATGTGCTTGGATCAGACTCATGGTGCTGGGTCTCTCCCTTGTTGTCAGCTATTAAATCACATTAAAAGAAGCTAAAATCCAGCAAGTACGTTTCCTAATAATGCTTTCCCAGGTTATTTCTTCACCATAAGCAAGGAAGTTGGGTCATGACTGGGAAAAGTTGTGCCCAAGAAAATCTGTCTATTAAGATGTGGTCCACAGTATGAAAAAGTTTGTGTACCCTTGTGCTAATTTATCTCAATCATCATTGCTTGCTCTGCTATTGTGGAGTATGAGTTGGCTATGGACTTTACAGTGGACTTTCATTCTAGTTGATAAATGGTTAACCAGGAGGCCATTAAAATAGGCAGCTGTGGTGTGTACTTTGGAACACTCAAAATATTGCATTAAACGTCATCAAAACACAGACACACAAATGACTTTTTAAAAGGCCCAATTTCTGTAATTACATGGTTAGACTCTTGCAGTGCCACTGACCACTTCAGATATACGTGTAGGTCTATTGATCACAAACCTGCTTCACTGTTAAACTAACAGATGTACAGTTATTAATCTTGGAAAAGATCCATATACACTTTTCAGAAAGATCAGAGAAGCCAATTAGAGGATAACATGGCATCCTGTGTACAGGAACGGCTCTGCCCTTCCACTATACAGGCTCAAATAAATGCCAGAACCTGGGGGAAAATGCCAGAAAAAAAATCTGTTTTCAGTATTGCTGTCTGCCATTTTAAACCAGCATTGTCCTCAAACTAAACATTTAAACATCTGTGCACCAGTGGAGCTGTGCAAATTTTTATACCTGAGAACTAGTCTCTTTCCCCTTCCAAAATTTTCATATGCCAGCCTCTAAGCTCCCCTAAAACATAATGTGGGTTCACACTGCAAAATAAATGTCAAAAATTGCTATAAAAGAACTAGTAGCTCAACCACAGAAAGCAGAGGCATTCAACAACATCCTAAGTGGGATAGGGGTTATTAGGAAATATAAATAAATTAAATTGTATGTGTACTCATAATAGATTTTTATTTAAATGTTTAGAACATGGTAGGCAGCTGGAGCAATGAGTATACAAGACTTGTGTATTCATATTACAAGGTGAAGTCCTAGCACTATTGGTATAATTACCTCAGCAGAAAATACTGAAGCAATGTGTTTTGGAAATAGGGTGACCAGACAGCAAATGTGAAAAATCGGGACGGGGTGGGGGGTAATAGGACCCTATATAAGAAAAAGACCCAAAAATCGGGACCGTCCCTATAAAATCGGGACAGTTGGTCACCCTATTTGGAAACAAGGCCTGATTATTATTCTCTCTCTTATTGGAACATAAAAATGGTAATTGTGAGTGATCTATCTCCTGTCATCCAGTGCCAGTTTATGGTAGCTGGAAGCTTAGGGACACCCGGAGCACGGGGTTGCATCCCTGACCATCTTGGTTGATAGAGGATAGGTCCAATCAATGGCTATGAACTTATCTAATTTTTTTTTAACCCAGTTATACTTTTGGTCTTCACGACATCCCCTGGCAATGAGTTCCACAGGTCGACTCTGTGTTGTGTGAAGAAGTACTTTCTTTTGTTTGTTGTAAACTTGAACTGCCTATTGATTTCTATGGGTGACCTTTAGTTTTTGTGTTATTTGAAGGGGTAAATAATACTTCCCTATTCACTTTCTTCACACCATTCATGATTGTATAGACCACTATCATATCCCCCACTCCCTGAGTTGGCTCTTTTCTAAGATGAAAAGTCCCAGTCTTTTTAATCTCTTCTCATTTGTAACCTAATAATTTCCATTGCCCTTGTCTGCACCTTTTCCAATTTTAATATATCTTTTTTGAGATAAGGTGACCAGATCTGCATGAAGTATTCAAAGTGTGGGAGAACCATTGATTTGTATAGTGTCGTTATGATATCTTCTGTTTTATTATCTATCCATTTCCTAAAGATTTCTAACATTCTGTTAGCTTTTTTGACTGTTGTGCACATTGCATGGATGATTTCAAAGAACTATCCACAATAACTCCAAGATCTCTTTTTTGAGTGGTAACAGCTAATTTTGAACCCGTCACTTTGTATGTATAGCTGGGATTATTTTTTCCAAATGTGTATTACTTTGCACGTATCAACATTGAATTTCATCCGCCATTTTGTTACCCCATCAGCCATTTAGCGAGATTCCTTTATAATTCTTCGAAGTCTGCCCTGGACTTAATTATCTGGAGTAATTTTGTATTGTCTGCAAACTTTGCCCTCTGACAGTTCATCCGCTTTTTTTAAATTATTGATGAATATGTTGAACAGCACAAGTCCCAATACAGATCCTTGGGGTACCCAACTATTCACCTCTCTCCATTGTGAAAACTGACTATTTATTCCTACCCTTTGTTTCTTGTCTTTTAACTAGTTACAGATCCATAAGAGTACCTTCCCTCTTACCCCAGACTGAGAATCTACTACTGAGAATTTGGCTGTCCTCTATCTTATTATTTACCTAAATATTTGCATATTGTCTTGAAGACTAACCCTTGAAAGTCCTGGCAACAAGGCAAACTACTGTCTCAAAGATTAGTTGGGTTTTCTTTTAATAACTAAGCAAGGAAATTAATTTATGGGCAGGTTTTTCCACCATTTTGGTCATTTAACACATGTTGTGAGGGCTGACTTTTTTTTTCTTCCTCACCTTTTCTGTGATGAAATCAAACAGTGCAGCTAATGTTACACTAACCTGGCAAAATCTGGGCTGTAGGGAGGGATAAGGGATTATGCTTATTATAGTGGGATCTAAATGAAGGTTCCAACTTTGAATCTGTGTGTGAGGGATTTGACTGCTGTGCGTAGGCCTAAATGAGTAGTAAGTGATTTTGTCCAAAGAATTAATATGCCTAATTCAACTGCTTTTTTTAATCAGCACACAAACCTATAAAACTCTCAAAATGGTTTACTTTATTTTGCTGAAAAGTAGGAGGTAGAGAGGAAGACAGTAAAAAGAGGTGTGAGTATGTAGGGTCACGACTGATTTTGTAGACATGTAGCGGCAGGTTTATTGATTCTGACTCATGAAGTATGAAGTTATAGATGTGTGCCATGTTAGAAAGCCAGCTAAAACACTTATATAATGTCATGCACTGTCCAAGCACAGGTCAATTAGACTCTTGCTTTATATCTCTTGGCTGTTTATGATACATTGTAGACATGATTTAGCAGCTGGATCAACCAGCCAGCTTTTCTATTTTACTAACAAAATATATTGTGCATGCTGCAGAAATGGGGACAAAGGAGGCAAATGCAATTATTTTAACACAGAAATAGGTAGGCTGAGGACACTGGGATTTCATATTTTAAAACATCTTAATTAAAATAAAAAATGTGGTAGTGATGAAAAGTGCTAGTTTGTCAGCCCTGAATGAGAAAGCTAGTGTACTTGTAATTGCGAGTCTTAAAAGTGACTACCTGCACAGATCAGCACTCTCAGGATCTGGGCATTCCTTACATTCATCTGCTAGCTCAAACCCTGCAGGAAGGTTGTGCCCTCACAGATTTACATGTTCAGAAGTGAATTCAAAGAAAGACTTAACATATGAAGCTCCTTATATGATGGATAAGGCATTAGGGCATCTCATTGACTGTTCTTGTAGATGTGATTGTCAACAAGAAAACTGTCCTCAAGGACAAGAGACTTAAACATGATGTGCAAGAGGTTTAAATAGAGTTTCTATCACCTTTGTCAGAACCAAATGCAGGTCCCATCAAAATGGAGGCTCTCAAATGTGTGGAGCGAGAATGTTCCAGAAATATTTTAGCAATTGGATGAGTGAAGACTGAGTGTACTGGGGGCATATGATTCATCTGTCTGATGAATTCTATGCTTAAAGACAACCTTGAGTTTTTGCAGGCCAGCAAATAGTGTGACATAACATGGACTGTAGGAGAAAAAGGAAGTACATCTTTAGCAGATATCCATACAAAAATATTTTCCATTTCAAAACATAAGCTTTCCTTGGAGAAACCCAGAAACTCTACAGTAGGCTTCTGTGAAATTTCTCAGAGCCGTCTAAATGAGAACTCAGAAAAATTTACAATCCAGGCTTCATCACGCTGAGATTATTATTTATTTGCATTATAGCTGCATTTATAGGCCTCCTGTGAGATTATGACCCCATTGTGTTAAAATTTCTGCATATGCAGAGTAAGACACGAAAAGATTATAAACTAAATAGAAAAAAAAAAAAAGAGCGAGAGAAAGATATTATCCCTATTTTACCGATGAGGAACTGAAGCACAGAGAGATTAAGAGATTTGCCCAACATCTCACAGGAAATGTGTAGCAGGACCAGGAATTAGACTCATATTTTCTGCATCCCAATCCAGGGCCTTAATCAAAAGACCATCTTGCCTCTCAGTCTGTTTGTTTTTTCCCTCACCTGAAAATTATCAAAGTAACTATGGAGCCTTTCAGAGACCATTCATGTTGAGTGCTGCATCTGAATTGCTATAGTCGATGCCTGACTCTTGATCACCACTCTTAAAGTTCAATCACCTCTTGACACAGAAATCATGAGCAAATTCAATTTGTTGTGTTCAGTTATACTGCAGTGGGATTTTACATTAGTATTTTTGCTTCACAGTTTTCAATGTGAAGAAAATTACTTAAAGGGCAAGCAAATTGCTGTCCATTCTAGTATTCATGTGTAGTACCTCACACATATCTGAGGTGTCTAAAGTTCAACATAATCCCTTTTGATAGAGGACAACAAGCAAAAAGTATTTCCTCACAGACATTTGTCTGGAATTGAATATCAAGGGGTCCTGTGCATCTTGCGGCATGGTTACTAGAGATGTGATGTTGTCTAGCTGGGGACAATAGATATTCCTTAGCCACTTCTGGAGAGATTTTAATCTGAGTCTGGCAGATGGAGTGTAGGAGGCCACAACCCCTCGAAACATAGTTAGTATTGGGATCTAGCCAGATACTTGTCCCTTGAATTTCCTGCCATGTGTCTTGAAGTTAACATAGATGAGAATTAAGAAGTTCCTTGCTCCCAACCTGATGTTCAACTCACTAGACCACACTTCCTCCCTAAAAGAGCAGTTTCTATTTCACTTGGCATTCCCTTTCAATGGGTTTGCAGCTTGATAAGACCCTTCTGCATGTTCAGTGCCATAAACATTTTATTAGTCATTTATTGAAAAAAATAGTCTTGCCAAGCCTCCCAATTTTCACTATTCTCTGATATGGCTGAAAGTGTACTTTTACCACTGCAATTTGAACAAGTCTCTATTATGACGCTGTGATGAAATAGGAATTTTCTGTTATATTTTTGATTCCTATGCATGCCTCAGTTTCCCTCTGTACTTTGCATTGCTACACAGTAGGGGGGAAAGGCTTACAATTACTCCTGGAGCAGAGCAAAATTCCCAAGGAGTTTGTGTCATTTAGCTGTCTGCAGTGGAATGGCTGAAACTGATCTGAATCCAAAGAGACAGTGGGAACCTCAGTGGCCAGGGCATTCACACCTAATCATCAACAACAAAGAGGAAGGTGATTTCCCCCCATGGGTGCTGGGGCTGGAGCACCCAGGAAAAAATATAGTGGGTGTTCAGCACCCACCAGCCACAGCTGATCGGCAGTGCCACCAAACAGCTGTTTGGCGGCTCGGGGAGGGTGGAGAGCAAAGAACAGTGGGAGGGCAGGGGCATCAGGGAGGGGGCAGAGTGGGGGTGGGAAGAGCTGGAGCGAGGGCAGGGCCTTGAGGGAAGGGGCAGAATGGGGGCGGGGCCTCAGGGTGGAGCAGGGGTGGAGCACCCCCGGGGAAAATTGAAAGTCAGCGCCTATGTTTCCCCCCATCTCTATACAGGGAAGCAGAGCACAGGCCCCATCTGGAGAACAAAGGGGAAAGGTTTCAGGTGGATGGGATAAGCGCTCTCTTTGGAGAAACACAGTGCTCCCACCTTGGACTGACAGAGTCAGAAACAGAGAGTGTGACAGAGTCCCCAACAGCGTGGCCGGGTGGAATGTTGGCTTGGCCAGAATGGACTGTGTCTTAACCTTTATATCTCTGTATTAACCTAAGGACTTTCCAATGCTGAGTTCTAACTGACTAATAAACCCTATTCTGTTTTGAAAAGGCTGCCTGGTGTCACTGCAAATACTTGCTGAGGTGCATTGGTCCCTGAAGAATGGAAAAGTCTCTGACCAGGAGTCTATTTCTATTGGGCGCACTGGACAGAACTCGGAGTGTGAAGCAGGAGCTCTAGAGCTCAGAGGTTCAGCCTCAGAGGTTTTGATGTTGCATGGCCCACCCTTATGGAAGAGTGAGACCCCTTGGAGATCTGCAGCAGAGAAGAGGTTCCACCAAGGGACTGTTTAAAAGCTTGGGGGTATCAAAGATCCTGTGGATCTGTGACGGGTGCATATATAGAAGTAAAACCAGCACTCTTGTATAGTGTTCTACAAGACAATCATTGCTCATTGTGCCAGTACCTACCCACTAACTACAAGAATATACATTCATGGATAAAAAGACACCATATTGCACTCCTGGGGGGAAAAAGAACTTGGTTGACAAACATTTTAGTAAGAACAATGTTTTTAGAATTACAGTCTCCCATTGCAAAAGAAAGCAAAAAACAATATTACATGTAGTCAATTAAGAATTCATGAACAGCTAAAAACATAAATTTTATTTATTTGCTAGGAGCCAAGGTCTGACATTTTGCTACCTCTGTCATTTAACTGAATAATATTAATCTTATTCCCTCCCCCCAACAAACAAATTGATAATTAAATGTCAAGGTAATGATGCGAGACAAGATAGAAACAGAATTACCATTATAGGTGCAAATTGGAAGCTCGATCCTGCATTTCTATTTCATACCAAAATCCCATGATCAAATTCCCATTGAATTCAATAGGATTTTGGGATGCACAAGGAATGCTAGATGAAGCACTTGCTGGGGAGTTGGTAAATACCAATCAATAACACTTTATTACCACTTGGGCCTGATTCTCAGGTAGTGTAAATCAGCATAGTTCAACTGAGGTAAATGAAACAACACTGATTTATAGCAGCTTAGAATTTGAACCTATCACCATGGTATGTAAGCAAATGGGCTACACTCAGACTTACACTGTGTTCCTTTGCAAAGGTGTGAGAAGGAGTAAGAATTCCCCTTATATTCATTCACAGGCTAAACTGTCCTTGGGGCAAGGTGCGAAAGTGAGGCTGCTTTCCTATTTACTCCTCCCCAGAGCACCTGGAAGAGTGGACAGGGAAGACTGGGGAGTGGGTTGTGCCCTGGCTGTCTTCTCTCCTCCCTGGCCAGAATAGCAGAGCCAGCAAGCAGTTGCAGAATAGGTATTTACTGCTGCTATAGGCCAGGAATAAATTACTACCTCTCCTGGAGCAAGAAGGAAGCAGGAAAAGAATTGTGATTCTGTGTCTCAATGCCACTGAGGCTACTTAAGGAGCAGGGCAGCTTACATCCTACCCCTTACTCAGGGTTGTGACTAAAGTCAAAATCTAGCCTTTTGTAATTTTGCATAGTTCTCATCAGCTAACATCACTTACGAAAACAACGAAGAGTCCTTGTGGCACCTTAGAGACTAACAAATTTATTTGGGCATAAGTTTTCGTAGGCTAGAACCCACTTCATCAGATGCATGGAGTGGAAAATGCAAGAGCAGGTATAAACAGATGTGATTTGCCTTACCAAATGTGAGGTCAGTCTAACGAGACAATTCAATTGACAGCAGGATACCAAGGGAGGAAAAATAATTTTTGAAGTGGTAATGAGAGTGGCCCATTTCAGACAGTTGACAAGAAGGTGTGAGTAACAGTAGGGGGAAATTAGTATTGGGGAAATTAGGTTTAGGTTTTGTAATGACCCAACAACTCCCAGTCTTTATTCAGGCCTAATCTGATGGTGTCCAGTTTGCAAATTAATTCCAGTTCTGCAGTTTCAAGTTGGAGTCTGGTTTTGAAGTTTTGTTGTTGAAGAATTGCCACTTTCAGGTCTGTTATTGAGTGACCAGGGAGATTGAAGTGTTTTCCTACTGGTTTTTGAATGTTATGATACCTGATGTCAGATTTGTGTCCATTTATTCTTTTGCATAGAGACTGTCCGATTTGGCCAATGTACATGGCAGAGGGGCATTGCTGGCACAAGATGGCACATTGGTAGATGGTGTGGCTGATGTGGCTAGGTCCTATGATGGTGTCCCTTGAATAGATATGTGGACAGAGTTGGCACTGGGATTTGTTGCAGGGATTGGTTCCTGGGTTGGTGTTTTTGTTGTGTGGTGTGTCGTTGCTGGTGAGTATTTGCTTCAGGTTGGGGGGCTGTCTGTAAGCGAGGACTGGCCTGTTCCCCAAGGTCTGTGAGAGTGAGGGATCATCCTTCAGGATAGGTTGTAGATCCTTGATGATGCGCTGGAGAGGTTTTAGTTGGAGGCTGTAGGTGATGGCTAGTGGCATTCTGTTACTTTCTTTATTGGGCCTGTCTTGTAGTAGGTGACTTCACCAGGTGGGTATTGTAGTTTTAAGAACGCTTGATAGAGATCCTGTAGGTGTTTGATCCTGATGGTGTCCACATATCTATTCAAGGGACCCCATCATAGGACCTACCACATCAGCCACACCATCAGGGGATCATTCACCTGCACATCTACCAATGTGATATATGCTATCATGTGCCAGCAATGCTCCTCTGCCATGTACATTGGCCAAACTGAACAGTCTCTATGCAAAAGAATAAATGGACACAAATCTGACATCAGGAATCATAACATTCAAAAACCAGTAGGAAAACATCTGATGAAGTGGGTTCTAGCCCACAAAAGCTTATGCCCAAATAAATTTGTTAATCTCTAAGGTGCCACAAGGACTCCTCGTTGTTTTTGCTGATACAGACTAACACGGCTACCCCTCTGAAACCTGTCACTTACAAAGAAACACAGACAAGACCTGGCTTTCAGAGAAATGTGGGGTTAATGCAGGGAAATTCTACTTCTTTTTTCTTTTATTAAAAAAATGGAATAAGTTAAACAAATGTACTGGACCAGATCCATATCTGGTGTAAATCAGGTCCACACCATTGACTTCTGTCAGCCGAGAATCTGGTCCAGTAAATGTAAGTGAAACAATATAATCTGATTTGCATGAAATGTTGCATGCACGTATGAACTGGGAAGCTGGTGTGTAGCACTTATATTCAGCTTTTTAATTACTTTCCTGTATTTCAGAGAACAATGTTTGTTCCCCGTATGGCTAATTTAAAAGTTCTCATGAGAGAGTAATGGATCAGATTCTGACAGGACAACCATGTTTATATGAACTACAGTACGACACTGAAGAAGAAGACGACAAAATAAACAAAACCTATTTAAAAATAAAAATACCTAACATTTCATCCTCAACGTTTTGTATATATATTTATTAATTTTTCTAAGACCACGCATCTGAGGCAAGGAAACATTTATCTCCATGTTACAGCTGAGGAAACTTAACCTCTCTAAGTGGATTTGCTCCATTTTATAGTGCAGTTAATTTCAGATCTGGGATTGGAACTTGGGAGTTGCTGACTCCTAGTTACCATGTCCTTCTCTAACCTAAATAGAGACTCTGCAACTAGCAACAGAGAAATATTATTCTCCCAGTCTCTCACTTTGTCACCATTTCTATCCCTCCCTCCCCAAAACCTTTCCCATTGCTTCTATTTTTAAAAGATTTGTTTTCAACTCTGCACTCACATCTGTAGAAAACATGATGTCTAAGTATTTTTCCTGTAGGGAGCTCACTAATGGTAAATTTAAGGTTAGCACTAAGATTTGTTTTACTACTTCTGTTATTCAAATAGGGAATTAAAGTGTTACATTAGGCCATAAATCCTGTGGGGTGAAGGACCAGGAAGTACAACAAAATTATCTTTTCTTAGGCTTGAATAGACCAGTTTTTGCCCTCTTCCCCAACAGAGAATGTCAAAAGCATGCAAGCAAAAGGAAATCAAATAAAGAAAGAAAACAATTTTTTATTCTTAAAATAAGCAGCCACAACATTAGAACTTGGATTAGTAACAGGGAGTTGTTTATTGGCCTTATTGGTCCCACAGTCAAAGTTCCGGGTGAAATGAGAGATCTAATTGCAAACGTAATGTGTTCAGTTTATACTTTTATTCACCCAAACCCCAAAATTGGCTTCTCCAGTCAAAGCTTTGAAGATTTTCCTCTCATAAAACATGATACAAGAAGCAGGAAGAGGAAAAATATAGCTCAACAGGTTTCATTAACAGTGCCCATATACCTGAGAAGTATCTTGAAGTCTGGATGTGTTTATGAATAATCTTTAACTACAGAATCAACTTTGGGACACTTAAAAAGACACATAAAAGATACCGCATCACACCAAAATGAACAGGTAACATGCTGGGCATGATCATTCCTTTGTTCTGTCCTCATTCTTTGACCTTACTGAGCTTTTGACTGCTTGTGTGGGCGACTAATCTAGAGTTTAAGATTAAACTAAAATGCAACAGATAATGAGCCAACAGCAGTCTTTATCTGAAAACATGCATTCAGCATTCAAGAAGAGGAGATGAAATTTAACAGCAGGGAACTGGATTAAGGCCAAGATAATATACAGTATAAAAAAACCCCATATCCCATCTACTGGCATCAGGCAGTTTTTTTCTTCTCGTGCCAATTATGATGGTGCAGACATATGCAACACACTTATTCTAATCACGTAGGGATGGATTGTGGCACAGCCTACAAAGGGGCAAAAGGTGGAGTAGACACTCCCCCCCCTTTACATCCCTCTTTGGCCTCCCTGCATTTCTGCTGCAGGAGTGTAGTAGAAAGCAGGAGCTGTGCACCTAGCACTTCCCTCACAAACACGCTTAATGCTGCTCCTTATGCAGATTAGTTATAAATAGACAATATAGTAATTAAACTATACACTTAGGGCCAGAGCCTCAGTTAGCATAAATTGGTGTACGCTATTTCACACTTGATGAGTAAATAAAAAATGTTATAAGAAACTAGACTTTATCATATACATAAAAGTATGAGAAGTCGGGTTCTTATCTGATTTAAATTGGGATATTTTGGGGTGTGGCTAGGGAAAGGGGGCATGGCCAAGAGACTGAAACCTCTGGCTGAGCCCAGGCTGCTTGAATGGCCCACTAGGAGCACAGACAACCAGATATAAAAATGGGGATTAAGCTAATGTGAACTAAATCCACTTTACTTCAGAATGAGAGCGTCCACACAAGAGTTTACTGTGGTTTTACTAACATACTTTAATGTCACACCTTTAATTAATTAGCTTTTACTAACCTTCTTGAGCATCCCCATATAGACAAGCCCTAAGAGAAAAGCATTGCTTATTGCTGGAGCTCTCCAAAATCCGATGCATACAGCAATATCCAAGTGGAGGTGAAATG
Source organism: Emys orbicularis (assembly GCF_028017835.1). Taxonomy (NCBI): domain Eukaryota; kingdom Metazoa; phylum Chordata; order Testudines; family Emydidae; genus Emys; species Emys orbicularis. The sequence goes on along the minus strand of NC_088685.1, from coordinate 74,286,255 downwards.
ATGTGACAGTTCTGTGTGATATCTGATCAGACTTCACTTCCCTCATTTTTGCAACAGTTCCAAAGGTAAAGGCACAAAGGTCAGTGCCATTTCTCAATAACCAGAAGAGAGATCCATCTCTGCAGTCTGTGTCCAAGACAAGCCTGTCAGATGAAAAGAGGAATGATTCACACCCTTTTAGCTGATATTACAAGGGCTTGTTTTCCTCCATTTGAATGTCTGGTGATTGGTAAACAAGTTTTTGCGGTGCAGCATAGAATCCTTCAATGGATTCAGAGGTTATTTTGTTGGTATTAAGACAATGGTGAATAATGCCATCGTATGTCTGTGCTTTTTCACAGGCTCTTTTTTCCCTGTAAAGGGAAGCTCATGTTTTTTTTTTTTAAATTGGAACATGTTTTTTAACTCTGAATAGATCCTTTCTAAAGGAATCTGTCTAGTTCTTTAACTTTGAAACTAAGTTCATTAAATTGAATTGAGGTCTTTTCAATGACTGCAGATTGGAATAATTCATTTTTCTTTCAGAAAAGGCAAAAATGCTTTTCATCAAATGCATTTGCACATTAATATATTAACTACTAAATTGAATTCTGTGTTTCAAGCAATTCAACTCTCTAAGCTTGTCTTCATAATAATTTTCAGTGGCAATTTCCAGTCAAAAAAGGAGTAGGTCGACCACATTTTCATACAATCATGTGCCAAAATCAGCTACCGTTTAACTATGAGCTAAATAATAAGTGATTTGAAATGAAGGGGGAAAATGTTTCATTAATCAAAGACAGGTTTGCAGCGCTCAAAATCCAAACTAGGCAACATTCTTTAGTTTATATTTGCATTATATAAAGATATTAGAGTCAAGGACCAGAATATATTTTCCTCTTGTGGCGGAGAGTCAAATTTTCAAGAGCACTTATGTCCTATTGATTTTTAGTGGGAACTAGGCTCTTCAATAGAATTGGGTGGAAATGGTTTTCCTGTCGTTCAAAAATTTGAGATTTTGAAAATAAAAAATTCCATCCCGCATCAAGACAAAATCAACCTTTCTAAATTGTTCACAAAAAAAGCAAAGAGATCCACCCATCCTATCAGTAGGATAGAGAACTCAGCTGGGAAGTGGGAGACCTAGCTTCAAGTTCCCGCTTTTTTTTTTATTCAGAGCTAGGGCTTGAATCTGGGTCTCCCATGTGAGAGCCACAGGACTCTTGGCTATTCTGGACTCACCCTCCCCCCACACCTCCATGCACACCCACACTCTTTCCTGACAAAACTTTAGTTGATTGATATGTTCCTGAGAAAAGTTTTGGTTTCAACGAAAAAACTTGTCATGGAAAAATGCCGGCCAGCTCTAATTCTAACTTACTTTTGAAAATGTTGCCCTTGGTCTAAGAGTAAACATGCTTGATTACTAAGAAAAGTTACATGTCTCTATACACTGAGCTCCCTGGCAGTACTATAACTGTAGGACCATGAATGTGTATATGGCTATATTACAAACAGTAGAGGTATAACTTTAGTATCACAAAAATAAATTGCCATGCTAGATTTTTTCCTGTAAAAAGCCGCAACCCACTCACATAACATGATAAAAGGATATACAAAAAATACAAGGTATTGTCTCTGCTACATATATTATATAATGCTACATAGCCATTATATAATAAATTGTGCATTGAAAGGATTAAATGGCAACTGGGATGCATTCTCTATCAAATTATCCTTTCATTTTGTGGAAGGCAGAGTCTCCCTTAAGTCTGTATAAAACATTTACAGTGCCTAGGCACATTCTTTGTGTGCTACTGTATGTGGGAACAGGGCAAGGGATAAGTGAAGAGAGTGTTATAAATAAAATATTATGGGGCTTTATTGTAACTTTATAAGCCAGAGCATGCTCTCGTTCTCTTTGTATAAAGGCACTGCACCAGTGGCAATTCTTAGGTGCATTGGGCCTGCAGTGGATGGAACTAGGTCGAATTGGCTCTTTTTTGAAGTGCAGTATGCATTCCCCCCAGTGCCACAGTTTTCCAGTCTCTGAAAACACGGACAAGAATTTCCTCACTCACTCCTCTGGGCCTCCTTTGAACTGTACAATCAAGTGCCCCTTCCTGTTCTTAAAGGGACAGCTACCATTAACTAAAATATAACTATCTCTCCAACACACATTAAAACAACAACATCTATATTAACTGCTAAATACATTGTTTTAAAATATTAAACCATTTCAAGAATTACAATTATCTTGAAATAATTATAACAAGCATCAGGATTTCTGGATGCCTCCTGAGGGAATTCAAAGAAAAGATTTCTGTGTCTTGCTCACCTCTGCAGGGAGGGTCAGTATATGTCCTTATCTGACTTACAGTCACCGATGCCTTATTTCAACCCAAAAGTGCTTTGCAAAAATTGTACAAATGGAACAATTTAATCACCACAGAAATGGAGCTACCTTTGTGGTGTGTCAGTAACACTGCACAAGGGGACATGATGCAAAATTTCTCCATCTAGAAATTGTGATACAGTAGTTTAAACTTTCAGATGAATGAATCAGTTATGTTATTATGTTTACTTATAATCATAGTTTTTATAGTTAAAAATCCTTTTGACACACAATCCTTGTACTAGCAAGATTTTGGTCATAGGGCCTGATCCAAAGTCTACTAACTTCAATGCAGTTTGGATCACGGCCATAGTGCAATGGGAATAGGTTAATGAATATAGAGTAAGCCCATTCAAAGAGGCATTAGAAGTTTCAGTTTGACAATGGATGGAATTTTCATATGACAATACTGTACTAATTTTTACACATACTTATTCACACACTTTACAAGTTTTTGTTTGTTTTTTTAACACCCAATGTTAAATCTGACGAAATTCAGCAAATGTAAGGTCCCATACTAAACCCTTTATGCAGAATCAGGACCACTAAGAAAATAAATACAAATCAAAACATGGCCTACAAGTACTACAAGTAGAAACATGAATATTTTATAACTGTCTGAATAATTCTGTGAATGACCAAAATACATGTGTATCTAGCACCCTGCCCTATTGTTACATCACAGAGTGATATTGTACTTCTAGGAATAACATGCTGTAGATTTAGGAACTAGAATTTTCAATGCAGTAGTGTCAGCTGTAGAATAACTCTTTCTCATTAGCAGTACATGCTCAGGAAGAATACATATCATGCATGCAGGCAAAGCTGTATTGGAATATTCACCAAGGCCTGAACCAATAAAAGACCAGTCAAATGCTTGAAGTTATACACATGCTCATGTGCTTTCCTGGATTGAGGTCCTAACTTGCTGGGTGATTTGGAGGTATTGGGATATTTAAAAGACCTGGCAGCTAATTTAAAAAGAAAACTCTTACTACAGTGAACAATTCAGTCATTCTCAAATTACAGTGAACTGATGTCATGTTCTTACTTTTCTTTGATGCAACACAAATTCTTGTGGGAGTTGGTTGCATTTTTTCCTTATCCAGAGTCATACATACAGAAAAAACATATTTTGCAAGAAAATATTGGGAGTCTTTTAAAATATGTATGTATTAAAGTTATTACTGGGCTGATGCATCTCTTTCTAGTCTGATATATCAGTGTCTAACTTTGTGAAGGGCCAGTTGATATATTACCCAAAGAAAGAGATTATCACAAAGATTTGTCAGTGCAGAATGCATATCCCTCTCAAGAAACGTCTCTAGCTTTTCTTCCTGCCCAATTTTTTTTTTTTTTTTGGTGTTCTCCCAGCATTAAATATATCCTAAAAGAATGGGTCACTTTTTTCACCAGCAAATGACCGATTTATAAACAGAACTGTGTGGGAAATGGTTTTCCTGTCCGTTCAGAGTTTGAGATTTTAACATTTTCCTCATCCCAAACTGAGACAAAAATTTTGAAAATATTCATGAATTGATAACCCCCTACGTTGGGATTTCATCAATCACATTATTTCAATAATTTCAAAATATTTCACTTGAATATTGACCTTTATATTTTACCTTTTTGGGGTATAAATAACTAAAATTTCAAAATGAAAAATTGCTTGAAATGGCAAAACAAACTTTTCAGTCTGAAAATGCCCAAAGGGGATATTTTAACAATGTCAGAACTTTTTTTTCTCCCCAGATATTTTTCAAATCAGGAGAGTCATCAAAACTGACTCTTTCCCATGAAAAGTTTGGGTTTCAATGAATCAGCATTTTCCAATGGAAAAAACATTTTGTCTGAAAATTTCCTACCAGTTCTTTTTTTTAAATACTCAGATCTATGAAGCCAATGAACTCTGAAATAATGACACATACTCTAACTAAAGGCAGAATCCTGCTTCCAGTGAAGCCAATAACAATAACTGTGATTGATTTAAGTGAGGAATGATCAAGCCCTAAATCCAGGATGACAGAGTTCCACACAAAAACTGTTTTCCTTGGTCTAATAAAATAGACTACTTAGTAATAGATTCTGCTACTAATACTTCTATTGAGAAGCACCTTATTCCATGAATGAGACCATTGATTTTAATGGGATCACTCATGGAGTATTGCAGTAATCATTGTGAATAAGAATATCAGAATCTGGCCTTTTGTTTCTGCAAATACCTTTAGACAGACAGATAAGATTCCATCCTGTCTAGCTATTCAGATTTCCTTACAGTTTGTTTAGTGCTCTATTGTGTTGTGGATTTCCTGTGTGTGGCTTTAATTATTATGAGTAATAGAGGGATTTATGCAGGTGCACATTGGTGTTGGCTGTGTGTGTAGAAGGGCATGTGTTTGCATAAGGGCTGGACCAACTTATATTCCATTAACATTTCAGTGGGGCATGTGAGAACCTTGCTTTTTCATTGTCTAATGTAGCACTGTCCCCACAAGAAGATTAAGACAAAGATTTCTTATTTAGCAACATTAAAAGTGAATATCATTTTATACTCAAACTAGCATTGGACATCACGTATTCTGGTAAACAGCTGGCATACCCCTGGACTGCACATCTGGTAGGTGTGGATAGAATTCATTAGAATAAGTCTTCCATAAATAATGTGCCAAAGCCTTGATATAACAAGTGCTTAAGCCTGATGGCAGCCATTTACTCTTTGCCAGTTCAAATGTACTTCCTTCCAGGGCTGGAATTCATCCATACTCGCACTTGAAATACTGGAAATGAGATCAGTATATTTTGGAGATGAAAGTTACAGAGTATGGGTCAGATCCAGTGCTGACATAAATTGAAGACACTCCACTGAAGTCAATAGATGTACCCAAACTTATATGAGTTGAGGAACTGGCCTATGTACTTTAACTTTTTTCTAGCCCATGATTTTTGTGTGTGTGTCAATAGAACTCTCTTGATTTATACTATCTGAATTTGTCAATTCATTTGTGCAGTGATGACCATGGATCAGAAGTAGCAGAGAAACATGTAGCTGTATGTTGTCAACTGTCGTCCATGTATGAGACATAAGCAGGACACAACACTTCTGGCAATGCCTCTACAGGAGAGAGGAAGGAAACATGTCACATTACTTCGTAGTGTACCCTTAAGTCAATGCCCCGACAAGCGATATCCCTTCAAACAAAATCCTCAGAAGAAATGCCAAACAGACAACAGAGGAAGAACCTATCTGTTATCATCAGTTCCAGCCCAGTATGATTAGCAGGAAGCAGTCATATTATTCCTCTGGTCCCTCACCCCAGATGCTGAGAAGTGGTTGGCATTTTTCCCTTGATAGGACATGTAAGCAACTGTTTATCACTTGGTCTATTTTCAGATATTATAAAGTGTTCAGCTGAAGTGCTGACAAGAAGTTGGTGTATTTAAAAGTGACCAGGAGGCTACTGAAGGAGAATTGTTAACTGTTGCTTCTGATTCAGAAGAAGGCTTAATTTACTGTATGGCCAAAAGAAAGTTTCCCTTCAAGCCTCAACAATTCTTTTATTTATATATTATTTAAAGCATGCTGCCTTTGCTCTAAAACTATGTTCTCTTATGCTTCCTTACATATAAATATTAGCTTCTAGGTACTATTCAGTTCCCTCTATAATTGCCCTGTCAATAAGAAAAGATTTATACTATTCAGTACTTGGCTCCCAATGAGGGCACTATGAAGAGGCTGCACAAACACATATAATACATATGGAAAGAGCACCTCTTTATATCTCTGGGAAACATTTTCAGAAGTGCTGAAATCATTTAGGAGCCAGTAATTTGGCTTTTAAGGCATTTAGGCTCTTTTGAAAAGTTTACAGCACAATCGTAAGAGAAGTATTTTGTGTCTCAAATGAAGTACTTACATTAGATTTTATATTATATACAATCAATGATAAAGGTCTGACCCAACTGTTTGTTCTTCTAAATACATTGTATATTATCTCTCTCTTTCTGCAGGGCAATATCTTTTTATGCCTCCATGCCCTATCCAGCTACATCTGATCAGGACCTCCTGTGTAAGTGAACTATAAAGCATAAAAATGTTGCACTGCATTACACCTTCAAACTAGCTAAAGATAGCTTCAAAGATATTTTCCCTAATTTGTTTTTTATTCTGCTCATACTTTCTGTTAAAAAGATCAGTTCCCAATTCCCCTCTTTATTCCAGAGGACTATTCATGGGGAGGAGAGGGACAGTGACCTTGCTCACCCTGTAATCACGTTCAGCTACATCTATAAGATGAAAGGATAAATAAATAAAGATGTCCTATCTCCTAGAACTGGAAGGGACCTTAAAAGGTCATTGAGTCCAGCCCCCTGCCTTCATTAGCAGGACCAAGTACTGATTTTGCCTCAGATTCCTAAGTGGCCCCCTCAAGGATTGATCTCACAATCCTGGGTTTAGCAGGCCAATGCTCAAACCATTGAACTATCCCTCCCCTGATCAGGGCTCCATGCTCATGTTATTAGATTTATCAGCTGCTTGAATGTACACAAAATGGAGTAACCTTTCCATAGAACAGAATGGGGACTCCAGCAGCTTACACCACAGAATGTGTTGGATCAACATATCTGCACTTATCCACAGAAAAGATGCAACAGAAGTGTCAGGTTCCTCTTACAATCCAGCCAGCATGCCTCAAACCTGACCCAAAGGGACCATGTCAAAGAATCAGCAGGAGGCTCAGTCTTCATGAACATCCATTTCTTGTTAGCCCCAGTGTCAGTGAAAATAAGCATATTAATAGTGATCCCGACACTTGCCCTTAACTGGACAGAGTCAATCAATCCGTTTCATTTATGACATGCACCCATGAAAAGTTTGGGTCTCTACCAGTCTGGATGTGATTTTATCTGATGAAAAAGAGAGCAATTCTTTGCCACATTATTAGACACCTGAATCATTGAGGCCATTTAATTAAGACAAAAAAACTGTTGCAAGTTATACTTCTAAATTTAGGCACCAATGACAACGATCATGTTGTAATAACATAGATGAACCCATTATTTGAATGTAACAATGTATAGGATCTCTCCTCGGAGTATCAGCTCCATTTCTTGTTTAGTAAAGCTGAAAAAATGAAACAAATCAAAACAAAAACTACTTGTCAAAGAACTGCTGTAAGATTTGAAATAACTGACTTCCAACTGAGACATGCATAGGAACAACTATTAGTTTGGTGAATGGAAGACTTCCTTTTTGACTCACTTGGTAAACCTGCTTTCTATATACCCTAAGGATTCTGATTCAATGACCAGCTGAATGCACACACAGCAAGTTCACTTACCAGATTTAATCTGTCAGATGTGAACAGCTATCATATCCATCTGTGGGACATTCTCAAACGGTGCAGGGATCACAACCTGAGATTCCTTGTGGGTTTCCAGGATTATAGGTCCCACAAGCACACAATGAATCCAGGTAATTTGGCAGACAAGTTTATAGCAAGAAATATTGCAGGATTTCTGACTGAGCAAGTGATTTATATCTCAGTATTTATATTTACCTTTAGCAACTGGAAAATCAGTAGGTTTTGGTGTCACTTCTGTTGTGTTGTGTTATCCATAAGAGCCTTTGTTGACACCATTCCTTTGACGATCTCTGGTGTTTTTGTCATAAAGAAAACCCAGTCACTCCCTTGTGTTGCTAAATTAATTCATGCAGCATGTATCAAACAGATTTTCCCTTGCATCATTTCCATCGGATCTGACTGCTGAATTCTTCAAAACATCTTGTCAACTTTAAACTTTTACTATGGGGATGAATATGCATATTGATATTAATTTAGAATTGGAATTCAGATGGATGAATATTTGCTTAATTTTCATGTCTTCAGATTTGGAGTTAGCCCATATTTTTGTTAAAGGTGAGTCATTAAAGTTTTGTTTTATTTAAACCGTTTAAGGCCCCAGATCAGTGGCAGAATATACGGTATGTGCAGACAAAAAAAAAAAATCTTAAAAACAGCTTAGTTTGGAGTTAAGGATTCTAGTTTTCCTCCAACAGCTGATGACATCCCAGACATCTCAAATACAGCCCACAACGACAGAAGGAAACCTGGACTGCTGTAGATAATTGTGCAGGGAAAAAATTGATTTAAAAGCCACTGTGTTTTTAACTGTAACTGAAGCCAAATTTTGAAAAGCAGCCCTGATTTTTGCAGGTGCAATACATGGCATTTAGACATCTAAATACTGTACTTTCAGGCACACCCATTTAAATGCTACGAGATGCTTGAAATTAATTGCAAGCCAATAATAAATAAATAATAATAAAGAATACCCCCAGGCAAAACAAGGGCACGTCTACATTCCCCTTTTAAAAACCAGGGCCATTGTATTTTAATCTACAAATACATCCTGTTAATTATTTGTGATCTTTACTGGGTTTTTCTTTTAGAACTTTTCAGTTCACCCTAAAAGTCTTGAACAATGAGATAAAGTTACACCTGTGGGGAACTGTTCCCCAGAGTTGAGAGTTTTGTTCAGAAAGCCCTTCAAAACTTGCAGTCTTCATATGCCAACTGTGAAGAATGATTTTATGGAGATAGCATGCTTGAATGAATACTGAGAGATAGAAGACTCAGATTCTATTCCAGGCTCTGTCACTAGCCTACTGGTTGATGTGGGGCAGATCCGTGCCTCAGTTTCCCCATCTGTAAAATGAGGATAATGATACCTTCTTTCAAATGTGATTGGAGATTTATTTATGAAAAGTGCTAAGGATAATTTTTAATACAATTGCTGAAAATTAGTCCATAGAAAAATAAAATTATCTCAAATTCAGGGACAAACAAAACTGTGGTTTATTTTCATCCTCAGGTCTAACCTGTTGTGCAGAATTAGTCACTGGTTACAGGGATGTCTGTTCTAGGGTCCTAGCTTTAACCAGAATCACACTGGGAAAATGAAGTAAGTTCTGGATAAAAAGGACTTGCTCTAGATTACTATATTTATCTTTCATTGTTGCCCAATGTACATATAGGTGTAATTAGTGTCCACCACCGTAGGAAAGCAATCAGAGTTACAATCAGTTTTGTTTTTAATCATTCCTAGAAAGGACATACTCTCTATTGGCTAGGCCAGGGGACAGAGAATCAGGACTCTGATGTTCTATCCCTGGTCACTTTCTGCTGCTCAATTCTGTAAAGGGTTACTTTTCTGGTAGATTCTCCTATATTTTTGTTGGTCTTCCAAGAATTTTACTTGCTGAAATTCAGGCCTTGTCTTCACAACTGAACTGAACTGTTTGTAAATGAACCCAATTGTACTGAACCAGTTTAAGCACAAACCATTAATCACACATATACTAGCCTTGCTGTACTACTCTTGTTTGCTTGTTTTAAGCATTGCCCTGAATGTACGCTAAGCCTGTGCTAAACCATTTCAACTGCAGTGCCCTCTGGGTAACTGTCCCGCAATTCCTGGGTCAGTTCCCAGAAGTAGTGCATTCCGGGACATTTCAAAGGCCCACTTATGCACTGTTGGACAAAAGTGGGAGGATGAGTCAAACAGTTCCAATTTATCTTCATCAAAAATGTCACTAAACTGGTAAGAATGAACCAATTAAACTTTAACTAATGACTTAAACTGCGGAAAGGTAGACTGTTCTAAATAGTTATTAGAATATTTATAGGTGTTTGTGGAATTTTTGTGTGTGGATACAAAGTGTTCTACAAACCTTCTAGGGATTGTAACCATTTTAATTTCTCTAGTATATATTAGGTTCCTGTTGGATAAAGCAATTGCATATAAGCTAAAATGTACTGAGTGTGATTACGAAAAACCTGTGTTACCAAAATGAGTTCTCAAACAGTCGTATTAAACTGCCTGCTAACAAAAACATTAGGTCATATAAACTCTATACTTTAGTTTACATATATGTTACAGACTTGAAAAAGGAGTCACAAAAGCCAAACACAGCTCTGTCAGACAAGAATCTTATTCATTTTCATTGGCTTGATGTCCAGAATTTTTCCCCTTCTCTCATCCACCCTCAAGCAACACAAAGAGAAGGACAGGCTAATATTTATGTTACTTAGCCCCCTCAAACATCCCAAACAAAAATCCACCCACCCCGTGCAGACATTTTATAGAGCACAGCAGATGTCCAAACAGCTGACAGGACAGGAAAATGTTAACAGTAACAATGTAACAACAAGTCAAGCCAAATTTTCCTGGCCACAGTTTGCCCAGCAAGCAAGTTCAGGGAGTTAACAGCAAAACTGCTGCATATATTTAAACTTTGTGCTGTGGGTCATGTAAACATTCCTTTCATGGAAACTGTGCTGAGAATGTAGAATCTCTCTGACCCTGCTGTGTCTTCCCTATAAGGTTTATCATAATGCTGTGACATAACTACATATTGTATCTGTCAAAAAGATGGCATCTCGCTGTTTAAGAAATTCAGCTTGTGTTTATCAGTGGAATCTGAAGAAAAGGAATAGAGTGATCTTGTGCTATCTGAAACATTTTCCTTTATCTTGACATTTTCTTAAACAAAATATCATATGAAAGCTATCATAAACTACCATACCATAACTGTCCCTTTGTAATAAAAACATGTATTTAGTTGCACTGGCCCGTACAATTATGAGGAGATGGATGAGTCTCACATGCCTGTCAGGTGGAATACTAGTGCTCCCCCCAATAATCAATAAAATAAATGGTAGCCTTTTAATTGTCTGTCTCTGTTCAATGCTATTTTCTTATTTTGCAGAGAGAGAGAGAGAGAGAGAGAGAGAAGTTGGAGATTATAGTTTAAAATTCTAGTCATTTCATTGTTGTCCTAAAGCAATATGTCATTGTCAGGCACTTTATCTGTCAGTTGCACTCTTGCCTGTAGACAGCAATAGCCCTCTGGGAGATTTCATGGTGACTTTTTTTCTCTCTCTCTTTTTTTGCCAGGCTGCAGCAGGTGTGAAGTCGCCACAACTCTATTAGCTCTACCATGGCAATAAAAGCACATTATTATAATAGACTTGCCTGTCTACTCATTACTAAGGAAGCGACTTGCTTCGGGACTTGCCCTTTCTCTGTGTAAGGCCACACTTTCCTGCCAGGTCTCTTTCAGAAGAGGCCTCAAAAATGAAGACTTCAAACACTCAGCTGGAATCCAACTGCATTCCACTCTGCCATCCTCACAGACTGGACGTGAAAAGCAAGTCTTCTCTTATTTCAGTCCTGACAAAAGCAGAACAATGGATGGCTATTGGCAAAGTCTTCTTTTTTTTTTTTTTTTCCTGTTAAGAGCTATAAGCATTATCCCAGGAATCTCCATTCACACGAAGATAATGCACAGTCACTCTCTCCTTGTTTAGACTACAGCTCAGTCTAACTCAGACCACCTCTCATTTTCCTTCTTGCTTTTTAATCCAAGGCTTTACCTACTGAGCTACCCAAGAACCAAACAAACTAAATAGGAAGATAATTGTGGTAAGTCTAAGTGCATTGAAGCCTGAGACAAAGAGGTCTTGCCTTTTCCCCTCAGTTCCTAAGCTATATTTATGGGAAGGAACTTCCAAACAGACATGCTTAAGACCTTTGAATGAGCTTCTGGAGCCTGGAAGGGGTCAATGTATTCTGTGGAGAACCATCTATCCTCAAGAGCTGCATAGAGTTGCTCACAAAGCTTCTTAGCACCCTGCTTCTCAATGAGCTTCTGCACACTAGCATTCTTAATGTGCAATGTGTCTTTAGAAACTCAGTATATTACCATGAAAAAATTCCTTTCTATATTTTAAGTACTATTTAGCCCTTTGATTTGTGTGTTTTATTTTGATTTTAGGGTGAAAGATATGTTAAATAACAGAGAAATACACCCTCCCCTAAAGGCTACCTCTAACTGATTGCCAGAGAATGCTGAGATAGATTAGAGGGGAAACTGCATAATGAAGAGCTTTTGCACTGAGCAAAAATAATTCAAAGTTATACAAGAAGTAACTTACTTTTTTATATATATTCCCTTAGCTTTTAGTCAAACAAATGTCTCAAATAATATCACTGGCACTTACAGCTCTGAATCACCTTCTGCCAGATCCTAGGCTGCAGTCATAATAGCTAATGAGAAAACATTAAAAGGCTTGAAGTTTTGGTTCAGAAACTGAAAAGATTGGATATTTTTCAAATGATTTATCAGAACCCCTTCAGGTTTGCTCCCTTTCCCAGCTGACAGTTCCCCCTCTGTCCCCAGAGCCACTGCTCTGACTTCTGGCTTCCACCATCCCAATCTGACAGGATCACAGTGGGCCTGTGTTGGCACAGTGCTGGCACCTTGCTGTCTTCCAAAGGCTCTCAGAGAACATTTTTTGGTGCTTATCTGGACTGAAACTCCTAAACTTTTGATATCTGTTTTGAAGATTGCACACTATGAATGGAACACAGAAGCTGACAGAAGGAGAACGGCCTACCCTTCCTCCTAATCCCAACCCCAAACATTGTCCCAGCTTCCACAAGGAGTTCTTTCTCTATGTCGCTGTACTTGATAATATCCAGGTAAATCTAATATAGTGGGTTTGCTTCAGAAATAGATGATGTTCACAGATATTTGGATATTTTAATGGAACTGTACTCTTCTCTTTTTCTCTATTCGATTCAGATTCTTACGCAGCCATCATCAACATAGAATCTGAGCGCCTTCCATTAGCGCACTGAGCAATATCACTAGCATATATCATGTGTGGTTCTTTGTTTCCCCATCCCTCTCTCGAGAAATCATAGAATTACAGGACTGGAAGGGACCTCAAAAGGTTTGGTTCAGTCCCCTGCACTCATGGCAGGACTAAGTATTACCTAGACCATCTCTGACAGGCGTTTGTCTAACCTGCTCTTTAAAATCTCCAATGACAGAGCCATAACTCCCTAGGCAATTTATTCCAGTGCTTAACCACCCTGGCAGTTAGGAAGTTTTTCCTAATGTCCAACCTAAACCATCCTTTCTGCAGTTTAAGCCCATTGCTTCTTGTCCTATCCTCAGAGGTTAAAGAGAACAATTTTTCTCCCTCCTCCTTGTAACAACGTTTTATGAACTTGAAAAATGTTATCATGTCCCCTCTCAGTCTTCTCTTCTTCAGACTAAACAGACCCATTTTTTTCAATCTTCCCTCACAGGTCATGTTTTCTAAGTCTTTAATAATTTTTGTTGCTCTTCTCTGGATTTTCTCCAATTTGTCCACATCTTTCCTCAAATGTGGTGCCGAGAACTGGACACAGAACTCCAATTGAGGCCTAATCAGTGCAGAGTAGAGTGGAAGAATTACATCTCGTATCTTACTTACAACCCTTCTGCTAATACACCCCAGAATGTGTTTGCTTTTTTTGCAAAGTGTTACACTGTTGACTTATATTTAGCTTGTGATCCACTATGATCCCCAGATCCCTTTCCACAATACTTCATCCTGGGCAGTCATTTTCCATTTTGTATGTGTGCAAGTTACATGGGAATATTTTTTCTTTTATGAAGTATATTATACCTACACCATGCTATGCATTTGTATTAGCAAAGGAAAGGAAAGGTTGAAGAAGAGCATCTTGCAATTGGGACCAAAGTTTTGAAGTGGTTTTAGTTGATGTGGGACTTCATTCCACAGTATAAAAAAAATAAATATATGGAGATATACCTATCTCATAGAACTGGAAGGGAGCCTGAAAAGTCATCAAGTCCAGCCCCCTGCCTTCACTAGCAGGACCAAATACTGATTTTTGCCCCAGATCCCTAAGTGGCTGCTTTATGGATTGAACTCACAATCCTGGGTTTAACAGACCAATGCTCAAACCACTGAGCTATCCCTCCCCCCATAAGACCAGCCCCTGAGAAAGTTGTCTTCTGCACAGATGAGCTTTATCACTGCAGCAGACAGTTCTACTGAGCACAAGGAATGGAGTTGTCAAAAATGATCCTCGTCTGGGAGCTTAGGTGATTTTTTATCTACCCTGGATCTAGCCAATGTAAGACCTTGAAGATAAGGACTGAGGCCTTGAATTTTTACATGTATCCTATGGGAAGTCAGTGTAGAGAGTGAATGACAGGTCTAATGTAGCTTTAATTGCTGCCTTGCTCTGAACTAATTCATCCAGCTCTAGTTATAATCATATGCCTGCCACTGCAGTATGTAGCCACGGAAAGGAATATGGTGTCACCAACTCAACATTACAGGCCAAATTCAACTCTTATACCAGATTAAATTCTCAGTCATCAATAAAATTCTTCACGACTTTATAAGAGAGAAAAGATGAGATCCCTGTCATTACTCCAGAATACAGAAACAGGGGATGATGGACTGGGAAGGAAAGCAGAAAGCATTAGACACAAATATTATAGTTGTTTAGCAAATGGGATGTTCCAAATGATCACCATGTAATTTATGATGTCTCATGGCCCCATCTCACTGCTGTAGTTCACTATTTTGTAACAACAATTTCCTCATTCCCTTTCCCCCCCCCCCTTTAATGTAGGACCGGATCCTTAGCTGGTGCCTATTTACATCAGCAAAGCATATGCACTGTGAATTTAGTCCTTGTGAGAGAAGCTAAATTGAAAGTCCTGGAAACCAATTTCCTCTATTATAGAGCTAATAGAGCAGAGGCAGTACTCCTGACAGCGTGTTTCAACCCTGCTCTGGACAGTTCATCCTTCGTGGTTAGAGCGACTCTGTGCCCATTCAGTCTTTGACCTCTCTATTCACAATACCATCAAGTATGTCTATTGCACACTGTGATTTTGTCAATCTGAAAAAGAAAAAGGAAAAAAAAAACACGAGAAAATGCAATGTTCAGAAGTACTCATCTGGGCTCCTTCTAACAGTGTCTGTAAAATGGTTATCAGCCCAATCTGTGTTAGAGAAATAAGCTACCAACCCTACTGTTGCGCTGGCTTCCATCATTAAGGCAAGTGTTTATCAAAAGGATACCTCTCAACAAAGTTAGTGCTGACTAAAAAAGAAAGAGAAACCTACTTTTGAATAGAACTGGATGAATTTTGGGAGGAACAATTACTAATCTTTATTTGAATTTTTAAAACTTCATTCTGACAGCCTTTGGAAACCTTTGATTTCTGTAAATACTCTAGCAAAGGATTTTACTAAAACATTCAGTAAATTGCAGTTAAACACAGAAAACACAGTCCAAATTAACATCAAGAGTATTTACACTGAAATCTGGTTTTAAGAATTACACACATCCAAATGGGAAACAGAAAGATAGTATGTACATGTGTCCACTAAAAAAGAGCATGGACTTTCTGATGAGTAGACCTGGTCAAACTTTGTTGAATTTTGAATTTTTGATAACATTTAAATCATGTTCCAAAATTTGAAAAAGAAAAAAAAGCAAAAGAAAACCACAAACCAAACAAACAAACACACACACACACTTAAAAAAAACCCAACACAGACAAATTTTGGAAACATTTTGATAAGATTTTTAAAACAACATTTTCCCCTTGCTTTTTATTCAACGATAGAGCTAGTTGGGATGTTTCAAAAAGTGAAATAGCAACTGAAATTTGATTTGACTACTTTTGCTATTAGAGTTTGGTGAATAATAAAATATTAAATTAAAATGTTTTCATTTTAAAATGTGAAATTCGTCATATGAATTTCCCGACAAGTATGCACCTGAATTATTCATTGTGTTCTGCTTATGTTAGAAAGTCCATAGCACTGTTAGGAAACAAAGCAGCATGCAGGCACTTCACTGTTTGACTTCCATTAAAGCCAATAGGAGCCAAGAGGCTAAATCTCTGTGCAGCAACTTGAAAAAGCAGCAACCAGCATCAAAGAATAGCAAAAAGCATACTGCAAGCGGTAAAGGAAGGGAGCATTGGCTGTGTATGCATACCATTCTTTTGCATACTTTCCAAAGGCTAGATTGTGACATTAAGATCTACCCAGTGTTAAGTACAATCTATTGTTGTGCTGCACAGGAGGCAGATTATGAATCCCCAGCCACAGTTTTCTTCCCAATCTCACTGCTGTTTAGGGGTGAGTATACTGCAATGGGTCCTATATCTGTTGCAGTGTACACTCCCCAATATGCTGGCATGGCTACACTTCCAGGAACCCTGAGCAGGGCCGGCTCCAGGCACCAGCGCAGCAAGCAAGGGGCAGCATGTCCGGCTCTTCGGCGGCAATTCGGTGGCAGGTCCCTCAGTCCCTCTTGGAAGGAAGGACTTGCCGCTGAATTGCCGCCGAAGAATGAAGAGACGGTGGTAGAGCTGCTGCCGAAGTGCCGCCGATCGCTTTTTTTTTTTTCCCGCCGCTTGGGGTGGCAAAAACGCTGGAGCCAGCCCTGACCCTGCGGGAGGTGGTGTCAAGAATGTGCTCTCTTCCTGCCCACTCCAGCCATCCGCACCAGTGGGGACATAGCTGCTCTGCAGAGACTCCTAGTCCCTGCACTCTGGAACCAGAGGTATGACACAGTGCCTTACTTTTCCTTACTTTCTTGTATCTAGATGGGCAACAATCTGGCCGAGCAATATTAATAAATTGGTGGAAGGAATGATGGAAGTGAAACGGTGGCACTCTACTGTTATCTATTGCATATATCAGGGATCGGCAACCTTTGGCACGCAGCCCATCAGAGAGATCCGCTGGTGGGCCAGGACGGTTTGTTTACCTGCAGCGTCCGCAGGTTTGGCCAGTCACAGCTCCCACTGGCTGTGGTTCGCCATTCCAGACCAATGGGGGCTGCGGGAAGCGGCAGCCAGCACATCCCTTGGCCCACACCGCTTCCCGCAGCCCCCATTGGCCTGGAACAGCGAACTGTGGCCAGTGGGAGCCACGATTGGCTGAACTTGCGGACGCGGCAGGTAAACAAACCATCCCGGCCCGCCAGTGGATTTCCCTGATGGGTCGCGTGTCAAAGGTTGCTGATCCCTGGCATACATCATCACTGGAACAACATATACAGTGAAGCATTTCAGGCCAGTTTCTTTGATCCGGGTCTATATTTTCTCCCTACTATTATTCACTTTCTTCTGTTCACATTCTTTGCCATGCTTTAGTTGTGGTATTAATTACTGAGGCAATATTGGCCAAGGCCACCCCATTCTGTGAGAATTCTGATGGTATCTCAGACTTCTGATTTGGATTGGGTACAACCATCCTGAGGCAGCATGGTTTAGAGAATAAAGTACTATATTGGGGACACAGGAGATGTGGGCTCTATTCCTGGCTCTGACACTGACCTCCTCAGTGATCTTGGACAAGTCATTTCCCTGCTTTGTGCCTCAGTTTCCCAAGCTGTAATATGTTGATAATACTGCCCTCCTTTGTGAAGCACCTTGAAATCTACTGATGCTAAACCTGTCATTAATGAGCAGAGTGCCTAGAAAATTAGGTGAGCAAATTTTCAAAGCAATAAAACAAGGAACGAGGGTACATTTTAATTCATAAATAAATGATGACCTTTTAAAAAATCAACAAGCAATTAGTGCAGGCCTAAGAAATTTGAGAAATCAGCCTGGAGAGCTTGTCTGTTGCACCTCAAAAAGAATACATCTTCATTTCAGTGAAAGAACAGCCAAAGTATTATGAAAATGGGTCCAGTTAACACCTTTTTCACTTTAATATTGCTAACGGCCAATTCTTTCCCCTATGGTATGAGTAATGTGAAAATCTTAACGCATCATTTACTAGAGACCCTTGTGTCACACTTTGGGGTGCAATCCAGACCAGTGAGGATTTGTTTCACCTCTTACCCTGTAACTCTGAGTGCCTCACAATGCTTTGCTACTGTAGCTCTCTGCCTGGGATGTTCACAGTCAGCAGCAAACATGCCGGTCACGCCCTGAATGTCTGTGTGCTATGCAGCCAACCCTTGCTTAGCAACTCTCACCTCAGCAGCCTGTCTACAGCCCCAGTCTGGCTTCCACAAGCCTTAGTTACAGCCAGAAAGGGACCCCAACACACTCCCAGGCCTAAATTTCCCCCAACCTTGTGCTCTGCAATGTTCAACCCTTTCCTGGACCACCCAGAGAAATGATAAGGTCCGTTTGCTCCTCTAAAGACACAAAATGAACAGCATGCTACTTTAATTGGAGTTAAGTAACACTTTAATTCAAACTGAGCACTGTTAATTTAAATTCAAAGTAAAACAAGTTTATTAACAAAATAATATAGGATTTTAAGTGAGATCAAGTATAAGAGATGAAGTTAGAAAGGGTTACAAACATAAAAGTGAAAATACACATCTAAAAGTCTAAAACTTACTCGAGCCAGGTACAGGCTTTGTTCATCACGGCTTTTCTCACCTTCAGTCTTTCAGCAAGGTGGTAGCTGACCCTCCATATTCTCCCCTCCCCTTGCTAGTGTTTGCTAAAATGCAAATTGTTCCATTTCCCCTGCTGTCTTGATGGTTCTGTTTACTGTTTAGATGTATTGAGGTAAACCCACATTCCTTTGTTTAGGACCTATTTAATACCTTTATCTAGGCAAGGCTGTCTGGTCTTGAACATTTTCTAGTAATGTCATACAGGGGGATTTCATAACTTTACATATAATGTTGCTACACACATTTCACCATGATATTGTTGACCAGTGAGCTATTCATTTTTAAATGATACCTCACAAGGCATATTTTGTAGATTATCACAATACTGTGTAGGATGTGAATACCTGGGTGCTTTGGGTAACACTTTGTTCCTTTACCTATGACTATACAGAAGGTTACTATGCCATGGAAGACTACAGAAGATTGTGGATCTGACTTTTGACCCAAATTAAGCTATGCATCACAATGGTCAAATAGACTGGCAGTATATTTTGTTCACTTGCCAGGGTTGGCTAGTTCAGGGTCACCCACTGGCATGAGTCCAAAAGCTGCTTTGCCTAGCGGCTATCGTTTGGGGTAGTGTTGCCTACTGGCCAGGGGGAACCCATGCCCACCTACTTCACTGGGTTCTGAAGCAGGGCCTTTCAAATCAGTAGCCCTTGCACAGGGCTCAGGGCGGGATACCCCTTAGCATGCTCCCTGGATCGCTTCCTATCTTTGTTCCAGTCCCTATGACACTATCATGGGTTGGGCTTGAGATCCCTCCTGTTCCCCTCTGAGTGAGTCATGACCTTTGGCTCCTGCAGTCTATGGACTTCTAGTAGCGTGGCTATAAGGCTCGGTCCTGGCTGTGTGGAGCTCTGGTGGCTTCCCGGCAGGAGGCTGCTTCACCCGACTGCTCTCCTCCTCGGTCAGCCCAGACTGAATTGAGTTGCTTCCTTTGTAAATGCTCCTTCCACTGGGAGTATGCCCAGCAGAGGCAAGGGGGCATGGTATCTTGGGCCCAGAGCTGCTCTTTACCCCTTGCCTCACCAGTATGCTGTTGATACACCCTGTCACACCACTTCCAAAATACCCTCCCTCAAGTGGCTGCTAAGAAGGGTCTGTGAAGAAGTCACGGAAATGAGGATCTCCACTCCCTTGCAGAGTGTGGCCAAATATTGCCGGCAGGAAATCTAGATACTCTAATCTGCCTTTGTAAAGAGGAAAGATTGTGCCATTTACATTCAAGTCCTTTTACATGCTTGTTTCTTCAATTAGGATTGAATTTTGCATGTTCCCATCACATTAGGTCATAGAGACTTCTTTACTTATTAAAATTAAATTTCTTTTAAACAACGTTCTTTGGGATGAAGTGATTATTTTTCTTAGTTATAAGGGTAGCTTTAATAAATGCAGCAATCCCTAAATCTTCAGAACTAATGAGAGGCACTTTGAAAGATATGATAATTTGGGATAAAGAATCTTGAGGATGATACTATCTTAGTACTAGAATTCTATTAACAGCAGAATATTCATAACCTTATTGAAAAGTTAACTGTTAATTTGTTTGTGTAGGATTAGAAATAAAATTCCTTTTAGTCTTTTTTTTAATGAAAACCTTGTCTTGGTATCAGAAAATGAATGAATTATTACAGCATTAATACTCTTAGCCCAAAAGCTTCCACAAGAGATAGGCACTTGTCTAAGCAACCAGAATTAAAATGGGTTAAAAATTAAAAATACAACTCCCCCAAGTTGCCCACTCCCCCGTCCCTTGAAATTGCAAATACAATGTCTTCATCATAAGATGATCTGTTTCAAGCCAGAACTATTGCTTATCATGAAGAGTGGGGGGGAAATTGGCAAAACAGTAAAAGGAATACTCTTTAAATCATACCTCAAATACTGCACTGGGAAGAACATGTTCTACTTCTGCATCTGAGGTGTTTTGCAAATAATTTCACTAGTTCTTTTTCTAAGTAGTTTCCCATCAGTTACTTAATTGCAGAAATATGTGCTGCAGTTTGCAGAACTTTGCCACTGTCATAACTCTACTTGAAGCTCAGCCAACCAATGATAGTAAAGCTGTCATGAGATTAAAGGTGGCTGCAAGTCATTGCTTCTGGTATTTATATGTAACAAGGGCAAAGTAAACAAGTATGTAGAGTTATTGGTTATATTATTGGTTTTATATTTTAGGTACATTGGACATGTGCCTATGCACCAACAAAGTGAAAGAGGCATATATTATTTAGCACCTCTGTTCACCTTCTGAATATTTGTAGAAATCAATGTTTGAAATGCTAATGAGAGAGAATATGGGTCAAATTCTGTCCAGAGATATTCTGCTGTCTTCCAAGGTAACACTGTTGACTTCAGTAGAATTGTTCTATTGATACCATTGTGTAACAGAACAGAATTTGTCCTCAAATGTGCCTCATTGTATGTCTCATATTCTAGATACCAATTTAAATCTTTATGTATTTATTTTTATTTTTTTAAAAGCTCTAACTTCCCTAACACACAATACAATTTAAGCCTCAGAAGCAGTGAAATGATCAATTCTACAGAAGCTGAGCCAGCCAGCCATCTAAAAGAATTCCTTTCCATCTCTTCACTGCCCAGGGAGTGTACTTTCAGCCCTCCCCCTAAACAGAAGGTCACTGAAGTCACTACATTAAGTTGGGCTTCTCATTGTTCTAAATTGACAAGATCAGATATTCTAAATTAGTAAATATAATAAAAAAATGTTATTTATGCTAATTTTACATGCGCACATACACATAGATAATGGTTAGGCTGCCAGTGTGCTGGTATGCACCACTGCTTATCATGCTAATTATAATAATTTCATTGCTACCTTATTTTCTCCCATCTGTTCATATATCCATCTGTTGTCTATAGTCTTATGAGATTGTAAGCTTTTTGGGGCAGGAGCTGTTTCTTTGTTATATGTCTATATAGGGTTTAGCACAATGGGGCTGGGGCCTCTAGATGCTTCTGCATTATAAATATAACAACAATCTTGCAGTCCTTACTTAAGAAAAGCTCCCATTGACTTCAGTAGAATGTTATCTGTTTCATGCCCAGCTTTCAGTGTGGAAAATAGTGAAATATTTTCTTCAAAGCTTTGCTTGCAAATGTTGGTCATATCAAATAATTTTCAGATCCCTGAAATCTTATCTCTTAATTGAAATGATAGGAAATAGTGAATTTTAGCTTCCAAACATATAAAGTACGGAAGAACACTTACAATTTGTGCCTGACAAATTTTCAAGCAGAATCAGTATAATGATTATCTTTGCCATTTTTCTATTGTGGTAGGTAAATGAGGATAGACGGTCAGAGCGACAGAGAAAGAAAAACATTTATTATGTTGTTTAATACTACCAATAAGGCTGGTCAAAAATTTTCATGTAATTGTTTTTTGACAGAAAATTGGGGTTTCAATTAAACAAAATTTTTCATTGAAAGTGTCTGCTTTCCTTGAAAAGTGTCAGTTCTTCATCAAAATATTTCAGCCAAAAATTTCCGTGGGGAAAACGAATTTCAGACCAGCTCTACTCCCCACCCTTTTCCACGTTCTTTCCTGCTCCCAGATACTGAGGATTGCAATGCCAAACGTTTAGGCACCTAGAAAATCACAGGAAGAACACTGCAGTTCACAAAGCCTGAGTTAGGCACCTAGGCTCCTATACAATGAATGGGGAGAGACAGGTGCCTTAAGAATGTGATCCATAAAAGGCCAGCATGTTAGGTAGCTCCTGGTGTAAGCTAGCCAATAGGAGATGCTGACAAGAGGGGTGTGTCCTAAGCCCCACCACTCTCCTGGAGATAGTCACGTAAGTCTGAGGTACAGGAAGGCACCTATCTTTGCTAGCAATCCACAAACTGGGGAAGATAGGTATTCCTCTAATCCTTGTGTGGAGCCCAATCTGGTAGGTGTGCCCAGAGGCTGCCTAACTCCACACAAAACAACCGGAGCTGGGGGATGGGAAAGGATCTCCTTTTTAATGTTCTGCCCACTGGTAGTACTCCGTTTTGTGTGGAGTTAGGCAGCCTCTGAGCTCATCTACCACATCAAGCCTCCCAACTTAGGAGGAGGAGCACCTATCTTCCTCCAGTTTGCGGATCGCTCTGAGGTTTAGGTGGGAGATAGGCATCCAGATGCCTAGAGTGAGGCAGCTTGTCCATAGGCTGAAACTAACGCGTCAAAAACTTTTACTGCAAAAAATTAGGTGTTGAGCAAGTTTAGGTGCTTCTAGGGTTAGGCAGCAGCTGAGCCAGAGTTTTGTGAATCACAAGGGTGCTTAAAAACAATGCAGAAGTACCTGTATGTATCCCTGCAATAGTAAACAAGCTCAGAGAGCCATATACTGCACTAAAAACGTTTCAAGTGATTGTGAAGGATAGATATCTTACAAGTTCCACATAGCCATTTCTGTTAGCCTGGCTACAATTCTCACATGCTCAGCTGTCCATCTCAGACTGCCATGAAAGATATTTCCCCTTTAAATGTTTCTTGTCCATCATCTAGTTTTATAAGGAAAATTAAAAATCAAGATGTGAATCCCAGCATGAATGTATCTGAATTACCTACAAGAACACACAGCAAATTGTAATTGCAGGTTAATCCAGCAACAGAGGAGGGGAGTTAATTATTGAAATTAGCTGTATGAATAAAAGTTTCCTTTTGATTTAAATAATACTTATTCAATAGAGGAAGGTCATTCTTCTTGGGTAAAAATAACTAATTACTGTTGATGTTGATAGAGTAACATGGAATTTGTATTTTATTAATGGCTATATCATTTAGTTAATAGGAATATGTTGATTTCCAGTTAAATGATATAAATCGGCACTCCTGATAAAAGCAGTTGCAGTTTATCATGCTTTGTTATGAGTAAAAAAACATGACCTTTGTTTAAAAAAAGAAAACCTAACAAATTGAAAATATGGCACACATCCGCACAAATCAAGGATGCAGAGCTTGTGTCTGGGTATTCACTTAAAATTTTTTGAATTTGAGTTGATAAGTCTGGGTGTGAAATTTCCAAATCTGCACCACTACTATGTAAAGAGCCTATAAAACACTGGTTCTTTTAGCTGTCAGTGTTCTATAGGCAATGTCAAATACTACCAGTCCCAGGAGTAAGCATGAGCATAGCAGAAAACATGTATGAAATGTGACACGTTGCCAGTGCTTAAGAGTAAAATCTTACCAGGCTAAGGATACAGTCATGATTCTTCACATATCTGTTATGTTGGAGGAAATGTACCCCACAATTCCTGCATCACTCACACCCAAAAAAATGGGTCAGAGGATTGTACAGTGTCCATGAATGTTTTGATGGATTATTCCATACTCCATGACACAGAATTCAACATTATATGTAATAATAGTAGAAGTAATGATGGGCTTCAATTCTGAGTGTTATGGTTTGGGGGCTAGTTTGGGGAGTAACAAAGGATCTCAGTAGTATATTGGGATGAAAGCACAGCCAACTGCTGACATAGCTGGATGCTCATCATAGTGAAAGGAATATATTTTTGTTTTAACAGTTACATCCGAGGTTCTGAAATCTTACCAGAGCTGAAGGGGAAAATTTCAGGTTAAACTGAAAAGATGATATGATACTGTGATTTTACGAGAATTTATTCACAGTATAAAACAATGAGCTTGTGAAAGACTGGTATCTCCTTTTATGTCTATGCTATAAACAACCAAAATCATTATTTTTGTGGGATATGGTAGATGTATTTTACAAAATATAGGCAATTAGACTGTCCCGTAGTAACTATGCATATACAGAAACAATGAGGAGTCCTTGTGGCACCTTAGAGACTAACCAATTTATTTAGGCATAAGCTTTTGTGGGCTAAAACCCACTTCATCAGATGCATGGAGTGAAAAAACACAGTAGGCAGGTATAAATATACAGCACATGAAAAGACGGGAGTTGCCTTACCAAGTGGGGGGGTCAGTGCTAACGAGGCCAATTCAATCAGGTTGGATGTGGCCCATTCCTAACAGTTGACAAGAAGGTGTGTGTATCAGAGGGAAAATTACTTTTTGTAGTGACCCAGCCACTCCCAGGCTTTATTCAGGCCTAATTTGATGGTGTCAAGTTTGCAAATTAATTCCAGTTCTGCAGTTTCTCATTGAAGTCTATTTTTGAAGATTTTTTGTTGAGGAATGGCCACTTTTAAGTCTGTTATTGAGTGTCCAGGGAGATTGAAGTGCTCTCCTACTGGTTTTTTAATGTTACATTCTTGATGTCTGATTTGTGTCCATTTATTAATAAATAAATAAATAATAAATAAATTCTTGTCAGCTGTTGAGAATGGGCCACCCTGATTGATTTTTTTTTTTTGCTTGTTTTTGCTGATACAGACTAATATGGCTACCCCTCTAAAACTTATGCATATACAGTTGATAAAGGCCACATGTTACTTAAGCTGAAGTCAGTATTAATCTCTAGCCACAACATTTGCTATTAATATACATGTATTACATGCATAACATGCCTTAATGTGGGTTTTGGCTAATCCCTCCTAATTTGTCTTTGACCACAGGCTTTCAAAACACAAATGCAGATGGCATGGGACCTCTGGAAACTTCTTTTTTTCAGGTGTTGGTATCCAAACAGGAGTACTGAAACTTGATTCAAAAGTTGTCCGGCCCTTAAACACAACCAAATGCTTGTCTATCCGTACTGCAACTCTGACAACATGATGCAATTTATCATCACAGAAACTGAAATGATTGATAAGAACCCAATTTACACTGAAAGTGAAGAATTTTAATTTGCAACACCGCAATCATTTGCTTGTTTGATACTAATGAATGATGTGTTTAATCATACATTTTGCTCAGCATTGGCACATTATTAATTGAAAGTGTGGAGAAAAAGTTGGCTGAATTAATAGAGTTGTAAAATCTCCAATGGGATTTTTTATTTATTTATTTGGGTCTGTGTGTGTTTTCAATCACCAAGAGCAAAAGTCCTCGTGAAAAAAATTTGTAGAGCTAATAACATAGAAAGCCTTGACTTTCACTGACACGTTTGATGTGCATTTTCACATGACCTTTTCAGGGTAAGGACTAAAACTTAAGAAGTTTTACAAACAAGGCAAAATAACGAGGTATGTGGAGGAGTAAAGTAGAAGTGTAAACACTGGGTGCAGTTGGAATGAAGATATTTGAATCTGAATGGCCAGTTAATGATTCAATTAGTTTTTCACTTTGTTAAACTACGGTAATCCTTCTTTACTAGCTCTTCATACTGAATCCTGTTGAAAGGAAGAATTCAAAGGATCTTAAGAAAGAAAATTCTAAAAAAATAAAGCCTTTTGTAAACCATTACTGCTTCTCAACAAAATACTGCCTATTGAAAATATGAGGGATGCAGGACAGATATTTTACTGAGCCTAAGATTCTGAACAGTCTGGTTTGAACAAAAGCTGTAAATCTGAAGTGATTCCTTTAGTTATGGAGTCTATTATAAATGCAAGGATAGCTTTAGGATCGGGGAGTCCCCAGCAAAGATGTTACTGGGAGGGTGACATCCCCATAACCTCTCCCTCGCTCCCATTCTCTGATCACTTTTCACTCATTTCTCCATACACAATCTTTTCAGTCTTTGTTTCCTACTTTCTCTCGTGCCAATCCACGGTAGTAGATCCAACAATTGTATGTCAATCTGGGAATGTCCCACAAAGTTAGAGGTCACCCTCAGCCTAGTGTGTGATGGGTTCCAGAAGGTATCTCTTTAAAATATGTGGTAGAGAGTTGTTGTTATAAGGGCATGGTGATTGCTCAGGTTGATGAGTGTTAAAGTAACCTATTAGAATAACTACTAATGAATGACACCTGCCAGTTAGTGGCCATAGTACTCCAAATCCTCAGAATACTGTACCAAGATTAACTAATAGTTGCATGTAATCAAATAACTGTTAAGTAACTGCTTACTTAATGCATTACTCAAATCAAATCAAATCCTGAGAAGCAATCAAATCCAATTACGTTGCAGGCCAACAAGTAATGCTATCTATTTAGATATTTTTCCTGGCAATCTGTCATGCCTGGCCAGAGTGAATGATTATTAGTGATACCTTAGTCATTACATTCAGTTTGGCCACAGTTTCACTGCATAATTTGCATGCCTCCTGCAAATACAATCAGATACTTGTGATCTATTACTTCTACAAGAAAGTAATCATAAGCATGCAACTGGTTATCTTTTTGGATCCAGTAACATATCTTAATTACCCTTAGAAAGTAAGGTCTTTTCTACACACAAACTTTCACCAATGCTACCAGATTAAAATGGCAGTGTTTTATGTGTACTTTGCACTCACTGGGTGAAATTCATTCCTGGCTAGTTCTTTAGATAGGAAACCAGAAAAAAACACTGCAAATAAATTAGGATGAAACTCATCCTGGAGCAAATGACCTGCACACTTAAAGTGCATATTAAGGACTTTCCACAGACACTGTGATTATAGGTAGATGTAATCCATAGAAAAAAGGTTTGCATAGTTATAATTATGTTACAACCTTTTATTTGATATGCTGCATTGTGCAACTACAAAACAATAATGTAGAGCCTCTGTTTTTAATAGCAACTATCAAATGTTTTGTTGTGTTACAATTAAATAACAAGTGTTCTGAAATGGCTATGAATATGATTATGTTATTATAACTAGTGGTGGTGACAAACACTATTATCTTCTGAGGACAGTCACAGCATACTTAAAAAAAATTAAAATGATAAGCAAGAGTAATCCTTCCACCCAACTCAGGAAGAAATAGGGTGCTTTTTGGTTCACATACAAACATTTTTAAATGCTCTGGGCATTAGAATTCCATATGACAACATCACAAATTCTGATTATTTCATTATAGCAACATTCCCAATGTTTCAGGACAAGAAAGGGCTCTTTGACTGACCTTGATCCATTTTACTTTCTCTGTAGTTCTCACATTTGTACTCTATATTTTCTTCTTGTAAGTGCTCATCAATTTAATTTTTCATTTATTTGTGGCTGTACAGTAACTCCTATTGCTCCTTTTGGACTAGACTGTGATCCAGGGACCTCTTGATGCCAACTGGCAGAGGCGATAAGGAATGCAAAGGGTTTACAGGGATCCCTTGGGTCTGATGTCTACATAATAGTGCACCAAAGAGTGGTATGTGTGGTCTCTACCAACAGCCAGTGTAACACTGGCCTTCCTAAACATTGCAAGATGTATATATGGATGCTATTTAAGGAGTTATGTATCTGGACTGGAAATTATGTTCTTAACACCGTGAAGTTAAAAGCAGGCCACCAGATTTTTTCCAGGCAGTGAGTAGAAGACACTCATCTTCTTTGGTCTGGTCAGGTGTGTATTGTGCACTGTGTGGCTCACAATGTAAGCATGTCTACATGTGGAGCCAGATGCGGATTAACAGATTGCAAGGCTGACAAGAGAGGGAGACTACAGGAAAGAACGATCAGTAGGGGGGTGCTGTTTTATGAAAAAGAACAGAGAACTGTCATGACAGATCTAAGGGTACCAAGAGACATCCTTCACGGAGGAGACAAACTGCCAGCTTGTTGTGTCACAGCCCGCTGGGTTGGAAAATGCTACAGACTTCGGGTGAGCCAAGTTTCATTATACAGAAAAGAGTCTTGTTACTTAAGTCTGGGTTCTAGAAAGCATGCTATGGTTTTATTTTACATGTAACAAGTTGTTTTCAATATTTCTACCTACTTGCTATAATTTGAATCTCTGTTCTTTGATAACAAACTTGGATATGTTTACAGTGAAAACAAGTGCTGTGTTAAGTGGAGCAGTGATCCTGAGGGGAAAGTGGCAAGCAGGTGTGTCCTATTCCTTTGAGGGTGGTGGATATGTGAATTCTGATAGGGTCCAGTGACACAGGGATGGGACACTTCTGGGGGATGCTCGGAGAGCTTGGTTGTTGGAGTGTACCTATAGCTTATCTGCAAAGGGACAGTGGAGCCTGTATAGGCCTAGATGGGAGTGCTTATGTTGCCTGGGGCCAGTGGAGATAGGGAGCTGACCCTTGGCAGGTTTCCTCACACTAGCAGCAAGTGGTAGTGAGATGGCTCACGATCCTGGATACGCCTGGGAAACGTAAACAAGACTGTACCATTCAGGCACTACTCTTAGTTGGGGGAAAGATGGAGTAGTACTGCCTCAAGATGAACCTGAAGAAGGGTCTATGCCTCAGGGGTGCAAGTCCATCCCTGAACAGCATGGTGAAGAGAGGTGCAGGCTACAGTGCCCACATATTCCTTTCCTGTTTGCTATGATTTGTGCCCCTGTAGGTGCCTGGTGGGAGCAATCTTAGCAGCACTTCCTAAGCAAGGGGGACTTTGTGAGGCTAATGAAATTCTGGCACACAAGTAGCCTGTTTCACAGGTCGTGTTAAAGTTTCTCAGGGACTTTCTGAGGGTTTGTCTGTACTGCAGCTGGTTTTACCTGTGAGTAACGTAAAGTGAAATGAAACTACACAAAATGTGGAACACGTACTTGCATTCTAAGTGACAATCAGTCCCCAAATCCTGTCCTCTAATGGGGTCACTTTCAGGGCCAGTGCCACAAACCCCAGCACCTGGGCTTGTCCTCAAGATGCTGAATTTCAATATTGAGGGTCTTTGGCAGTGAAAAGACCCTCCATCTAGTTACAAATCTAACTAATGTTTCTTCAGGAAATGCACTGTACCACTGATGAGCAACTTTCATAGATTCCCAGGCCACAAGGGACCTTTCTGATCATCTAATATGACCTCCTGTATTACAGGCCATTGAATTTACTCAAAATAATTCCTAGAACACATCTTTCAGAAAAACATCCAACTGATTTAAAAATTGTTAGCAATGGAGAATCCACCTCAATCCTTGGTACATTGTTCCAATGGTTAATTACTCTTACCATTAAAAATGTGTACCTTATTTCCCATCTGAATTTGTCTAGCTTTAACTTTCAGCCATTGGATTGTGTTATACCTCTCTGCTAAATTGAGGAGACCATTATTAAATATTTTCCCCATGCAAATACTTATAAAGTGTAATCAAGTCACCCTTAACCTTCTCTTCGTTAAGATAAATAAATCAAGCTCCTTGAATCTATCACTATAAGGCATGTTTTCTAATCCTTTACTCATTCTTGTGACTTTTCTCTGAACACATTCTAATTTATCAACATCCTTCTTGAATTTTGGGGATCAGAACAAAATATTCCAATATCATTTGCACCAGTGCCAAATACAGAGGTAAAATAACTCTCTACTCCTAATTGAGATTCCCTGTTCATGCCTCCCAGGATCACATTAGCTCTTTTGGCCACAGCACCACACTGGGAGCTCATGTTCAGCGGGTTATCCACCATGACCCCCAAATCTTTCTGAGGGCCTACATTCTTTGTTCCTAGATGTATACATGTGTATGTAAGCAGGGTCTGAATACAGTTTGCTCTTGCTTTGCTTAGATTTGCTAGATATTCATCTGATGGAGTGGTGTTTTGCTCATTTTAATCAACTTGGCTGGTGTTGGGTCACAAATTATGTTAGTACTGAATGCAGGGGCAGTGAAATATGGTGAGCAATGTTTGTAATTATTGTGGGACTACAGAAAAGCAGGACTGTGCTTAACCTGTCCCAAAGGAAGGAGTCACTGTCAGTTAAAAGAACCTTGGTAAAACAAGGGCTCAAATGTCCAAACCTTGTGAAACTAAGAGGGGTGGGGGCAGGAATACCAGCCAGGAGCTGCACACCCTTAAGGGTCTTCCCTAGGCTGGTTTAACCTGTTTCTCCCCTCCCCCCCCCCCACTGTTCAAAGAATAGAGCTAAAGAGGCTTCATGAGGAGCCTCTTTTATTTTAATTACTCAATCAGAGCTGAAACCAGTTGTGATAGGACTGTGTTTCTGCCCTGCCTTCCCAGAGCTGGAAATCACTGAGAACTGAAATCACTTGTGGAAGGACTGTTTCTTGCACAGAGCTAAAATCACTAAGAGACTGGCCGGCAGGGGCGGCCAATGGGAGCAACGAGCAGGTGGCTGGTGGGAGCGGCCGGCGGGAGCAGCGAGCAGGCGGCCGGCGGTCCAGCAGGGCAGAAGCAGAGAGGCATGATGAACAAGTAAGTTACCTCTTACCACCAACCCAGGGTGGGAGGTGAACTCTGCAGATGCACCTCTGAACTCTGGGTCTGCACTGACCAAGGGCAGCAACTGAGAGTGGGGTGCAGAGAAGGGTCATTCATGTGAAGGGGACTTTTGGGTTGCTGGACTTAAGATCCTGAGGGGAAAAGGACACTGCCCAACCTACTTGGGGTGAGTCTTTTACTCATGGTTTATGTTTATGAACCCTGTTTGTGGTGTTTTCCCAAATTAATGCCAAGTTACTTCCCTCCTCTTATTAAAAGTTTCTTTTCTACACTCAGACTCTGTGCTTGCGAGTGGGGAAGTATTGCCTCTCAGAGGCACCCAGGGGTGATATGTAAATTTCCCAGGTTACCGGGTGGGGGCTTGAGCTGGTTCTGTGTTGTATCAATGGAAAGGAACCCCTAGATATTGAACCCGGCTCTGGCTGCTGCTGGCTTCACCTGGCAGAAGGGTTAAATATATTTAGCGGTATTAAAACCCATATTGTTTGCTTGTGCCCAGTTTATCAAGCGATCCAGAGCTCTCTGAATCAGTGACCTGTCCTCTTCATTGTTTACCACTCCCCAATTTTTGTGCCATCTGCAACCTTTATCAGTGATGATTTTCTGTTTTCTTCCAAGTCATTGATAAAAATATTAAATAGCAAAGGGTCAAGAACTAATTGCAGAGGGCCCCCACTGGAATCACATCAGTGATGATTTCCTATTTGCAGTTACATTTTGAGACCTATCAGTTAGCCAGTTTTTAATCCACTTAATGTGCGCCATGTTAATTTTATATTGTTGTAGGTTTTTTTTAATCAAAATGTGGTATCAAACACCTTACAGAAGTGTAGTATATTACATCAACACTATTATCTTTATCAACCATACTGGTAATTGCATTAAAAAAAGAGATCAAGTTAGTTTGACAGGATCTATTTTCCATAAATCCATGTGGGTTTGAATTAATTACATTACCCTCCTTTAATTCTTTATTAATCAAGTCACATATCAGCTGCTTCATTATCTTGCCCAGGATCGATATCGGGCTGACAGGCTTATAATTACCTGGGTCATCTCATTTACTCTTTCTAATAATGGGCAATTTAACAACTTTCAGTTCCAGGCTATGCTATCATAGCTCATCACCATCACAAGCAGTATAGAATGGCTGCTTAAATTACAGAAGGGCTCGCTGCTGGCACATCTGGTCCAAATGACATCACAGAATGGGAAGCAATATAGGTGAAAGAGTTTATGCTGATTAATGTCTACTAGCCTCCATCAGTTAACTGGCCAACCCCCACTCTGCCCACCTTTTCAGGTCCTTCCATGCACCATGGTGACTTCATTGGGGACATATAATTGGGGACACACAGAAGGAGAGAGTTTAATGAAGTGTGCAACAACATAGAGGGAGAGAGAGAGTCTAATGCACTGGACATCAGTTGCTAACCAATAACTCCTCTATGATGAAAAGCAGACAAAGCTTTCACAGTAGCAGGTGGACAACCAGCTTTTCGCTGCTATTACCTTTTCATCTTCCATGCAACTACTGCTAGTGGTCATAGAACGGAAGGTGCTTGAATTTTCCGGAAATCTCAGCACTGGCCATCTTTGATCACCATGAGCCTGCGGATATCAACAGTCTTTCAAGAAGAACTAGAGATGTCTTTGAGCAAACTGGCTGAGCTGGACTTGACATGTCCATCTATATAAATGATTCCTACCAAACTTTCTGCAAATTAGTTCAAGCAGCTGCTAAGAAATTGAACCCTAGAGGCTACCAACAACAGTATATGCCTGGATGGTCTTAAGCTCTACCAGGAATTCAAATTTTCTGGTAACAAAGAGGAGCCCATTAATAAGAGCAAGGAACTTATTCAACAGCTGGATCAAACCAAACATGATCGATGGAGTGAGACATTTTACAAAGATAGATTTTGCACATTCTAGCCAGGAATCTTGGCAGACCAACAAAAAAGACTTTATGGAGATTCCAGCAACAGCAAAAAAGAGTTTCCAATCACTGAAAATGTTATCACACCCCAGCTAGTAGCTAATGGCTATACACAGAACTTGGTTGAGTCTTTCAGCCTTGTGGTCAAAGTTAGGTTACAAAGAGGTGGCAGGATCCTAGTGTACAGTCAAACTTGATCATTCCCCCCCCCCCCCCCAGACAAAGAGCTGGACCAGGCCGTAAAGTTTATGAAACAAGAAGGGCTCCAGGCCTGGATTATATCCATATGGATTTCCTACTTCACCTAGCTCCAAAAGCCAAAAACTGGATGCTTCAGTTCCTCATCTGATGTCTCCAGGATAATTTCGTACCAAAAATCTGGCACAGGGCAAAGTTAATTGCCATTCTGAAACCGGGAAAACTGCTAGATGATCCCAAGAGCTACTGACCCATCTCTCTCCTTTGTGTCACATCTGAGCTTATGTAGAGACAAATTCTGATGTGCATCAATGTGCAACAATCAAACCACAGCTGTCCTTTGTTCAGGCTGGCTTCAGATGAGGATGGTGTCCACATGTTCAAGTTATTCACCTAACACAAAACATTGAAGATGACTTTGAGAGGGCAAGAAAGTTGGTGCTGTTCTGGTGAATCTGTCAGGTGGATGTGAAATTTGTCTGGCAGGTGTGCTAGCCACCAAGTTGCCACAGAGTATTCCCTGTAAGCCCATGATGCAGTTCATCTGGAAATGATGAATCAGAGCTTCATCTTCAAAGCTGGAGACAGTCAGCTGGCTTTAGACATCTTTGGAACCCACTCCCACAAGACTCCATTCTAGTCCTCTTCTCTTCAACATGTATACTTATAACCAACAAACAACTAAGGCCAATAAATAAATATACACAGATGACATTTGTCTCAATGGGGGTAATGATCTACAACAGGGGTTCTCAAACTTCATTGCACTGCGACCCCCTACTGCCAACAAAAATTACCACACAACCCCATAAGGGGGGACCAAAGCCTGAGCCTGCCTTGGGTGGGAGAGGCAAGGGGGCAAAGCCAAAGCCCAAGGGCTTCAACCCCGGGTGGGGGGCCTGTAACCTGAGCCCTGCCACCCAAAGCTGAAGCCTTCAGGCTTTGGTCCCAGGCAGTGGGGCTTGGGCTTCAGTCCCCAGGATTCAGACTTTGGCCTTGGGCAGTGGCCAGCTTCAGCTTCGGCCCCAGGCCCCAGCAAGTCTAACACCAGGCCTGGCGACCCCATTAAAATGGGGTCGTGACCCTCTTTGGGGTCCCGACCCACAGTCTGAGAATTGCTGATCTACACAATATTGAAGGGTCACTCAGCCAGGACATGAATACTTTGACCACTTACCTTTGTCAGCAGATACTTACCTTAAATGCATAAAATGGTGGCCATAACCTTCTATTTGAACAGTCTCCTGGCTGATTAATCCATTACAGTCTGTATTGAGGATTCTACTCTCTCTTTCCAACCAGTTGTCACTTATTTAGGAGTCAAACTGGACTGTAGTCTAAGATACTAGTCCCATCTAGAACCCACAGAAAAAAATCACCTCCTGCACTGCCTTCATCCAGAGGCTAGCAGGACCCTCCTGGGGAGCAGAGGCAAGTGTTTTATGAACCTCAGTCCTGGTGCTGGTATTTGCTCCAGTGGAATCATGTGCAGCAGTTTGGGGCAGAAGTCAGTATACTTATCTCATTGATTCAGAGCTGAATACAGTCACCTGCATCACTACTGGTTGCCTTACCCATACATCAACATATAATTTATGTGTGTTGTCTCATATAGCTCCCCCAAACTTGATGAGATGCCATCACCCTTAAAACTGCATAGAGGGCTATGATGGAGGAAAACAACCTGCAGCACACAATGGTTCCAACAGATGCAAATAAGCAAAGCATGCTCCTTATAAGAAGCTCTGCCTGCCTCCAGAAGAAAACACCTACACCTCCCATCCCTGCCAACTTGCCACAAATGGCTTCATGACATTCTCTTTCAGAGGCTATTAGTGCACCTATGCCCAGTGCTGCCAGCCCAGTGCCAAACTTAGATGAACAATGGCATATTAGGGCCAACAGCTGTGTCCTTGCAGGGTGGGAGCAACTCTGAGATAGAGAGACAGGCATACTGGCACGTTTCAGAAACCCTAACTTATATCCACCTGTTTGCAATGTGGGACGCAAACCCTGAACTAGGCTGAACAGGCTGCTGAAGGAAATGGCCAGAGCAGCTGCCACAGTGCAGAAATGTGGCTTAGTCCAAGCTTCACAGTGTGACTGTGAGGCAGCGATGCAGATTGTCAAACATATGGTGGAGGAGCGCACAATTAGATGATTGGAAGATGGAATGCAATGACTTGCTACCCTTGATGATGCAGTACCTGAACTACCTAGGTATAGATTTGTGACACTAGGAAAGAAGTACACTGCAGCTGGGAGCACGCCACCGAGCTTGGGTAGACAAACTCATGCTAGGTCAACTCGAGTTAACATGTTAAAAACAGAAGTGTGGATATTATGCTACTGGTGGAGGCTTGGGCTAGCCACTTAATTTCAGACCCACCTGAGACCCTGGGTCCAAGCTCAGGTGGCTAGCCCAAGCCTCTGCCAGTGTCACAAAGTCCACACTGCTATTTTTAGCACTCTAGCTCAAGCTGACCTAGTGCGAGTCTGTCAACCCGAGCTGGGAGGCCGCAGTGCAGCTGAAAGCCCGGATCCTACAAACACTTACCCATGGGAATAGCATTATCCACGCACATAGGCTCACTGATTTAAAAAAGTTAAAAATTATTTAGAATTATGCCCTCAGTGATGGCATTCTAGAGTCTACAGTCTGTGTTCTGTGATGATTAAATTAAATCAAGTGCTAGGACACTTGTGAACTATTATTCAATTTAACAACAACCACCACCACCACCAAGTATGTTACAGGAAATCACCAGTTAGTCATCTCAGAATGCCATTTGTGTCTATGTTTCAGCCTAATTTAACAGCACCTATGTGAGATGATAAGACAACCATGTATTCCTTTTGCCTTCCTTCCTACTTAGTGCTGCAATTGTCTGATATTATGCACAGCAATGGTTTACATGCAAACTGCAGTTTTAAAATGTTGGAGAATAAAACTAAATGCTTCTGACCCATTTTAAATGCCTTTTGGTGCAGTGCAGCATAGATAATTTAAAGTCAAGCTGTTCTAAGTGCATACAATTAGATTTGATTTAGGTCACTCATCCTACTATAGGGCAACTAACATTTTCACTTTATATCACAGCAGAATTCCTCTGATGCTAACCCAGTCATAATACACAGACTTATAATTTCTTTGTTTTTGGTATGTAGAAGATTTGGATCTTATCAATCCCTAGCAGTTGTCTGAATTCAGTACTTCCTCCCTTATTTACTGCAGAATTGCTTCTATGTTTAGGTTCTTTTTCCTGCCCTATAATCTTTCTGTTATATCCTCAGGATCCTTGACACTACTAAACTAGATTAAGGTCCTGATTCCAGATGAGACTAAAGATTAAGAAACTTGGGGATATAAAGAAACTTTCAATGCGTTTTTTTTCCCCAGAAGGCAAAATGTGTAAAGTTTAAGCATGCAGAGGAGTGGGACAAATGCAATTTGGTAACAGTTTGGGGCTTGTATTCATTACATATAAGTTTAAAGCAGTCCCAGCATCTCATAAAGGAAGGAAGCCTTCTTTTAGGTAGTGTTTTGGACTATTTATATTGTGTGGCGTGGATTTTTCACCTTTTCCTCTCCTGCAGGGAGCATGAACTTGAGAAGAACCATAGGGCACAGTACTGGCTAGTGTGCTGAGTTCATTCCATTTATGTGTTACTAGTAGGAGAAGAGAGCCCCTTCAGGCTACAGCCAAGAAGAACTAGGAAAGCATTTTATCTTGCAGGAAAAGGAGGCATAACAACAACTAAGAGCAGCTGAGAAGCATATTCTGTAGTCCAGTGAAAACATGAGTAAAACTGAGACAGTCAGATATTTCTAGAACCCAAGAGAGCTGGAGGATCTCAGCAAAAATAAATATGACAACTGATGGCTGGTGCTTAATGCAAGCAAAGTGAGATAATTTTTGTATAAAGGGATCTTTCAATTTCCTCCTCTCAAAAAGTTACAGAAGTTAGCAAAATATCCAAGCGGATGTGCAAAAATAAAAAAATCAGTTGTTGTTAGAAACATAACTGGTTTTATTACATAGCAAATTTAGATGTTATCATGACAGATCAACGGACTGTCCTAAACTGAGGTGAAGCTGTGGTAGAGTCGCGGTGCTAGACAAAAGTTCCTCCTGCTTAGAGTCTTTTACAATTTTGAGTTGTCTTCTTCTACCTCCCCCTGGAGGTTCTCTTGCTTCCTACCAATTATAAATTATATGCAATTGGCATCTATGCCAATGTGAAGATGTGTGTGATGTCCAACGGTAGCCTCATCACCACAGGCAAAGAGACAGAAATAGTGTTTGAGTTGCAGTTGGAAGGCAGTAAATTCACCTGATTCCTTAATATATTTTCTCCAAAAATCTCCTTTCAAAGTTGCCACTGTATTGTCCATCAAATTGGTTGCAATATCAGTCTTTCTCCCCCCCCCCCCATTGGGCTATTGTTCATAGCACCATTTTGTTCTCTAGCAGGTAAATAAAATGACTGGTGTGGATTAAATCACTGATGCTTTTAGTGTTACATAATTAAGAATCCTGTCACCTCATTTCTTAAAACGGGGGAAATACTAGAATGAGTGGGTTCCAGCTGTTGCTGGACAAAAGTTATTGTATGTCCCTGGAAAAAGAGATACTTGACTAGTCCAGAGGAAGAATATTCCTGTGGATAAGATAGAGGCCTGTGCACTCTTGGCCAAATCAATTAATGTCTCATTTCCCCATCTGCAAAATAGAAATAATTATATCACCTTTCTTCCATCTTTTCACTGCCTTATTTATGTAAATTGTAAGATCATAGATGCATGGACTATCTCTTACTATGTATATACCCAATTCTTACTTTAGCACAATGGGGCTTCAATCATAGTTGGAGCTCTTGAGGCTCCTGTTATGGAAATGATAATAAGTATGGAATGCGTAAAGGAAAATTAAGAGTAAGAGTTGAGGAGGAGAACCATTATAGCTAATGTCATTGTTAACATTCATATTTATGACTTAATATAATATGTAGCTGTTACATATAGCACTTTTCCTCAGTAGATCTCAAAGCGCTTTACAAAGGGAGTCAGTATCTTTCCTTCCATTTTGCTGATTGGGAAAGTGATTCACGGAGAGATGAAATGTCTTGCCCCAAATCACCCAGCAGTTAGTTGTAGAGCTAGGAATAGAACCCAGGTCTTGAGTCCCAGTCCAGTATAATCCACTAATCCCAATATAAATGCAATGCATATTCATGTGTGTGGAAAAAAAGTAGAGCAAAATGGGTTTGCATGTTTACTGAGGGCACTGTTCCTTGAAGGAAGAGTTATTTTAGACTTGTATCCCATTAATGCACAAGGTACTGTACTCAAAGGAAAACAAAATAGATAATTCTTAATAAATCATTGCTTTTTTGCTATGCTGTTTCATTGGTGAATGAACTGAGACAGGGTTAATGTTTCAAGCTGCAGTAATGTGTAGTAGTGGGGATTTAATGTTCTTAAGCATCAAGATCCATAGCACTGAAAAGTAAAGAACGGTCATATTATCTTAGGAAAGAGGCTATAAAGGAAGCAGAGTTTGGTCTGTGGGTATCTCCTATCTTACAAGAATTTAAATGGCAAATTGTTAATAAAACATTATTTTGTTCAGACCACAAAACCGTCTATGAATTATTGTCCTATACCGTTGGAATATGACCAAAAAACACTAACGATGAAAAGCTCATTTCAGGATATCAGATTTAAAAGTCAATGTTGTATTTTGTTTCTAGATAAATTGTAGTCTCCAACTTTGATGGATAAAAACATGAGTCCATCACTGGAAGATACTGTACAAAAGGCAAGTGCTTGCAAATACTAGGATAGCTTTTGCAAAAGAAATGAGGGGAGAAAGCTGTTGGAACTGTAGCCACACACAACGCCCCCCCACACACACACACAGACACAATTTGCCATCAGAAAGTGAGGTGGGCTACAGCATTCTGTTTAAGCCACATTTCTGAAGAAAAAAAACCCCACAAGTATATGTTTGTAAGTTCATCCCTATTGAACAAAGCATTTGTTTAATTTTAAGCACTTAACTACTGAAGTCTATAGGCCCTTAAGCACATGCTTAAGTGCTTTACTGAATGAGGGCTAAGAGTCAGAACAATACTCTTAGTCCCCTGTAGAGAGATACCTGAGTGCAAAAACTAAAGCTTGTGAATACCGAAGAAATGGCATTGACTAGTTCCTTTTTACTTAAACTAGAACCAATCATCCTTGATGGGCCAGACTTGCCAATCATTCATGAAGTTGTACCAGGACCAAAAAATCCTTTTTACTCAATTCTCTTTGCACAGATTAAAGAAAAATCTTACCGCATTATAGGTGAAACCGCATTATATCGAACTTGCTTTGATCCGCCGGAGTGCACAGCCCCTTCACCCCCCGGAGCGCTGCTTTACCGCGTTATATCTGAATTCGTGTTATATCGGGTCACGTTATATCGGGGTAGAGGTGTACTTGAGAATTTTACTTAAAAGCCAACATTATTTTTTATGTCTTAAAATATTGAAATGCCATGAAGTGTAGGGCACTAAAAAATTTTAACTCCAAAAAAGCAGCCCAATGTTTATCTATTTGAAATGCATTCAAGTCTGTTCAGTAGTCTCACTCTCACCCAAATGTTCTATTCTTTACTAGAGGAAGAAGGGTCTTCTTTCCTTAGAAAGTTGGGTTCAGTGAAGGGGTAACAGGTGGTGTTTAGTGGACAATGATGTGCAGGAGGTCAGACTAGATGATCTGGTGGTCCTTTCTGGCCTTAAAACTATGATTCTAGGAATTATGGTCCAAGGAAGAAAAAAAGATAACTAATTATTTAGTGCCAACAAATGACTCCCTGCCTGTCATCATCTAAAGACATTGTTTCAGTGTATTTGGTTAAAATCTTGCCTTTCATCATGCACCAGAATGTGATACTCCTTATTTAGGCCCTGATCCTGAAATACTTATGTTGCATGTATTAATACTTAAGTGCATGAGTAACTTTGCTCACATGAGTAATGCCATTAAAGTCAATGGGATTACTCATCCAACACTGATTGAAGTCTACTGAAAGGCCCTCATTGATTTCAGTAGGTACCAGACCAGGTATGTAAAGGTATTCACATGCATAAGTACTTGCATTATCAGGACCTTAGAGTAACTGTTGCATGAAAGCTTTTAGTCGAATGGGAAAAAAATCTGTATTGTCAGCATTAGTACTTGTGCAAGAATATGCATCAACATGCTAGACTGTAGTTTTTTTGAAAGAGTTCTAATGGCCTATTGGGTCATTAACACATCAAAATACATGATGAGTTTAGACATTATTTTTACATGCATATATGCTTATATGGGTTTACTATATACATTTTAGAATTTCTCTTTAATATCAGTAACTGAAATTCAATTTCATTAGTGAAAAACATTCCTGGCCAAAATTGTCAAACTTCAAATTACACTCCTACCACACCACATCAGACCATATTTAACCACCTATATAAAAGTGCCTGGTTTTAGAGGTGCTGAATGCCCACAACTCCCACTGCATAATAAATGTGAAGAATATACTGAAGTCAGCATTACTTATTGATACTCAGCAGCTCTGAAATCAGTTAATTTCTTTTTATTTAGGTGCCTAATTTTATTTTAGGGAAGTCTGAAAATGCTGACCTCTGTATTGAGACAATTTACTGCATATTTATACAGGGATACATGGTGTTATGCATTTAATAAACTTCTATGAAATATTTTTCTCTTTTTTTTTTAAACTACAGCACCATGGAAATCAAACTTGAAATGACTGAAATCAGACTGCAAGCTACACAGAAGAAAAGACACTGGAATAAGGTTAAGGTTGTGACACAAATCAACAAAAGCCAAGAAATTCAAACCAAAAGCTGATTCCCTGGGATACATTCTTATCTTGAGGTGTAGAAATGTGAACTGAACTCCATTCACATTGTGATGAGAATATATTCCTCCATCTATACCTCATTACACTAGAAGAAAAGCAAAAGAACAGTAAAATGTACAAGAGGGGAATGTAATAAGGATTGTGTCTAGTTTCAAAGCTTTATAGAAGAACATTGCTTTGTACTTAACTTTAAAGCACTGTAGGAACAATTCTATAAAAAACAAAGCTCTATTCCTCCAATATGGCAGAGACGTGGAGTTGCTTATACTGTGTGGACACACATCAACACCAATAGCACTTGAAATAAAACTATGGTCATGTAAATCTTTCTTATCTGAAGGAAAGCTATGGGCTAAGATCCTCATTCCCATTCCAAGGCCCTTTATACAACATAAAAGGTCTGAAGCTGCACCTAAAGGGACTCTAAGAGCCTCGGTTTAAATTGAAGGCAGATTCCCCTAGTGCAAGAACTATGGAGACAGCCATGAAGATGCCTAGCTAAAACCCTATTATAAGCCCTGGCACAGGGGATGTGCCAGGAGTGGGGCTAGGAGTGTTTGTGGCATTCTGTAAAGAGCTGTCTAAGTTACTCCTAGGACCTCTCTGCCCCCCCAGAACAGCCCAGGATTGAGAGGGTGCAAGGTGACCTCCCCCTGGGAGCTAAGCCACTGAAAATATAGAGCCGTATCCTCCGCTGGTGTAAATTGGTGCTTTATATCCACAATTTGTAACGGGCTAACAGAATGCCTTGCCTCAGGCCACCTGAAACTAATCATTGGAGACACTTAACAAAAGCCTCAGTGCTGCTCTGCTAAATTCTGTCTTCTAAGTATATTCAGAATCAGGCCATTAGTAAAACAACAACTGATTCCCTTGATTTTTTTTGCCTCTTTGCACACCTATGCGGTATCAGTGAACTACTTACTACTGAAGGTGCTTCGAGAGATGATGATAGCTTCCACATGGTGACAAAGTTGTTGTGACGGGTTGGATCACAGAAACCCCCTTGGGGCTGCCAACTGATGTGCCAAGACTACTTCTGCCCCTGCCTTCCCTGCCAGCTTGGGACTCCAGAACCCTGCCTGGTTGTGCCAGACACGCTTACCGGCTACAAACACAGACCAAGGTCTGAACCATGTCCCACAAACTGCAGGCTTAACTGAAAGCAACTTAAGAAATGTTCCTGTCTCTAACACTCAGATGCCTCAGGGTAAACTCATAAATTGTTTGCCCTCTATAACACTGATAGAGAGATATGCACAGTTGTTTGCCCCCCCAGGTATTAATACATACTCTGGGTTAAATAATAAGTAAAAAGTGATTTTATGAAATACAGAAAGTAGGATTTAAGTGGTTCCAAGTAGTAACAGACAGAAAAAAGTGAATTACCAAGCAAAATAAAATAGAACATGCAAGTCTATGCCTAATACAGTAAGAAAACTGAATACAGATGAAACCTCACCCTCCGAGGTGTTCCAGTAAGCTTCCTTTTACAGACTAGTCTCCTTCTAGTCTGGGTCCTTTATTCCAGTTTCTTTCAGGTATCCTTTGGGGTGGAGAGGCTATCTCTTGAGCCAGCTGAAGACAAAATGGAAGGGTCTCCCAGGGGTTTAAATAGACTTTCTCTTGTGGGTGGACACCCCTCCTCCCCCTGTGTAGAATCCAGCTACAAAATGGAGTTTTGGAGTCACCTGGGCAAGTCACATGTCCATGCATGACTAAGTTCCTTACCAGTCAAACCACATTCCTGGGAAAGCTCAGATGTGGATTGGTGTCTCCAAGTTCATTGGTGGTTTAAGGGCTTCTTGATTGGGCACTTACTGAGAATAGTCTTTTCTCAGGAAGCTGACCAACTGCTTCACTGAGGCTATTTAAAATTAAACAAGTACATAGCCAATATTCATAATTTCGAATAAAAAAATGATACACGCATACAAATAGGAGGAATGTATTCAGTAGATCATAACCTTTACAGAGATATGTTACATGGCATGTGTAGCATAAAACATATTCCAATGTCATATATACATTCATAAGCATATTCCCATAAAGCATTATGGGGTGCAACGTCACAGTTGTGTCCCTATTAACTAGTTAAATCATGGGTTCATTATGGCAGAGTTGCTGCCACAATGATGCTATGATCCAAATTCTGATCTCATTCACATTAGTGTATATCTGGATCAACTCCATTAAAGTCAGTGGAATTCATTTCGATTTACAGTGGCTTAAGTAAAATCAGAATATAGCCCCAATTTTTGCAATTTTCCCTAATCCTCCTAATCTGAAATTTTTGGGGCTTCACATTAAGCAATTGGGTGTTCATTTCCCCTATTTCTCCTTTTAAATATTATAGAAATTGTTCCCCTTCTTTTTATGTATTTTCTTTGTATTAAATCCTACATCTTTACCCATTCATCCAGCAAAATGCCTAGTGTAATCACAAGAGAAAATCTCTAAGCAATTTTATCTTTTAAAATGTAACTAATGAATGGATTATTCTCTTTTGTGTTAGAGTAAGGATGCAAGGAGTTGGAACACTGTGAAAGAAAATTGGGCTGAAAGTAGTGGTCAGCCGATTCTCAGGCAAAACTCCAGGTGGCTTCAAGGTGGAATTCAAGGTACTAACCTTTTAAAGCCCTAAAGAGTTTGACTGTGGATTAGCTTTCAGTCCACCTCTTCTTGTGGCAACCCCATTTGGGCTCAAACCCCAGATGGGCTCAAACTGCAGTAATAAAGAGAGGGAGCTGCCAGCAGGCTGTTCTTGGTGAAAAGCCCTTGAACCCTGGAATAAGGTGCTCCTAATGGTTCATCAGATCCCTGATTAGATAACTTTTCAAGCACACTATAAAGAATTTTTTCCTTATGCATTTGGAGAGGGAGCTGGCTGATCTTTAAAGGGATTATTTGTTGTTATATTAGGATAAAAGTTTGAGGCACTTAGATTATAACTGCAAGGCAGTGTGTGGTGGAAATAAGCATTGGAATGAGATTTATTCAGTCTTGTGAATTTTAAGTTTGGTCCTGGGCAAACTCAGATGGGTGCTGTTCAAATAAACAAATCCTACAGAGGAATTACTAGTGAATGCCTTTTACACTAGTGAGTTATGTGGGTTGAAAGATCAGCCTATTCCAAATCTATCTCCTTGTATTAAATGAGTTAGCATAGGCAGAAAAAAAGTGTTAGATTCATCAGTGGTGTCAATTGGTGTAGTTCTACTTCAGTTGAGAATCAGGCCTTAAGTCTATTGCCTGTGATCAGTACATT
Source organism: Emys orbicularis (assembly GCF_028017835.1). Classification (NCBI taxonomy): domain Eukaryota; kingdom Metazoa; phylum Chordata; order Testudines; family Emydidae; genus Emys; species Emys orbicularis. Next base: position 74,242,073 of record NC_088685.1, on the reverse strand, counting down.
CTTTATATGTTTTCCATGAGCCAATTGTCTCATGATTATCCATAGTGAAAACAAATTTCATTTATCCAGGGGAGCAGTGCACTGAGTCTCAGCAACCAATCAAATGAGGGGGGGGGGGGGAGACTGAACGATAAGGAAGCAATTTGATTTTGAGATTTCATTGAACCCTTTGACACCTTCCTCCCTCATAAGGGTCAACCTATTTGAAAAGACTGATGTTAATCATGTGAATAGCCATCAGCTTAAGGCTAATGACCATGTGGGAAACTTTCAGACCGAGCAACACAGTGAACAGTTTGAACTTTGACCGTCTTCTTCCGCCCTCTACCAACAGCCCAGACTGTTAATGAAAGATCGTGTTAATTGCCAAAAACTGCTTTAGATTTGATAGGTAAATCATGGAAAGATATAAGGGAATTCCTTTTCATTTTTACTCCCTCCATTCTTTGAAAATAGAAAGATAAGTGTCACTGGTTTAGCTTTACATAGGGCATTTCCCACAGAGCTCTCTTTATTGTTCACCAAACCTGTGTGTGAATTCTGCAGTAAGGGCTTGATCCTGAAAGGTGCTGAGCGCTCCTGTGATGTGCTGACTTTAGGTGGAGTCGTGGACACTCAGCACCTTGCAGGATAGAGACCTAAGGGCATTCTCATTTAAATCATAAACTTAGTAGGTGAAATCTTGCCCCAGTGGAAGTCAATAGGAGTTTTTCCACTGACTTGATTGGGGTCAGAATTTCACCCAGTGAGTCTTTAGGATATGATTCTACAAACACTTATGCATGAGGCACTTTACTCCTGTGAGTAATTACATGAGTGTATTCTGGATGGGGCTCTTATGTAATATTGTCTGTCAAGAATTCAAGGTTCACCATGCCAAAGAACCAGGAAGATATTCTTATATGCTAGATCAAACTCAGCCTTCACATATGATGGCACAACTCCCATTGAAGTCAGGAGAAGTTGTGTCTTTTTGGGCGATAGGTGGATTTGGTCTTGTTCAGATATTTTTTCTGAATCAAACCTATCACACATACAGTATTGCTGTTTCTTCAGTGATGGCCTCCATCAGCAATGGTAGCACCAAGCTTCTGAGTCAAGCAGCCAAAGTACAAGTGACATGAATTTCTAGCAAGGCGTCTTGCTGTAAAACGCTGAGAGATCTAGAGAAGGAGGAAAAGTAATTGGATGAAAAATTAGTGTTCCCATTTCTGGATTGTACACTAGCATTCTCCCTATAAGGGAAGTGGTATATAATTTAACATCACATCTCAAAATGTATGGATTTTAAATAATTGACTCAGGAAATACAATTCATAGGAACCTTAATGCTGAACAGGAAAGTGTTTTCAGACTGGGCTCTATATGACAAAATTCTATGTGCCCTTTCTACAAGTCAGAGCTAGAGTGATAGAAAGTTTGCATGCTGAAAATGAGAAATGCATCAAAATTATTCAAATTTTCTTTTTTCTTATCAGCCCTCCAAATCCCCTTTGCCTATGTTTCCCAACAGCAAAGTCCGAATGGCAGTACACATCAGATATTTCATATCAGACATGCCAGCTTTCCTTTGCATCAAACACTTCCTTTCTCCTATGGATTTTTTTTAAGGCTGGAATAATACAGTAACTCCTTGCTTAACATTGTTGTTATGTTCCTGAAAAATGCGACTTTAAGTGAAATGATGTTAAGCGAATCCAATTTCCCCATAAGAATTAATGTAAATAGGGGGGTTAGGTTCCAGGGAAATTTTTTTCACTGGACAAAAGACTATATTATATATATACAGTATATAAACAATTTAATACTGGTACACAGTGATGATGATTGTGAACCTTATCTGAGGGGTGAAGTCAGATGGTGGGATATTTCCCAGGGAATGCCTTACTGCTAAATCATGAACTAGCAATTGGCTGAGCCCTCAAGGGTTAACTCATTGTTGTTAATGTAGCCTCACACTCTACAAGGCAGCACGAATGGAGGGAGGGGAGACAGCATGGCAGACAGAGACACACACTCTGTGTGTGTGAGAGAGAGATGTGCATTGCTCCTTTAAGTATGCTGACCGCACTCTAAGTACACTGCCTTTTTAAGTTAATCAGCAAGCTGAGACAGCAGCTGCTGCCAGGAAGCTCCCTCCATCCTGAGCCCTGTCGTGTGTGTCCCCTGCTCTATGGAAGATGGGGTAAGCGGGGTGCAGGAGCAGGGAGGAGGGGGACACCCTAACATTAGCCTCCCTCCCCCTTCTCCCCCCCCACAGCAAGCAGGAGACTGCTAGGTGGATGCTTCACATGGAACTTAGGGGAGCGGGGAGCTGATGGGGGGCTGCCGGTCCAGCCTGGTTCCAAGCCCCCACCAGCTAGCTGCAACGGGCTGCTCTTCCTGCAAGCAGTAGACAAAGCAGGCGGCTGCCAAACAACGTTATAAGGAGCATTGCACAATTTTAAACGAGCATGTTCCCTAATTGATCAGCAATGTAACAACGAAACAACATTAATGGGACGACTTTAAGTTTATAAAGACAGGGCTCTAAAAAGATAGGAAAATTAAGTGATCAACATATAACTGTGTATTTTTTTTTTGAAAGAATTCTGAATTTCAGAGAAAGTATGTGTTAGTACTGTGATTATGGAAAGCATAAACATCCATTATTCTCTATATACATTTTGTTGTATATACATATGTGGTGTTGATATCTATGTGATGCACCACAGACCCATGTAGTACATTACATATTTCATGTACCTTTGATCACCTCATCTACACTTTACACCCTGATCAATCACTGTTGAGACTTCTTCTAACATTCCATGCCACTAAGCAGCTTTAATCAGCCATCACATAAAAACCAAACAGAAATCTGGAATATCCCATCTTACACCCCCCCCCCCCCAGATGTAGGAGGGATAGCTCAGTGGTTTGAGCATTGACCTGCTAAATCCAGGGTTGTGAGTTCAGTCCTTGAGGGGGCCACTTAGGGATCTGGGGCAAAATCAGTACTTGGTCCTGCTAGTGAAGGCAGGGGGCTGGACTCAATGACCTTTCAAGGTCCCTTCCAGTTCTAGGAGATAGGGTATCTCCATTTATTTATTTTCCCCCTCCACTATTATACTGAGGTTTAGGCCATGCAATATCTGGTGTTAAATAAAAGGTCCAACAGCTTGAGACATCTAAACACTAGAAGAATGTTCTTTACACCATTAGAAAGCTATCGATCCCTTTCCAGTGGCCAGGCACTTATTATTAGCATTTGTAGATTCAAAGATATTGGACTTTAACTTTATGACATTTTGAAAAGAAGATATTTTAATAATGTTTAGCGGTTTTCCTGACTTTTCAAAGTCTGTACAGCTGGGCTTATGATAATGGTGGAGCCTAGTTTTTCAGGCAATTGGATATTTAAAAAATAGTACCAATATAATTTTTTTTTGAATAGCATAGTTTCTCTGTTAAAAATACATAAGAGGACATGCGCCAACTTCATTTGAATCTAATATGGTGTGGGGAACAACTCAAAAGTCCAGGAAAGAAAAGTATAATTTGCTTCATACGGATTCTAATAGAAGTTAGAATTCCACATACAATGAAAATAAGCTTTTTTTTTTTCATATACTACATTTGGTCTCATAGCTGATGTTATTTTAATTGTAAAAAAATAACCAATGTAATATAATTTCATGTAAATAATTCAGAGCTTTTATTCTTAGCTCTGTCCCAGAGTCTTTGTCTGAATGAGCCAGTTTCAGCAACTCCTTAATCTCTGATTAAGAAAGGGAACAGACACATGGGTGGTCCACTTAACTTTAAGCCAACATGGGTCTTGTTATGGTATTAGTCTTAACCCAGACCAACTGTGAAGTGGTCAAAGTTAATAAATTTCTGGATAATTAAAGTAATTGCACACTGTCTATGAAATAATCTTTGTTTTGTTATTCATTTCTAATATGTAGCATTAGAGAATTACCATTTTATTGTTGGGTACAAGATGGACAACGAGCCAAATTATTTCCAAATAGTTCTGCATGTAACTATAGCTAAGGCTCGTGTTTAATTTTAATTAAAAAAAAAAGTGACTGGGCTCTTTAGAGCTTTATAGGTGGATAAATATGAAAATATATGCCTAATTTATCAATTAAATTAATGTAAACATTTGTAGGTGATCAGATACCAGGGTGATAGGCATAATGTAAAACCTTGAATAGAACAGAATGATGATTTAGATGGAGTGGAGAAAAGGCACACATTTTTGAGTATTCTTCACATGGCCACAGGGATATGCATCTCACAGGGATTTTTAGAGTGTGTGAAGGAGAGAGACCGAGTGGGAGAGATAATAGGATTTAAAGCTGAAAAGTTATGCCATCTCAGGACAGTCTTAGTGATTAGGCATTGTACTGTATTATTCTTTGGTATCAGCTCAATGCTGCAGAAGATGCATGTAGAGAGCTACCAAAGATACCTGCTGATTGAGGAGAAAGGGTTAGTATAAGAAGACACATGCAAAGGTGTATGATTCCCCAGTGAATTTTATTCAAGAAAAGTATGAGGAGGTACAGGAAGTCTGTAACTGGGCTCTTAAAATCATAAATGATCTCTACATGCAGTACATTATGTACAGCAGCAATGGAATGTAGCAGCCACGTGAACAACTGGTGCTCCACATTTTAAGAAAGCATGAAGGCCAGAAGAATCTTCATTCTGAAACTGCATTTAGGATGTTACTTTGGAAGAGCAAAACTTATTGGTCTAAATTTCAGATTTGCATCACCTAGGCATTCATAATAGAAAGTTAAAATCCCAGCAAGGTTCAATAGTGGTAGTAGGGGGACAAGGCAAGGAAATTTTGATCATTGTTGTTTGGCAACGTCAAACATTTAGGTTAAATGGAATTATCAACATCACAACTTTGAAATTTTTCTTATGATTGGTCATCATGATTCCACTATCTCCATCACTAGAGATTTTTAAGAGCAGGTTAGTTAAACACCTGTCAGATAATATTTAATCCTGACATGAGTGCAGGGAAAGGGACTAGAAGACCTCTCAAGTCTTTCAGTCCTACGATTCTATGATGATCAGAGCTGAGCAGGAAGTGGTTTTCTTATCCTGGGAAAATTTTCAAGATTTTGAAAAATGTACCCATTCTGAATCATGACCAAGAGTTGAAATCTTGATAATTTTCATGAACTGACAATCCAAAAAAACAACAACCCAAAACAAAACAAAAAACAAACAAAAAACAGTTCAGTTCAGGTCAATTGAAATATTTCATTTAAACATTTTTAAATGTTTTGTTAAGCTATTGTAGTGAAGCGGAGTGGCCTCCCTCCAGTACAGAAGGGGTTAATTCCCCCTGGTGGGAGCAGCTAACTGCACCCCATCCCCTCCACAGGTAGTGCAGGGGTGAGGCAGGAAGTATAAGAACAGGGCCCTGCAGCTCAGTTGGGGCTGGACCAGGGAAGGAGGCAGACATCCCTCCCAGGAAACTGAGCCCTCAGCTGAGCCCGTGACCAGGACCAGGGAAAAAAGGGCAAACCACTGCCTCAGAAGACGGAAGACCCCAGGGAGAGACAGAGGAAGTGTCATCTGACTGCAAGACTGAGAGCCAGGTCCCAGTGGTGACTGAGCAGTACCAGCCGAAACCCAGTAGGAAGTTGCCCAGGGAAACAGGACTTTGGTCTGGTTGTGCTGCCAAGGTGCAAGGCAGTGACTGCACATTTCCCCGCTGATCCCATCACGAGATCACCCATCACTTCTAGGGCCCTGGGCTGGGACCCAGAGGAACAGGGTGAGCCTGGGTCTCCTTACCCCCAGCCTTGTTGTGTGCTAACCTTTGGGCCAGAAGGCCAGCAATATGGACTGTTTATTTGCTTGGCCATCATCCAGAAGCCTGAGCTGTAGCTTATTGCTATTTGCCCCAGCCAGTAAGCTGAGGCCAGGGACTGTTTAATTGCTCAGCGCACACTATTACTGTTCACCCCAGCCAGGAGAACTGGGCTACCGGCTGACTTGTTGTTTGTTCAATCCTCCTTTGGAAGTTTGAACTGCTATTTGGACAATGGCGCAGCTGCATGCCATGCCAACAATATGTCCCCCGGGTGTATCAACTCCCTGATGCCACTGGAGGGGGCACCCTGACCCTGCAAGGTAGGAAAGCTACAATATGATTTGCTTAATTTTCTAACCAAAATGTCATTTTGAACCAAAGCAAAATTTTTCATTCCAGAAATGAAAAACTGACTTTTGAACAACTCCCAAACCTTTTTTACAAAAAAAAGTTTGAACCAGGATTTTGTTAAAACTGACTGTCTCCTGTGAACAATTTCAGTTTTAATGAATTAGCATTTTCTGACACAAAAAACCTTTTGATGAAAACATTCTGACCAGCTCTAGTCATCATCCTCAGAGGAATTCTCTTCTCCAGATATATTGAACAGTTCTGCATCCTGCTGTGTTTGCCCAAGAACATTTGCACAAGCACAAAACCTCTGTACTTAAAGGCCCTCCTGCTCATGACTTCCTGCTTTTCTCAAGCCTTGAAGTTGTTTGTTCTGGTCTGCCAAAATCCATTTGGATGGGCCCCTATAATTGGCTATGCCAGTACTCCTGAATTTCTATGCTAATAGACAGTCCAGTTCAGAAGTGTGTGGCTGTGATGATAGGTTGGTAGTGCCCCCAGTTTCATTGTGCCCTTTTAGTTGAAAGGTTAAGGATCTCAACACACTTTTTACTTTCAGTACACTAGTTTGAAGTAGCCTCAGCATTCAGGTACCAGGAAGTCTATATGACAGAACAGTTTTTTCCTAGACTAGCTCATTCTCCAATGTGCATCCTACAGAGCACATAGTGATTCTGCAAACTGGGTTTATTCAAAGACTGGAAATAAAGTAAATGAGAAAAAGCTAACTAGTAATGTAGTAAACAGAGAGAAAACAAGCTCGGGAGGAAAGACAAAACTTGCTTCAGAGTATTCATGACTACAGTCTCTGTCCTTCCACATATGTGAGCACAAAGGGAAGAGAAAAATAACAGGCTAGGGAAGATCTATAATTGTACTCCAGATACAAGCAAATAAAAGGGACTGTGTTACTATCCTCTGGGATTTAATTAATTGGTTGCTTATTGCTGAAGATGGAACAGAGTGAACAGAGCTGTGATTTTAATGGGGAAAGTGAGAAGGCAGATGGACAGCACTTAGCTGTAGAAAAGAGAGGTACTAAAAATAATCTGGACAATAATCTGGGATTATCCTATCATTCAGCTCCAAGCTACAGAAGGACTTTGATGTTTTTATTGTTTCAGTAGATTTGGTCCAGATTCTCAGTACTCAAATATTAATATCAAATCTGAAGATTGGAGTTTAATTTGAGTCCATAGATCAGTTAGGTAACCAGGAGATCAGCTAAATGGATAGCTGCAGACAGCATTTCACCATAGAGAGCCCCTTAAAAATCTTACAGTCCACTTATTTGGATATTTCACTGGTTTGAAAACATGTAGCATTGTTTTCAGAATTAATTGTAATCACTTCTCATGGCCCTTTAAACAGGAGAAGCTGATCTGTGCACACAACAACAGTGCTCTAATTTCACTTCCAGGTGTAATTCCAGCTGTTGATTACCATCTATAAAACCTTAAATAGGACCAAATCTGGCTGTCTCAGGTATGCTGACTGCATCCTATATGCTGTTGTGATTTGCTTGAATTCTCTTGTTATCAAATCTTGCTATCTCAAGTTGATTTCCTGGAAGTTGGGCTGGAGATCAATCTCAAAGGATGATTACTGGCTCTGGGATTTGCTCCTTCTTGTAGTAATAAACTAGAGGCTGAGTTCTGTAACCCTTAGGAGTACAGTTTTATCTAGCTTTTCCTATTAGGGTCAATGGCTAGGAAGGTAGGTGGGCAGGGACTGGTAATGATGGGGATGGGCCTCTCTCATTCCCATTTGTTTCTAATATTTGTATGTATATGCAAATATAACACTAAATACACATGACACGAACTTCTAAATAAACACAGTAGGACAGATCCTCATCTGGTGTAAATTCACCTATTTATACCAACAGAGGAACGGGCCTAGGGAGTGAAATAAGTTCCTTTCCCAGATTATTTACTATTAAAAGTTTATGTTAAAAGGGTTTATTTTTGAACATATGGAACATCATGATACTGGGTACATTCAGCACTACTGAAGGGGTATGTTTACTGAAGTAGAACATACATTGTTGAATCGTGGACAGGTTCATATTTAGTTGAGTGCCAAGCTTTTTGAGTTTTGATATCAAAGTTCCTATATGGTAGTGGATAATGTGTTATTTTGAAGTAACTTGAAATTAAAAATAAACTGAAAGTGTATTATAATGTTAAATGCAGGATATTTAAAAAAAAAATCTTGACAGGAGAATAAGAGTATATGAAAGGGCCAAAGGACTTGCTGGGCTAGCTACTGCATGTTAGTGAAGGAGGTGGGCGAGTATGGTGGGGGGAAGGGATATCCAATGACTGTTTTATGGACACAAAGGGAAATGAATTACAAGATTATGTGGTCAGTGTGCCAAGTGGACCCCAATTACTGTAGTGAAATGAGCCAAAAATTAGCCTAGTTTGAGAATTTAGTATTCATAGAGAGGGCCAGATTGTGGCTGGGATCTTTGTGAGTATGCGAGGGAGAGGGGAGGATACAAGGAACTTTGACACTCCACTCTACCTTCCCTCCCCCCCAATAACCTCGATGTAGGGGTCAGGATTCAACCTCACTCCGATTATATTACCTCTCAGCTAATATGGTCAGATCAGTGTAGTAGATTACAGAGATACAGGAGATTTTATAAATTATGTATGATATAGATGAAACAGCATGCTGATAAAAAGTGAACAGTAATCATTTTGAAATATATCTGTAGATCTTACAAGTTGTTGGCAAACAGGAAGGTGGACAATATCAGATTTCTGCTCTCCGCCCCCTCCCCTCACCTGCATCTTTCCCCAAAGCGTGCTGTCTCATGATAGGAAAGTTTTGGCTTTAAATATTCTAGTGGACCTTCCTGACAATGGCATAAAAATGGCAGGTAAATATCAAGTTTTAAGTACTCTGTAAAATGTTGTTCATTGATTTTTTTTCCGCCTTCTGAGCACTAACCTTGTAGAGTGAATAACAGTTCAAAGGGCTGAACATCTAAGAATTAAGTGCACTCATAATTACTCCTGGCAGGGGTGTGAAAAAGTCATGCTGCTTCTCTTGAGGTGGAAGTTAACCTCCTGCCTTCATTTTTCTTTTCCAACTTTATGAAAGAAATTGGTTAGAAAGAGAAGATACCGTCGTATATACTGTAAAAAGTTTACATTAAATCTTGTTCATTTCCTGGATATAAAGCTTACAGTTTCTATTGTGTAGGGATAAGTAGTAATCACACACTGATGCCATTTAACCCATTGTACTATAACTGAACATTGAACAAGATCCCTAAGAACAATAAAGATGTATTAGTGATTTTACAATGAATGCTAAATGAATTTAAAATGATAAACCCTTCAGATACTTTTCATTAGGCTTTCCATACTCTCAGCTATACTGAGGAATTGTCAGTATTCTTACACACTTTCTTGGTCCTGTAGTATAGTCAGAAAGTCCCTTCCATGACTGCTTTTATTTTTAAAAAGATACTTAGGTGCCTAAAGATGCAGATAGGCACCTAGTGAGATTTTCCAAAGCATCTAGGTACAATCAATGGGAGTTAGGTGCTTAGATGTTTTTAGGTACTTAAAAATCTGACCCCAAGAAACTAGTTGACAGGCACTAGAGAGGCACTGAGAATATACAGGGCAGTATTGGTACCCAGTGCCCAAATGAAAGGATTCCCTTTAGATTCATTGAAACTAAGTGCTGTCATCTTTACAATGAGATATGACAGATCCATGTTTAATAAGTGAATTAAAGTAGTATTAGGAAGATAGGAGTTTTCATACTGTGACAGACTGCTGATCCACCTAGTCCAGTATCTTGTCTCTGACAGTGGCTGACCCTGCAATAGGCAGCTATGGAATCACCTACCACAAGGAAACTTTGTGGTTAGAGGTTGGCTTATGCACTCAAATGCAAAGAGCTTCCTACCGTGGTATGCTGAACATCTTTACTCCCCCTAAGAACAAAGCGTGTACTCGGGCCTTCATAGTAGTAATTCTTGCAGGTGTAGTTAAAGAACTATTCCTCCTTCTTCCAAACCTTCTATCACACCAGCCTCCACCACAACATGACACCAGGTGATGCATGAATTCTATAATGGCAGATGGCTCAATGGCACTATCTGTATTACATCTACTGTTTAACTACATACTGCAATAGGAATTTTATTCCCTGAGAACAATCTGTTGCAAGTTATAATTTTCACATTCCATCCAGTCATGAAATGAAAAGTTAAAAAAACTTGTAGAGGAAGTCAAGCATAACGGGTTATGTCTTGTGCTACACTGATCGGTGTTACACACTGGGAAATAAGACTTGTACGATATGCAGAAAAATCCCACATGCACTCAGCCACTCTTGGATGTAGGTTTTTCTATAGTAAATTGGAATGGCATAAAAGAAGGGCTGGACAATTCATAATGTGTAAACATTAAGTTATTATGTAAATACTGTTACCTTGGCTGCACTAAAATTGTGAGGTAATTACTTTAGTTTCAGAACACTTATAAAGTATATAACCTTGCTCAATATTAAGTGACTATGAAAGGCTGTAACTTATTTACTAATATATTATGCTCAGTTAAAGTACAAAACTATATTATATACTAGGTCTGTTTACCATTATTATGACTATTATTTAAGGTGTCATTTATAATTAATGTTGTTAGGCTTTCTGTGTTGGGAAAATGGTTAAAATAAATTTAAATTAATGGAGATATCCCATCTCCTAGAACTGGAAGGGACCTTGAAAGGTCATTGAGTCCAGCCCCCTGCCTTGACTAGCAGGACCAAGTACTGATTTTGCCCCAGATCTCTAAGTGGCCCCCTCAAGGACTGAGCTCACAACCCTCGGTTTAGCAGGCTAGTGCTCAAACCACTGAGCTATCCCTCCCCTTACGTCTCCTGCTCACAAAGACTTTTTCTGTAATGATTTTAAAGTAGATATTATCAAGCCATAAACTGTTAACACTTGTTATACACAGTAAATGGGGAATAGGTATAGTAGTCTAAGCTCAGCTTTTATGAAGTCCTCCACCTACGATTTCAGATATCCATTTTAGAGGCTGATGACTCAAACTACAACTACCGTACCTCTGTTTTCGGAGATTCACAAAAGGAGCTCCCAGTGATCCCTATTCTCTTCTTCTAGCTCGTTATACAATGTATTTTGCATTAATGAAAATATTGCAGACTCCATTGGAGGAGTCTGATGCCCACAAATTTTCAAACTTGAGTATCTAAAATTAGTTTCTTAAATAGAACCTAGCACTGTAGGCTCCTAGCACTGGAGTTCCCATTAACTGTAACAATGTTTTTAAATGGACAACACTTCTGACAATCAGGCCAACTTTCAGATAAGTGTCTAAATATGGTTTTAGGAGCCTAACTTCAGATACATTTGATATTTTTAGCTTTTGTCCCCAACTCTGTGTTAGGATTACTACTTCACCCTTTCAGCCTCTGTTTTAAATCACATATTTATTACCACAACAATCCAAAGCTTCAGTTTCTAAATTATTTTTAATAGTCATGTATTGTACTGAAGGAAACACTTTGATACCTTAACATGCAATGAGTGGGACATCCAAAGGTCACTTTTCCCCTCAGAAGTTGCTGCAGACCATGGTGGACTAGGTAATTGGTGTGGGAGGGTGAGGCGCAAGCCTGGCCAAATAGGGGCACTCCTCCTCCCATTAAGACTTGACAGATAGCTGGCAAGGACCCTTCTGTGAGGAAAGCCTCTGTGTGGCAAGTCCTACCGCCACCTCCTCATTGTAAGAGTTGGTAACTGGTGTTGGTTGCTGGGCTGACTGTGGAGGACGAACCCCACCTAGTTTGGGGTGGAAATGGGAAGGGCAGGTCCACACATCTGTCCCCCTTGGCAAGGGTAGCCTCTTCCAGGTATGGCTGTTTCCCCCGGCAATGGATAGCTTTCCCCAGTAAGGATTACATCTTTCAGTTTCATGGAGATTTGAATAATAATTTTATTTATACCAGATTGGTGCTAGAGTGGTTCAAAAATGCCTCCGCTGCTGTCTCTGATGTCTCAGCTGGCAGTGTAAAATATGTTAGGGGAGTGACTGTGGTTTCAGGTCCCTTCCATGAGGACCTTCTTCTAAAATGAGGTGGCCATGATGAAGGAATATGATCTCCTATATTGAGATGAGGAGACTTTAATAAAGGATCAGGATTGTATCAGTAATGGCACAGGGTTTTTTTAAACAGTTGGATGCAAGTAAACCCAGTTTTTATGAAAAGTTTTTAGATACGTTTGAGGATCCATATTTGTTTGAAACTGGTTATACAAATAACTTTACATCTGCTGTACTGAATTCTGAGGAAAACCCACAAAACAGCAGCTCATATAAGGATAGAGTATTTTATTTAAAACATCCCATAGAAAGAAATGGGCAAAGCACATTACTATTATACATAAAAGTACAGCCATAAGAGTCATGTAGCAAACATTGTAAGCATTCCTATTTCCACAGTTCTGCTGCATGCCATTTCCCCCAGTGCTTCCCCAAGGAGATATCCAGATCACAGAAAGGTTTTATCTGTGTCCAATGTGGTTTTGCCTTCCACACTTGATCAGGATTTAGCACTCCCAGTTTAAGACAATGCTGGGAGTATAGAGGCATCCCATAGGGAAAAGGTGGATTACTACTTTGAACTGGAGGAGGAGATAAAGATCTCTGGATGTAACATTGTCTCCTTTCATGGCTTTGTACTTAGGGCTCATGTAAAATGAAGTGAAGGAAAATGATGAATTACCGGTACTGAAACTGTTGGGTATGGAAAGAGCTAAAAAATTTAAAGAAAAATATCTATGTTCAATAGCTCTGTAATCCACGTCTGACATGGCGGTTATTTTTAGTGACAAATAGAATTTGTGGAACCTCATTCTGTTGGTTTTACCATTCTTAGTGACTCCTTTTTACTCCATATTTTTTTAAAAAATCCATGGAGCATTAGCTGACTGTACTTTTTCTCTCCAACGGCTATTTCTATTTCCATCCAATATTTTATTCACTTATCTATTGTTTTATTAGTTTTGTGTACGTATGTATATATGTATATATATATTCTATTTTAACTTTATTAATCTGGCTGCTGATTGGCTGCACACAGTAACCAGGAAAGGGCAGGCAATCACATCTGTACAGGAATACCAGTTTTCAAGGGAAAAAAATCAGACTTATTTTCATAAAGAAGGTTAGATTGTGGTTGGCATAGATGTACAGAGAAAGGAGGTGCAAGGAGACTTCACCCTCCCCATCCTTTTTTTCCAGGGCTCTATTCAGGGGTGGCCACAACTGCCATCTCCATTCTCTCAGGAATGTAGGGAGTGCTCTCTGTTAACACCCAAGATAGGGAAAGGCCAGGATGTTTTTCTAGCAAACCAGAAGTGCAATGACCGGGTGCAGTGAAGGCATGTAGCAGTGGCTGAGCTCCACCAGCATGCTTCCCACTTCTCCTGGTAGCGTGGCTCCCAACTGTCCCTAGTGCAATATTGGGCAAAGTCTTAGAAAGCTCAAAATCAGGTCTGGAATCAGAAAGTTCAATTCAAAGATTTCAAAAAATTGTTCCCACTAATTTTAGGACTATATTTAGCTCAGAAATCTGGTATGTGTTAATTACATGCGCAAATCATATAGTTTAATATGAAAACTGAATGCCAGAAAAGTTATATTTAATAACAGGGTTTTATGCCATAGCATCTTTTGCCATATGGGTCTTAAAATAAAACAGCCAAGCTCTTTACAGACAGAATTATTACAGATTGAAATAAAATGGGCTATACATTTGCACAATTCGTTGGATACAACTGGTCTAAATTCTGCTCTCACTTACTGCTGTGTAAATCAGGAAAACTGCATTGAAACAAACGGAGTCATACCCATGTAAAAAATGGTCTGCACTCAGAATCTGGTCCAGAACCACTTTTCAGTTGTGGAAGTTGCATGTTAATTGATATGCTCACATGAACTATTTAGATAATTAGTTATTTGCCATTCTCCTAATTGAAATGTGACAGCATACTTGGTTACCATTTAATTAGAAAACAAATGAATTATATATTAAGATCTTCCTTGTTTATACATTTAAGTTCTTTGAAGGAAACTCAGTGGTAAACAAGTCAACGCTCAGCAGAGCATTCTGGCACTAAGCTTTAACTATATCCCTGTTGCTGTGACTTCTTGCCATTTGCATGAGCTAAAACCTCAGCATGGATCAGTGCACACCTTTATGGGAATTCAGAATATCACACTTCACATGAATCACAAAGGGCAGAAAATTCTCATAGTACTCAAAGGCTATACACATACTTGCCCAGATACATACAATGTATACTCATACAATAGCAACTGCCATGGGGTATCACTAATATATATAACTAATAAAGCCAGTTGGAAAACAGACAATATTTTTGTTGTAATTTATTTTAAATTTATGATCAGCTATAAACACTAAATATTTCTTGAAATTAAATATCTAAAATATAAAACAGTAGCTTATTGAGATGTATTCCAAGCTGTTCACTTGCTCTTTGGGATCATTAACTTGGATCATTTGCTTCACATCCTTATCAATGGGCTGAATGGCTGTGCTTGGATTTAGGTAGAAATAAGTTCAAGTAGCCTGGAACTGAAAAATAATCTGAGAAAATAACTGTGGTACACTTAATGGTCTATAGAATTACCAGGAAAGATTTAACAATATCAGTAGGAAATCTCCTTGGTAAGCTGGCTCTTATCAAGAATGAAATTTAGAAATAACCTAGGAATAAAGGAGGAAGTACAGCTGAAATGGTTTGTGGGCATTAATGGAATCACAGTAGAAAATTATTTTGTGTCCTTGAACCAGGCATTTGGGAGGATGCATTGTTCTGTTATGTTCATGCTAGGTTCATATCAGACTTCCAACTGACTTCTGGCTGAGACTAATCATTAAAGTGAACTGGACAGGAAAAGCAGGGGGTGATTCAAACCTCAGTTTTCTCTTGAACCTTTTTCAGAGTGTACCATTGACCCCTATTTTCCTTTTGTATCATAATTCCTATCTTCCCCGACTTCTTCCAAATATAGGATAAGCAACTCAGATTGAACCTGGTGATTCCTGTCATAATTTGGTTCCTGCGTGCTTCCTTTTCCTCCTCACATCCCTGTAGCCTTGCTGATGTGTGCTAGGTCCTCAGCATTTGAAGCAATTTCTGCTAGGGTAGTAGGTGGAACAAGGACCATCTTTACTGCATAGAGGCTTACCTGAATTCCAATGGAGAACATATTCCCTGCCCTTTCTTATAGCCCTTTTGGAACAAATATTGCCATAGGTTTGCCTCAGTCAACTTTATCCCCTAAAAAAAGCCACAGAGATGAAAAATTGTATCAGAAGAACAGAGAGGAAAGGTAGTTCCAAGCTTTAAACCATGAATTAGGTTCAATATTAAACACAGGTGAAATCCTGAACCAGTGAAATCAATAGAAATTTTGCCATTGATTTCATTGGGGCCAGGATTTCATCCCATGGGTCTCAATTAAAGAAGAGTTTAGAGCTTGAGCTGAATCAAATTTTCCCACCAAGATGGATGAAATATTCAGCTGTATCTGGGTACACTTTCTCTTAATAATTGTGGCCATCTAGTCTGTCGAAAAAATATGAATACATTTCCATGGAATTTACCACAATATTTACATAAGAACAGTAATGCGATTGAGCTGGTAAGGCTGAATGATGGAGTCACAGATTTCAAGATCAGAAGAAACCATTATGATTACCTGTCTGGGTTCCTGCACAAAACAGAACATAAGATCTTGGCCTGGCCTGATTCTGCTCTCATTTATACCAATGTAAATCAGTCCCTTTGTTTATAAACAAGGTGCCAAATTCATACCTGGTGTAAGCAGGTGTAGTTCTACTATCTTCAGTGGAGTTTCACCCATTTACACAAGGGCTGAACTAGTCTATAGATTTTTAGCTTTTGACATATTAATTTGGCTGCTTTTTGGGTTAATGTGAGTTAATTGGGTTAAATCTAAAATTAATCACTATTATGTACAAAGTACTGAAAATGACATGGTTTTAGCCCCGCTACAGATTGTGTAAATGCTACTGTAGCACTATAGCCCACTAAACCTGATGAACTTTTGAGTCCTAATATACAATGGATCCACACTGGCATTTGGCTCAATATTTAATGTTTAAGCTATACACGTAAAAGCAGATTTTCAGAGCCCAGATTATGCTAAATTCATATAGGAACTCAAATACATTTAGGTAAAATTCCAGTTATCAGAAAGTTTCAGATGCTGTTCAAGACATTCAGATAATGAGAGAAGATCTGCATCCTCGGGAGTGAGCCTTTTCTACTGGGGGTCCACAGACTTGCTTGTTTGCATCAACTTTTACTTATTAAATACAGCTTATAGACAAGAAAGTTCTTGCACTGGACTCCTCCTTTGGAATTCTACCAAAAGGCCGGGTGTTTTGCGACAAAATAATTTACCGGGTATATTCAAATTCATAGATTTTTTAAAAATGAATAGATAAATTGTTCCACTTTATGACTTGTACAACTCCATGGTTTAAGTACACTTGGGTAAGTATTGTGACTTGAACGATTGTGTTTGGGAGCACTAAAGCTAATGATGTCATTTTGGTTTAAGATGAAAAAATTACAAACCCAATGCAAGAGACATACAGTTTGCCTCCAGATAAAAATAAAGATATTTGAGATCAGTCTGAATATAGCAATCTTGTTGTCTTTTCATGCTGCATTATATATTTCATGCTCCCAGGCCACAGCTGGAAACTGCTTTTTTTTTTTTTTGGAAGTGAAGGAAATCCCTAGAGACGCATAGTAGAATGTGAGCTGCTCAAAATATGTCATGACCATGAGTATCCAACATCCAAAAAAGCTGTCATGATGCTGCACATGGTTTTACTGCCATGCTGCAGGACAGATGTTAATTTTTTAATGGTAATTATTTTGCATTATCATCTTTTCACACTTTGTAATCATTCACCTTTGAATCAAAGCCATGCTATCTTATTTGGATATTTCTCTGCGTAGTCTGAGGGGAAACAAAAGACATAGACAATGTAATAACATAATAACTATGATAATATATCACACTATGCATAAACAAGGGCACCTTTGGAACACACAGATTATAAATTAAATACCCATTAGATATTTTACTGTTTCTAGATTGCCGGCTACCGGGACAGAGGATGGCACAAATACAGCATAGTAATCGGCTCTTCAGCAAGAGCTACTATAGTGAGAAGTGCTATAGAAATGCACCTAATAATGGTTCACAAAAGGTAAGCCTGTGTCACCTCCACAGTGATGATGAAGTGGAAAACATAATAGAAATATTTACTAGCTGAAAGGGAGCAAGTTGTACAAAGCAAAAGCTAGCTGCCAAATAGCCTCTTTAGGGGTGCAGCTCCTTCTGCCAAATTTATAGAGGCAGATAGCAGAAAAGTATGCTGGGAAAAAGGTCACCCCAAAGAATTACTCCTACACACAGGAGTTTCAGTAGTGAGCAGATACATATAAAGAAAGGTGCTTGTAGGACCTTTACGTTTTTCCAGGATGGATCCTCATGTCTGAAATAGCTGTTTTTTGTTTTGGTTTGCTTCTCAATTATATTAAGGTCCCTTTAAACCCTTCTGGGTGCACAGGGCTCTGATGACTTGTGCAGCACTATCTTAAGGGCTCTACACTGACCCTGATCCCTGCCTCTGGCATAGGTGCAGATCAGGACGTGCCAAGGTACGTTGGGCACGTGGACAGAATGCACAGTTATTCACATTTTTCCAGGGCTGTGGGAAGCAGAGTATAATTAGAGAGTGTCTGCTCTCATGTACACTGGGGACTGCACAACCTCATGAAGTGCAAGGGCAGCTTAAAACCAGCTTAGCTCTCTTCTCCCTGTATCCCTGAGCCAAACACAAGAGTAGAATAACAAAGTCAGGCCCTATGTTTCTCTAAAAAACACTGGGACACAATTTTCTTATTAGCTGCTTGCTGCATATAGTATATCACAACTATATTATACACAGGTATAATATATATATTTTTCTTTGATTCTACATGATCACCTTAAAGAAATATCACATTTTGTATCATCTGTGATGGCAGAATGTTATTAGCTCCAGTTTTAGTATTATTTCTAGGTAATTATTTTTATTTCTCATTTACAGTGGGCCCTTTTGTCCTGAGACCTGAACTGGTAGTGGAGCCTTAAAGTGGGTGTATATTAAATTTATCCAAATTTAAGGCTCCTGTACCCTACCAGGGTGGTATAAATGAGTCTTAGTATAAATGAGAATTCAATCTTCTGTGACGGGGAATGTGTAATATAATGTGATGAAGCATCATGAAGGGTAAACTTCTGAAAAATATGGAAATGGTAAAGAAGTCAGATTGAAACATGGTGTTAGTTGCACCTGATCCACCAAAATTACAAGTGGATATGAATGCTGACTCAGTTCTATTTGGTGACTGTTTGTAACTCTTTACAACTGTACTTATTTATCATTTCTTAAATTTACTGCAACCGTTTTACTCTAGGTCAGTTTGAAGTACAAATAACTTCTTAAGATTCCATGTCAACTATTATTTATATGCTGGGTATATGTACTATATGATGGTTTTACTCATTGTTTATAGCCTCTTCATACCAGAATGTTTTTGCTTCTGATTATATGTATTTCATTTACTGTAGCAAACTGATGTTTATCTCCTCGTCCACTCCCTTTTTTAAAATTAAAAAACAGAGGCATCTGGGTCTGTGCAGCAGAAATATAGCTCTGGGAAAGAAGCATCTTACCCTACTATTTTAAGATCCCAGTGCACAAATGGAGCTCGTTGCATCATTATTATATTAATAAATTCCATGCTGCATAATGGACAAGATATGTCACATACTGGATATCTCATTTGGAAGTGCGAATGTAATGAGCATCACTGTCACCACCCAGGGGCTAAGCATTGGCTTGAAGTTAAGGAGTTAAATGTTTCTGCATACCCAGCTCACAATGTGTACACATTGGGCCCTCTGCTCCATGGCAGAGGGGAACAAATGACATTAAAATGGAAGTGTTAGAAAAGCAGTGGAAGGGGTGGCAGAAGCAAAAGTTCTGCAGCGTGGTTTTACTCCTCCAGGGCCCACAACATATCTCCATGCAGAGACACGTGGCAAGTGCAGACAGGGAACAGGCATTTGGAAGTATGGTCCCCTCAGACATCAGTGATTTCTGGAAGTAATAGTGACGGTCTTCTCCATGGTTTTTATCCCCTTTTAGTCAACCCTTCACAGAGTTGGGTTGGAGGGTAGCACCGTAGAGGATTGGCCATCCTTTCAGAGAGCTCAAGAGCCACAGTATCGGAGACCAATTTCTCCATAGATCACTGAGCTACCCTTCACTCCTCCTCACTGCCATAAACCCTCCCAACAGGCTACATTTACACTGAGAATTGTAAACAACTCTCCTCACCACCTGCGATGGTCAAACACCAGTATAGCACCGTTGGAACAATGATGTAGACTGCCTGCAGGTGTTTTTACTCCAGTGTCATTTATACCTACTGTGAGCATGCACTATTAATAATACCAGTGCTAGGTCAATGATAAAGAATTTCCTAAAATCCTCAGTATAGACAAATTCTCACCTTAGGGAACTCTCATGTTGTTGGTCCAACCTGTTAAGAGCAGGCAAGAATATCTGTGGAAGTCTACACTGCTATTCCAAGCTTTGCTAGAACCAGCAGAATTGCACTGGTGCCAGGCTAGTAGTGGTAGGGGAACTCCAAGAAACCCTCAGAGGAAACAATTTATGGAGCTAAACACCTTGCAAACCACAGAGATTTCAATCACTTTCAGTGAAGATGGATGGTCATTGGAATTTCTGTTGTTTTGCCTCTTGCAAAGTACTTAAAAAAAAAGTGTTAAAGCGTGGAATTTGATATTTAGAATCTACTGCAAAATTCCCATCAGATTTTAACATTTCTTAAACTAGGTCACACTTTTTGACCTAAACTATATTTAACAGTCTCTCTTTATACACAGCTTATTATATTCAGTAATTCAACTTCTAATATTCCCCAGCAAAAGCAAACACTTTACTGCTCAGGTTGCTGTGAATTTTAATAAGATTTTTTTCCTGTTAAATATTTCCTCTTAATAAAAATGTCCTAAAATAAGAAGAAGAAAAAATCTCTAACTCTCTCAGTACTTACATCTAAAATTCATTAACACTTTTAAATTTCAGGAAAAAGTAAATATTTTCTCCAGTCACTATTGTTTTGATATATTTGGTTAAACTTTAAGAGCAAAGAACATAAAATATATATTTCTACAAACCCTGGGCCACATCGTTCATTGCTCCAATGGTGGAGACTGGCTTGAGAGGATCTGAGCAGCAGAAAGGCTGTCTGGAGTGTGGGTCACAACAATGCAAATCATCCACAAACTCATGCTCTGCCAGGGGATTTTGATATGGCTGGTGCGAGATACCATGGTGAAAGGTGTAGTATAACAATCAAAAATAGAAAAATGTGTGTATGACCAACCTAGAAAGAATAGGACAACTGGGATAGGTATTATAATAACAGGAGTCATTAGATGGCACTGTTATACATAGTCTGACATGTTTTCTTTCCAAGTGTGAACATGTTTTCAGTCTTACAAGGAAATACAGTGTGCATGGTTTTCTGGTGTCCTTTCTATGGAAATACTGTAGCAAGCAGCAAGGGAATTTGTTCTTTGCCTTAACCTACACAGAGTTAATTCTTGAAGAACTATTCCTTGAGACCAGGATATTGGTATTTGGTCTGAGATCACTGAAAGAGGGGATTGCCTGTGTGCTGTTCGTGACCACCTCTGTTCAAGAACTGGTATATATAAAACAAGTTGTACTAAGAATATACCCACATTCCATATTATGGATTTCTCCTCTAATGGGAAGATGACCTCCAGGCCTCTGATATCTGTGACCTCTTGGCAGAGAGGCAACAATGGTAGAGATTCAGTCAGGATCAATGGAAGCTACTTGGAGGTCCTGTTAGCAATGGAGGTTGCTAGTATAGAGTTTGGTCTAGTGAGAGTTTTGCCTGAATAAGAAACTAGGACTGTGCTCAAAACAAATAATAGGTTTATTACTTTAACTAGGCACTACTTCATTTTTACACATTTCCTTATTTTAATATAGAATGTAATAAATAGAAAACAAACATTTATAACACATGTATTAAAACAAAACAAATTGGGACTAAGTTTAAAAAAATGATTAATTTGTAACTTAGATTGGGTTTATATTTATTTATTTGGTATTGGATATAGAGGAAGAGAGACAGAACTACCTTATCTGACCCAGTCTGAAATCCACT
Organism: Emys orbicularis; assembly: GCF_028017835.1. Taxonomy (NCBI): domain Eukaryota; kingdom Metazoa; phylum Chordata; order Testudines; family Emydidae; genus Emys; species Emys orbicularis. The sequence goes on along the minus strand of NC_088685.1, from coordinate 74,220,489 downwards.
ATTCATTAATTCTCCAAATCCCCTTAGATTGCTTAGAGCAAATGTGGTTAAAAGTAGCCTTTCAAGTACATTTGAATCCCTGCAGGTTTTACCTTTACTCTGATGTTTTATTTAAAAATAAAGAGAAAAAATTCTTTTTATTCTTCTGCAGAATTAAATTCTTTTATAAAAAAAATAAAGGGAAAATGATCTTGAGAAAGTCCTTTCTGTTAACATACAGATTGAATACACTCTCCCTAACACTGGAAACAATGAAAGGTGTAGGCATTGTACTTGTAAATGTGAACACTGCCAACCAAGAGGGCATTGCTCTAAGTAATAGACTTTAATGATTAGTCTCAGCCAGGTAATTTTAGATTTGGCTTAAAATAGCAATGAGGCTATTCACTTAGAACATAAAAATGATCATCTCCCCGCAGACAATCTAGTCAACGAACATTAAAAGAGTTTTAAGATAAAGATTCAGTCTTATAGAGCCACATTCTGGCCCTTTCTATACAGGTATGCAAAGAGAGGGTGATGATCTTGTGGTGAAGGCACTTCACCAAAATTTATGAGCTTTGGCTTCAGCTCTTAGCTCTGCCACAAATTTTGCACAACCCTCAGCAAGTCATTTCCACCCAGATCCAGCACAGCATTTGCTTTACATTAAGCTTGTCAGTGGGACTACTCACGCTTAAAGCTGAACATGTGCTTCAGTGGTTCACTAAGTCTGGGCTTTCATCTCTCTGTGGGTCACGGCCCCATGTGTAAAACAGGGATAATACTACTTCCAATCCCAGCCTCACAAGGGTGTTGAGAGTCTAAATCCATTACTCTTTGCAAGGTGTTCAGTTACTATGGTGATACAAGTCATGTAAGCACCTAGACAGATAATGGGAGAGGACACAAGGAGATGTCTGCTCTTCTGCAGGGGTTGGCCAGAATCCTGATGGGGAATGCAGTCCCTGAACCCTTCTAGCACAATGAGGGTACCAGTTATCCAAAAAGGGCCTGAGACGGGTGAAAACAGGGCTTACTTCTGTACCTGGTCTGCAGCATTGGCTTGATGGAAAGTGGGGAGTACCCTGCACCCTCTCTGAAAGCAGCATGTGCATCCTGTCATATATAAAAGATCAAGAGTTGAGGGTGAGGGAAGATGTACCACCTTTTCCCTTGGATTGACAGAATCATGTCTGCCAGTTTTCTGGGTGGACTGGGCTCTGTGAATGGGCAGGGGAATGCTTTGGGGACAGCTGCTTTCCATCACCTCCAGTAACACAAAGGAAATATAAACCTACTTGCTGTTTCCCTCTGCTGGAGGCAGTGGTCAGGGGAAGGCAGAAGCCAGAGTCCAGCCTCCACATAAACTGTCATGGATTCATAAAACCCATGCAGATTCTAATGTGATTTGGAGATTTCGGGTGTTGAATCTGCAGCCTGTTTCACAGGAGCAAACCCAAGCTCACTCAGGGGAACAATATGGTGGAAAGTCCATGAATGGGGACTGCCAAACGACAATATTTGCTATCAGTTTTTAAACAGAACTTCCCTATTGAAATCAATGAAGAGTTCTGGTTAACAATCAGTGGCACAATGTGGCCCAGAATGCCCTTCCCTTCTTTGTGGGCCTTTTCCATGTTAGGGACTTTCTTCCTGTCAGTATATAATTCACTTTAAACTAATGTTCCTTTTTCACTTGGTGGTACGTGAAGAAGGGAGGAAGCTAGAGGTAACTTGGATTCTACTTTATGCCTGTTTTAATAAATAATGGACCCATACTTGTAAGAGTTTCACCCCTACAATCGTTTGCAGGCAGGAACAAGGACTCAAAATTGTTATAGTACATATAAAGGGCATTGTGTACATGGAACTTGGTCACTTTTGTGCACTGGCTTTAAAAAATGTGGGTCAGGGAGATTTGGAATTTATGCTACAGAGAAAAAACATTGCATGTGCAAAGCAGGTACACAGTATATTTTGATGCAAAGTTCATACCATTGACCTGACAAATTTATTTCCTATATATACCAAGTGGAACTGATATTACAAAAATTCAAACCCCAACTATAGTAATCTTGGCCAAAAAGCCCATTAGATATGTGTATATGATGGACCTTGGAGAAACTCCCCAAAACTTTCTATCCTATATCTTTCACAGAGAACATAGCACGTTTGTATTTCTCAGATCTGACAGATACATTTATTTACAGTGAATAATGCTTTTAGAATTGCAAGCTAGATTGCTCTGTATTATAGGGAATGGCATTGTATAGAGCAGCCAAGCATAAAGAAAATAAATATAATGAACATAAAAAGCTAGCCAATGCTGCTTTGTACAGCTAACATATGAAGACAAATAGTTTTTTGAACACAGCAAGACTTTGCAGATACAACCAACTAAAGAGAATAATTCTGACAATCCAATTCCTTTGCTTTCCATGAAGTTAAAACTGGGTGGTCTGTTGCTTTATGCGTGTCTTGTGCTCTTGTTTACATATATTAATCCAAAAAATTCAATTATATTGCTGGAATTCTTTCAGATATGACTTAAAATTGACTCCCAGGAGCAGTTAGACTGCTGGCCAAGCACATATATCTCACCTAAACACACTTTATCGCATCTTGCAAGAGCCTAGATGGCACAAATTCTAAATGCTACTACAGCAAGGCTACTTTGATCTGATCACATGAAGTGATGAGTGCTCTCAACCATCATAGATGTCAATGGAACTTGAGGATGAGCAGCATCTTCTATGACATGCTCAGCACCCTGGACCCTTTTCCACACTAGAACTCCTGGCTGCAAGGAGTTCTAAACCTCCTTCCCAGACAAGATCTCCCAAATCAGGGTTGCCTCATTGTATCCCAGAAACTGGACACTGAACTGATCCACCATTACAACAGCCTCCTCAGATATTGATCCATTTATTCACACAAAATGAAGTTTTGAGGCAGAGGAGAAATCTGAATAACCAGATCAAATTTGGCACTATGACTGTTATTGATGATGAAAGATATCTACAGGTGTTTGGTTGCTCTGTTAACACTTCCTTTGAGGAAAACTGTCTTCCCCCTGCCTACAGTATGCTATAATCTGACAAATATTTAGGAAAACATTATTTAGTGCAACCAACCTCGAAATGTACCTGTGACAGGTTCGGTCACAGAGACCCCCTTGAGGCTGTCACCTGATATGCTGGAATTACCTCTGAGCCTGTTTTCCACTGGCAGCTTGGGACTCCAGAACCCTGGCTTGTTGAGCCAGACACACTCTGAACCACACCCCCAAAGCTGCAGGCTTTAACCAAAAACTGCTCAGCAAGTCATCTATCTCCAGCACCCAGACACCCAGTTCCCAATGGGATCCAAACCCCAAATAAATCCGTTTTACTCTGTATAAAGCTTATACAGGGTAAACTCATAAATTGTCCGCCCTCTATAATACTGAGATATGCACAGCTGTTAAGTATAAAAGTAGGATTTAAGTGGTTTCAAGTAATAACAGACAGAACAAAGTAAGTTACCAAGCAAAATAAAACAAAACATGCAAGTCTAAGTCTAATACATTTAAGAAACTGAATACAGGTAAATCTCACCCTCAGAGATAAGCTTATTTCACAAACTAGACTCCTTCTTAGTCTGGGCCCAATCCTTTCCCCGGTACAGTTCTTGTTAGTTCCAGCTCAGGTGGTAACTAGGGGATTTCTCATGACTGGCAGCCTCCTTTGTTGTGTTCCACCTCCTTTTATATCTTTGGCACAAGGCGGGAATCCTTTGTCTCTCTCTCGGTTCCCATCCTTCCTTCTAAATGGAAAAGCACCATGTTTAAGATGGATTCCAGTATCATGTGACATGTTCACATGTCCTGTGAGACTTCATTACCCACAAGAAGGCTTGCAGGTAAATAAACCATCTACAACCAATTGTCCTAGTCAATGGGATCCATCAAGATTCTAAACCACCATTAATGGCCCACATTTTGCATAATTACAATAGGACCACAGAGTTAGACTTCATATTTCTAGTTTTAGATACAAGAATGATACATTCATACAAATAGGATGAACATACTCAGTAGATTATAAGCTTTGTAATGATACCTTATAAGAGACCTTTTGCATGAAGCATATTCCAGTTACATCATATTCACACTTATAAACATATTTCCATAAAACATATTGAGTGCAACATCACAATATCTTGTGATGTCTAATCTATTTTAAGCAAGATGATTGAATAATTGACAAAGAACTCTCTCCAACTATAATTGACATCTGTCAGTGCTTTGCACTCACGACTTCTGAGTTTTAGGATAGGATGTTGCACAGAGATGGTGCTGGTCACACTAATGGATGATTCATTCCTGGCAATGGACAATGGGCAAACACCCATATTTTTACTGCTGGATTCTTCAGTATGATTCAGCCATAATATGTTATCATGCCTCATAGATATGGCAGGCAAGAGTGGAACTGCAATGAGTTGGTTCAGATCCTTCCTTTAGGAAAGATCCCAGAGAGTCTTGCTGGGCAACTGAACCTCTGCTTCATGAGGTATTCACAGAGAGTTTCTCAATGCTCTATCCTCTCTTCCTCCATATTCATCATATTTGAAAAACTTTTTGGAGGGTTCAGCATGATAGTGCTCCATACACTGGACTGCTTTCCCTCTTGCATAATGCATCAAATTCAGTGTTGTAGTCTTAATCTTCAAAAGATGGCCCTGAGGCTTTCTTGGACTGCCTCTCAGTATGAGGGAACTTTTCCAGGCAATAATACTCCTCAGAGATTATGAAATTATAAGCTTCGAGGGTGAGACTCATGAGAGCTGTTGTGATAACTGGGCCTACAATTTTACCCTAATAGTGAGTTTAACTGTAAAGAGTGAGTGGAAGTTCATAAAATATCACAATAATCTATAACAAATGTTGATGAGAAAAGGGTATGAAAGGGAGAGACAGACAGACTGAATTAGTCCAAACAAAAAAGGCCTAGTGATATAATTCAAGGACTATGATAAGATCATGCCTGGTAAACAAGAACAGTGTGAGATCAAAAATCAATGAACCAAAATGGGTGTGTCAGAAATTAGGCCGATTGGTGGACAACATAATGAGGCAATGGGACATTCCACCCATAATTCCCTTTTATGGTCTTTCAAGAAATGGAGATTTGGCTGTCACGCTGACCATCTCCTGGGACCACAGACCTTCTTTATCATGATTCTGAGAGATTTTCTAACCAGACTGAGCCAGAGAGAGGGACACTGACACCTCCCCCAGATCTGGCTTAATCCCAACACCACCAGGTGCTCCAGTAGTCATGTGAGACTGTCTTGCTGACCCTCCTGCCGCAACTACCACCATGTGTCCTTTTTCTTCCTCATGTTATTTTTTGCTTTTCTCTCTGTCTAGAAAGTGTCTGGGTTAACCAGTCAAGACTATATCTTCTGCAATGCTGTTATAAGCCTGTGACCAGAAGGAGGCAGCTAAATGCAATGCCCTAAAGATTGTGGTGCTGGTACAAGTTTGACAGGTCTTGGAGTGACTGATAAGACTATCTGCCATGCCTGTGTTTTTCCAGCAGTGAGGTTGCAAGTGAGAGTCAACATCAAAGATAGACACTGCATTTTCTATCTTTGCTGTTCTTTTCTCTTCCCTTGTGTCACACAGAGGCTATCCTACTGGGGGCCCTATGCAGGAATATTTTTGGGGCCACCCCCCTCCACACAACACATACTAAAAAAGCAAATGAGGGTTCCCTTGAGCTGCTCGGGGCCCTACGCAATTATGCCTTGTGCTGGCACAGCTTGGGTGTGTATTCATCTTGTCTTGTCTTCTGTGAAACAGAATCAGACTTTAACAGCAGCAACAATGATAGCTCCAGCCCATTTCAACTAACTTCTCTTTTCTCCAGAAAGGACCATTATTATCATCTTTAATACCATCAAGGAGACTGTCAAACAAGGGGTGAGGGGTTTCCGTCTAAGAACTCTCTACAGCTAAAGGGAAAGGGTACAAGGGATGTTGTTAAAATGAAAGCCTTAATTAATACTTAACATTTCAAATGCTTTAACTGTTTTTTCTTCTTTTCTGTATCTTTAATAAAAGGTTAACATGATGTTCAATGGTGTACTTCCCATGGTACTAAGCAGGCGGATGGCTCTGTATCCCAAACCCCAAACATAGTTAACGCTGCTTGATGTTGGACAGTGACTGGGTTATGTTAATACCTTTGATTATCTGGGCCCATTTTTAGTACATCTAAATAAAAACAATAAAGCATGAGCATAGCTTTCTTAGCATCTTCTCCACACCTCTGGAAATCCTTTAACAAAGAGATTACATCTTCAAGACAAAACACAAGTCTTGTATCTTTGCCATAGCTTTCCCATTGCTACTGTCACCATTGGTTAGGAGTTAGCTGGAATGTTTCAGCAGTAACATTGCAGCAGAAAATTAACTTTCGCATTTGCCTGACTTAAAAAAAAAGCTTTACCTAAATATCTAAGTATCTAAATACAAAGACACCCAAATGGTTCTGGGAAGGGGAAGGAAATTAAGGCATCCCATTCTAGTATAATTCCATGAGATAGTCAAGAAACACTTGAGTTGTTTGTGTCTGCCAATTTAGCTCCCACTGAGGTGCACTGTTAATAGTATAGGAAATATGAACTCAGGATAGTTTAATCAATAAAGAAGGGTGGGCAGATTAATCTTATAATAAAGATTATCTTTGTAAGGGCAACAGTATTAAACTGTAGTTCACAGAAAACTGTTCTGAGTAATCATATTAAATACATTTTGAGCATTTGAAAACCTTGTTAATAATTTACTTTAATGATGAAGAAATTAATGACACTATTTCAAACTGCTTTGGCTAGCAAATTATAATTGGCATGCATCATACATTCCGTGGCTTTCCAGAAAATATGTGGTGTTAACATACTCTTAATATCCATAAAATATATTTTAATAGAGTAATTTGTATGAAGTTATGTTCTTTCTCACAGGAATTTCAAATGACATCAGAAGTAAGCTCATCAAATTGGCATGGGATTTACATAGGAGTAGTACTGATAAGGAATTTAGTGAGGAGTGTATCCCCAAATTTTCTTTATTTGGTGATGATTTGCCTCATCTAGGCCCTCAGCTTTCCAGGATGGTAAAATATTTTACCCCAAACAAGACATGTTGGAAACACAATAGAGAGGAGTCAGTCACTGGAGAGAATTACCCCATAACCTGCTTGTACATGGAGGAGAGATCTTTGGACTCCTGCTTGAGATGGGATTGCACTGATAGGTTGCTTTTATTTTATATTCTTTTGAGGACTATTGAAGTGGGTTTGGAAGGAAACTATACTTGTCTTGGACAGCTGAACTTCAATAAGGCACTGTCGGGGATCCAATATTTTGCTGATGTTGGACAAGAAGGGCAACAATAGATGACAACATGATGCTCTTCTTGGCTTAAAAAAAGCCTGCAATGGGCAAATGCCAAGTCAGGACTCAGGGGCAAAGACTCGCTTTAGAGGAAGGAGGTAGTACCAGAGCTCTGCCTTGGATTTAGAACTGCTGAATGTAGGGTATGAAGGACACTGTAAGCACCATATCTAAAAAGTAACACAGAAGGGCTGGTAAGGTTTACTGTGGTCATGAGGGGAACCAAACAACCTGGAAGGTATTAGGATTATGTACATTGTCTCTGCAGATAAAAAAAAAATTAAAAAAAACATTTAGTATATAAATTATTTCCTCATACTATATTAGAACCATAAAATCGTAGGACTGGAAAGGACGTTGAGGGGCCATCTAGTCCAACCCCCTGCACTGATGGCAGGACTAACTATTATCTAGACCAGGGATCAGCAACCTTTGGCACTCGTCCCATCAGGGAAATCCGCTGGCGGGCCGGGATGGTTTGTTTACCTGCAGCGTCTGCAGGTTCGGCTGGTCACAGCTCCCACTGGCCACGGTTCACTGTTCCTGGCCAATGGGGGCTATGGGAAGTGGCAGCCAGCACATCCCTCGGCCCACGCTGCTTCCCGCAGCCCCCATTGGCCTGGAACAGCGAACCGCGGCCAGTGGGAGCTGCAAGCGGCTGAACCTTCGGACGCTGCAGGTAAACAAACCATCCTGGCCTGCCAGCAGATTTCCCTGACGGGCTGCATTCCAAAGGTTGCCAATCCCTGATCTAGACCATCCCTGACAGGTATTTGTCTAACCTGCTCTTAAAAATCTCCAAAGGTGGAGATTCCACAACCTCTCTAGGCAATTTATTCCAATGCTTAACTACCCTGACAGTTAGGAAGCTTTTCCTAATGTCCAACCTAAACTGCCCTTGCTGCAATTTAAGCCCATTGCTTCTTGACCTATCCTCAGAGGTTAAGGAGAACAATTTTTCTCCCTACCCCTTGTAGCAACTTTTATGTACTTGAAAACTGTTATGTCTAAGGCTAAGATTTTGTCATGGTTATTTTTCATAAAAGTCAAAGACAGGTCACAGGCAATAAACAAAAATTCACGGAAGCCGTGATCTGTCCGAGACTTTTGCTGCTGTGGCTCCATGGTTCCTCCTGCCACTGTGGTGCCTGGGAGCTGTGGGGTTCCCCCTCTTCCTGCGGCAGCTGGAAGCTGCAGGGGGCTCCCCCTCCACCCACGGTGGCTGGGAGCTGCAGGGTGACCATATTTCCCAAAGAAAAAATGGAACATCCCCAGACACTCTCCTGAGGAATCCCCCTCATCCCCCCTGCACAAGGCCGTTGCCCGTCACTGGAACCCTGAGGAGGGCTCCCTCAGGAGTCAATCGCCTGTCTCTGGAACCTTGCAGGGGGTCCCCTGTCGGCTGTCACTGCTGTTGCCTGTTGACGGAACCCTGCCAGGGCCTTGCTGGCTGCCAGCTCCCGAGTCCCGCAGTCTGGGGCTGAAGCAGAGAATGTCACGGAGGTCTCTGGAAGTCATGGATTCCGTGAGTTCCATGACCTCTGTGACATAGACGTAGCCTTAATTGTGTCCCCTCTCAGTGTTCTCTTTTCCAGACTAAACAAACCCAATTTTTTCAATCTTCTCTCATAGGTCATGTTTTCTAGACCTTTAATCTTTTTTGTTGATCTTCTCCGGACTTTCTCCAATTTGTCCACATCTTTCCTGAAATGTGGTGCCCAGAACTTGACACAATACTTCAGTTGAGGCCTAATCAGCATGGAGTATAATGGAATAATTATTTATTATGTCTTGCTTACAACACTCCTGCTAATACATCCCAGAATTATGTTTGCTTTTTTTTCAATAGTATTACACTGTTGACTCATATTTAGCTTGTGATCCACTATGACCCCCAGATTCCTTTCTGCAGTACTGCTTCCTATGTAGTCATTTCCTATTTTGTAGTTGTGTAACTAATTGTTCCTTCCTAAGTGGAAAACTTTGCATTTGTCCTTATTGAATTTCATCCTATTTATTTCAGACCATTTCTCCAGTTTGTCCAGATCAGGCACCATGGCACCCGCCGGGGCATCTAAGTGCGCCTGCGTACTGGCCGGCAGATGAGCATCCACCGAAATGTCACCGAGAAGCAGCGTCATCCAGAGGCGTCATCCAGCATCATCCATTTTGGCGGCATTTTGGCGGCAACGCCTCTGGATGACGCTGCTTGTCGGCGGCATTTCGGCAGCGACGCCTATTGATGTTGCCGCTTGTCGGCGACATTTCAGCGGATGCTCGTCCGCTGCCACAGTCCTCTGTGGCTCATTGTCTGGCGCCCGCCAGACGAAAAAGGTTGGGGACCACTGGTCCAGATCATTTTGAATTTTAATCCTATCCTCCAAAGCACTTGCAACCCCTCCTAGCTTGGTATCGTCTGCAAACTTTATAAATGTACTCTCTATGCCACTATCTAAATCATTGATGAAGATACTGAACAGTACCAGACCCAGAACTGATCCCTGCAGGGCCCCACTTGATATGTCCTTCCAGCTTGACTATGAACCACTGATAACTTCTCTCTGGGAATTGTTTTCCAACTAGTCATGCACCCACCTTATAGTAGCTCCACCTAGGTTATATTTCCCTAGTTTGTTTATAAGAAGGTCATGCAAGACAGTATCAAAAGCCTTACAAAAGTGAAGATATGACACATCTGCCACTTCCCCCTTATCCACAAGGCTTGTTACTTTGTCAAAGAAAGCTATCAGTTTGGTTTGACATGATTTGTTCTTAACAAATCTATGCTGACTGTTACTTATCACCTTATTATCTTCTAGATGTTCGCAAATTGATTGCCTAATTATTTGCTCCATTATGTTTACGGGTACTGAAGTTAAACTGACTGGTTTGTAATTCCCCAGGTTGTTCTTATTTCCCTTTTTATAGATTGGCATTATAATTGCTCTTTTCCAGTCCTCTGCAGTCTCTCCCATCTTCCATGACTTTTCAAAGATAATCGCTAATGGCTGAGATCTCCTCAGTCAGCTCCTTGAGTATTTTAGGATATATTTCATCAGGCCCTGGTGACTTGAAGACATCAAACTTGTCTAAGTAATTTTTAAACTTGTTCTTTCCCTAATTTAGCCTCTGATCCTACCTCATTTTCACTGGCATTTGCTATGTTAGACGTGCAATCGCTACTAAGGTTTTTGGTGAAAACCGAAACAAAAAGTCATTTAGCACTTCTGCCATTTCCAATGGGATAGTTTGCTCTTGTGATCTTAATAATGTCTCTTTAGAAAACTGCCAACTCTTTTGAACTGTTTTTCTCCTTAGACTTGCTTCCCGTGGGATCTTACCTTCCAGCTCCCTGAGTTTGCTAAAGTCTGCCTTCTTGAAATACATTATCTTTATTGTGCTGTTTTTGCTCCTACCATTCCTTAGAATCATTAACTCTACCATTTCATGATCACTTTCACGTAAGCTGCCTAGAGGGAGAATGATTTTAAGATACATGAAATAATATTGTGGTGTTAATCTATGCTTTTTCAACACTAACTGGCAACCCAATTAAAGAAATTAGAGTTAATTAAAGGTAAAATGTTTCTCCTGTAAATTTCATTTCATGAATCCGATAATGTGAGATATGCCACTCAGGGAGTGTGTTTCATCCATAAAGCCTACATTTTTATAGCCTGTGTATAACATTTGTAATCATCTGCCTAATATGTTTGGATGTTATTAAACATAACTTATTGCTAGAATTATTTTTACTTGGATAAATGTCTATTTATTTTGTAAACTGCATATATATTCAAACTCTGGTTCAGGTTGATGAATGCCAGGTCAGTCATTCTTAAGAAGAGCAATATATCTGTGATTTGACTGCGTATAAGGGACCTAGTCCTGTTTGCATCACTGTGGATGTGTCCAGATGAGTCCAATGGACTGGTGTTAATTCAGCTGTTTCCAGCTAGCGGCTTGTTGCAGAGTGAGCCTAGGGAGGTTGAGGAGGGAAAGCGGCCATGCTTTTTTGCTTTTGACCACAAATGTAGATGCCTATTCCAAAAATGAATTTCTTTGAGTATCTCCACCTACCATGTGAACCCTTGGGTAAAGCTAATATCTGAATCTCAGTGGTGTACTAGCCATATTAGAATTCCATAGATTTCCTAACTGAGATAGCTGGCTTGGTACTGGAATTAAAACTGACTAACTTGGGAAATTGCAACATACATGTAGATGAGCCTAGTTCATTGGCCCAGAGTTTCACAGCCCTCATGAGAGCCATGGGCCTCTGTCAGGTGGTTTCTGGTTCTACTCATATGCCAGTGGAGACAGTATGTAAATGGATATTTGAGGTAGAATGAACACATCTCCACCGTGGTCCAAATCATCCAGGTTGAGATGAGGTCTTTTCTACTGACCTGATGGGCTGGAGGACCTGCAGTGATTCATTGTTAGAGATTGCTGGATCCTGCTGGATTTTAGGAATCACTGGAGAATAATACTGTCCTTCCTTTAGACTCCACACATTTTCTTACTGGTTACCTTGGTTCCCAAAGTCCATTTCAGAATTCAACCCAGAAATCAAATGCTGTTTGTCATGCTTATGTCAAATAATTACCACCTTCAACTCACTACTAGTCACTACAAATTCAACGTTTGGTCTTGATCTTGCAAGGTGCTGAGTTAAGTGGTGATTGAGAGCACTCAGCACTTTGCATGATGGGGCCTTTTATTAACAAATGAAAGCACTCAAAAGCTATGGATATAAACATGGCTATGGATAAATAAATGAGTTAATAAAGCTAAGTTAAATGAGTTGCATTTATGATGGCCTCAGATAAACTTTTCTGCTCACTTGAAATTAAATCTGGATGGGCTGTATCTTCTACTTCAGATCAATATGATAATCATACTAGTACTTAAGTTTTAAAATGTTTTATTGAGTATTTATATGATTCAAATAAGAGGGAAGAGGAAAGGTGGGATGCCTAATTATACTAAATATATAATAATGGATTACAGTAGATAAAAGGATAACATATTATATAATTTGCTATAAGAAAGTATTGTTAAGGAAGATGTCACCAGGTGTTGCTCGTACATGTTGTTGTTCAAGTTCTTTTTCTTAGTGTGCAAGCAAATGTTGAGCCTGGGAAAGGCACATTGGTGTTGTTAGTGTTGTTCTGCAAAGTTCTGCAAAGAGGGAGTGATTCAATCAGGTGTAGAGTTTGCTCTCTGACTTGGGTTCTGATTGGAATCAATTCTTCAGATAGAGTGCTCCTTAGGCACTGGGCATTGGTGTAGAGCTGTGATTTTTGAAAGAAGAGGCAGCCCTCCATTCTGTTTGTGACAACCTCTGTTCCAGGACTGGTGTACATGTGTAAATAAAATAAATGACACTTTGACTATAACCAGACTCCACATCACTGATCTCTCTTCCACTGGAAAACCAATATGCAAGGCGCCTGTCATCTCCTACTGCTTGGCAAAGGGGTGACATTCCCAGCCTTTGTTGATGGGATTTTCAAAACTGTGCAGCATTCAGTTAGGTTTGCTCTCAATGAAGTCATTTGGGAGCATGGACCTCAAGAATAAGAGTAAGGTCATCACTGGTCACTTCTGAAAATACAACCGTTTCATTTAGGACAATTCGTATCCTACTTAAAATGTCTAACCTTGGATACATGTATTAAATGACTGACATTGAAGTGAGATGACTTTTTTCACTGAAGAGTAATTTTGATGTCTGCTATGCTCAACATGTATGTACTTTTGTTAAACTGTTTTTTGTTGTACCAGTTGACTAGAGTACTAATACAGATAAACTTAATGGGTTAGATCTTGCTCTTAGTTGAATGAATGAAGTCTAGGGAGTTATTCTGAATTTACACTGGTATAACTGATATTAGAATCTAGGTTATGGTCTGTCTTGTCTCTAACAGATTGGCTGTGATCCAAATGCAAGGGTAGAGTAAATGGACAATTTAGAGGGATAAGGGCAACAGACCCCAGCCTGGCTTCAGTTACCCTGACCTGTGTGATGTAAGCAGTCACACTTAATATCTAATTAGATGTTGATAAGTTAGCTATCCACTTCTTGACAGGAATCCCTATGACTTTTAATGACCAAAAATACGAAGAGACAAATTTGATTGTGCTATAAAGTTTTTGTCACATGTTATGCCATTCTTTGGGGAATAAAAATGGTTTTGTGCTACGTCTCCATTTGTTTTTTCAAATCTAATAAAGGTTGAGCTGAATTTGAGGCCATATTAATATACAGCTGAACTGTAACTACATTTCAGCTAGGATACTGAGACAGGTTTCTTGGGAATAAGATAAGAGCCAAGTTATTTTTTTGAAAATACAGTTTCTAATCTGCAAGTATTTACAAAACTGATTGCTAGGGACATTGAATTTTCTTTGTAGGTCGTTAAAGTCAATATGGTACCAGTTTTTCAACAGTCATAATCAGAGACATTGTATTACTTATGTTACAGTGTCTTCCCTTTCTTTTTAATTCCCTAACGTTTTCTCAGCTAAAAGGGCTTTCTAGTGCCAGAAAAAGACAATAACAAAAATAGCACAGACACCAAACATCTTTTGTTTTTTGAAAAGGCTTCTCATCATCAGGGACATTTTTATTTGAAGGATCTTACTATCAATTTCACTAATGCAGTATAGATTTAAAACACTCACACTAAAAGGTAGTCCGAATTGATAGTAACCAGAAGTACTTACCATCTGATAGCTATTCAGTGGCCTGTGTGAAATGAATTTGTAGTCTCAGTCCACTTCTTAGTTCATAGATATCTATATAGATATATAGCTATAAGATGACTATAGTGCCAATGCTTAAGACTCATAGACTTTAAGGTCAGGAGGGACCATTGTGATCATCTAGTCTGACCTCCTGCACATTGCAGCCATAGAATCTCACCCACCCACTCCTGAAATAGACCCCTAACCTCTGCCTGAGTTACTGAAGACCTCAAATCATAGTTTAAAGACTTCATGTTACAGAGAATTCACCATTTACACTAGTTTAAACCTGCAAGTGACCCATGCCTCATGCTACAGAGGAAGGGGAAAACCCCCAGGGTCTCTGCCAATCTGACCCGGGGGGAAATTCCTTCCTGACCCCTAGTATGGTGATCAGTTAGATCCTCAGCATGTGGACAAGACCCACCAGGCAGATACCTGAGAAAGAATTATCTGTAGAAACTCAGAGCTCCGCAACCCCCATCTAGTGTCCCATCTCCAGAAGTCGGGGATTTTTGCTTCTGGCAGTTGCCAATGGGCCACATGCCATTGTAGGCAGTCTCATCATACCAGCCCCTCCATAAATGTATCAATCTCAGTCTGTAAGACAGTTAGGTTTTTTGCCCCCATTGGTCCCCTTGGAAGGCTGTTCCAGAACTCCACTCCTCTGATGGTTACAAACCTTCACCTAATTTTGAGCCTAAACTTGTTGATGGCCAATGTATAGCCATTTGTTCATGTGTCCACATTGATGCTTAACTTAAATAACTCCTCTCCCCCCTTGTATTTATCCCTCTGATCATAGAGAGCAATCATATCTCCCCATAGCCTTCATTTGATTAGGCTAAGCAAGCCAAGCTCTTTGAATCTCCTTTCATAAGGTAGGTTTTCCATTCCTTGGATCATCCTAGTTGCCATTTGCTGCACCTGTTCCAGTTTGAATTGCACATAGTATTCCAGATGAGATCTCACCAGTGCCTGTATAATGGTACTAACACTTCCCTGTCTCTACTGGAAATACCTCACCTGATGCATTCTAGGACTGCATTAGCCTTTTTCATGGGACATCAAAATAATATACACTCTAATATAATAATAATAGTATTATTATACTCTATACATAATAATACTCTAGTAATAAGAATATAGCACTAGAGATATTTTACTGACCACCTGACCAGGATGGTGATAGTGACTGTGAAATGCTCAGGGAGATTAGAGAGTCTATAAAAATAAAAAACTCAATAATAATGGGGGATTGCAACTATCCCCATATTGACTGAGTACACATCACCTCAGGACAGGATGCAGAGATAAAGTTTCTTGACACCTTAAATGATTGCTTCTTGGTGCAGCTAGATCTGGAACTCACAAGAGGAGATGCAATTTTTGATTTAGTCCTAAATGGAGCACAGGATCTGATCTAAGAGGTAAAAATATCTGGACCGCTTGGTAATAGTGACCATAACATAATTAAATGTTGTGGCGGGGAAAACACCACAGCAGCCCAACACTGTAGCATTTAATTTCAGAAAGGGGACTACACAAAAATGAGGAAGTTAGTAAAACAGAAATTAAAAGGTACAGTGCCAAAGTGAAATCTCTGCAAGCTGCATGGAAACTTTTTAAAGACACCATAATAGAGGCTCAACTTAAATGTATACCCCAAATTAAAAAACATAGTTAGGCATCCAAAAAAGTGCCACCCTGGCTAAACAACAAAGTAAAAAGAGCAGTGAGAGACAAAAAGGCATCCTTTAAAAAGTGGAAGTTAAATCCTAGTGAGGAAAATAGAAAGGAGCATAAACTTTGGCAAATGAAGTGTAAAAAAATAATTAGGAAGGCCAAAAAAGAATTTTAAGAACAGCTAGCCAAAGACTCAAAAATGTTTTTTTAATAGCAAAATGTTTTTTAAGTACATCAGAAGCAGGAGGCCTGCTAAGCAACCAGTGGAGCCACTGGACGATCGAGATGCTAAAGGAGCACTCAGGGAGGATAAGGCCATTGCAGAGAAACTAAGTGAATTCTTTGCATTGGTCTTCACAGCTGAGGATGTGAGGCAGATTCCCAAACCTAAGCCATTCTTTTTAGGTAACAAATCTGAGGAACTGTCCCAAATTGAGGTGTCATTAGAGGAGGTTTTGGAACAAATTGATAAACTAAATAGCAATAAGTCACCAAGACCAGATGGTACTCACCCAAGAGTTCTGAAGGAACTCAAATGTGAAATTGCAGAACTACTAACTGTAGTCTGTAACCTATCATTTAAATCAGCTTTGGTACCAAATTACTGGGGATAGCTAATGTGATGCCAATTTTTAAAAAGGGCTCCAGAGGTGATCCCGGCAATTACAGGGCAGTAAGCCTGACTTCAGTACCAGGCAAACTGGTTGAAACTATAGGAAAGAACAAAATTGTCAGACACATAGATGAACATAATTTGTTGGAGAAGAGTCAATATGGTTTTTGTAAAGGGAAATCATGCCTCGCCAATCTTCTAGAATTCTTTCAGGGGGGTCAACAAACATGTGGACAAGGGGGATCCAGTGGATATAGTGTACTTAGATTTTCACCAAAGGCTCTTAAGCAAAGTAAGCTGTCATGGGATAAGAGGGAAGCTCCTCTCATGGATTGATAACAGGTTAAAAGATAAAAAACAAAGGGTAGGAATAAATGGTTGGTTTTCAGAATGGAGAGAGGTAAATAGTGGTGTCCCCGAGGGGTCTGTACTGGGATCAGTCCTATTCAACACATTCATAAATGATCTGGAAAAAGGGGTAAACAGCGAGGTGGCAAAATTTGCAGATGATACAAAACTACTCAAGATAGTTAAGTCCCAGGCAGACTGCAAGGAGCTACAAAAGGATCTCACAAAACTGAGTGACTGGGCAACAAAATGGCAGATGAAATTTAATGTTGATAAATGCAAAGTAATGCACACTGGAAAACACAATCCCAAATATACATATAAAATGATGGGGTCTAAATTAGCTGTTACCACTCAAGAAAGAGATCTTGGAATCATTGTGGATAATTCTCTTAAAACATCCACTCCATGTGCAGCAGTGGTTACAAAATCAAACAGAAGTTTGGGAATCATTAAGAAAGGGATAGATAAGAAGACAGAAAATATCATATATTTCCTCTATATAAATCCATGATACACCCACATCTTGAATGCTGCTGCGGATGTGGTTGCCCCATCTCAAAAAAGATATATTGGAATTCGAAAAGGTTCAGAAAAGTGCAACAAAAATGATTAGGGGTATGGAAGGCTTCCGTATGATGAGAGATGAATAAGACTGGGACTTTTCAGAATGGAAAAGAGTAGATTAAGGGGGGATATGATAGAGGTCTATAAAATCACGACTGGTGTGGAGAAAGTAAATAAGGAAGTGTTATATACTCCTTCTCATAACACAAGAACTAGGCGTCACCAAATGAAATTAATAGGCACCAGGTTTAAAACAAACAAAAGGAACTATTTCTTCACACAACACACAGTCAACCTGTGGAACTCCTTGCCAGAGAAAGTTGTGAAGGCCAAGAGTATAACAGGGTTCAAAAAAAGAACTAGATAAATTCATGGAGGATAGGTCCATCAATGGCTATTAGCCAGGATGGGAAGGGATGGTGTCCCTATCCTCTGTTTGCCAGAAGCTGGGAATGGGTGACAGGGGATGGATCACTTAAAATTGCCCTGTTCTGTTCAAGGAATATTCAAACTGCCCATTTGTACAAAACATACATGTACTGAAAATTAAAGAAACAAACCATCAGACGGATAAGTTGCGTTGCATTAAATGTTAAGAAACATGTATTTTCCACAGGAAGACAAGAAGAAATTTAGCCTTATTTGAATTTTGTATGTGAGACGTAAAAAGAAAAACTACAGATAGAGTCAGGATGTGTAACAAATCCCTAGTCAGCAGGACAGGAAACACTGAGCACTTTATCTCTCCTGCAGCCTACATGTCTATCCATTAGTGTTAATCTGCTACCTGCTTTGATGAACAGTACATCTGGAAAAGAAGCAACAGTAGGGTGACCAGATGTCCCGAATTTATAGAGACAGTCTGATCTTCGGGGCTTTGTCTTATATAGGCACCTATTACCCTGCAACTCCATTCCGATTTTTCACACTTGCTATCTGGTCACCCTAAGCAGCAGTAACACGCATCCACTTGCAGTTGAATTCCCTACACGCTTTAGGTCTTTTTATTACATTCCATAGGTCAGAGGTTTAGTTGCGTTTTTGTTTGTTTGTTTGTTTAATTCACATGTTCCCAAAGAGTCAGCACATAGTTTTTAAATTTGACGTCACGTCCATTTATCCCTACACATTCTTTTATCTCATGGGGAGAGGCATTGGTAATGCAGAATCCACTTCCTTGTCACTGTTGAGTTTCTTCATAATATAGTCCAAACTAAATGTCCCTCTCTGACTGCCTAGCCTTCAAAACCTTCAGTGGTTAAAAGGTGAAATACATCTGGGCTGATCAGATCTATTTATGAATCACATAGTGTATATAAATTTGAAATATTGAGTGTATAATATTAATGGTCATCTCTGAATGCCCCCTAGACTATCTGGTGTAGAAGAACTTGCCATACAGTTAAGTCACCTGAAAGGTACACTTCCCTTCAGTGTACAATAAGAACCCAGATGTGACCCATTATCTTCATATCACAAGATATTCATTTTAATACAACTATTATTAGGCAAAGAAATACACGATATCCTATACATTTGCTACAGCTAATTTGATTTACAGATATACTCAACTGAATTATTTAATTATTAAAACATATCTTATGTACACTGAATGTGCCAGTCCCATCAGATAAAATAATAAGATTAACATATTAAATGGTTTATTAATTGCATTTTACCACAGTTCAAATCTTTTTCCAATTTTGCAGTAGAGATGCAGTAGGATTAGTGATAGATCACGTATTTGCATTGCGCAAGGAGTTTTTGTTGTCTTAAGGTCATGCTGGATTGATCATTCATTCTTGACTCTCAAATAATGTCAGTAACAAAATGCATTCCCCCATCTCCCATGAGTCTCACAGGTGGGCAGACTTTGCCGCACAATGGGCCAGGAGAGAAAAGCAAACTGTTGGCTTCTTTAAGCACTCTCCCCCTTTCCCTCCTCATGGGCAATCAGCCTTCTTATAGACTTGCGGAAGGGGCTCTGTGGCTGATTGACTGGACAGAAGGGTGAAACATAAGCCTATTGGCTCCCACACACCCAAGAGAGAGTTTATAAACCCTTCCTGCTGCCTGTGGTGCCATTCCACATTTTGAGGAAAAGCTGAGGCTAGCATGTGTAGCCATGTAACAATCATAAGATAAAGGGGTAAGAAACTGATTCTGAAACACAAGAGACCTATAGGCCTAGACCTATAAGAATAGCTTAAGTATAAGGCATTATAGCCTTATAGGAGTAGTTGCTCAATAAGTTGCATACGTAAATAAACTAATAGTGACCTTAAAGTCACAAGATGGCACAAGGCTTTGTTTATTGTTTTGTAAAAAGCACAAGTGTTGCAAGAAAGCAATTTGTACCAGTTAGAGTATTTCTGGAAGGGAACATCAACAGATGTCTAATTGCAGGTAATCATAGTAATTCAATTGGTTTATATATTAATGAGTTTAAACTAATTGATATACTAACCTATAGGATAAGGACACTCCAATATTATGAGGGAAAGGAAGTTAAGATATGGTAAAAGAGGGAAGAGCTATGCACACATATTCAAGGGGAACATCGAGACCTATAAAACATCTGGTCTCAGGTACACCCACTGGAGTTCTTCATCAGCATGACAGAGTTGGCGTAGGATCTGTGTCAACTTTTAGAACTCTCCCCAAGGACAGAGAGAGTATATACATGTAATGGTGTCAGTTACTCTTACAGTGTTATATCGCTTTACTTAATCGGACTAATCATTGTCCTAATAAAACTTTTACAGTTACAGAAGGTCTTTCCTGAGCCTGAGTGTTGTTTGTCACTGCCATGCCCCATGGGGTTCCCAAAAGAGTAACTCTGATAATACTGGGCCTGATCTTGGAACAAGAACCAACCAAATTTCAGATTGATTATTAATTTAGTGCCCCCAATTAACAATCAATAGATCAGACAACACAGGTAAGCTGCAGAGGAGCCTATTATGGTAACAAATGGTTATGGGGCTCCCCAGCCCTTATGGGAAGGGGATCCCCAGGAGCATCAGTGACCAGTGAATTCCCAGCAAGGACAGGCTTGAAATCACCTGGGGTGCAGGAGAAGCAGGAATGGAGAGTATTTGTGGGGGTGTTGGCACAGCGGCTGGTTACCTAACACACAGCAGGACACAGAACTTTTCTTTTGGGGGAGCGGTGACATGAACCTCCCAGGGAGATGCAGAGGAGAATGGCTGTGAGAGTGGGTGTTGCCTCTGGTGGAGCTCTCTCTTTAGCCAACAGTGGGAGAGTGGGCCTTGGCAGAGCAGGGTGGTTGCATATGCTGGCTGAGCTCTTCACCCACTTTCCTCAGATCTATGTGGGGCAGGAAGGCGATGTGGAGGAGAGGAAGGGATTTCCCATGGGATGAAAACACTGACCTGTCAGGGGGCAGAAGGCTCCTTCTCAGGGAACTTGGTGGATGGCCCTGAAGCTATGGTGCCCATAAACTTTTGAGGATATGGGTCCTTTCATCAGGAAGAAGGTTACAGGTCAAACACCTTCGAATGCAACTGAAAGAGGGTGTGCATTGCAGGGGGCATGCAGTGTATTGAGTCCCAATCCATCAGTGAGATAGGCTTAAACAAGAGTGTGTGGGCGGCTTCATCCCCAATTGAGCTCAAAGGGATATGGGATTCCCACGAAAAGGTAGAACAGTGTGGGAAAGGTGTTCAGGAGGATTAAAGTGATCATATAAAGGGGTAGATTTGATAGACTGTTTCCAAATTTAAGTCCTTAGAAGGTTTACATCATAGAGTAAGAGCTAAGATTTAATAATAAACAATAAAAGTAATAGGGCATTCCAAGATAGCTACCCTGTAACTGTGGTAGCCTGAGGTGGGTGCCTGAGGTCCCTGGGGAATATCACTTGAGCCTTTTATGTGGCAAAATTTAATGAATGATGGGAAAGACCTAGCATAACAATCTCTTATTCTCCCCTTGCCCTGCTGTAAACATGGTGAGGTTTTATAGATTAGGAGCCATGCTGAGAACCTTTCTGGCTATTCTCGACACTCCTTATACTTTAATCTATTGGTTTTTATCTCAAGGGCCAAGTTATTTGCACAGACCAACCCCATGGATGCTCATGATTGTGCTCAGTCTCTAAGGTTCAGTACAGTGTCTGAGTGGAGGTGGTGGCCACATGGATAAAACATTTACTTTCAGCAAGACAGTACACAAACCTGCTGGACTGATTTAAGGTTGGCTAGCAGGTTAGAAAACAAAAGCCCCCCTCCGTAGGCTGGAGACTGAGTTAGATACAGAGGTAGGTATCTCTACTCACTAGGAGGGTTGGGGCATCCAGGAAGATTAGTTTGATCCACTTGGGATGGACATTTTGCACTTGGCAGTCAGCTGCCTCCTCAAGGATGGGCAGACCCAAATTTTTATTAAGAGCAAATCAAGAAATGAAGGATATGTTGAGTGTGGGACAATTCCTGAATGAGTTCAATAGCATTTCTTTCTGAAGGGAAGATTGGATGCCAGAGTCAGATCTGAGCTCATTTGGATGTATTGTGTGTGTGTGTGGGCGGGGGGGGGGGGGGGGGCATTGAGTCTGGGGTTTCCACCAAGTCAAGTGGAGGTGAATAGATTTCAGAGGGGATAGTAAAAGACCTAAGTCTCTGAGAGTTCTTTCCCATCCTAGTGGCAGTGAACTCAGGGATGAGATTAAGAGCAAAAACGAGAAGATTCTGAAGTAAAATCCAGGTGGTGATCCATGCTAGTAACTGCAGGTTCTTTAAGCACTGAGTACAAGGTGGGCAGATTTTGAGACTGGGCACTGTGAGTCAGCGAAGAGCTCATTCAGATGCAGCTAGACCTCTGGAACCTTGGTTCCTGACCAATTTTGTTTTAGTGCAAAATCAACTAATGCCATGCACATTCAGTTTTATATTCGTGGTGTTGAGGAATATGCTCAATTCCAGTTTATGGCAGGGGTGAACCCTCTCAGAACTTCACTTATTTCAGAGTCAGGTGTCATGGATATGCCCTGGGCTGGCATCATATGCTAGTTTGGGTCACTTACTGAGCAACACATTTTGCAGGAGGAGAAAAGGTTATCAGAACCTTGACAGCAGGATTTAGTTAGGTTGTTGAAGGGATGGTCTTGATCAGAGCTATTAAGGGGTCAGCAAGGGAGGTTTCAGATAGAGCTTTGGAGTTTAGGAATCTGCAATATGTTTTGGGGGAAGAGATCTGGCACCCTTTCTCCGAGAAGTGAGTCCTAGTACTACAAGAGTGGGGAGATTGGCCCAGTCTGGTGTAGCGTGAAGGCCGCTGGTGCCAGAGCACTCTTCACGGGGAATGGAGTACCTAAAAAAAGAGAGAATTTCAGTTCATGGTGACATCAATGAGTGAATATTCTTGAGGTTCCTCTGGTGAATTGGCTCCCATTTTTTCAGGATTTGAGTGGCTACATCCACAGCACAGCTTGGTATTGGAGCCCAGGAGTTCTGGCTGTCAGAGGTGGTATCCAAAATACATGGGAATGGAGATCCCCTGTCAGGGATGATAATTTACTGGTGTGACTATGTTAAACTCTTCCGCTATCTGTTCCTTCAGAATCAAGAGAATGGGTCACAGGAGTTGGCATCTTGATGTATATGCATGGTATTGTGCATGTTGCGCACAGGCAAGCAGCCAGTTCCCCTTGGAAGGGGGCTCTACACCACGTGGTACAGATTACAAAGGAAGGATGATCTGCAGTGGACGAGTTATTACTGGATACTTCACAGAGTGACGTGTTACTTAATAAATTTGCTGCCTAGTTAAGTCATTCCTGGTTCCTTGTCTTTCTTCTTGTGGTGTCTGGGACAAAGTGTATTCCTCTGTTTCTGGCTAGCAGGACAACTGTATTCAGTCCTCGAAGACAATGACCTGGTTATAGTAGTTCATGAGTTCTTTATCTCCATGCTGGGCTATTACAGTACATTTTGAGTTTCAATAAGAAATTACCAAGGAATCTACAGATGATCAAGTCTCTGGACTCTAAAAAGTCATTAATGGGACCAACCCATTATATATCTTACACTGATTCTCCTTCCAGAATGTGTCCCAATACCTAAGATTAGCCAACCCACTCAAATATGAGAGTCCTTGCATAGTGACAAAGTGGGAGAGTAGAATCTTTTCAACAGCTTTAAGTCTTTGGACCATGCTCTCAAAATTGATCAGGAAAAGCCAAACCCTTACATGCTTCACTTCATATTGTAAGACACCTTTTGGCCAAATTATTCCCAAAGTCCCTGCGCAGAAGGAAACAAAGCAGTGGGCTCAGAAGTAGAAACTAATAAACCAAAGAGTAGGATGAAGAATTGGCTGTCTCTTCTGGACAGCTCTTTCTGTAGCCTGATATACGGTTGCTAGATAGCCTGGTGATAGATAATTTAGAAGTGCTGATGAATAGGACAGAGAGGGAAAATGATGATATCATAATCATGACTTCAAAATGTTGACTTTGTAATGATGACCTTTCATTCTTGCCACTATTGATGGTTTTGGTAATACTGCATATTCCAGTGCTAGGTCTTTTTTTAGAGCAGAGATTAAGAATGATGCTAAAATGAATGGCATTTTAGGAAGATAAACATCCAGTAGGATAAAACCATTATGATAATTTCTATATGTGAGCTAACAGAATTAAACCCATAGCACCAGAAGTGAAAGGTTAGTGAACCAAAATATCTGGATCCCCAATGTATGGGAACTATTGTACTGTACAGACTTCCACACAACTAAAGTGCAAAATCACATTAACAGTTATGTTCCAGTATCCATGTACTATTGCATAACAATTGCAAATGAAAAGTCAATGGTTACTACATTGTGGTATTTTAGAAATTCTGTGATCTCTATTTCAGAACTGTAAGCAAATATTGAATTTTTAATGGCAACCATTGTCATTCTCAGAACCTTTCAAAGTTGCCTGAACAATTTCATAGTGCAGCTACATCACAGGGATTCTGCTAACATAATTGTATACGTTTTTAAATCCAGTAAATAAAGAGTGTAACCTTACACTCTTACTTTTATTACATTCTTTTTTTAAACATTTTTTTGCACAGTTCTGTTATTTAAGAATATATCCTCAAAGCCAGGAAGAGTTCCAAACTCACTATGAAGAAATGATTGTACTCCAATTGAAAAATGTATATATATTTGAAGTTCTGCACACTGCCACATGGAGGATAAATGAGGCTAATTAATCCTGGTATTTCTAAAAGTGAAAATACTCTAGAACATGAAAAGAATGGATTTAGCTAATTGATTTCCATGCTGGAGATACAATATTGGTCTTGTAGATACTTATTTTGTGGCAATATTACATAATCCCACCCTTTGCCTCTGAATACAGTAAATCCTTTTTCCTTTAAGGTTAGTGAGAGAAGCATGTACACTAACGTGTATTAATAAGATATGCATCTATTTATTTTTCTCTAAAATATAAGAATACCATTTAGACCTTTCATTTAGACCAGTACAGGGGTCTGGGACCAGTCCTAGTCAACATATTCATAAATGTTCTGGAAAAAAGGAGTAAACAGTGAGGTGGCAAAATTTGCAAATGATACAAAACTACTCAAGATAGTTAAGTCCCGGGCAGACTGTGAAGAGCTACAAAAGGATCTCTCAAAACTAGGTGACTGGGCAACAAAATGGCAGATGGAATTAAATGTTGATTAATGCAAAGTAATGCACAGTGGAAAATATAATTCCAACTATACATATAAAATGATGGGGTCTTAATTTGCGGTTACCACTTAAGAAAGATCTTGGAGTCATTGTGGATAGTTCTCTGAAAACATCCACTCAATGTGCAGTGGCAGTCTAAAAAGCAACCAGAATGTTGGGCATCATTAAAAAAGGGATAGACAATAAGACAGAAAATATTATATTGCCTCTATATAAATCCATGGAATTCCCACCTCTTGAATAATGTGTGCAGATGTGGTCTCCCCATCTCAAAAAAATATATTGGATTTGGAAAAGGTTCAGAAAAGGGCAACAAAAATGATTAGGGGTATGGAACGGCTTCCGTACGATGAGAGATGAATAAGACTGGGACTTTTCAGATTGGGAAAGAGACAACTAAGGGGGGATATGATAAAGGTCTATAAAATCATGACTGGTGTGGGAAAAGAAAATAAGGAAGTGTTATATACTCCTTCTCATAACACAAGAACTAGGCATCACCAAATGAAATTAATAGGCATCAGGCTTAAAACAAACAAAAGGAACTATTTCTTAACACAACACACAGTCAACCTGTGGAACTCTTTGCCAGGGGATGTTTTGAAGGCCAAGACTATAACAGGGTTCAGAAAAGAACTAGATACATTAATGGAGGCTAGGTCCACCAATGGCTATTAGGCAGGATGGGAAGGGATGGTGTCTCTAGCCTTTGTTTGCCAGAAGCTGGGAATGGGTGTTAGGAAATAGATCACGTGATGATTACCTGTTCTGTTCCTTCCATCTGGGGCACCTAGTATTGTTCCACTGTCGGAAGACTGGGCTAGATGGACCTTTGGTCTGACCGTCAGTATGGCCATTCTTATGTTTTTTAAATATTAGACATCTCCTAAGGCCAGATTCTTGGTTCTATTTTAGCCACTTTGCACTGTTCAGGAAATGACCAGATCACAGATGTAAATGGCAGTGGAGAATTCTCCTTGCAGAGGGAAACACCCCACTGCAGTAAAGCTCACAGTTCCCCTCACACCGAAACTGGGGACATGACAGGGTGTGTCAGAAGTGAGGAAGAGGTGGCACAGAACAGAATAGTTAAGTTTTCAGTCCCTAGGCTGTTATAACTTCTCCAGGCTAGGCAAAACAAAGTCAGCTAGCCACCATCAGTTTACCTCATTGGGGTGTTGTAACTAACTAATTATTTGTATAGCACTTTGGGGGAAAAAAGGGCCTGATTATCCATCACTATGCTCTGTGTGCAGTCATATACACCAGTGCAAAGGGATTGTGAATCATTTCCATTAATAATTCTACAGCCACTCTGTGAATTTTTCAGGGGCTCTTTCCCACCTCTCTACACATGAATGATCTTTTTAGTTTTGTGAAATTAAGAATATGAATAGGAGGAATTAACAGATGATTAAAATTTCTCATACAGTCAGTATAAGAGCCAGAGGAAGGCAGGAAATCAACGGTAGCAGGAAAAATAAACACCCTGAAGCATTTTATGTAGAAAACCTTTATAATTATCTAGAATCCAGTTTAAAAAAAGGGACCTTGCAAGAGATAAAAGACAAGGAGTGATAAAGCTATGAGGCAGTTAAAATGGTCTCATTTAAGTGAATATGGTGATATAAGACTCCAGTTTATTATGAAATGAGATGGTTAATCTCTCTTAGGATCCCCTCCTCCCCTCCTTTCCCTTGGAATAGACTATAGTCTCACCCCCACAGAGACATAAGTTGAGATATCCATAACCCCTCCATAAAGAATTGAGGCCTCAGCTCTGAAATAGAATTTGTACGCCAACATAAAACCCTAGCTGGCTGATTTCCAACATTTCAAGAAGCTTGAAGCTTTTGATCGGAATATAGCAGCACTGACTTATAGACAGCTAATGATTTGGTTTCCAGACAAACAAATCCATTTGGGAAATCGCAAACCAACCGTCTTTGAAAGGCTTCCCACAGTGCAGATCGCTATACCATGTCTAATGGAAAGGTCATCTCTTCAGAAAGGAGATACTGAAAACAGCAAGGACCATCTACCTTTTTGACTTCATATTATTCAGTTGAAATGGGCCACAAAACAAACTGAAGAAGATCACTTGGTTCAACTAAACTGTTGCATAGCCTGACTCCTTGACCTGATAGGGTGGGATATAGTTTTATCACATGCAGGAGCACAGAGCAGAGCAATGTTGGGTGTAAACATTCTCATCTAATTTATCTTTTACTGTGGCAGGAAACAGCAGTTCAAGCTGAATGAACTGACTAGCACAAGCATACTGCACAGCACAATATTTTCTTTAAGGTAGATCTGTGGACATAAAAAAAAATAAAAAAATCTGCCACCACGATTTTTACTGGGGACATTTAAAGTGTCCTCACCTCACTGGCACCCAGCCCATACCTCACTGCACCATATCTCAGAAATTTGTCAGAAAAGTGGTTTCTTTGCCAAGGCTAGAAAAAGAATGAATACTAAATTATCTACACATAGTCCAAGGTAACTTGCACCAGCAATCCCATTAAAATATGGTTTCCCGTATATTTCTGGTGCAAAAAGGTTTTTAAAAGTAGGGTTGCTTGTCACTGCATAAAATCAAAATGGACAACATTCCTGGAAATATAACATGCCTTAGCTTAAAACTCTGGTGCTGAAATGTTATTAGTCTTGGTTTGTGCAGTTTTTGTCAGTGTTACTGTCCTGTACCACAGATCATTTTTATTGGCTAAATCTTTCTTTGAGATAGCTAGCCAAATTCCAAATCACAGGAAATCATTTTTCTTAGGTATAATGAGGACGTTGCTCTCCTCTTATCTTTTAAAAAAATAGTTATCTAGAAGTTTTGGCATGCACAACTGTTTTTCCTGATCGTAATTCATGCAAAAATAATTCTCAATATTTCATTTTTATTTTTTCCTGTTTAAAAGTATTAGTTTTTACTGGTGAACAGAACAATTTTGTGCTGCAATTCTCTCTCTCCAACAAGGAAGTGCAATGAAAATGTACCTACTCTGATGAAAGTGCAAAATTTCTCTTGTGGGGTGTTGGGGCCAGTTTGTGCCTAGTCTTTGCATGTGCAGAAGGAAGAACAAATCAATGGACAAAAAGTTTTAAAATTCACAATTTAAATTAAAGTTTCATTTATATTTCAAATTTTGATAAGAAAAATGGGCACACATTTTGTCTTGCTTTTCAATCAATTATAAAAATCTAAATTGATGAAAAAAAGGGATGAGATTCTCATGACAATTTTTGCAAAAAAAAATGTATCTTATTGTTTGTGCCACTCTACCCTGCCCCTACACTCAGAACTCGAAAGGATCATGCAGCCTGCTCTAGTTGTCTATAGAGGTGGTACAACTCACCACTGAACCCCATATTGGGCAGTGCTCAGTTGTCACAGTTTAGGCCTTGTTCTTCAATTTTGTTTGTACAGTATGCCAAGTGTGTGTATTCTACATAGGTCAGACTATGTGAACTGAAAAGAAAAATCCTATTGACTTCAATGGGCTTTTGGATCTAGTCCCATCTGAACATGAGATTTAACATATAATATTGCCCTTTTGTTTTTCCCTCTTTATCCTCTATGTTTTCTGAAGACTTCATTCTGAAACCAGCACAGTGTAAAAACAGCTCCATCACAAGGTAATATTTTTCTTGGGAAGGGGGGAGTACAAGGGGAAAGAAGGTAGGCCCAGAAGAGGGACTATTAAGTTGATTTGCATAATTTAGATTTTCAGTATCCTGCTGGACATTAATGTTGAGTGACTAATTTCCAAGGAATAATTTATTCAACAAATTTCTCCCTCTTTATGCTTCCAAATTGTGCATAAACAGTCTTTATTCGAAATTCATGATTTTTTTAGTGACCAAATCTTGGTCCATTGGTTATTTTAATTATGAATACTATATCTGAATATACAGTTGGAAATTTGCACAATACGCATATCTAATTTACATACCATTATCAGTATTTTGTCTAACTATAGCTCACATAAGTAGATTATGTAATCCATATGTGATGTATTTCAAATTTCAATTTGACTGTAATATTCACAATTTGTGCTGGGTTGGTCAGTTATGTTAATTTTCCAATCAGAGCAGAGATTGCAAGTTGTGAATATTACAAGTAAACACACATCAAAAACTGCTCTCAGTGACTGATGAAGCATTTGAGGCACAACAATCTTTCTGGGAGTATTCACGCTAGCAGAGCTCAACCCTCAAGTGTTCACAGAAAGTTCATGTGAAAGAGCTATGGAATTGAAAGTGGCACACAGTCTCAGGCTTTCTTACAGTGGTATACAAATATCTGATATACATTCTAGGCTGTGCAAAGCCAAATACCTCTCACTGATAGGAGTAAATCACCGTCTGCATTCTTTAGATTCACAGACTTCCCTCCTCACCCCTTTGGGTTAGGTCATTTCAGCTAAGCACATGAGCCAAGAACACATGATCCTACTGACTAGTTCCCCCCTCCTCCACACCATTTCTTAAGGAGATACCAAGCGATGCTTGTTCCTCTGGTTCTACCTGGAGAGATCTGGCTCTCTTAAGAGGTTATTCAACCCTGCTTTTATACAAAGATTGCTTGAAGGCATAGTATTATTACTCATGAGCTATCCTCTCTTCCTCGGGGACTATGCAATCTTGTTTTGTATTGCTTAAGTGTAAGTTGGGAAGGGGGACATATATCTTTCAAGTTAAATGCTCGCATCGTTTGCTTATATTTTCCATATTTTACTTGAGACACATTTTAGTTTTATTGGTGGAGATAATATAGGAACTGGAGACTAAGTTAGCCAGATCCACACTTATGGCCTCATCAATAAATTGTGAACATTAGCTGATGATAGTTGGTTTAACAGTATCATTGTTTTAGCAACTTTTTGCATTCAGCTCCTTGGCTGTTATTGATTTCCTCTGCTGTTGTCAGCACTAGACATTAAGTCTTTGCTCTGCACTATTCTTCAAGGATCAATATGTAAGTTTCCCTATGGAATGATTTAAATATTTGGTTTAAGTTTTACCATGTAAGATGTGTAGGTGGCTTTGTGTTATAAAGTTATTCATTTTTTGTTCAGTGGTTTTTAATATAGATTATCTATCATTGCTGCAGTGACTGCCTCATGATGCTGGAACACTGAATACTGGAATCTTACTTTATGGCCTTCTGTTTTGCCTGGAAGTTTTTACATCTGTTCTTTGAATGAGTTACTGCATGCTAAAAATACGCTTTCCATATCTAATTTTGTTTTGCTGTTCTCCAAAAATTTGTCTGAACTGAACAGGGACTGAATCAATTTTTTGACTCTGAGAATGGGGAAAAAAATACTCCTTTGGCACAAACATCACGGTAAAATGTCATGTTCAGATAGAAAGTTCTGGACATGGTCAGTATAGTTTATTTAAAAAAAGAATACTTTTGTTTCCTTCAAACAAATTCTTGTTATTTTCCTAAAATAGTTTCCTGTGTGTCTATTATACATGTGGGAGTTGGGGCTGCTCAGTAGTCCCCTTCAGGGCCACACATGGTACTGCAGCTGCTCCCCATCTTAGTCTGCAAGGTTTGGCCACTACTTGGTGCAGGGTAGCCTGTGCTTTAAGCTTGGCATCAGTCTCTAAACAATCAAGAACTCGGCTGTCTGTGCCTTTAAACAAAGGGCAGGGGAAGCAAGCAAGCAAACAAACCTTCAACTGCAAGTGCTTAGTTGCAGTGCTTAGGGCAAGGCATTGGGTTCTGAGAAGCAACTTCTCTGTCCCAGTCTCGACCAGTTCCTCCCCTGAGCAAACACCAGAAAGCCTTCTTGTCTGGCCTGCTAGTTCTTGATTGGTCAATATTTCCTCCTGGCCCTGCTAGTCCTCTGGAGGTCTGTCTTGTTGTTGCTGGTCTGAGTGGTGCATGAGAAATCATGCTCTGCAGAGGCTGCCACTTTATAGATCTAAACAGTGGCCTCCTGGCGTGGCCTTTGTGGAGCAGGTTCAGATACGTTGGCTGTGTAGAGGTGGCTGTGGAGATGCCAGTTTGTCCATTTTCACCATCTGGATGTACAAGCATCCAGCTGAGGGACTTGAATCTAGAAGATCCTTTCCTGCAGGCCACAGCCTTATCAACAGAACATCCTCTCTGTTGAAGCTGCTATGAGCCTGTATAGCCTTTTCTGAGACTGGAGTCTACAGTGGCTTATAAACTTCTTAAGGCAGGGCCCATATCTTCTTTTATGCCAGCCTGAGTACTCTGCTGGCACTTGATAAAGAATCATTATAAGTCACTGTCTCTGTGCTGACCTAGTATCAGCACATAAGGCCTTCCTAAGTCCTGGCCTCATTTGCCTAACAGTGACTTCCTCTTTCTGATTTGTTATAAAAGGCACAATGGACTCATTTTTACGTAGAGTATCTGCTTCAACCTCCAGCAGTGAGTCTAGGGATGCAGTTATGAATGTGCCTTCCTGCCTATGTCAGAGATACTAAGAAACATGCTTGCAGTTATGACATGGCTTTCTTTGAATATGACTTTGCCAGCATTTTGTTCAAGAACAAAGAAAAGCCAAAATGTCTGCTGTGTCATACAGTGCTATTTAGTGAAAGCATGAAGCGTTACAAATATAAATGACACTTGGAAACCCTGCACATGGAAAACATAGGAAAACCAAGGTCACTTTTCCAGATTTGTAAAGAAGAACGTTAATGTCAACAATTGCAATTTAGGAAAGCCATGCCCATCTCTGGCCGACATCAAAAGAAATAATTTGAGGTGAGTTACCACAACACACAAGCCAAGAAGCCTCACAGAACTGGCAAGAGACTTTGATTTTGCCAGCCACAACTGGTATGGTGAATGTAATGTGTAGGGAAACCGAGGCAAAGAAATGCAAAGCCTTATCATTCTCCAACACCTCAGTGAAGCAAAGGATTGAGACAGCAACCTATCAGTAAACCATACTGGTGGGATGTATGAAAAACCACAGATGCTTTTGCTCTTCAAGCTGATGTGAGCACTGAGGATTGTGATGCACATTTCTTGGCTTTTGTGAAATACACATGGCAGAGTGCAGTTCTCAGAGACATTCTGTTCTGTCTCCCTCTTCCCAGACACAAGTAATGTTCAGTGTGCTACATGGCTACTTGCAAGACAAAAATATAGTGTGATTGCAAGGTGGTCTTTTGCACAGATGACGCTCCGTTTGTGGCAGGCCACAAAGCAGGTCTACATGCTTTGGTAAAGAAAGTTGCTCCATCTGCTGCACATCAACTACATGTGAACTACATCAAGACTCATCCTCTTCACACGTCTGTTTGCAAAACTGTGTGAGGAAATGGGGTCCGATCATGAAGTGTTATTGTTCCACACTAAATCTTGCTGGCTTTTGAGAGGAAAAGTACTGGGACGATTAGCGATCTGAGAGAGACGAGCTGCATGTCTATTCAATGGACTACAAAAAGTGAATTGATTGATTTTCTATGTCACCAAAGGAATATGTGCCTTCTTGCTTATGTCAGAGACATATTTGGGAAACTCAATGAATTCAATGCAGTTCTGCAAGAAAAGAACACCCACATCCTTCAGCTGAGTGATTGAATCACAGGATTCATGCAAAAAAATGTTCAAGCCTGATGCTATGGATTTGCCAGCAGCTGAAATCAAACAGCTCATTGAAGTTTCCTGTGATCAGTTCTTGTGAGGAATGTATGCTCAACTTTCGCTCCCAGAGTTCTGGTTCACTGTCAAGAATGACTATTCTGAAAACTCTCAACACATGCCATGAAATTGATGGTGCCATTCGTGAACACTTATTGGGTGAAGCTGGATTCAGTGCACTTTTGTCTATCAAGTCTCAGGCCTGGTCTACACTAGGAGATATGTCGAATTTACCACCGTTACATCAAATTAACTCTGCACCCGTGCACACCACGAAGCTATTTAGTTCGACATAGAGGTCTCTTAAATTCGACTTCTGTACTCCTCCCCAACGAGGGGAGTAGCGCTAAATTCGACATGGCCATGTTGAATTAGGCTAGGTGTGGATGGAAATCGACGGTAATAGCTCCGGGAACTATCCCACAGTGCACCACTCTGTTGACGCTCTGGACAGCAGTCCGAGCTCGGACGCTCTGACCAGCCACACAGGAAAAGCCCCGGGAAAATTTGAATTCCTTTTCCTGTCTGGGCAGTTTGAATCTCATTTCCTGTTTGGACATCGTGGCAAGCTCAGCAGCACTGGCAACGATGCAGAGCTCTCCAGCAGAGATGGCCATGCAATCTCAGAATAGAAAGAGGGCCCCAGCATGGACTGATCGGGAAGTCTTGGATCTGATCGCTATGTGGGGCGATGAGTCCGTGCTTTCCGAGCTGCGATCGAAAAGACGGAATGCAAAGATCTACGAGAAGATCTCTAAAGCCATGGCAGAGAGAGGATACAGCCGGGATGCAACGCAGTGCCGCGTGAAAATCAAGGAGCTGAGACAAGGCTACCAGAAGACCAAAGAGGCAAACGGACGCTCCGGATCCCAGCCCCAGACATCCCATTTCTACGAGGCACTGCATTCCATCCTAGGTGTGGCCGCCACCACTACCCCACCACTGACCGTGGACTCTGAGGATGGGATATTGTCGACGGCCGCTTCCTCGGACATGTTAGCGGACGGGGAAGATGAGGAAGGAGATGAGGAGGACGAGGCAGTCGACAGCGCTTACAACGCTGATTTCCCCGACAGCCGGGATCTCTTCATCACCCTTACAGAGATCCCCTACCAACCGTCCCCAGGCGTTAACCCGGACACAGAATCAGGGGAAGGATCAGTCAGTAAGTGTTTTAAACATGTAAACATTTATTTTTAACAGAACAGGAATATTAACAATATTAACAATGGGTTTTGCATGATTACTTTGCCCTAGGAGCTTAACGTTTCAGTCCTTGGCAGTGCAACTACTGAAAAAAAATCTAGCAATGTCCGGTTTAGCATGATTGTTCTGCCCTAGCCGCTCTACTGTTTAGTCCCTGCCAGTGCAGCTACAGTAAAATCCGGTCTATATGTCCGGGGATAGAGCTGAAATCCTCCAGGGACATCTCCACGAAGCTCTCCTGGAGGTAATTGGAAAGCCTTTGCATCAGGTTCCTGGGGAGAGCGGCCTTGTTGGGTCCTCCGTAGTAGGAAACTAATAATGGCCATTAGCCATTATTTTTGAAAACTCATGGCAATCGGGGGAGGTCCCGGATGACTGGAAAAAGGCTAATGTAGTGCCCATCTTTAAAAAAGGGAAGAAGGAGGATCCGGGGAACTACAGGCCAGTCAGCCTCACCTCAGTCCCTGGAAAAATCATGGAGCAGGTCCTCAAGGAATCAATTATGAAACACTTATAGGAGAGGAAAGTGCTCAGGAACAGTCAGCATGGATTCACCAAGGGGAAGTCGTGCCTGACTAACCTAATTGCCTTCTATGATGAGATAACTGGCTCTGTGGATGAGGGGAAAGCAGTGGATGTGTTATTCCTTGACTTTAGCAAAGCTTTTGATACGGTCTCCCACAGTATTCTTGCTGCCAAGTTAAAGAAGTATGGGCTGGATGAATGGACTGTAAGGTGGATAGAAAGCTGGCTAGATCGTCGGGCTCAACGGGTAGTGATCAATGGCTCCATGTCTAGTTGGCAGCCAGTTTCAAGCGGAGTGCCCCAAGGGTCGGTCCTGGGGCCGGTTTTGTTTAATATCTTTATTAATGATCTGGAGGATGGTGTGGACTGCACTCTCAGCAAGTTTGCCGATGACACTAAACTAGGAGGCGTGGTAGATATACTAGAGGGTAGGGATCGGATACAGAGGGACCTAGACAAATTAGAGGATTGGGCCAAAAGAAACCTGATGAGGTTCAACAAGGACAAGTGCAGAGTCCTGCACTTAGGACGGAAGAATCCCATGCACAGCTACAGACTAGGGACCGAATGGCTAGGTAGCAGTTCTGCAGAAAAGGACCTAGGGGTCACAGTGGACGAGAAGCTGGATATGAGTCAACAGTGTGCTCTTGTTGCCAAGAAGGCTAACGGCATTTTGGGCTGTATAAGTAGGGGCATTGCCAGCAGATCGAGGGATGTGATCGTTCCCCTTTATTCGACATTGGTGAGGCCTCATCTGGAGTACTGTGTCCAGTTTTGGGCCCCACACTACAAGAAGGATGTGGAAATATTGGAAAGAGTCCAGCGGAGGGCAACAAAAATGATTAGGGGTCTGGAGCGCATGATTTATGAGGAGAGGCTGAGGGAACTGGGATTGTTTAGTCTCCAGAAGAGAAGAATGAGGGGGGATTTGATAGCAGCCTTCAACTACCTGAAGGGGGGTTCCAAAGAGGATGGAACTCGGCTGTTCTCAATGGTGGCAGATGACAGAACAAGGAGCAATGGTCTCAAGTTGCAGTGGGGGAGGTCTAGGTTGGATATTAGGAAACACTATTTCACTAGGAGGGTGGTGAAGCACTGGAATGCATTACCTAGGGAGGTGGTGGAGTCTCCTTCCTTGGAGGTTTTTAAGGCCCGGCTTGACAAAGCCCTGGCTCGGATGATTTAGTTGGGAATTGGTCCTGCTTTGAGCAGGGGGTTGGACTAGATGACCTCCTGAGGTCCCTTCCAACCCTGATATTCTATGATTCTATGACACGTTTCCGCGCCAGGAGACAAGCAAGTACTCCGGGATCATTGCCTTGCCGAGCATGGCGGCATACGGCCCTGATCTTTGCAGGCTTTCCCGAAGCATCCTTTCTTTCTCCGTCTCTGAAATCCTCATCAGAGTGATGTCGCTCATGGTGACCTGCTTTGAATTAGGTAGGGGAATGTTAGTATTGGGACTGCTTGCCTGTTCCTTTACAGAACTGTAACCGGCGGTTTACAGCCACGCTGTGGAGGCGGGAGAGGGGCAGCATACAGGGATCTTTCCCTGGGACAGCCGCGAGGGGGTGGGACAGGGGCAGAGTTCATGTTTGCCGGATTGCTGGCAGCAGGGACTGGCATTGCTTTGAACGTGAAAGGAGGCCAGTGCTATTATTAAAGTTTTAAGCAGCCACAAGTCTACGGCTTACCATGTCGGCCTGCTACACAAATTCCGGTGTCCTGCCCCCCTTCTCTGATCTGCACTGCAAGACCCCAGGCACTGAATGTGAAGGCCGAAAATTCGACCTTGTCCTGAGTGCGCATGTGATAGGTGCTGTGCATGGTCTTGTTCACAGAGAAAGACTATGTTCTTTGTTCACAACTAAATTTATCTTTCTGAGGAATTCACTCCCTTTTTCCCATCCCACAGCTGCGACTGTCTCCCGACCTAGCCTGGCATCACACTCCCAGAGGCTAGCGCAGATTAGGCGTAGGAAGAAGAGGACACAGGAGGACATGTTCTCGGAACTTATGGGCTGCTCCCGAGCCCAGGCAGCCCAGCAGACCCAGTGGAGGAAGAACTTGTCCCAAATGCACCGATCACACATTGAACGGGAGGAGAGGTGGCGGCAGGAAGACCAGCAGGCGACTCAAACGCTGCTTGGACTAATGAGGGAGCAAACGGACACGCTCCGGCGCCTTGTGGATGTTCTGCAGGACCGGAGGCAGGAGGACAGAGCCCCGCTGCAGTCTATCTGTAACCGCCCTCCCCCGCCACCAAGTCCCATACCCTCCTCACCCAAAGTCCCAAGAAGGAGGGGCGGCAGAGTCCGTGAAAACTCTCACTCCACCCCTGCAGACTGCTCAAGTACCAGAAGGCTCTCATTCCCCAAAATTTGATAAGTCCTTTCCTTCCCGCCTCACCCAAGCCCCCGTCCCAGTTTCATCCCCCAGTTTCATGTGTAGTTGCTAATAAAAAAGACGTTTCTGTTAATTACTGTTTCCATCATGTTCTTTTAGAGGAGAGTCTGTCTGAAGGGGGGGAAGGGGGTTGGTAATTGGACAGGACAGTCACCTTTACCAGGGTACAGAGGCAGGGGCAGGTTCAGCAGCAGGGCACACACACATTGCAGTCACTAGTTACCCTGGTCAGTCTGGGAGGTGGTTTTCATGTTCTGTGTGTGTGTGTGTGTGGGGCTATGTGACTTTGTGGCGGGGGAGGGCGGTTAGAGATCTTATGCAGCGGTCCTTATCCTGGATCACAGAGCCACGCAGCAGGGGATCTGTAACCGTCCTCCCCCTGCCACAAAGTCACATAGCCCCAACACACAGAGTCCCGAACAGGAGGGGTGGCAGGCTCCGTTGAAACAACCAGTCCACCAGTGCGGAGCCTGTCATTCCTGGAGTTTAGAAGCGTCCTTTGCATCACTACACTACACCCGCTCCCCACCACAGTCTGCGTCCCAGGTTCAACACTTTACCGAGAAAACAGTAATAAAGAAAACGGTGTTCATTAACAAAATTGAAGTGATTTTATTTTTAAACGTGTGTTGGAAGGGGGTGAACGGGGTGAACGGGGTATGTAACAGGAGAAGATAGTGAACATTTACTGGGTAAAGAAACGGGGGCAGGTTCAGCTTCTCTGTAAACAAACTTAATAGTCACAGGTTACCCTGCTCACTCAGGAACCTAGCTTTCAAAGCCTCCCGGATTCACAGCGCGTCCCGCTGGGCTCTTCTAATCGCCCGGCTGTCTGGCTGGGCGTAATCAGCAGCCAGGCTATTTGCCTCAACCTCCCACCCCACCATAAAGGTCTCCCCCTTGCTCTCACAGAGATTGTGGAGCACACAGCAAGCTGCAATAACAATGGGGATATTGGTTTCGCTGAGATCACAGCGAGTCAGTAAGGTTCTCCATCTCCCCTTGAGACGTCCAAAAGCACACTCCACCACCATTCTGCACTTGCTCAGCCGGTAGTTGAAGAGTTCTTTTTCAGTGTCCAGGGCGCCAGTATAGGGCTTCATGAGCCAGGGCATTAGCGGGTAGGCTGGGTCCCCGAGGATCACTATAGGCATCTCCACATCCCCAAGAGTTATTTTGTGGTCCAGGAAGTAAATACCTTCCTGCATCCGTCTAAACAGACCAGAGTTCCTGAAAACACGAGCGTCATGAACCTTGCCCGGCCATCCGACGTTGATGTTTGTAAAATGTCCCCTATGGTCCACCAGTGCTTGCAGCACCATTGAAAAGTAGCCCTTTCGGTTAATGTACTGGCTGGCCTGGTGGTCCGGTCCCAGGATAGGGATGTGAGTTCCATCTATAGCCCCACCGCAGTTTGGGAATCCCATCGCGGCGAAGCCATCTATGATGACCTCCACGTTTCCCAGTGTCACTACCTTTCAGAGAAGTAGCTCAACAATTGCGTTGGCTACTTGCATGACAACAACCCCCACGGTAGATTTGCCCACGCCAAAGTGGTTCGCAACTGACCGGTAGCTGTCCGGCGTTGCAAGCTTCCAGAGGGCTATGGCCACTCACTTCTGGACAGTCAGGGCTGCTCGCATCCGGGTGTCATTGCGCTTCAGGGCAGGGGACAGCAACTCACAAAGTTCCATGAAAGTCCCCTTCCGCATGCGAAAGTTTCGCAGCCACTGGGATTCATCCCAGACCTGCAGCACTATGCGGTCCCACCAGTCTGTGCTTGTTTCCCGGGCCCAGAATCGCCGTTCCACAACATCCACATGACCCATTGCCACCACGATGTCCTCGGCACTGGGTCCCGTGCTTTGTGACAGGTCTGTGCCACTCTCAGACTTCAGGTCCTCACCGCGCTGCCGTAGCCTCCTCGCCCAATTTCTCAGCATCTGCCTCTGGGAAAGGTGGATGATAAGGTGCGAGGTGTTGACAATGGCCATAACTGCAGCGATGGTTGCAGCGGGCTCCATGCTCGCAGTGCTGTGGCGTCCGCGCTGTCACTGACCAGAAAAGTGCGCGAACTGATTTCCCGCCGGCGCTTTCAGGGAGGGAGGGAGGGAGTGACGGTTGGATGATGACAGTTACCCAAAAGCACCCTCGACACATTTTTTTACCCAGAAGGCATTGGCGGCTCAACCCAGAATTCCAGTGGGCAGCGGGGACTGCGGGAACTGTGGGATAGCTGCCCACAGTGCACCGCTTCCAGTGTCGACGCTTGCCCCGTTAGTGTGGACTCACGAAGTTGAATTACTGTCCTTAGTGTGGACACACACGTTCGACTTTGTAATATCGATTCCACATATTCGATTTAAGTAAAATTGAACTACTCTCGTAGTGTAGACATACCCTCAGTATCATTTGAATGCCAATTAAGTGGCATTTCAAGTAATGACATATCATTTCAGAAAGACTCACTTGCAAAGAGGTGGTAAATGAGCATTGGAAAAGTTCAGCTTCTATAAAGTTTGTAAATTATAATCTGAATGTAGCTGTAGCTTTAAGATAAAATGTTAAGTACAGAAAATTACCACGATTAGGCTGCATAATGTAACAAAACAATAATAGCTACACACATGTTATAGCCTATGGCAGTGATTAGCAAAACAGTGAATACAACAGAATGAAAACTGAAGAAACCATGAGATCTCAAGTGCAGGAAAGTGTGATTTAATGCTTGATTATTTCAGTATTTGAGAATATAAAGATTGAGAATTTCTGGAATACTCTGTAAAGTTAATGTTTGAGGGAATTTTCCTCTTTTCTTAGGTCAAAATATTGGGTGACCTTGGGCTCTCTCTGTGACTCAATTTCCCCTTTAAAATGGGGGTAATAATCCTTTCCTGAATGTCAAGTATCAGAGGGGTAGCCGTGTTAGTCTGAATCTGTAAAAAGCAACAGAGGGTCCTGTGGCACCTTTAAGACTAACAGAAGTATTGGGAGCATAAGCTTTCGTGGGTAAGAACCTCACTTCTTCAGATGCATCTGAAGAAGTGAGGTTCTTACCCACGAAAGCTTATGCTCCCAATACTTCTGTTAGTCTTAAAGGTGCCACAGGACCCTCTGTTCCTTTCCTGAATGTGAGTGTGGGTATATATGAGAGAGAGAATAAACATATTGAAAGATTATGAAGAAATCAGATACTATGGCAATGGTATATATAGATGGTCTCCAGAGCTGGTCAGAAAATAGGATTTTTTACTACAGAAAGTTTAAACTTTTTGCTAACAAGCAAAATATTATGATTTGGAAATGGCACTGTGATACCTCTTCAGTAAGGCTACGATTTAGTCATGGAGGTCACGGCAGTCACGGATTCCATGACTTTACCGGACCTCCATGACTTCTTCAGCTTTAGCTGTCAACAGCTGAAGCCATGGCTGGGCGCTGGGTGGGCCTGGAGCCGGGGCTATGCTCCACACATAGCTCTGTGATGGGGGCTGCCACTGGGCCTGTGTGCCCCTGCCCCGTTGTGGGGGCTGCAGCTGGGGCTGTGTGCCTCTGCCGCAGCTTGTTTGGTTATTTTTAGTAAAAGTCACTGGCCCTGTGAACTTTTGTTTCTTGTCCATGACCTGTCCCTGACTGTTACTAAAAATAACCATGAGAAAATCTTAGCCTTACTCATGAGAGATATATTTTGGACACCTCATGCTCCCATTCTCCTCTATAGCCAAGCTCTCTGATCAGATTACATCTCCTATGATACACCAGTTTCTCCTCTTGGTGAGAGGAGGTCATAAGATCATAGAAA
Source organism: Emys orbicularis (assembly GCF_028017835.1). Taxonomy (NCBI): domain Eukaryota; kingdom Metazoa; phylum Chordata; order Testudines; family Emydidae; genus Emys; species Emys orbicularis. Next base: position 74,179,800 of record NC_088685.1, on the reverse strand, counting down.
TGTAGGGCTGGAAGAGACCTCAACAGGTCATCTAATCCATTCCCTGTCCTGAGGTAGAATTAAGTATATCTAGACTCTCTCTGACAAGTGTTTTCCTAACCAGTTTTTAAAAACCTCCCATGTTGGGGATTCCACAACCTCCCTAGGTAATCTGTTCCAGTGCTTAACTATCCTTATAGTTAATTTTTTTTCTAAATATCCAACATAGATCTCCCTTGCTATAAACTAAGTCAATTATTTCTTATCTTTCCCTTGATGGACACAGAGATTGCAGATTTTTATAGCAACATTTTATGCACATGAAGAATTTATGTACCCCTTAGCCTTCTTTTCTCTAGACTAAATAAACATGCTCAATTCTTTCAACTTTTCCTCATTGGTCATATTATCATTGTTGCTCTCCTGTAGACACTCTCCAATTTGTTCCTATATTTGTTAAAGTATGGTTCCCAAAACTGGGCACAGTACTGCAGCTGATGCCTCACCAGTACCAAATAAAGTGGAACAATTACCTCCTGTATCTTGTATACAACACTCTTTTTAGTGCATTCAAGAATGTTATTAGCCTTTTTCTCAACACTATCACACTGTTGACTCATTCATTTTATGATAGACATTAGCTCCCAGATCCTTTTCTGAAGCACTCGTGCTTAGCCAACTATTTCTCATTCTGTATTTCTACATTTGATTTTTTCCTTCCTAAGTGTAGTACTTGTCTTTATTGAATTTCTTCTTATTGATTTCTGACCAGTTCTCCAATTTATCAAAATCATTCTGAATTCTAATTCTGTCCTTCAAAGTGCTTGCAATCCCTTCCCTCTTGGTGACATCTACAAGTTTTATAAAGCACACTTTCTACTCCATCAACCAAATCATTAATGAAAATATTGACTGGTACCGAGCCCAGGACAGACAGCTGCAGAACCTCATTTGATATGTCCTCCAAGTTTGACAGTGAGCCATTGACCACTATTCTCTGAGAACGGTCTTTCATACAGTTATGTGCCCAGCTAGTAATTTCATCTATTTTTCCTTTGCTTGTTTATGAGAATATCATGTACAACTGTGTCAAAAGCCTTGCTAAAGTTCATATATATCTCATGTCTATTGCTTCCCCCATTTCCCCGCACACTCTAGGGGCACCCAGCTTACCCAGTTCCTAGGGCTGAAGGTGTAACCTTGCACTCTGCAGGTTTGCAGGGTCTTTTATCAGTGAAAGAGCCTTACACAGTAATATCCTTAACCTCTATTTATTAAGAATCACCAAAACAGAATGCACATGCTAAGCATACAATGCTCACCACTCCCAATAAGCAGATGAACTTTTCCTGCTGGCCAGTCAGGATCAGGTCGTCTGGGGACTCCAGCTTCTGCACAATATAGTTGGCAAGGTACTGAGGTCTGGCAGCTCCGATCTTGGGTGTGTCCTGGAGATTGTTCCAAAGAAGTTCCTTTTGGACCCCACTTTATATAGTGAAACTGCAGTCCTGCTTAGCTATACCTTAACCAATTATTTTACTAAAGTATTACAAAATAATTCTTGGAGCAATCCTAACATATTGTGAAACAATTCTTCACCCAATCATACCCCATCACCTTAGTTGATTTAAATCTTGTAAGATTAGTTATACAACAGACAGAAACAATCAAAGAACCAGGCAGAAACCATACAGATAAATAGAGAAGTACGGACCATAAAGGCAAAACAATAAAAAAGTACCCATAACTGTTGATAAGTGATTCCTTGCCAGACAGAATGCTGTCAAATGAAATTTTCTTTAAACATCTTAAGATCTGTTTCTTTATCTGGTGATGGTGGGTACTATCACCAGATAAAGTGATAGGACAGGATCTCCTTCCTAACAGCCCAATATTACATTGTTTTAATGTAATTGAGATGGAAAGTGAGGATGTGACTTTCTGCTTCTTGGCTCATGGCTGCTGCTCTACTAATATAGCTGCAGAAAAAGGCCTCAGACCTTACACCCCTATCCAGGAAGCCAGTTATCCAGTCAAATAAGAAATTAGGTTGATTTGGCATGATTTGTTCTTGACAAATCCATGTTAGCTATTACTTATCACCAAAATTATCCTCTAGGTTTGAGCAAAGTGATTGTTTATTAATTTGTTACAGTATCTTACCAGGTATTGAAATTAGGCTGATTAATCTATAATTCTGCAGGTCTTTTGCCCATTTTTGATGATAGGTACTATGTTTGTCCTTCTCCAGTCCTTGGGACTTCCCACATCCTCCCTGTGTTCTGAAAGATAACTGCCAATGATAACAGAGATTGCTTCTGTTACTTCCTTAAATACCCTGGGATGAATTTCATCAGGTCCTGTGATGTGAATACATCCAATTTATCTAAATATTCTTTAATCTGTTCTTTCCCTATTTTGGCCCAAGATCCTTCTCCCTTGTTAATATTAATTGTTTTAAGCATCGAGCTGCAAGTAACCTTTTTAAGTGAAGACTAACACAAAAAAGGCATTAAAAACTTTAGATTTCTTTGTGCCATCCTTTATTTGCTCTCTTACTTCTAATGTATTTATAGAACCTCTTTTTATAATCTTTTATGTCCCTGGGTCATGACGCGCTTTGTGCCTTAGCCTTTCTGATTTTGTTCCTCCATACTTGTGCTATTCTTTTATACTCATCCTTAGCAATTTGTCCTTGTTTCCACTTTTTGTACAATTCATTTTTGATTTTTAAGTAATTAAAGAGCCATACTGGTTTCTCATTATTCTTTTTCCCTTTCCTCCCCTCCAGGATAGTCTGCTGCTGTACCTTAGAATTAATCTCTTTTGGAAAGTGCCAGGTCTCCGGAACGCCTTTCCCCCTTAAATATGCTTCCCCTGCAGCAAGCCTGAACTGCAGCAGCATGTCTTAACTGAAATATTAGAAGTTTTAGATTTTTTTTATTTTTACAAAAAATAGAAATTTTCTGCAGAAAGCAGACAATTGTGTGAAAAAAATCCATTTAGTCAAATCCATTTCCATCAAAACTGGTTTTGACCATCTTACTCTCTAACTAATTTGTTGTGTATAGAAGTAATCTGTGAGAAGGTAAATTTGGGCAGGAATGACTATCTTAATGTAAAGTGGAATCAAATAAGATCAGGGACGGTGAGCACAATAACATTTATGACAATGTAGCACAGCTCTTGAGACAAAGTATGTCAGGAACTCACTTGTTCTTATGTGTTCACATATAGTTCTTCATAAAAAAGTTATACAAAATTATTCAAAATCAAACAAGCCTAATTTATGTAGATGAGGGAGATTTTTCAAAAAGGAAAAAGGGAAGCTGGCTCATCATCCACCTTCTAATCCCTCCTCAAAACTCTCCTTTGTCATGATGCCTACATGAAACTTAACAATTAGGCTACTAGCAGTCAGATACCCCTGCCTGTCATGTTGTCCAATGTTGTCTCATTGTTTACTTGTATTCCCACATTGATCTGTATTCATCTATCATCTCTTGTCTTATCCTTAGATTCTAAGGTCTTGGGACAGGGCCTTTCTTTTTCTTCTGTGTTTGTACAGCACCTCACCCAATGGGATTCTGATCCATGACTAGGGCTCCTAGGTACTAGGATAACAAAAATAAATAATAGAAGCCTACTTCCCATTGAAAATCAGTGGGATCTGCAACTAAATTCTATTTATGCCTTTGAAATTCTCCTCCCATTACCATGATTGTATGAACAAAGTGGGATTTTGCATGCATACAGGACCATTTAGAAACCTGATATGCAAATACATGTTTTGCAGGCAGAATCATAGTATTTGCAGACAAATAAAGTGAACTTACTCTTTAAAAAATTGTTTTTTAAGCCTCACCATTTCATCTCAGATGTATATTTGGGGTAATCCCTATGTTGGCATAGCTTGCAGCATTACCTAGTGTGTGATCTGAACTGGAGTTTACAATGGATGGTGATAGACTGGGGATAGTGCTGTATGTAGTTTTAGCACTCAGAATGAGATAAAAGAACACTAAATATTGCCATTCTGGTTTAAGTACTGAGCAGTCTTATGTCCCTTACAGGTGCCATTTTGTATTCCAGTTTAAATGCAGAATGTTTCAGTTAGACTCAAGTCACTATGTTCTCTTTCTTACAGATATTATATAGTTGTCCTTTTCTTTTTTGTTTTAGAATATGAAAAATAAACTGCACTGAAAAATGTGTTTTGTTTTTGTATATAGGAAAAAAAAGAGCAAAAGAAAACTGAGTTGTCACTACATAGATACTTATGAGGTACATATACCACAAGAAATAGATACCCTTACTGTGTCTTTCTGAACATCTGATTCTCTCATTTACAGGTGAAAAGTCAGGTATAGAGCTACCCATCTGTCATACTGCAGGTGTAGGGTTGTTCTATGCCCTACAGCTTACACCCGTTCAGTGAAAAGAAAGAAGAAAAATAAATGATTTTTAGATTTAAGATTCCAAGCAAATCATGTTAGTGTAATTTACACAGTTCTACTAACAACTTCGTAAGACTCATATTCCCCTTCCTCTCTCCACCCATTAAGGATAAGAAGGTTTCTAACTGAAATCTACCTTCTCTCAGGCCTGGAGTTAACTCATACCACTACATTGCATTTCTGAGCTGTCTAGACATCTAAGCTAGAACAAACTAAGGAGATACAGCACACCTCTAAGGTGAAATGAGTTTCTGAGCTATGCTACCCTCCCAGATGGAAATTAGCTCCTGAGCTATATTAAGTTTCCAAGCTAGAATGAACTCCAAAAAGTTGGAGCAAGCCTCTGCCTAAACCAAGTCCCCCAACTGAAATCAACTCCTAAAATCTAAACCAGGCCTCTATCAAAAATGTACTGCTAAACTCCAACAAGACCCTGAGGCTAGAAGCAGGCTTTATATTCCTGTAGCCACATCCTGGATATGTTCTGACCAATTGGCTTCCACCACCTGACACAAATTGGAGTTTCACAGCTACCAGTTTTCCCCAGCTGGAAAAAAAAAAAATCCAACACTGTATTACTCTGAGGTAAAAATACCTACATCTTTATTACATCAGGTTAAAAGCAATTGGAAAGAGGAAAGGACAAAGTAACCCTGCAGTGGCATTCTACCTTTTAATCTCTCCTCAGGACTACATAAAGAAATTTAAAATAAATAAGATATATTACCAATTTAATCCTTTTATAAACGTATATACTAAGTCTCAATGCTCTCTGTGATGGACTGCTCCATGACAGCCTCATATGTACTCATAACCCCTTAAAAACAATACAGTTTGCATTTCATGACAGAGAAAAAGGGTAAGTGGAAAGCAGAAAAATAAATAAAACTGCACCAAGAAAGCAACTAGTATGCCAGTTATAAGTATAGAAAAATATTTTTTGACAATGATCACTGGGCATCTGCTTGGATTTTAGCCAAACCTAACGATGTCACATAAGGGGTGGAAAAGCTGTATATTTTCCTTGCCCAACCTCACAGCCTTGGGACTGCTGCTTTCAGTCTGCTGATTGGTCATTTACATGCCGCAGACTGTAGCTCTCAGTAATAAACCACACATTGCAAACCCCTCCAATAAAAACTGTCTTAACACCAGGAAAAAATTCCAGATATTTTCTATGTGTCGGGGAGGTGGGGGAAGGGCAATAATGTGAGGCAGGAGAAAATATTTTTAGCATCCCCGGGGACTGCTGCTCTGGTGGCCCTGGCCACTGCTGCTCCAATGGCCCTGGGGCCAACCAGCAGACAGCTGCTTTGGTGGCCCCAGGCTGGATGCCACTCTGGTGGCCCCAGGACTGGCTGCTGATCTAGCAGCCCCGGGACTGACTGTCAGTTGCTGCTCCAGCAGCCCTGGGGCTGCCTGCCTACAGCTGCTCCAGCCCTAGGGGGGGCTAACCCAACCCCAGCTGCTGCTTCAGCCCTGGGGCTGCTGCTCCAGTGGCCCCTAGACTGAGAGCTGCTCCAGCCCTGCCCTGGAAGAAGTCATGGAGGTCCCAGAAAGTTACAGAATCTGTGACCTTGTGACAGTATAGTATCCTCAATCATCAGTGATGACATTTGCAGATGAAAAGAGGGAGTGGTAGTTAATGAAGAGGACAAGTCACCGATACAAAGCAATCCAGATGGTTTGGTAAGCTAGGAGCAAGCAAACAATATGTGTTTCAATATGACTAAATGTAAATGTATACATCTAGGAACAAAGAATGTAGCCCATCCTTACAGGATAGGGGAGTCTATTCTTGACTCAGAAAGATTTGGGGGTGGAGGTGGATAATTAGCTGAACATGGGCTCCCAGTGTGATGCTGTGGACAAAAGGGCTAATGCAATCCTTGGAAGCATAAGTAGGAGTAGAGAGGTTACTCTACCTCTGTATTTGGCACTGGTATGATCACTGCTAGAATACTGTGTCCAGTTTTGATATCCAGTATTGAAGAAGGATGATGATAAATTGGAGAGGGTTCAGAGAAGAGCCACAAGAATGATTAAAGAATTAGAAAACCTGGCTTTAATGATAGACTCAAGTAACTTCAATCTATTTAGCTTAACAAAGATAATTTTAAGGGATGATTTGATTAGAGTCTATAAGTACATAAATGGGGAATAAATATTTGATGATGGGCCTTTCAATCTAGCCAAAGAAGGTGCAACCCATAGCTGAAGCTAGACAAATTCAGACTGGAAATAACTTACAGTTTTTGAACAATGAGGATAATTAACTGTTGGTACAATTTGTGTTGTGGTAGATTCTCCATCACTGATAATTTTTAAATCAAGATTGAATGTTTTATTAAAAGATATGCTCTAGGAATTATTTTGGGTAAGTTCTATGGCCTGTTGTGACGGGAATACAAATTCCATACTGCAAAGGAAAAGGTTAAGAGACTCTCTAGGCCCACGCAGCCCTGCCTCACTGCATCTGCAAAGCCTACACAGGCTGGAGGAGGAGCTTAAAAAATGGAGCAAAGTAGCTGAAAGGAAGGTAGACAGTAGAGGCGAGCTGACCTGACCTGACCTGACCTATACAATACACTGAGCACCTACTACCTGAAGTCTGGTGATAGTGATCTGATCACCTCTACAAAGAAGGGACCTGAGACTCTCTGAAGCTTGGAGAGTTTAGTTTGGTGTCTAGTTCTTTAGCCAGTGAGTGGAGAGGGGACTAATAGGAACTGATCTAGGGAAGTAGCTTCGTAGCACCACAAAGTACAGGACCTAGCTGCTTACCATTGGGTCCTGGATTGGATCCTGATGGAGCGGGCCTGGGCTCCCCAGCAACCTGTAAAGAAAGACAACTGTGAAAATCTATTCCTTGGTGAGGAATCTAGTTGGACACCAAGTATCTGAACCATGAGACCCTGACCAGGGGAGAAGACCTGAATCTCTTGCTTAATCATGAAGACTTCCCTTTTATTAGACTCTTGGTATATACCTGGAAAGGGGTGGACTTGAAAATGGGACTTGGCTGGAGGGCTGAGTCACTGGAAGGGTAGATCACTGATGGCAGAATGGTAGTAAGAAAGGGGAACACCCATGAAGAAACTGATCTGCCACATCCCAACTGAGCACTAGATGGCACCAGTTGGTGTGTATTTGCCTTCACATCTGTGTTATACAGGAGGTCAAACTAGATGACTACAATGGCCCCTTCTGGCCTTGGAATCTATCAATGTATGGAAAAAGACTAATTGGTATTGTTTAAGAGCAGAGCTGGGTGAATAATTGGTGTTTTGTGTGTTTGGTTTTGGTTCAGCCAGCAAACCAAAAAATCAGGGAAAGTATTTGGTTCAGCTCCAGAAATGCTTAAAACTTGTCAGCAAATTGGAAAAGTCCATTTTAGGCTAACAAACTGTGGGTGTCCGGGGATCTGTCCATCCCCTGCTTTATAATCTTTTTTCCAGACACTTGCCAGGGATGTGGGAGACCCAGGTTTGAATCCCTATTCTAGAGCTACAATGTGAACTCAGACCTTTTCCCCACCCAGGTAAACAACCTAACTAGCAGACTGTAAACTATTCCAGGGAAGGTTGCTTTCACTCTATGTAAATATTTAAGTATTCATTAGGCCAAAGCAAGAAAATGACTCTATAGCCTGGTGATTAAGGCACTCACCTGGGAGGTAAGCCATAAAGATTCAAATCTTCCATCTGCCTAATTCAGAGGAGGGCTTTAAATTCACATCTTTTACCTCCCAGGTGAGTGTCAATCTTCAGGTAGCAAATTGATTTTCTCACTCTATCTTTGGTAAAATGAATATTTAAGTATTTATACAAATGGAACAGTTTCAACAGAAGAGTACCCACCCCAGAATACTCAGTAGCCAGCATGGGAATTAAAACCATGGTCTCCTAAATCCCAGGTGAGGGCCTTTAAGCATTGGGCTAAAAATTATTAAGGGGGAACAAACCAGTGCTTAATTCGTAATGAAAGAGGTACTGGGACTCAAGCAATAAGGTGCTGGGGTTCAAGTATTTTTTTTTACATTCATAACTGATGCAGCAGGCCTAGAAGTGCCAGGGCTCAGCTTTGGCAAGCCCTGGCACAAATTAAGCACCGGAACAAATGTAAAGCCAAAACAATCGGGTGACATTTGTGAATAGTTTTGGGTAGACCAAAATTGCCTTTCTGGTGATACACTATTCACTCAATTTTTTTTTTGCCAAACTCTGTTTAACAGTTAACATTAAGCAAGTCAATTTCTCCACCCCTCCCCCCCAATAACAAAACAAAGAACAAAACAAGAAATAAGATGGAGAAAAGAGTTAATAAAATGCCAAGCTTAAATTTAAGCCAAGCTCTAACAGATTTAAGAGTGTTCACACTAAGGCATTGAATCAATTTGGCTGAATTGATTTAGAAACTGAGTTAGCTAAATGATTGTGTGTGTGTAAACCCTGAAAAGCCTGACAACCCAGCTACATAAGATATACACATATGGTTGTCCAATGCTTGTTCTTTCCTTTCTTGCTTCCATACTGGCATTGCTCTCCTGAATAACTGACATCTGCAGTTCATACAGTAATTTCAAGAAGAAATAAAGAGCAACTGAAAAAAAATAAGTTCAGATTATTGGTTCCTTCTTGATGCACTGTAAAAAAAAGACTAGATGTAAAAAAGCTGCTACCAATACCAGTGAATACCTGCACAGTGCAGACAGGCAGCTTTTCTTGTAAGATAAAACTGGTGGAAAATACTTTTGTATTCCAGTTTTTATAGATACTTAAAGCTATTCATGTGAAAACTCTAAGTTCTTTGCAGGCACTTGTTGGGAGATACAGGCATTTAAACAGTTTAAAAACTACACTTGAACTAGCCAACTATGCCTTGTTGAGAGGCAAAAACTGCTGAGCGTACATTAAAATGATAACTCTTTTCACATGGCATGTGTTTTTACTGTGTGTGTGAAAACTCCTCCCATTCTTTCTAATACAGATATCTAAGTGAATGCCCATCATTTGCTTTTATAAACATATAACAAAGCTGCACTAAAACATAATAACTAAGAAGCAAAGAACTCATCTCCAGCTTTAATCCGATAGGCTCTCACTTTCCTTTTATTATAAATTGCTGCATTATAATCGATAATGTAATTATTTCTAAATTCACAGGGGAATATTAAAATGACGCTTAAGGATATTCCCTTGCTATTCAATTTCATACTTCACTAGAAGGAGATGGACATTTGAGAATAGCCAAGTAGCCTCTTTGGAACTGGTGGCTTGAGAATTTTGATATATCTGAAATTAAAACCCATTCAGTTGCCAGGAAAAAAAGCAAGAACTTTTTTCTTTTTAACTTGTATTAGATAATCACTATGCTTTGGCTGCATTCACCTAAGCATCAGGGATTTGTAACGGAGTTATAAATATTTCATTGAATTTTTAATAAAAAATAACTATCTTAATGTGTGTGATGTAGTGTACTCTCCCTATTACTTGAAAGCTCTGATGTATGGAAACTCCAGCAGCTTTGAGGTGAATCAATAAATCTCATGACTTTGTGTTATGAAGGTTTAGTATCTTCTTGTCATCTACCATCCATTTCTCCAAACAGAAAAACTAGGATAAAGGTATTAGGTTGCATTTTTGCTAAGACACCAAAACCTCTTGGACACATGAGCAGTGTTCTTTAGAGATGTAGCTTTGGATAACATTTGAAATTATGCTATACCCAATTTATGCTATTTGAATTGAAAAAGTCCATTTACTTTGAAAGACAAGATCCTTGTGTGTGATTCAGTGTTGTGTAAGTTGGCAGGAACTGCATGCAGTCTTTAACAAAATAGGCCAGGCATACACATTCTCTAGCCATCGTTTCACTTTGAGGGGTTTTTCTTTGTTTATTTGTTTTTAATTAAATGGATATTTCAGAGGATCTGTAGCTGCAGATTGTGGACCAGGGTGAAATCCTGTCCCCATTGAAATTACTGGCAAAATTCACATTGACTTCAATGGGGATAATATTTCATCCCAATCTTCAGTTAGGTATGTGTGTATGCATTTGTGAATGTCTAATTATGTGTGGAAGTACTTCATTTTCTCATAAAGTTTGGATATTTATATGTGCACATGGACAGTTAGTTGCCTAATGAACCCTGAGCCTGATCTATAGCCCACTGAAGTCAATCAAAGACTCTCATTGTCTTCATTTGGGTTTGGCTCAGACCCTAAGTTCCCACTGTGATGAGGTGTCCACCCCACAGAGGACTGGAAAGAGTTAGGGAGATCAGGTAGGCCTATTAACTCCACAGGTGGCACCTGGAGGAAAAGCAAGAGAGCAGAGTGCAAGCAAGTTCAGCTGGGCAGGAATAGGCGGGGTCTATAAAGCCAGGCAACAGATAGGGGCTGCTGCTGGGAAAGGATAGCCATTCCTTGGGAAGAGGGGGGAGTGTTTGGAGGCTATAGAGATGTGTAGGCTGCAGTCACTTCCTGGGAGGAGGGTGTGGAGCTGGTACACCCAGAGCAATGAGGGGAACCAAAAGTTGAAGGCAGCAGTCCAGGGAAGGAGCAGTGAAGACTGGGAGAGGAAAGCCCAGAGCCTCTGGGAATAGGGTCCCTGGACTACAATCCAGAGTAGTGAGTTGGCCTAGGTTCCTTTACCAGCCACTGAGGGTGTGGCATAGACTAGCAGGGCAGTGACCTGGAAGACTGCCTGGGTCACTGTGGGAATGACAGACAGTTAAAGGACTGTCCCCCAGAATGAGGAACCTCTGAGTGATGTAGCTAGAGTAGGGTTGCCAACCCTCCTGGATTGGCTGGGAGTCTCCTGGAATGGGAATCTATCTCCCAGTGGATACTGAAACCAATCTGGGAGATTTTAATAGGCCACTAAAAAGTCCGGTGCAGTAGGGCTAAGGCAGCCTCCCTACCTGTCTTGGCTCCGCGTGGCTCCTGGAAGTGACCGGCACGTCCCTCTGCCTCCTAGGTTCAGGGGTGGCCACAGGAGCTTTGCACACTGCCCCTGCCCCGAGCACTGGCTCCACAGCTCCCATTGGCAGGGAACCGCAGCCAGTGGGAGCTGCAGGAGCAGTGCCTGCAGGCAGGGGCAGCACACAGAGCTGCCCGGCTGCCCTCCCACCTAGGAGCCAAAGGGATGTGCTGGTTGCTTCCGAGAGCCACCCAAGGTAAGCGCTGCCTGGCCGGAACCTGTACGACTCACTGCCTCCTGCACCCACAGCCCTGAGTCCCCTCCCACACCCAAACTCCCTCCCAGAGCCTGAACACCATACCCCCTCCTACACTCCAACCCTCTGCCCCAGGCTCAGCTTGGAGCTCCCTCCCTCACTCTGAATCCACTCAGCTCCAACCCATAGCCTGCACCCCAACTTCCTGCCTCAGCCTGGTGAAAGTGAGTGAGTGAGGATGGGGGAGAGCAAGCAACAGAGGGAGGAGGGATAGAGTGAGTGGGGGAGGGGGCTTCAGAGAAGAGGCAGGTCAGGGTCATGGCCTTGGGAAAGGGGCAGGGCAGAGGGCGGGGCAAGGGTGTTTGGGTTTGTGTGATTAGGCAGTTGGCAACCCTAATTAGAGGGCTGAGTCATAAGGAGGATTTGTGGTGCCTGGGACAAGAAAGGGGATGCTGACCTGAAAGAGTGATGGTGTGACAGCATGTAGCCATGGGAAGGGTTGTTGACCTTGAGATCTAATCCCCAGAGTGAGCAGGAGGAGGCACCAGACAAGCAGTGAGTGGTACAAACACTTGACTTGCATGTACACATTGGGTGGTTTGTGCGCCTAAATTAGATGTGCAAATATAGGCTCACAATTGCACCTTTCTAACTTCTTGAAAATATGTTTTGATGTATTTGAATAACGAATGTGTAATACATGGTGGTTGCACTTTAAAAGCTTCTTCCATTATAAAATACACCAGTATGAGGGATTCTTATATTTAAAATGGAGAATACTAATAGAATCAGCAATACTTCTAAAAAACAGAAACAACAAAATGGTACTAGCATTGAACATATAACTACACAAAGTTCTGTATGTAAAAGGCTAAAGAGAGAGTAACATTATCCTACTTTGAATAAAGTTCCTTTTTCTGCGTTAGAAAGAAATAACACTTTGTATTCTCTATCTGTGTCATCTGACATTAATGACAAGTAACTTCTATGGGGCTCAATGTGACAGACCTTGCCCCGGTCTATTGATTTCAGTATGCAGTGTTGTTGTAGCTGTGTCAGTCCCAGGATATTAGAGAGACAAGGTGGATGAGGTAATATATTTTATTGGACCAAGTACTGTTGGTGAGAGAGACAAGCTTTTGAGCTAGGCAGAGCTCTTCAGGTCTGGCAAAGGTACTGAGAGTTTCCAGACGTGAAGAAGAGCTTTTTATAGCTTAAAATAGAGATTGGCAACCTTTGGTACGCAGCCCATCAGGGAAATCCGCTGGCAGGCCGGGATGGTTTGTTTACCTGTAGTATCCACAGGTTCGGCCAATCACAGCTCCCACTGGCTGCGGTTTGCCGTTCCAGGCCAATGGGGGCTGCGGGAAGCGGTGTGGGCCAAAGGATGTGCTGACTGCTGCGAATTTCCCTGATGGGCCATGTGCCAAAGGTTGCCGATCCCTAGTTTATAATCTTGTCTCTCTCACCAACAGAACATGGTCCAATAAAAGATATTTCCTCATCCGCCTTGTGTCTTATTGATTTCAGTGGCTATGTTGATTAAGGACTGCAGACTGGGTCCATATGGTATCAGTCTCCATATATTCTGTATCTAATATCACACTTTTGGTGCTACCACTTCTTTTAGCCTATTTTCAGAACATGACTTGAAAACTAGAAACTTGAAAACTGATTTCTACATCAAGGCCAAAGCTTATGCTCTACTTTAAATCAGATCATTTTGAAAGACATCCCATCGTGATTTAAAGACCAAGTCATAGAGAATCCATCACACTTAGATAAGTTGTTCCAATGGTTAATTACCCTCACAGTTAAAGTATATACAAAATGTTTAAAGCCAAACTGCACCAGTTGCAATCACTGGGTGGGGCATCTGAAACTACCATGCAGAATTGTTGCTTCTGCCTAGGCTTTCTATTCTCAGTTGGTCAGAAGATCTCATGGTTTAGCTTACACCATCAAGTACACGACAAACAACTTTAAGGCATGGAAAACTTCCTGATGTAGCTGGAAAGAGTGGGCACCATGAGGTGATTTGCAGGTTCACTCAGATTCATCGGGGTGGAATGTGAAAGTATTTGTGTTGGGTGCGGAGATTGCCTTGGCTTTGTCAGACAATGGGAATGGTGCATAGGTCCTTTTTTTAGTGTGATAGACAACTCATAGCTAATAAAGAAGACTAACACTCAGAGATACCCTGTTTCTCATGAGTGACTTTGTTCTCCAATGATTGCCTTTAAACATTGATTTCCCAGACGTATTCTGGGACTTTAAACATCACTTTGCTGAGGGTCTTATCTAGTTTCCAGGATGATATTTTTTGGATATTAGCACCAGAAGCCAGCTGAGATTGTACCAGGATGCCACCCTTCCTTTGAGCCATAACATTTAGCATTTAATTTTGATATAATAGTGGATTGGGAATTCCTTCATAATCAAGTTTTATATATTTCTTAACTGTTTGATTACAGATTGAATTAGATGAGTGAATACCCATTCTAGAAAGTCAAGAGGTTCAGTATACAAGTCAGTTCAATCTAATTCCAATGTACCAAGTCTGGAATATTCTATAGTTTTGGTTTCCACATGCATACACTAGAAACCACAGACCCAAATAAATAAAGTAAACATATTATACTTCATACTATATTGAATCAGGAATGAATAAACTTGAATCAGGGATGAAACAGAGCTGACCCAAACCTTTTCTGTCTCATCGCTTTGACTTTTTTCCATACCCAGCTGTTTTCATTAGTCCCTTATACAGACAGATCTTTCTCCTCCCAACAAGATGTTTTACCCAGTGAAATTAGTCTTCTCTCAAACTAGCCACTCTCACTTCTCAAGGATCTTTGGAGTGCCACAAGAAGTATCAATCTGTCTCACCAGTTAGTGCTTTTGAGGACCTGCTCTATGATTTTAAAAATTGGTGTTGATTTCCCCCCAAAATATATATTTTACCTGGCATTCCTCCTCTCCACTTAGTTATCTGAGAATCTAAACACTTAAGAGGTGTTGGAATTTTCCAACATATAAGGTACTTTTTGCTGTATTTGTTTTACTTAACTTTGACTGTAAATATCATAGGTAAATCTTGTCAATTTTTCCAATTATGACTTTTTGCTGAAGTTGTTCATTGAAAATTCAAATGTTCATGGAACCAGCACCTGCCCCCAAAACCTTTCACTGAAATTTCAAATACAGGTTAAAATAAATATTTGTGAAATATTTTACTTTTTCTTTTTTTTTTTACTACTCACAAGTAACATTCTGTTATGCCTTTCTCGTACCTTTAATAGTTATAAAAGGAGAAATAAATCTGAATTGATTTTAAAAATCTGAAACATATGCATTTGATCCCTATTTTAAAAATGGGCCAAACGAAAAGCCTCTGAAGAGCCCCAAACTTTTGAATCTGAGTTTGTGATTGCAAAATACGTGTGTGTGTGTGTGTGTGTGTGTGTGTGTGTGTGTGTGTGTGTGTGTGTGTATAAAAAGTACACATGAGAAAGAAACTAGTGTCAAGCTGAGTCATGTGCTGATTCCCCATCCCCTTACCCCAAGCACACTTCGCTTGAAAAATGTTACTAATGCTTATTAAACAGAAATTACTTCTGTTGTTGCTTTTGCTGTATCAGTTTGCAATTTGTTTCCTTAAATATCTTTTTTTCCGTCTGGAAGTGCTGGTTATCTTTTCATATTCTAGGAAATCACATTAACAATGAATTGTTTGTACTTCAATATTTGGGAAAGGAAAAGAACTATGAACAGCCTCAAGAATCCCATGTTAAGCCACACTAATATCAATTGTGTGCAGGGGTCTAAAAATGTACAGGTTATATTGAAAAGGCACATTATGTATTTTAAACATTTCCTTACTTTTATTGATGTAATGGCAATTGAAGATGTTGTGGGGTGTAACATGGACACATGCCAAAAGAAATAGAGTAAAATCTGCACAGTGAGGCATGCAAATTTGGCAGGAACTGTATGGCCCTTTCATCCGAGAGCCAGGGAATGTGTGGAGAGCATTGTATTGAGTATGGTAATCCCTGATGTGTAAAATTCTATTTGGGTAAGGAAACTGAAATCAATCATTCTCAATTATTGTCATTCTCAAAATGATACAGCCATAGGCTTTGAGATATCATGATAATGGTAGATTAGGTTTGATTAGACCAAGAAACTGTACCACGATTACCAACAACCAGTCCATCCCTTTATGTATAATTCTTTGATAATTGATGTGCAAACAATCTGTATGTATATGCCATTGAAAACTGAGACCCATTTCAGAAAATTGAAACCGAATACACTCCCCAAAGCCCTGCCATATGCTTATTGTTTCTAAGTAGCTATGAAGTGTGCACAACCTAACTTCTACTTTATCTTCTTCTTTGCCCCTGCCCAATGCACCTATTTGTCTCATCCACATATGTCTCTGCAATAGGGTGATCTGCCCTTTTTAGGGGCAATGGGGGTTGTGGAGCAGCCAGCCCTGTTCTGGAGAGATGTGCAGCAGAAAGGCGCCAGGAGTCATCTGACTGAACTGGACACCATCAAGTTATTGGGTCATATGATTCCCATCTAGCGGATATAAATGACCGTCCCAGTTCCATGAGGGAGCCTGGGATCTAGAGAATACTGGGATTAAAGTCTCCTGTGACTGCAGCGGAAAACTGAGAGTGTGAGCAGGCCTTGTAGACTACCCCTCTCCCCCTCCCCCCACCAGCTGGGGAAGATTCTGACCAATCAGCTACTGGAGGTTAAAGGGCCCCATAGTCTAGGTTGGGAACGGCATTTAATTTATGATGTTGTTGTTCCATGTTTCCTTTATTTGTGCTGAAGAACAAACAGGGACCTAGCGTAAGGGCTATAAAATGAACTAGGTGTGGCCAATTGTTTTGCCAAGGCTGGTGACTGGATGCCAGCCTACAGTCTAGTTTTTACATTGTAACCTTTTTAGGGAAGGAATTGTAATTTACTATGTTTGTAAAGACCCTAGCAAAATCAGACGTAGAGCTGGTTGCCTTGTAGATGTTACTGCAACACTAGCTTAAAAGTACTAATGTTAAAGGCCTAACCAAAGTAGATTGTGTAGAACTACGTAATATGATCTTTCCTTCCCTTTCTTACATTCTTTGATCAGTGAAATTGTTAACAATGTGTGTTGGCTCTGGAAAGCAGGGGACTACAACTCCCATGAGGCCCCATCTCACCACACTTTCCTGCACCCAGGTAAGAGGAAAGGTCCAGAACCAGGAAGTGGCTGGAATCTGTTTGGGACTGGCAGCTGCATGGCAAACCAGGAGCTGCAGGGAAGCTGAAGCAGTGGCAAGCAGCTGCAGGCAGGAGTGTATGTAGAGCTGCAAATGGAAAAGGCTGTTGCTGCTGGATGTTATAGTCAAGTGCAAATCGGTGTGGGAGTTATGAGTGAGTAGCAGCAACTGGGCATGGAGACACTAACTGAGCCTCGCTTGGAAACCTGCAAGCCTCTAAGTGCTTAAATAAAGACTTGATTGTAAAGGGCACCCCAAGCAATAGATCTGAAGATCCCTGAATTCTCAACTGGGCTATTGCAAGGAGCCAAAGAAGAACCATTATTTCTCAGGTTGAACTGTAACTATGTCTCTGTATCTAGAGTATTTACAACCTTTCTCTCTCCTCTCAGAACTTTATAAAATAACTGCCTAGAACTGACAAGATCTAGCTATGGAAATACCTACAGTGCTTGCCTCCAAAGTGCAATACATAGAATTATAGGACTGGAAGGGACCTTGAGAGGTCATCTAGTCCAGTCCCCTGCAGTCCTGGCAGGACTAAGTATTATCTAGACCATCCCTGACAGGTGTTTGTCTAACCTGCTCATTAAAATCTCCAATGATGGAGATTCCACAACCTCCTTAGGCAATTTATTCCAGTGCTTAACATCTGGCATGCTGCTGGCACCCTAGTGTTTTAGAATACAAAGTAGCCCCAATAATTAAAAATATCAACACTGGCATCTACATTAACACCTATTCAAATGAATAGGCAATTTTTACCTTAGAGCTATTGTTTCAGGCTCTCTCCTACTTCTGTCAGGCATCACTGCATCTATTACACTGAAGTCATATATTCAGTATTTTCTTCACAGCTATGGCAGCTAAATTCTTTTTAAATGAAAGTTGAGATTCTGGAGAACAATTGACAGTTATATTTGCAAACTCTGGCTAGTCTCTCTTAGCTCCCCACATGGCATGAACCCTGCAATTCAGGCTGTGTTGGTCTAAAGTATCACCATGTTATCCCCATTGCAACAATCTATATATTGAAAGACTAGACAGACTAAGCGGAGCTTTGAATGAATTTCTAAAACTGCTAATTACATTGTCAGATCATGTCAATGGGCCAAACTTGTTCATGGTGGTTTGGGCTTTAGCTCCGTTAAAATTGAAAAGATTTGTAATAATAAATCCAGATATTTGCATGTGCATCTCATTAATAAAATCAGCAACATGGTTGTATAAAGATGAATATGACAGTGATGAATCCTAGATCATCATGGGGGATATATTTTATCAGTGATATGTCTGGTTAAACTGACGAAAATATCAGCCCCCTGAACTTTGCAGGAATGAAAGATCCAAATAAAACCTTCAGCTTCATCAACACTTCTTTTTTTTTTTTTCCCATCTGGGTGATTGCACTGACAATGCAGTGCAGATTTCATATATCGTAACTAATTATTTCATTTCTACCATATGTGAAAATCTTTGGAATGAAACATCTCTCTTCCTATTTAAGGCAATTAAAAGTGCAAATAGAGGGCTAGTGGAGGAAAAAACACTCAAAGTGAGACTGATGCTATTTTTTTTTACCTTTCCCATAATTATAGTTTATATCACATTCAATTTTCATGAGCATTGCACAACTACATTTCTACATAGCACAATGAAGTTGCCTCAGGACTTAAATTTACTTTTTGTCTTTTATGTTCACCTTTGAAAAGAGACTCAAAGAACAAAGTTTATTCTTGTAGGCCTGTGTGCACCTGCTATAGAGATGAGACCAAATTTAGCTCTTGGTTACATATGTGTAACTTCTTTGACTTCAGTAGAGTTACATATGTGAATTATATGAAAGCAGAATTTGCCTCAAAGTGTATGTTCTCTCTCTTTCTATATAGATGAGGGTGGGAGAAAAGGAGGTGGAAGGGGTAATTTTAATAAATTACAAGAAACATTTAAAAATAGTAGTTCATGCTCTGTATGAAAAGAGCAAATGCTAAAACAAAGCTCAAGTTTCTGAAGGGGAAAGAATAACAACACTAGTCTAGTGTAGTCCATTTACAGAAATGCATTAAAACCTTAGATTTCAAAACACTTGCCACCCTCCCTACTACTTGAACACCTTGAGTATGACAGTAATCACTGACATGCAAAATATGTTCCATCATCTGTGCATACAAAGGATGTGGATGGATATGCACAAACCCTGTTTGCCCATAGAGTGCACATTTAGTGCAAATTTTAAATCTATAATAATTCATGTGCAAGGTTCTGGAGTTGATTGGGATTTTGGTACAGGGAAATAAGAGCTTCCCTTTCACCCCTACTAAGACTCATCACATATTAGGTCTGGGTGCATAGGCATATACTTTTTGGAGCAGCTAGTCCTGGAAGGCAATTTTCGCTTTAGTTCTAAGTGGCACACAGGATCCGGTCCAAGAGGTGAATATAGCCAAACTGCTTGTTAATAGTGATGACAACATCATTAAATTTACCATTCTTGTGGGGGGAAATACCAAAGAGACCCACCACAGTAGCATTTAACTTCAAAAAGGAGAACTAGACAAACATGTGGAAGCTAGTTAAGCAGAAATGAAAAAGAACAGTCACAAGAATGAAATGCCTGCAAACTGCGTGGAAACTATTTAAAAGCACCACAATAGAGGCTTAAACTAAATGTATACCCCCAAATAAAAAAAATAGAGGATCAGAACAATGCCACCATGGTTAAACAACAGAGTAACAAAGGCAGTTAGAAGCAAAAAGACATCCTTTAAAAATTGGAAGTCAAATCATACTGAGGAAAATAGAAAGCATAAACTCTGCCAAGTCCAGTGTAAGTAGGCAGGCCAAAAAGGAATTTGAATAGTAAAAAGACACACAAACTTACAACAGTTTTTTTAAGTAAATCAGAATCAGGAAGCCTGCCAAACAATCAGTGGGGCCACTGAATGATCAAGGTGCTAAAGGAACACTGAAGGAAGACAAGGCTATTCTGGAGAAGCTAAATTAATTCTTTGTATGGATCTTCATTGCAAAGGATGTGAGGGAGATTCCCACACCTGAGCCATTCCTTTTAGATGACAAATCTAAATCTGAGAAACTTGCAGACTGAGGTGTCAATAAAAGAAAAGAGGTTTTGAAACAAGTTGATAAATTAAACAGTAATAAGTCACCAGCACCCGATGTTATTCACTCAATAGTTCTAAAGGAACTCAACTATGAAATTGTAGAACTACTACTGTGGTATGTAAACTGTCACTTAAATTGCCTCTGTATCCAATGTCTGGAGGATAGCTAATGCAACATCTTTTTTTTTTTTTTTTTTTTTTTTTTTTAAAGGCTCCAAATATGATCCTGGTAATTATAGGCTGGTAAACCTAACTTCAGTACCAGGCAAACTGGTTGCAACTATAGTAAAGAACAGAATTATCAGACACATAGATGAACATGATTTGTTGGGGAAGAGTCAACTAAGCCTTTGCAAAAGGAAATCAGGTCTCACCAATCCATTAGAATTCTTTGAGGAGGTCAACAAATGTGGACAAGGGTGATCCTGTGGAAATAGTGTAGTTGGACTTTCAGAAAGCCTTTGACAAGATCCTTTACCAAAGGCTCTTAAGCAAAGTAAGGAGCCATGGGATAAGAAGAGACATGGGATAAGAAGAAAGGTCCTCTCGTGGTTCAGTAATTGGTTAAAAGATAGGAAACAAAGGGTAGGAATAAATGGTCAGTTTTCACAGTCGAGAGAGATAAATAAAAAGGTCCACCAAGAAGCTGTACTGGGACCGGTGCTGTTCAACCTATTCACAAATGATCTACAAAAAGGGTAAACAGTGAGGTGGCAAAGTTTGCAGATGATACAAAATTACTCAAGGTAGTCAAGTCCAAAGCTGACTGTCAAGAGTTACAAAGGGATCTCATAAAACTGGATGAGTAGGCAAGAAAATGGCAGATGAAAGTCATGTTGATAAATGTAAAGTTATGTATGTTGGGGGGGAAAATAATCTGAAGTACACATGTAAAATGATGATGTCTAAATTAGCTGTTGCCACTGAGAGATCTTGGAGTCCTTATGGATAGTTCTCTGAAAACATCTGCTCAATGTGCAGCAGCAGTCAAAAAGGTAACAGAATGTCAGGAACCATTAGGATATAGATAAGAAATAATTCAAAATATCATAATGCCACTATATAAATCTATGGTATGCCCATACCTTGAATACTGTGTGGAGTTCTGATCACATCATCTCAAAAAAGATACATTAGAATTGGAAAAAAGTATAGAGAAGGGCAACACACATGGTTAGGGGTCAGCACAGTAGTTGGAAAGTGTAGTGGTTGGAAAGAATATAGTTTACTAATAATATGGGCCAGGAATATATTACTACCCTCCAGAAGCATGGATAAAATCAGCGAGGGATGTGTCTGAGTCAAAATTCTCTGTTAATGCAGTTTACCCACTACCCCTTATTTAAGGCTGTTCCTAACATAAATAATCCATAGTACCAAATCTGCACACATGCAAAATTATGTATATGGGACTTTTTTTTAAAGTTAGGTTAGGGTCCCTTGAAAATTTGACCTTTAGAGATCTGTCATTTCTTTATTGCTCTAATAAAAGACAAACAGCTCCAGCATACAGTTAAGCCCTATAAAATATTAATACAATATTTCTTCTAGAGCTGGTTGAAAATTTTCACTCAATACTATTTTTGGTAAAATATTGCCTTTTTTCAAAAATGAAATTTTTTAACTTTTTGCCAAGTTTTCTATTTTTTTTACTGAAATATTTACCAAAATCATTATCAAAACATTATAGATTGTTTGTTTGTTTTTCACCTACTGAAATATGGTTTTGGCAAATGAAACATTTGAAAAATAATGTTGGTAAAACATATCCAAAAAAGGACAAAGGGTCAATTTCAAAATAGACAAAATCAAAACAACATTGAAATTTTGAATTTTGTCATTAAACCATTTCCCCACTTTTCTGGCAGGTCTAATAATTTCCTAAAATGTAGGGTAAGTAATGGGCATAAAAAAAGTTGGCCTATATAAACCATGCTTCCTAATTACTAATAATATAACCATAAATCATATTAGCAAAACCACAGCATTGAAGAAAACACAGTCTGTTCCTGGGTGTTTCAAAGGGCCTCCAGGGTTTTCTTGTCTTTTTCAAATCACTGTAATTAAGAATAAGTTAACTAAACTTCTCTTAGGCCAGTATTGCCTTAAATTATTAAATCAATTTACAGACCTCATATCCTATAGAGATCAAATTTATAGGATCTGTTCAAAAGCAGCGATATAATTGTACAGTATTATATCACAAATTCTTCTTCAAATAGTGCTTGTATTAACTATACGGAAAGTAAAAAGTATAGCATCATAGAGCCAAGGCACATAAGAGTATAAACAAAAAGGGGAAACAACAAGGTACCTGAAAGTAGGACCTACGCCATCCTGAAGAGCCAGATTGCAACTTAGTTTTATGTGGTTGCATGAGTGTGTGATGGGGAGTAAGATTCCACATCTGTGCACAACCTCATTGTATTGCCTCTCTGGGAAAGGTAGAGAGAGGAGGCTGGACTGCTACTCTTCCATCCCCTCTATAAGCAAGTGTGTGGAGAAGGGATGGAGACTGAGGCTGAAGAGCTGAAAGGGCCTGGGTGGGGGAGGGTAATATTCAGCTGGTAAGGGGTGGTAGGAGAATACTTCTTCTCTGAAACAAAAGGGAATCAGGGAAGGAATTAAAAATTTCCTGCCTATGTAGTGTCACACTGAACCATTTTTAAAGTGAATTTAGTGTTCATAAAAATATTAGATTGAAATTTCTATTAGTTCAAGCCTCGGCAAGTTTACCAACATATACCAACCAAAATGCTCCATGTTGGTGCCAGGGTCTGTTCATGCCCATCTGATTTCCAGATCAAGGCTGCTCCTGGGGCACCTTAAATGAATTTGCATCCCATGGTGGTAGTACATGTGAAGCACAATGGAGAATTCAATCCCATTTGCTGTGGTAAACAAATCTATTAATATTAATGACATGTTAGGTAGTACCCATAAGATGTCTAGTTCTAGTATTCACAGTTCAAGGATGGTGATAAATTGGAGAGGGTGCAGACAAGAGCCATGAGAATGATTAAAAGATAGGAAAACATGCCTTATAGTGAAAGAGTCCAGGAGCTCAATCAATTCATCTTAACAAAGAGGATTTTAAGGGGGTGATTAGATCACAATCTATAAGTAAATACAAGGGGAACAAAAAATTGTTAATGGGCTCTTCAGTCTGGTAGACAAAGGTATACCAAAATTTAATAGATGAAAGTTGAAGCTGGACAAATTCAGTCTGGAAATAAGGCATGATTTTTTTTAACAGAGAGGGTAATAAACCACTAGACCAATTTACTAAGGGCTGTGGTGGATTCTCCGTCACTGGTAATTTTTAAATCAAGATTGGATTTTTTTTTCTAAAAAGATATGCGCTGGTTCAAACAGGAATTAATTCATGGAAGTCCTATGGCATGTGTTATACAGGAGATTCAGGCCAGATGATTAGTAGGGTACCTTCTGGTGTTATAAATTATGAATGTATGAAAATAGAATCGCTGCTTCATGCCAATATACATCAACCTGTTCTGGAGCAACAAACTCTATAGATATGAGGATAGTACATCAATTCAATCTGAGGTCTGCCTGCAAAGACTGTCAACAATAGTGTCAGTTTGTATGTGATGCTGGTTTTTAACCAAATAAGGAATTATACAATAAATACAGTTTTCAGTATATGTAAATTAATAAGAGAGCAGATCATGTCTACCATTTAAGTTATATATAAACTAACTAGGATTTGAAACAATATTCTTCCCAATTCACTTAATCCCTTTTAGCACTCAGCTATGTGGATCAAGGAGTAAATGACAATTTCCACTGTATTAGAGAATCACTTTTTGCTTAGAGTGGCCATATTCTCTCATTCTTGCCACTTCCACAATGAAGCAAGTACCATAAAATAAAAATTTAAAAAGTACATCTATCTCTAAGAAATAAGATATCCAGAATCACTTCTTTCAAACTGAGTATAGTGTAAAATTGGCAGGGGTCTGATTTTCACTTCCATGTAAACTTTCAAGATGACAAGGTCAAAAGTTTGATTTTTTTTGCAGAATTCACAATATTTAATTTTAGAAATACTGAATTGTTGTTACCATAGTGGGAATGTTTTGGTATTTCTGAAATTAAATATGTTCTCAGGGCTTCCTAGGCTCCTGGAAGCCCTGGGCGAAGTGGCTGACAGTTGGGTCAAATTAGCTCCTAATGACAATTGTTGACATATCTGTCTAGTCTCCCTCATACTACTGAATTATTACAACCAATAGAATTATTGCACGCAAATTAGCTGTATAGAAGGGTGGTGAGTGGCTGAGTTACTTCTGTTGTCACAATGGCACCCTGTAAGAGTAACCTGAACTTGTTGATCTGAGCCTATATAATTATAACTTAGATACAATAGTTGCTAATATCTTAACTTAATTAAAAAAATAATTCAAAAAGGGTCTGTGCACAAGAGTTCAATATTTAATGATGTGGAAAGTTTGAAAAGTCTGTTACTCTGTTGTTACGATCATTTGGGACAAAGAATAGACCCAATCTTAAACTATGGAGTCGTGACTAGTAACTCTTTAATGACAGTACACCTTTTTTCTTGATTCTTTCCACCACTATTACTTATGCTCAGATTTCCTTTACCTGTAACAAGTATGGGGCTATGCCATTTTACATCCATTTACCTTCCTGCACAGTAGTCTATCTTAATGATGCCCTAAAATGAAGAAGCATTTTGATAATATTACTGTATTGTTTGTTGTTCTTTCTGGATGAACATCTCTACCAGTAGCTTTTGGCTTTGTCTTTCTAAATTTCCCATTTATGGATCTATCAATCCAATTAATTTTTCAGCAACCTTGCTCTTGAGATGCTCTTTAACTGAAGGCATAAATTTGTCCTGGATGTCTTTGTTTTATACTTTCATACATTCAAGGCCAGAAGGGACCATTGTGATGATCAGGTCTGAACTCCTGTATAACATAGGCCATAGAATTTACCCAAAATAATTTCTACAGCATATCTTTTATACAAACCCCCCCCCCCCCAAAACAAACAAAAAAACCCACAAACCAACAACAACATTGTTCAGGAAGAACCATATCTTGCTCAGCCGACAAGTCATAAGATTTCTCTCCTTTGAGGTCCCTAATCCCTCTAACCCACAGTTCTTCATAACCATAATGGGAAGAGAAAAGAAAATGAAATGCAATTTAAAGGCAATCAGTCAGTCAATGAAACCTCACTCCCTTCATACAGAATCACCAGACTCTAGCGCAATTAAACTCAACAGCTCACAGGTGTTCACAGGAGAATATGCATTTTTTTTCCTCTGGAGGAGGCAGACTAATTCTTAATGTGATTAGTTCAATCCAAGGTTTTATGTTGGTGGTCTGAGGTGAAAGAACAATGTCTAACATAAAAAGACACCCATATTCTGTAATAAGTATGTAACACATGACAAGAAACGTGGAAACATTTGCAGTTTACACTGTCATTTTTTATACATTGTAGCAAAACCAACCAAACCAAAGATATTATTTGAAATATACTGTTTATAATGTAGAAATCTTAAGCTGCATGGTGAGTATACCCAAATAAGAACCAAATATCTTATCATTTAGAGGTACATTTCAATAATCTTTGAGTTTTGAGTATTAAATAGTCTTGGGGATTCCTGCCAAAATAAATGTGAAAATGCTGTGTTTCTGCAAAAACAGGGGCAAATAATACAAGACTAATATATTTTGCCTTGTGTAAATTTTGTATTCCTGATGCTTTGTACATATCACTTGCCTTTACATTTTGTGTCATAGATTTTAAAAATGTCTACATTCAGCATGTGGCAGCTCATGGAGGGTCTGTTTCTTTCAGTCTCTATAATTTAGATGAGTTTTCCTGAGTGGAGATGCTCACAGCCAAGCAGTCTCCCTGTCCCCTGTGGCTGCAGCTACAAAATGATGTGTGTGTGTAATACAGTACTCATTGTTCACAAAAGATCTGCCTTTCTTGGGTGATTTGTAGCAAGATCATCTAAAGAAGAGTTGTGATTACCCAGAAGCCGGCTAGGCCATGTTTATACAATACAATGGGCAGTCCTATCTGATTGATGAGTATGGTAAGGTGCATTGGATATTAATGGTAACATATGTCTTAGACCTTCAACTCAGATAACAGTGGAATGTAAGAAAAATTGCAGATAGAGTGGAAAGCTATGGAAGTGTAGGCATTATTTACAACACTAGACCTCCTAAGAAAGCCCTGTGGAATGCATGGGCCTTTAAGTTGGCTACTCATTTCCCCAGATGTTGACATCTGATATCTGAGTCCTCTTTCCACCCTATTAAAAGGTTTCTTTGGAGTAAGTCCAAAAGGGATCATGTGATGTCAGAGAAAGGATTGGTATGTTGTATCATCACTGTTTTATTATGGAGTGATTATCTACAATCTTTTCTCTGCACTCTACTTTTGTTTAAAAGAAATGATTGAACCACAGGTGTTTCCACATGAAGCAATCACACGAAAGCTGAAGACTACTTCTGTAAGTTAAGCAATGTTTTCTTTTCTTTTAAAAGTGTTGACATTGATTTTTTTAAAAAATATATGTAATGAAAACCACTCGTTATTATCCACCATTAATAAGATGCTGCTCATAAACTGCAAAAGCAGCATTCCATAAGACCCATTATGCATCTACCACAATGCCCGACAGATTTGAAAGTTGACTGCATCTGCAAAAATGGCAGAAAACATCTATTTCAGTCTTTAGTCAGCTTAAAACCAAATCCTTCTCTTTCTATAGAAAAAAAAAACACGTGTAACCTATGGGTTTTTTAGCTGAAGTCTTACACTATAACCCCTGAGCCTTTATGCATATTATAGTGCTGTCAGTTGAAATGGACATTTCATTGAAATCAATAGATAATCAAAACATATAAAATACCACACTATATGAAGGCCTCACTTCTCCACTGCCTCCAAGTTCTGTTCATTTCCAAGGAGACAGTTGTAGCTCTCTGATAATGTATGCCCAGCATTACACAAGTTAAAGCAACATGAGCCTGCTCTAACTTATGCACAATGTCCAGGATAGCTGTGGTGAAGCTCTATCATGACCCCTCATTACCCCATTCCTGGAATGGTCCCAGTTTATCCCCCCAACTCCTCTTATGTCAGAGGATGAACATGTGTGGTACAGGTGCCAGCTCCATTACCTCCTCCAGCCTTTTGCCAACAGAGTATTCTCCTGTGTGAGTGAGATTCTATGCTGGCTGGAATCTGTCCACTTTGTGCTTCTCATAGCAGATCACAGAATCTGCCCCAAAGTGTATGTCTACAGGTCTATGCAAAGTGTGAGATAAAAAGATAATAGACATGAGGTATTCTGAGATATGGAATCCATGTTGCATTTACACTTCCACACATCATATAAGTGAAATCACAGACAAAGTGATACACTTATAAAATGAAAGTCCACGAAGTACAAAGAGCCTCTGCAAGTACCTACACAGCCCTCTTAAGCCACTCACTAACAGATCTTGCATGCTTTTGTATACTGGGCAGCAGGTTATACAAGGGTGTTGTACCAGAGTGTACCTTTGTACAACCTGCTATCCAGGTGGTATGTGTAGACACAACTAAGGTTTAAACTAACCTAGCCTTACTTAGGCAAGTAATTTACATGCACAAAGACCGGTGTATAAATGGAGGCTGAATTGATCTTCTTTCACTGAACTTTAATGAGTGTATGAAAACAAGTCATAAAGAGAGGGCAAAATTACTGGGAAAAAATATTTCTTGAACCCAAATGGGGACATACATTTTTTTAGAATAGGGTTTAGGTCCATCAGCAAGATATTTAAGCTCATGGTAAGCATGTGAGTTGTCCTGTTGTAGTTAATACTCATGTACTTAAAGTTACACAGGTACTCAAGTACCTTGCTGAATCAAGTCCTTAAACAGCAATGCTATTTGGACACTGTTTTCATATATTTTTTTCTCAATGAAACAGAAAAGGACTCAAATAGTTTTACAATGCTCAGTGCGAACTTTGCATAGGAGCCTTTGTATGCTGCTGTCACTCTCTCATGTCCTTATAGCTGGAAACTCAGGATAGCAAACTCATATATATTTTTTCTATTTCCAAATATTGTTATCTATGCTTTAGAAATCTGGAGAATCAAATGGGCCAAGTTCAGAGGTGATGTGTAAGGTGTAAATCCTACGCTATTTTTATTCACATTTTCTTACATCTTCTTCTCTCTCCTCAGTGTGTAAGAGACACTCATTTCAATATCATTATACATCAACAGAGTTGGAGTATTTTGATATAAAAACAACAAGGAGTCTGGTGGCACCTTAAAGACTAATAGATTTATTTGGGCATAAGCTTTCGTGTGTAAAAAACCTCCGCCAGGCAACTCTCCAACACCACATTCTACAGGCCACTATCCTCTGATCCCACTGAGGAATACCAAAAGAAACTACACCATCTGCTCAAGAAACTCCTGGCTACAAATCTACACAGACACACCCCCAGAACCCCAACCAGGAGTATTCTATCTGCTACCTAAGATCCATAAACCCTGGATGCCCCATCATCTCAGGCATTGGCACTCTTACAGCAGGATTATCTGGCTATTTGGACTCTCTCCTCAGACCCTACACTCCCAGCACTTCCAGCTATCTTTGAGACACCACCGACTTCCTGAGAAAACTACAATGCATTGGTGATCTTCCTGAAAACACCACCCTGGCCACCATGGATGTAGAAGCTCTTTACACCAATATTCCACATGAGGATGGACTACAAGCTGTCAGGAACAGTATCCCTGATGAGGCCACAGCACGCCTGGTGGCTGAGCTTTGTGACTTTGTCCTCACCCACAAGCATTTCAGATTTGGGGACAACTTATACCTTCAAGTCAGTGGCACTGCTATGGGTATCTGCATGGTCCCACAGTATGTCAACGTTTTTATGGCTGACTTAGAACAATGCTTCCTCAGCTCTCGTCCCCTAGCGCCCCTCCTCTACTTGTGCTACATTATGACATCTTCATCATATGGACCCATGGAAAGGAGGCCCTTTAAGAATTCCACCTGGATTTCAACAATTTCCACCCCACCATCAACCTCAGCCTGGACCAGTCCACTCAAGAGATCCACTTCCTGGACACTACAGTGCAAATAAGTGATGGTCACATAAACACCACCCTATACCGAAAACCTACTGACTGCTATACTTACCTACATGCCTCCAGCTTTCATCCAGGACACATCACATGATCCATTGTCGACAGCCAAGCCCTAAGATACAACCGAATTTGCCCCAATCCCTCAGACAGAGACAAACACCTACAAGATCTTTATCAAGCATTCTTAAAACTATAATACCCACCTGGGGAAGTGAGGAAACAGATTGACAGAGCGAGATGGGTATCCAAAAACCATCTACTACAGGACAGGCCCAACAAGGAAAATAACAGAACACCACTGGCCATCACATACAGCCCCCAGCTAAAACTTCTCCAGTGCATTATCAACAATCTACAACCTATCCTGGAAAATGACCCGTCACTCTCACAGACCATGGGAGGCAGGCCAGTCCTCGCTTACAGACAGCCCGCCAACCTGAAGCAAATACTCACCACACCACAGAAACACCAACCCAGGAACCAATCCCTGTAGCAAACCTCGTTGCCTAGTCTGTCCCCATATCTACTCTAGCGACACCATCAGAGGACCCAACCACGTCAGCCACACCATCAAGGGCTCATTCATCTGCACATCTACTAATGTGATATATGCCATCATGTGCCAGCAATGCCCCTCTGCCATGTACATTGGCCAAACCAGACAGACCCTATGTAAAAGAATAAATGGACACAAATCGGACATCAGGAATGATAACATACAAAAGCCAGTAAGTGAACACTTCAATCTCCCTGGACATTCTATAACAGATTTAAAAGTAACTATTCTTGAACAAAAAGCCTTCAGAAACAGACTTCAAAGAGAAACAGCAGAACCAAAATTCATTTGCAAATTTAACACCATTAATTTGGGCTTGAATAGAGACTGGGAGTGGCTGGCTCATTTAAAAAGCAGCTTTGCCTCTCCTGGAATTGACACCTCCTCATCTATTATTGGGAGTGGACTACATCCACCCTGATTGAATTGGCCCTCTCAACACTGGTTATCCACTTGTGAGGTACTCCCTTCTCTTCATGTGTCATTATATAATGCCTGCATCTGTAACTTTCACTCCATGCATCTGAAGAAGTGAGGCTTTTTAGCTATGAAAGCTTATGCCCAAATAAATCTGTTAGTCTTTAAGGTGCCACCGGACTCCTTGTTGTTTTTGTGGATACGGATTAACACGGCTACCCCCTGATACTTGATATAAAGTGAGCCTGAGTGTAAGAGAGTCTGTTAGTGCAAGTGGACTTCCCAGAAGAATCCATTTCGAGAGGGAGTTGGGTGTGATGGGATCCCCAGGGTACAACCTAGGATTGGGGTACTGCTGTGCCCCCTTAACTCTCCACCTGGGCTCTCTCTCACAATGCTTTGCTAGTGAAAAGTAGCAAACCCCTCCGGGCGCTGTTATCACTAAGCAGAAAAACATGTGGAGCCTCACACCCAGTTAAATTGCATGAATGCTCCCTGAGCTACTCATGAATCACACAGAAAAAGGCACCAGCAAATATCCCAAACCCCCAGCCCTGCATCCCCAGAATATAATGTCTTTGCCTGGTCAGAAGCCTGACCAGTGTACGTTATTACCCAGTCTGCCCCTCTGTCAATATGGAGAGCACACACATGTCTTGGTAAACTGATCTGATGTTTCCCAAGCACTTCAACCAAAACACACTGTTTTAGGTAAAACATAAAACAGATTTATTAACTACAGAAAGATTGTATGTGATTATAAATGATAGGCACAAAAGGTCAGAGATAGTTGCCAAAAAAATAAAAGATAATTGCACAGTCTAAATCTTAAACCTTATTAGACTGGGCAGCATTTGGATCAAGTAGTTTTCTCAGCCCACTAGATGTTATAGTTCTTAATACACAGGCTTCTTCTTTTAAGCCAAGGACCAGTTTCCTCAGTTTAAGTCTTTGGCTTCCCAGCATTCTTGTTGCTTCCAGCATAGATGGGGGAGGGGAAAGCCAAGGCATGATGCCACTGTTGCCTCTTTTATACCCTCAGTCCATGTGCCTGGGAAACACTAGCCCAGACATGTCCTGGTGTGCTTTGCTGAGTCACAGAGTTGAGCAATCCCCCATTGTGTGATGCTTGTGCAGCCCTCTTACAGTATTGTAAATCCCTTGTTTACAACCCCCCTGCTGATTAATGGTCACTTAACAACCTCCAGGGAGTGGATCACCACATAGCAGTAGAGACTCTCAAACTTACAACATATTTCAATAACAACCATACAGCAAAATCTCATAACTTCATATACACTAACGATATACATATTTGGACAGAACAATGGGTTTCAGCAGATCATGACCTTTTATATGATATCTTACATGGTATGCTTTGCACGAAATATATCATAATTATATGATGAGTGGATATGGGGGTTCCAAGGTGCTGCTTTGAGGTACAGAGTGCCACCGTGGGGAAAAATCCAAGATGCTGTATGCTGTCTCTGTGCCCCTGTGGTACCAGAGAAGTCACTGTCCAGGCAAATGGCTCTAAGCATACAGAGAAACAAGGGGAGTAATTTTTAGATGGAGACATTGACCATAATATACTCCCACAGCATCACCACTAGAGAGTGCCCTGCTGAGTATCTAGGAGTATGGCAGTTCCCTACCCTTCCTGCTCTTTTCTCATTCTTCTAACAGCATCTCCACTGCTCCGTCTTCCTCTTCCCCTCTATCTCATCAGGGTCAGGCAGAAAGATAAAAGGCAGGAGGAAGGGCAGTTGCTGGAGCTCAGCACATAGCTCCTTTTGTATTATATCAGTGTTGGTGCTGCAGGCAGAGAGGTCAAATATAGCTAGATTTTTGCACTGCTGTAGTAGTCTATAGTCTGTAGTTGCCCAGAGGAGGGCCCGTTTTACAATCTAATCTTATGAGGCGTTGAGCCCATCCTACAATGCAACTGCTGAGTGACTTCAGGGGGAGCTGAGATTTTTCAGCACCTAGCAGGATTTGGTCATGAGATAGTCAACTCTTTATGACAGGTCCCATATTTTCTGTAGAACATCTTATCTGTTTATATACTATGCAAATAACAAGCAGGTAATATACAAATATACACGTCATTCTGAGAACAGGAGTAAACAGTTCACAGCATCCCAGTATGGATCACATAAAAAACCTCCTGTCTAACAAAACAAGCTACAATATGAATAAAAAAATCTCATTTTTCAAACCCATCTAATTAGTTACAAGTAATGTCACCTTAGACAAAATATACTCTGGTAGCACTTTAGGGAATCAAAGTTCACTCTCAGTCATGTCCCATGTCCTGTGGTAAAACTTTGCATCTATGGGAAAACATTTTACTGAAAAAGGAAAACTTCTTTGCATTCCATTTGGTAACAAGGTAATCTGGAGTTGGCAGCACTCAGTCTCTGGCCTTGGCTACACTGGCCCTTTACAGCGGTGCAACTTTCTCGCTCAGGGGTGTGAAAAAACACCCCCCTGAGCCCTGCAAGTTACAGCGCTGTAAAGCGCCGGTGTAAACAGTGTCCCAGCGCTGGGAGCCGTGCTCCCAGCGCTGTAAGCTAATCCCCTCGGGGAGGTGGAGTACCTGCAGCGCTGGGAGAGCTCTCTCCCAGCGCTGGCGCCGCGACCACACTCGCACTTCAAAGCGCTGCCGCAGGAGCGCTCCCGCGGCAGCGCTTTGGAGTTTCGAGTGTAGCCAAGCCCTCTGATTAACATCCCAAGTAGACCACTTCAATCTGTGCAACATCCTCCTGTGGTGAAGTTGATGATCAGGTATTATAACCTGCATTTAGAAATTCCTACAGAAATCAAAATCCACCCTTCACTACTCACATATATAGGATAAGGGATATAAAATATGCTGCATATTGAAATGATACAAAGGAGGATCTCCTTGTAATCCCTCTCTATATTCAGTTGCATTATTTCACAACCTCCCTAACATATTTAGAAAATATCCACTATATTAATCTCAGTGTAGTCACCAAATGTTATTACTTATAAAATCCTGACTGTGCATCTGCAGATTATACTTTGCACCAAAAATGTACCTTTTTGAGCTTTCAAACATTCAAATTCCACTGATTCACCTGAGCTATACGGAGCTCTTCTTTAGGTCTGGAAAAGGTACTAAGAGTGTCACAGCTAAATACAAGGTTGAATGGGCAGTTTAGCATAAATAGTTACCATATATTCTATGCTAAACTACCTGTTTGACTTTGTATTTAGCTGTGACGCTCATAGTACCTTTCCCAGATCTGAAGAAGAGCTCTGTGTAGCTCAAAAACTTGTCTCACTTTCACCAACAGACATTGGTCCAATAAAAGATATTACCTCACCCACCTTGTCTCTCTCAAAAATGTCAGCAACCTTCCTGGCAACAATTCTCCTGAATTTATACAAAAACAGTAAAAATCTTCATTCTGAAAAACAGTCACATTGATTTGTGGGGCATAGGGCTGGCAGGTGAGCGCGGGAAGAAAATAATCAATATTTGTGTCATCTTACATTTAAATGTCTTGCATATTTGTCATTCCCTTTTCATGCTTTGCATTCCCTACCTGGAGTTCTGATGTGACAACTTCTTATGCATGGACTGACTGCTGTATGTTTGAAGCCTACTGACGACAATGAGCTTCATATGGGCAAAGAAATCCACACAAACCCAACAATATGTAGCAATGGAGCCTTGGTTTGTATGTTCTCTCTACTTAGGCCCTGATAAGTGCAAATGAATGTTCAGGCAGACTCCTGCATCCATGTGAATCCAAATTTAAGTCAGTGGAACTCCATGCAATCACTTAGGTCATGGATTTCAACTTACAGGATTGGGGCCTTAGATTGTAAGTATTTGAGGGAAGGGACTAGCCTTATTACCTGTCTTTGGAAACTAGCATGATGCTGGTGCTATCCAAATAATAATGCATAATACAAAAACATCATCACCCTTTTGCATATATTTGCTTGACTATTAAAGTTTAAAAAAGCCAATCTTTGCACTGTGTTTTGGCACTTTCTCAGTTAACTCAAAATGCCTTATGTTAACATTATTCTGCTTTTAAAATGTGTGTGTGTGTGTGTGTGTGTGTGTGTGTGTGTGTGTGTGTGTGTGTGTGTGTGTGTGTGTGAAACTCACCTCTTACCAAAATCAGGTCAAAAGTTACCATCTGGCCATATTCAAAATACTCCTCTGGTGTTAACAAAGACCGACAATGCTAATAACGTCTGAAATAATGAGATATCAGATAGTGTAGCACAATATCAAATTAGTGAATGTCACATCATATTAATGAACTGGGTTAACAATGGTATGATAAATAAGTTACTAATATGTCATGGAATTACTTAGCATCAGGAGACAGAAAATTGGTAATACTTGGAGGTTGTCAAATTTTATCATCAAATTTTGTTTTTAATAATGTGAAATAAAATTTGGCAATGCAATAACGTGTTGCAACATGCATATACCATTAGAGAAAAGATATTATAATGTTGTACCAGGGATAAAACACCCAATCACAGCACTTCTCTACTTGCGATACAGGAATATAGTGAAGTGGCACATTATTTCCATGTTTAACACGTTTTTCACAATCCTAAGGTAAAGATGAGGGCTGGTCAAAAATTTTCCATCAAAAACACTTTTGACAGAAATTTTTTGACAAGCCCTCATCTCTACCTTAAGATTGTGAGTGGGAGTCTGACTAAATGAAAAAATTTGAGAAGTGTCTGCTTCCCACTGAAAATATCAATTTTTTGGTCAAAAAAATGAATCCCTAAAACCTCAAATATTTTGACCAAAAATGAAATATTTCAGCTATAACCTGAAATCCTTCATTATTCAAAATTCTGCCAAAATGACAAAATTTACATGGAAAAACCACCCCATTTTGACCAATTTTAGTAGAGACATATTGACTGTTTATGACAAAAGCTATAATGGCTTATTACAACAATCATTAACCCACTAACCCCCCTTTTTTGTCCTATGACTAGGGGGGTGTTAATGGGCCACTTAACCTTGAATGGTCCCTTTAGAATATGTGCTAAATACCTATGCTAAACTACCTATTTGATCTTGTATTTAGCTGTGGCACTCTGAGTACCTTTCCCAGGCCAGAAGAAGAGTTCTGTGCAGCTTGAAAGCTTGGCCTGGTCCCCACTAACCCCCCACTTCAGACTAAGGTACGCAAATTCAGCTACGTTAATAACGTAGCTGAATTTGAAGTACCTTAGTCCGAACTTACCACGGGTCCAGACGTGGCAGGGAGGCTCCCCCGTCGATGCCGCGTACTCCTCTCGCCGAGCTGGAGTACCGGCGTCGACGGCGAGCACTTCCGGGATCGATCCGGGATCGATTTATCGCCTCTAAACCAGACGCGATAAATCGATCCCAGAACATCGATTGCCTGCTGCCGGACCCTCCGGTAAGTGTAGACGTACCCCTTGTCTCATTCACCAACAGAAGTTGGTCCAATAAAAGATATTACCTCACCCACTTTGTCTTTCAAAAATTAAATGTGTGAAATAAGACAGAATTTACGGCTAGATTGTAGCTTTGCCACAAACTCTGAATAAGGGACAACACATACATGTGCTGTGCCAGGTACTATATTATGATTCAAAGAGTCAGTGTATGACCCTTAATTCCTCCTTGTTTGAAGGGGATGTAGTCTGTACTGGCTCTGTCATAGGCTCCTAACACCTCTCTGCCAGCTCATTTGTCTGCCTACTCCCCACTCATGCCAACAAACTCCTGCTCTGCCTATGTTGAAAGGGGAGTAGGTGCCCCATGGATGCTCTTCCCTCCTGCTGTGACGGATGATATGAGTAGCTCATGCAAAGGAGTAAAGGAGCATCTTATGCCCCCTTATTTCCCTGCATTGGTGTGTAAAATAGGTCACAAGCCCCTGCTGCAATTGAAAGGAAGGAGTGGATAGTAGATCAGTGGGAAGGGAGAGGGAAAGACCTAGAAACAGGTGAATAGATCTCTGGAAAATAAGAAGAGAACCAAAGCTACACTCAAAACTAGAAATAGTCCTAAACCACAAAATGTGGATCCAAATCTCAATTTCAAAACTCTAAAGTTCTCGGATGTTGGCATCCAGTTCAGACCATTACACAGTAAGAGGATGCAGCGGCTGAAGTATTCAGATGCAGGCCTGAATTCAGATTCCAAAACTCCCCCTCAGCATATGTGTTCACATCCAGAAATTGGTTTGGGGCCTTTCTCTACCCAGAGCTTAAGGCAAACTTCATTTGTATCTCTTTTGAGCTTGGAAAGGGTTTGATTGACTCTGGTCATGATGCTGCAGTTTGTGCACAGGTGAATTCTTGCATCTGCATCAAGCCCCGTGGATTTCAATGGGACTCTAGCACAGGTGTCTGCGTGAGTTCAACAAGTTGTAGGGTTCTGCGTTGTTTGTATTTTTCACATTTTTGTTTGTGTGTAGTTCCCGGTTTCACCTGAGCACAGAGCTGAAGCACCACTAAGGCTGATCACGTGGCATTCAGTTGGTGACTGGAGCCAGTAGGCACCAGAAATTTAACAAGAAAACTTGGTTGTAAGATTTTTTTTTTAGCCTTTTTTTGGCCTTGGGGCAAATTAGTATGCAGATGGGTCAGATTTTCAGCTGGTGTAAACAGGGGAACTGTGCTGGTCTCCACCTGGCCCAGATGTTTAACTAAACCTTTCTGGGTTTGCTTGTTGCTAGAAAGAAAGTAAATAAAGTCCAAGCACACACACACACACACACACACACACACACACACAGAAAAAGCTCAAATGAGCACTGTTTAGCTATGAGGTAGTATTTAAAAAGAGATCTAGAAGTATAAGACTTAGCAAGTATATTCATAACTTATATAATTGTGTACTTTTCTTAGTTTATATGGTTACTAAACAATGGGCTAGATCTTTCCCTCTGCTGCAGTCATTTACTGTGTGAGGAGAGAGGTTGGGAGGTTTCTCCTTCTGCAAGCAGGGTTTGTGAGCATAGCAACACCGGTGGGGGCTCAGGCTTAGGATGACCAGATGTCCTGATTTTATAGGGACAGTCCTGATTTTTGGGTCTTTTTCTTATATAGGCTCCTATTACCCCCCCATCCCCTGTCCCGATTTTTCACATTTGCTGTCTGGTCACCCTACAGGCTAGTCACCTGAATGGGTACCCAACAAGTCAAGCACATTAGCACTCAAAAGAACAATAGGAAAGGGACATGTAAGTACTGTAGTGACTCTACACATTATGGTTGGCTTTGTTTGCTTCTTAGAGGCGGTGTCCAGTCCCCTCTGAGTGTGTGGTGCTGTCAGCAGCACACACTAATCAGAGATTGACACTGTTGCTATTGCAATAGTAATAAAGTGTGCCCCACTCTCCATCTCCCCAACTCTCCTTGATGCAAAACTGCCAGAGCCAGTAAGATTTCTGGAGTAAAGGATGCATCTATCAGCATCTCAGCTCCCACTTGCAGTGCCAAACAGGGCAGAGTTAGTCCCAATATTTATAGATTATTATTTACGTAACAATTGACATGTCCCATTATTATGATGTGCCCCATTATTCTGTAGAAATTAATTGGCATGACACTGATTGTGATGTATTAATCTGCTAGCCAGGTGTTTTCCACTATAATTTATCATGATTTAATCCCCATTTAAATGATAGTGTGACCATTAGTCATTATGAATTCTCTTTGACTCAGCTCACTGCTTTGCACAGTTGATTTGTACAGATATGGTGCTTTGATTTTTTCCCCAGAATATAAAGCAAATTAAATGCATAAAAATATGTAACTCTATGTAGAGGAATTTTTTTTTAAAGAATAAAATAACTCAGGACATTTTTCTTTTATTAATTTATAATTCAACAGTGAATCCATTGTTGAACCCTTTAGTACTTTTGCTTTCTCTATATTTATCATCTATTTATGCATCCACCAAGTGTATACAAAGTCACCCATCATCATGGTATCACTACCTAGTTTCCCATCTGAATGCTGAACACACAATTTGTAATTTGACACCTAATACTCTAGCTGAAAAATCTACTAGATAGTTATAGGACAAATGGTCACCTCACTCAGTATAAAAGGGACAAGTGGCATAAACTCTGACACTTGAACTATAAGTAAACTTTATTTAAAAAAAGACATCTGAATGTAAAGGGAAAAGTTTGAATGTTCCCCATCATTTGTATAATTATTTATATCAGATAATAAAGGAAATACTCATAACTGTCCTGACTGTATATAATATTGTACCACAAAACTTCTGGGAATGCTGAGAAACTTGGCTTGATTAACATGGGGCATATAGGGCTATCATAATATGAAGTTTCCTAAATCTCTAGGGATGAAGAAGGATCAAGCTAATCCCCTTCTGTAAACCTGAGGTATTAATAATTTACTGAATTTTATGTTATGTTGTTTTATTAAGACAGGCACTATTTACATATTTTAATTATGCATAATGGGCTCTTAAATGCTGATGCTCTGTCGTATGTTACAAATCCAGGAGAACCCTAGACAGAAAACATGTAATATGTGGGCAGGAACTAAAGTAAGAAGCATGGAGCGCTATTTTATTAAATAGGGTTTAGGAATAAGGAGTGGTTTACATTTCCAAGGATTTGCTGTTGTTGTTTAATTAATGAATCATTTTCTGCAGTGGAAACGTTAAGCAGACAACTTTAATTACCGTATTTCTTATAGAGTTTCCCCCCCCCCACACTCTATTATCTTGCCTATTTAGATTGTTCTTGTCTGGGACTGTCTCTCACTTTATATAGTGCCTAGAACAATAGGGTCCCAATCTTATTAGTTGCCTATTTTGTTAATTTTGATGGCATATTTGGGCCCAAAGAGTCAACAGTATTAAAGTGACCCTGGAATTGTCCAGTATTAAATAAGGTGTGGGGTATGGTAAACAGAGACTTCAGTCTGCTTTGTACCATAGTAAACTCACTCCTCTTCTTTTGCTTTGTCAGCCAGCATCTGCAATCGTCAGTTTCCCCCCCACAAATCTCTTTTTGAGTACCCCAAAAGGGGAGTGATGGGTGGAATAGCCCATCCCCTCACCATTTAGTTTCTAACACATCAATTTTGGTCTACTGATTTCCAGTCCCACAAGTCTCTTGTTTACCTGACATGATTTTAACATAGTCCTTGAGTTATATCAGTAGACCTTCTTGTTTAGACTAATTCAGTCTTTCTGTCTCCCTTTTTTTCACCTTTTCCCCATATACTTTTTTTTGTTGTAGATTATTGTGACATTTTATAAATTTTTATTCACTTCCCCCAGTTGAGCTGACCATTAGGGTAAATTTGTACACCAAATTATTACAACAGGTCTTTAGGCACTTCAGTAAGACACTGTGGATTTTTGACCTCCTATATGACTTTCCTCATCCATTTGGCAAACATTAGGAGAAAAACCACAGTCCTTAATAGGACCAAGTCCTGTTATATAGGAATGAGGTCTTTACTTCTGTGTAAATTAGCTTTGAAAGTGGGCTAACCAATCCTAAACAGATCAGGGACAATGCAGAAGGGGTGTGGAGTGGTGGGGATGAATGGCCTCCATGCATACAATTCCCTTTCTTTCTCTTCCAGAGACTTCTTTCAGGGATTACTGCAATGTAGAGCCCTCTAGCTCCTTCTCACATAATCTAGAATAATGGGGTTCCTGGTGGCACTAATCTGGAATAACACCTCCACTACCTAAACACACTATGCCTTGCATCAGGAAGAAAGCTTCTTGAGCCCTCTGCTCTCTTGCATACCCATACAGGATTATCAGCATCACACTCCTTGATGGGAGGGGAAGAAAGCAGGGATGAAAAGGTCAAGAAGGGGTCATAAATGGAGCAGGTGAATACTTTGTAAATCATGTATTCAGTGAATTTCAACTTCTTCTTTACATGACAAGTCAATGTACAGATCCCCATTTCCTCACATGTATTTGATATTGAATTTTTTTCTGATTAACAAAATGTTTTGATAATTTTTTGCAAAAATTTAAACACATTTGATAGATTCCCATGAAATATTTTGATTTCATTCAATCAGCATTTTCAGAGGGAACAGTTTTCTGTTGGAAATTTTCCTACAAGCTCTACTTAATAATGAGTGGTTCTACCAGCCTTGCCTGTCAAGAGACTGGGTCCTATTCTAATTTGACTTAGACCTGTGTAAATTGGAGTCAACCTCCCTAAAGTCAATGTATTTACACCACTGTAAAACCCAGGTAAGTGAGAAATGATGTAAATGAAATCAAGCTTTGTGGCTCCTGCAATATTTGACCACTCTGCAAGTACACATTAAATAGACCACTGAAAAAATCTTACTGGTCCATGCTGGGAAAATCTTATATTTATCCTATGTTTTAAAAGAGAAACAGAAATAGATACATTGATGTTTTATTTGTATTGTACTTCCTTCACAAAGCCATCGTTTTAGAAGATGCTTTAGATCTGTTTTTCATTTCTACTTTTTCTTGTATATTGATTATTTCTGTTCCCCCTTTTGGTTAAAGTTTTTACCACCTTCCATAAATTGTGCAAATAACTGCAATTATTGCTAATACTTGACTTAAATGATATGCCATATCTTTGCATATTAATGTGGTTCCAATTGTATAGGTATCCTTAACATGTTTTTCTGACCTTTTAAACTTCATTACTCATCAGACAGACTGTTTCAATGCCAAGAAGTGCAGATACTGATTTAAACTTATTCCAAGAAACACTAGTTAGCAGAAACTCTCCTTGAAATGTAAGAAGCATCATGAAACAATTCATATACAATATTTCATAATATGTTAGAGCATCCAGTTCCCAATGGAGAGATGTCATAACTTTCTGCTATTCATTTTTAAATGTCTTTGATGGTCACTAAATTTTCTGATTTAATTCATTGTTTGGGGAGAGGTTCTTGAAAATGAAAATATGCTTTGAATATTTCTTGAAATTTAAGTTACTGAATAAACATATTTATTTCAAGAAATACAAATTCAAAATAAAATATTTACATTATTTTAATTAAATAAGGTAAGTTGTCAGACTTCCTTGTTTTTTCTCAATTTTACTTTTTTGCTTGAAGAGTGACATTAAGAAAACTCCAATAAATATAATATTCTCCTTTTGAAATCTCACTTGCCAGCAGTGATTTAAAACATTCCATGACTTCATAGGCTATAACTCTTGTATGCTATATGTGACTGCCTGAATACAGAAATTTAAGGGGAAGATAACTTTCAAACTAAAGAATACAGGCCTGGTTGAAGTTGGTTTACCCAGTTTCAAACTGTGTGGGTATTCAGTGTAACGCCGTATTGGGATGCAGTCAACAATAAAACTCTGTCTTCCTGCTGATTCTTTTGTCTCCTTCTGTTATCAGCTCGATACCTTCTTTCATGCTGCTCCACACATTTTGAAAATTATCATAAATTACTATTGGTATTTCAGTAGTGACTCCAGACCCCTCCGAGGACTTAGGACCACATGCACTACATCCTGTACAAGCACATAATGAAAATATACTCCTTGCCTTAAATATTTTAAACTCTAAGGCCCTGATCTTACAAAACTTTATGCATGTCCTTAGCTTTATGCACTGTGAATAGGTCTTTGTGGGATCAGGGCCTAAATATGGGGGCATGTTTACACTACAAGGGCTACAGCGGGAGCATTGAAGCTGCTGAAGCACTATAGTGTAGACGCATACTTCAGATATGGAAGAGGTTTTTCCATCACTTTAGTAACTCTATCCCCTCAAGAGGCTGTAGTTAAGTCAACAGAAAAATTATTCTGTCGACCTAATGGTATCTACAGTGAGGGGTTGGGTTGATCTAACTATGTTGCAGAGAGCATGAAAGTTTTCACAGCCCAGAGAAATATAGTCAGGTTGACCTAAGTTGTAGGTGTAGACCAGGCCTAAGCTGAGAGAGCACAGGATACAACAGACAATACTGGGGAGGAAAAGGTAATGGACAATTTTGAGTAGTGCAATAATTCCTAGCACAATGGGGATCTGGTTCATGACTAGGGCTCCTAGGTGATACAGTTGTACAAATTATAATAATAATAATTAATAATAATATAATAAATAATAAAAGCAGTGCTCACAGCACAGCAACTGTCTAGTTATTGTGGAGTGTTTTGTAGACTTCATGGCATAGCTAAATTTTAAGGAGAGATTTGAAGGAGGATAATGTAATGGCTTTGATGGAAAAGTTTACATTTCCCCATGCATCAAGCACAATCCCTCTCTTTGTTCAAATTCCTTTTTTGAAATCTTTCTACATTGACCTGTTTACCAATAATATCTACAGGCCTTCTTAGGTATGAGCAACTGTCAAATATATTGTATTTATTATCTCAGTTAAGGTCTGTTTGAAACCTGTTGCCTGAAAAAGATTGCATGTTTGGGCATTTGGCTCAGACTTTCGGAACTGTAGATTAACATTTGTGTGACAAAATCACATCACATGCGCAATTACTCTTATTACCCATAGAGTCATAGTACATGCCATAGATTTGCATACATTCCATACTTGTGTTTGGTTTGGCACTACCAGAAATAGAGCTGGTCCAAGTTTGTTGTTTCTAATGAAGAATATCCCCAAAAGCAAATAGATTATGTTTCATTTTAAAATTTTCATGATTTAAAATTTTTTTCCCCTGAAATGAAAATATTTCATGTCCAGTTAGAATGTTCAGGTTTTTCCACTTTGTTTCACTTTCCACCTTTTCTGGAGAAAAAAAGTGGGATATTTCCCCACAATTTTGAATAAAAACATTGATTTAAAAAAGTCATTTGAAATTCAGTCAAAAACTGAAAAATTTCCACAACAAAAATTTCCAGCAGAACTGCATTTTTCAACAACATATTTCACTGAAAACATTTTGATCACTTCTAATTTTCAATTACCGGTTAGGCAGGCTATGTTTATTCCTGGGGGAATTCTGCACCACTGCACAATGCAGAATTTTGCAGAAATCAATGTTGTGCGTGCAGAATTTCTTGTTTCCCCCACAGAAATGGGATGCAGAGATGTTGGTCACCACTAGGGGCTGCTGAACCCACAGAGCCCCACTCGCAAATAGAAGACAAGGCTGGGGGGAGGGGAACTCAACTGGAGGGGTTTTAGCAGCTGCAGTTCCCAGCATGCCCTGAAGGAAAGAGGCAGCAGTGCTCAGGAAACTCTGTGTAAGCCCGGGACATAGCAACAGGCTGTTTCATCCTCTGGATCCCTGGCTTTTGGGGGGTAAGTGGTGCGGGTGTCTGGGCCGGGGGTGGGGAGGCCTTGCAGCTGGCCTCTGTGGGGTAGAGGGTCTGGAGGGGGGCATGGCTGAGCTCTGGGGGGAGAGGGTGTGAGTGTCTGCCCCCCCTCCCCCCGGCTGGGCTCTGATGAGGAGGGGGCAGAAAAACAGGAACTGGGTTGTCATAGGGATTTCTTTAACTCTCTACTTCTGGGGGGATTTATACAGACATACTTGCTGACGGGTATTTTGAAATAAAATCCCCAAATCATTTAAACTGGTGTGATTAAATAATGTTATTTCGACAAATAAAATTTGCAAAATTTTGCAGAATTTTACAATATTGTGTGCAGAATTTTTGATTTTTTGGTGCAGAATAGTGCTACAGAGGGGGATAACATGTTCAGGAAGGACAGGCTGGGGGGAAAGGGAGGAGGTGTTGCATTATACATCAAGAGTATGTACTCTTGTCACAAAGTCCAGAAGAAAATGAAAGGCAGACCAATGGAAAGTCTCTGGGTGAAGATAAAAGGAGAAAAAACAGATGAAAACAAGGAGGCTGAGGTATGTAATGCCTATTTTGCTTCAGCCTTCACTAAAAAGGTTAGTTGTAACCAGATGCTTCACACAATTACATTATCAACAAGGGGGAAGGAACACAATCTAAAATAGGTAAAGAACAGGTTAAAGACTATTTAGATAATTTAGATGTACTCAAGTCAGCAGGGCCTGATGAAATTCATCCTAGGGCACTTAAGGAACTAGCTGAAACAATCTCTGAACCATTAGCAATTATCTTCGAGAACTCTTGGAGGATGGTGAGGTCTCAGATGACTGGAGAAGGGCCAACATAGTATCTATCTTTAAA
Organism: Emys orbicularis; assembly: GCF_028017835.1. Classification (NCBI taxonomy): domain Eukaryota; kingdom Metazoa; phylum Chordata; order Testudines; family Emydidae; genus Emys; species Emys orbicularis. The sequence goes on along the minus strand of NC_088685.1, from coordinate 74,135,483 downwards.
AAGGGAAAAAAGAGAACCCAGGGAACTATAGACCATTCAAACTAACTTTGATACCTGGAAAGATACTGGAACAAATTATTAAACAATAAATTTGTAACCACCTAGAGGATAATAGGGCAATAAATAATAATCATCATAGACTGGTAAGGATTCATGCCAAACCAACCTAATTTCCTTCCTTGACCAGGTTACTGACCTAGTAGATAAGGCGGAAGCCATAGATGTGATATATTTTGACATCAAACTTTTAACAATCTTACATGACATTCTCATAAGCAAAGTAGGGAAATATGGTCTAGATGAAATTACTACAAGGTAGATGCACAGCTGTTTGAAGAAATATACTCAGTGAGTAGTTATGTTTTGCTGTATAACTGGGAGGATGTATGTTGTGAGGTCCCACAGGGGTCCATCCTGGATCCATTACTAGTCAATATTTTATTAATGACTTGCATAATGGAGTGGTGATTATGCTTATAAAATTTGCAGAAGACACAAAGCTGGAAGAGGTTTCTAGCACTTTGGAGGATGGATTAGAATTCAAAACCACCTTGTCAAATTGGAGATGAAATTCAATAAAGACGTGTAAATTACTACATTTGAGAAGGAAAGATCAAATGCACAACTACAGATTGGGGGATACTTGGCTAGGCAGTAGTACTGATGAAAAGGATCTGGGGTGTAGTGTTTAACAAACTGAATATGAACCAACAATGGGATGTAGATGTAAAAAATTCTGGGGTGTGTTAACAGGAGTGTTGTATGTCCTGCTCTACTCAGCACTGGTGAGGCTTGAGGTGGTGTACTGTGTGCATTTGGGCCCACACTTTAAGAAAGAACTGGAGCGAGTTCAGAGGAAAAACGACAAAAATGATAAAAGGGTTAAAAAAAAACCTGACCTTGGAGGAAAAGTTTAAAAATTTGGTCATGTTTAGTCTTGAGAAAATAAGACTGAGGGGGCACCTTATAATACTCTTCAAATATGTTAAGGACTGTTATAAAGAGGATGGTGATCAATTGTTCTCCATTTCCACTGAAGGTAAGACAAGAAGTAATGGGCTTATTCTGCAGCTTGGGAAATGTAGCTTAGATATTACGAAAAACTTTCTAACTATAAGATAATTAAGCATAAGCATAGGCTTCCAAGGACGTTGTAGAATCCCTGTCACTGAAGGGTTTTAAGAACTGGTTAGATAATCACCTGTCAGGGATGGTCTAGGTATACTTGGTCCTGCCCCAGCACCGGATCTGGACCAGATGACCTCTTGAGGTCCTTTCCAGCCCTACATTTCTAAGATTGTATTATGCAGTGTTGTTATAGCCATGTCAGTCCCAGGATATTAGACAGAAAATGTGGGTGAGGGAATATCTTTTATTGGCCCTACAGAAGTTCTCTTGGGCCTGTAAAAGATATTACCTCAGCCGCCTTGTCTCTCTACAGTTGTTGTTGGCATCCTTTCATCTGCGAGGGATGGTGGGAATTGCAGCCTATGATGTAGATGGTTTGCAATGTCTCATGTGACTGAATAGTCCAATCTGAGATTTGCATGATTTTGGCAGTCATTGCAAATGTATGTATTTTGGTTGGGAGCTGCTTGCTTCCTACAGACTCTTCAAGCTGTAGGAGCCAGCTTCTGTCATGGACTTTGATACCCTGATGGAGACGATGGTGCCACTTGTTAAGATCACTTGCCAAGATTTCCCATTGGTCAGGATCAATTCCAAATTCCTTCATATCTCACTTGCATGTGTCTTTATAGTGAAGCTTGGGACGTCATGTTCTTCTTGTTTCTTCTGATAGCTCCCCGTATAGCATGTCCTTGGGTATGCGTCTGTCTTCCTACCTACTCAGATGGTCCAGCCAGTGCAGTTGTCTTTGCTTGAGCAGGGCTGTCACACTTGGTAAATTTGCCCTTTGAAAAACCTCTGCATTGATAACTTTATCTTGCCAAGTGTTGAGTATGCGGCGTAAACAATGTAGGTGGAAACTGTTTAACCTTTTCTCCCGATAAGCATAAGTTGTCCATGTTTCCCCACTATACATGAGAGTGCTGAGGATGCAAGCTTGGTACACTAGCATTTTGGTCTTGATGGTAAGCTTTGAGTTGTTCCATGCTCTTTTAGTCAGTCTGCTAAAGATGGTGGCAGCCTTTCCAATGCAAACATTTAGTTCTTCATCCAGTGAGAGGTTGGTGGTCACTGTAGAACCTAAATAGCTGAACTGTTGGACTACTTCTAGCTGGTTTGCATTTAAGGTAATTGAAGGATCTTGTGGGACCCCCTGTCCTAATACAACTGTTTTCTGATGCTGATGGTGAGAACAAATGCCTGACAGGCACTTGAAAGCTGGTCCATGAATTCTTGTAGTAGATTTTCATTGTGGGCTATGATGGCAGCATCATCAGCGAATAGAAGTTCCCGGATTAGCACCTTTTTGACTTTGGTCTTTGACTTAAGTCGGGACAGGTTGAAGAGTTTCGCATCTGATCTTGTGTGGACATACACTCCATCTTTCATGTCCTTAAATGCACAGTTCAAGAGTATCGAGAAGAATATTCCAAAGAGTATAGGGGCAAGAACACATCCTTGCTTCACTCCACTTTTCATCTCAAAGCTGTCTGAAGTGGACCCGTCAAACTAGACAGTTGCTTTCATTTTGTTGTGGAATGAACATATAAGACTTAACAGGATCGGTGGACATCCTATATTTTCTAGTAGTGAAAACAGACCTGCTCTTCTGACTGTCAAATGCTTTGGTTAGATCCACAAAGGCAATGTATAATAGTCGGTTTTGCTTTCTGCACTTTTCTTGGAGTTGACACAGAGAAAACAGTATGTCAATAGTTGATCTTCCAGCCCTGAATCCACGCTGTGACTCAGGGTAGACACGATTTGCCAGCTGTTGTAGGCGCACTAAGATGACTTTTGTGAAAGCTTTTCCTGCTACACTTAGTAGTGAGATACCCCCGTAGTTGTTGCAGTCGCCCTTTTGGCCTTTATTTTTATACAAAGTGATGATGTTTTCGTCACGCATCTCTTGTGATACCTCACCCTCTTTCCAGCATTTAAGTAGCAGCTGATGAAGATATGGCAATAGGCTGTCTTTCCCGCATTTGAGGAGTTCCACTAGGATGCCGTCTTTTACAGGAGCCTTGCCACTTGATAGCAAATCAGTCGCCTTGCTTAGCTCTTCTACAGTGGACTGCACATCTAGCTCTGGCATGACCTGTAGAGTTGGTATTTGGTCCAAAGATTTGCTGGTGATGTTTCTTTCTTGCATGTATAGCTTTGAATAGTGCCCAACCCAACGAGACAACTGCTTGCTTTTATTTGTAATGATTTCACCACTGTGCGATTTGAGGGGGGCAACCTTGTTGAATCATATGATTGTATTATTCTTTTAAAGCACCATGTACACATACTGCTGACTATAAATAAATAATAACACATATTTATAAATGTTGCACTTTCAGTGGAATAGAGGTTTGGGAGTAATATACAGGCTCAGAAACAATTGCTTGGGAAGCTGAACAGTACATTACTGCAATAAGACTGAAATAGTTAGCTATATTAACCTCTCTGCTGTCACTAACTTCTCGAGATGGGGCTCTCCTTTCTGCAGAAATTCCTCTGAATCTTTATCTGCCTTAGCTCCTCAAGGCAGAAGCCTCTTTTTCTGCATGATCATGAGGCTGATCTTGTGGTCTCTCTCTAAACAACTATTCTATTCTGTTCTGCATAGGATCTTATGCCAACCTCATCACCATAGCAATCTTCCAGTGGTGCATTAAGAGACATGACTAACTTTGCACATGCTCAGTACTAACATTCATTCTTGGGCATGTCCAGATATGCTCAGACTTGTTCAATACTAATAATCTTGCACATGCTCACTGCCGTTGTTTACCTCAGTGATTACTTCATTCGACTCTACTGCCCATACTCTAGTTCTGAGCTACTTCGTGGCCATACCTCATTTTACTCGCAGCTCCAGACATGTGACTTTTAGTGTCCAATGTTAAGTGACCTGCAGCTTTCAGCTGGTGAAGTGACTCCCACTTATTCAAGAAGGAAACCAGAGAAACAAAATGGAGGTTAGGAATACAAAATGGAATTTTTCCAGTATCATCTCCAATGGGAGAATTATGTACACAGTGTAGTGTTTTGTTTTGGTGGGTTTTTTTATTTGTTTTTTGCTATGTGAGAAAACAAGGTTGAAGAAGTGGTCCTTGCACTTGGAGTGGAAAGTGGTGAGGTTTATGATCATCCATAGTTCCTGTGGGAGCACACTGCACAGTCTTGGACTAGTTCTGCAGAAAGCTGTCTCTTGCACAAACAATGGAGTTTAAGTCCTGTATTAGTCATTCATAACCAAGAAATACCAAATACCTTTAGTTTTAATGATAAAACTTCTGATACCTTAGTACCTGCTACTTCATTTTCATATCCTGTTGTCAGAGAAGGAACTGCTGATGTATCTCTGAATTCTTCATCACCCTGGCACTGTGACTGTGAATTGGATCAAGCAAATCCTCACAAACAAACTGTTGCAAGTAAAAACAAAACAAAAACCCTTGCCTTGGACAACCTGGAGCTAATGGAGGGTATACCAGATTAATGTTGTGTTATAAACAAACAACACAAGAGTGTATGGACAAAATTAGAAAGGCCAAGGCACAAAACTAGATTAAACTAGCTAGAGACATAAAGGGCAACAAGAAAACATTCTACAAATACATTAGAAGCAAGAGGAAGACCAAGGACAGGGTAGGTCTGTTACTCAATGACAGGAGAAAAAATTCCTAATTATCAAGGTAGTTAAGCACTGGAATAAATTGTCTAGGGAGGTTATGAAATCTCCATTACTGAAGGTTTTTAAGAGCAGGTTAGACAAACACTTGTCAGGGATTGTCTAGATAATACTTAGTCCTGCCTTGAGTGCAGGGGATTAGATTTGAAGATGTCTCGAGATCCCTTCCAGTCCTACACTACTATGAATTTTGAAAATCAATCATATTCTAAATTCTGTCAAATGCACTGACATTATTAGAAGCAGTAACATCATTATTTGGCATAGGGACTGGTCTGTAATAACTGTCATGTCTAACTGCATGGTAAAACAGTTCATTTTTTCTCTCAAGTCTCCAGAAGATAAACTCAGTTTTGGCCAATTAGACTATCAAATAGGTGCACACAGGATGGTGAGGGAGAAGCAAGAAAAGATGCGAACAATTATTGCCTACATGCAAGGTTGGTCCCGATGGGCATGTCAATTCCTGTGTCAGTAATCCAATGTTTAAATTTTGTTTTAAAAGATTTTTCCCTTTTCAGTTCCTCACATCAGTGTTTAAAAATCTTTCCATCTTTCTATAGGAGAGACCAGACCATGCGCTGCAGACTTCAGCTTCTTAAAAATCCCTTCCAAGCACTGTGTGACAAGCTTTTCTGAGATGGTATCTTACCCCTAGCTTGATCTTTCTGTTGTAAAAATTATATATAGGCTGAAGGGTTCTGTAACATTGGCCTGTATGAGGTGCATCTTAATAATCTGTTCCCTGCATTTTTTGTTAAAATAATGCTTTCATGATAGCTTCTATCTTAAACATCCTTACTGCAGTGACATGGCATCCTAGTAATACACGAGAGAAAGAGATTTCCATTGTCAGTAATTGAAAGATATAGCAGAAACCTACTATGCAACTTCCTTCTCAATTATTTGAGTTGTGCCATCGCAACTATCTTGAAACTGTCCTAATTACTGGCTGGATGTAGCACAATGGCACTGTTTTCAATTACCATTATTACTATTGCTGTTATTACCATAGGGTGAAATTCACCCCTATGCAGAGGCCAGCACGTGGTCAATGTATCATTTAAGTCCCATCATTAAGCCTTTTCTGGAGTTCTTAAGTGAGAATTAAGCTTTGTGCTAGCTCTGCAAAGAGGAGAATTTCACCCATAATAAAGATTGGGTGGGTATTTTATCTCTCTTTTTTTCTTTTGATTATTTGTTTTTTTAAGTTTTGAAATAAGAAAATAATGGAGAAAATTTTGCACCCTGTCCAATCCCATTGAAGTTGATGGCATTGCAACTGATGTAATCAGATTTGCTCCACTGTACATGAAAGAGGAAGTAGCAGGCATAATCACAACCCCAGCAAAACTAGGCAATCAATTAATGATTCAGCAGTTCTGAAACAAAAATTGAACTGTAAAGATACTATAATAGTAGCCCACAGAGTACCATTAAATCAATCCCTAAAAAATGGGTAAAGCAAATTCCAAATATGTTGGTTTGATGGAATCAGAGAAGTTATCATAACAGATCACAGAGTAAAGAAAAATAAAGAGAACAAAAAAAGAATTCAGAAGGAGAAACAGATGAAGTATTGCTACTAATCAGAAATAAAATAAATAATTCACAAACAGTAAGTAAGTAGAAAGGGAATGCTCCACCAGACACTTCAGTAAGCAGGTTTCAGAGTAGCAGCCGTGTTAGTCTGTATCCGCAAAAAGAACAGGAGTACTTGTGGCACCTTAGAGACTAACAAATTTATTTGAGCATAAGTTTTCGTGGGCTACAGCCCACTTCATCGGATGCATAGAATGGAACATACAGCAAGAAGATATTTATACATACAGAGAACATGAAAAGGTGGAAGTAGCAAACACTAACTCAGCCACTTCAATCCAATCTGAATCATCCTTATTGTCTAGCATATTGTAGAAATCATAGCAAATATCTCTGTACTTAGAAAAGGTGTAATGTATTCTGTGTATCATCTTTTTCAAACAAGCAATGTCCTACCCAGATATAAAACAATCTTTCAAGGTTGTCAGTATTGAGTTTGTCCATCATTGTAGAAAAATATATTTTACACAGTTTTGCAATTACAATCTATCTTTTTCCCAATGCATATTCACAAATAGTATAACACTGAATTCATGTAGCAAAGTAAATTTGGAAATCTGATGCATCTCCCTTTATTTACATTATACTATACTAAACTGTTTTTAATGTCGACAAAATCAAAATACATGCCCTATGTCATATTTAGTTTCTTTATACTTCCGGTACCTATGACCTCCCTTTAATCCACATTGTTTCAGTTTAGAAGGTTGACCAATATGGACAGCAAAGAATTTTTGTATTGTCCAAGATGCAATTTAGCCTCTCTTAGTGTCTCATGAAAAAATATAACATATGATCCCATTGTTTTTCTGCAAATGTTATGTGCAATTCCTCTTCTATTTACAGTCTTTTGGCTGTTCACCTTAAGATCTGGAATTGCCTATTCTAACATATCGGATGACAACTAAAAGTATTTTTTGAAAGGTGAGGTCTGAAAAGACTTATGAAACCATGCTAATAAATAAACATGGAGCCAAATTCACAAAAGGTGACAAAGAGGTGTAAAGTATGCACTTAGCATGCAAATATATTGCACATATAGCTTGTTGAATGTATGCTGCAGTACATTTTTAATATCACTCTGTAATTTATGCCTTAGATGTAGTAATTTATATGTTTATTTCCATTTTTTCCATATAAATGACATTTGTGAATTCCAGTTGTCTGAGTTAAACAGAGGAGTAGTACCCACAATTACCAGAGGCCAGACATATGTATCTAAGGTTTCAATCTTTACTTTCACAATTGCTTGTCTTTTGAGTACTTGATGTTCTTTTTACGTTGTTTTTTTGGATAGTACTAAAAATATTTTTCATAAGAGTAAGTTAAGTTTGCATGGTGCAGATGGATAGAAGTGTTTCCCTTTCATTTAACCCCAAGGGTATCTTAGGGACACCTAAAACTTGGTGTTCACTCTACAGGTGCATTGGAATTTTATTGTAACCAGTTGGTGGCATTCCCATCTGACCCAATTACAACACACACTTTGAGTTGTGTCCAAACTGCTGCCTTTTGCCCCACAACTGTAGGGGAAACACATTTGTGTGTCCCTATGTGATGGAGTGTTCACTCCACACGTGCCCTGAAAGGGTTAATGCAGACTGAGAAGCAGGCTAATGTATAAAAATATATTTTACGCATTATCATATGAAAAATAGGATGCCTATCTGAGGAGGAATGAGCTGGGCTGGGACTATCAAGGCAGGAAATTGGCAGCAGAAGGGGCAGCTGGGAAAGCCTGTAATCACTCCCTGGGAGAAAGGAGGTGCGTTGGGGCTGACAAACCCAGAGAGGAGAGGAAGTCAGGAAGGGAGGACAGAGCTCAGGGAAAGGCAGTAAGGTCTAGAAGGGAACAGGCTTCACTGCTGGTTAGAGGGTCCCTGATATGGAACCTGGTCTAAGGGATGGGCCTGGGTTCCCCTGCCAGCCACTGATGTAATGTCACTACAAGGCAGTGAATGGGAAGATTGCCAAGGACTGCTGAAGGAAGACTTTGATACCCCAGAAGGGGAAAACATGCCTAGTGACCTGGCTGGAGGGCTGAGTCATGAAGATGCAGCAGCAACTCATGGAGCGAGATACGGGCTGCAGACCCACAGAAAGAGGCAGAGAGATTGCATGCTACTGCTGGCAGGGGTGTTGACCTCGTGAGCTATTCCCCAGAATGACCAAGGGGAGGTGCCATCCTGGCAGGGAGTGGAGCACCCCATCACACCATACCTACCAGTTGACTAACCATGTTTATTTTAGTGTTTTCTGGGGAAAACTTACAGCTATTCCATTCTGCAACTGCAAAGAGTAGAGCGCTCAGGAGATGCACATAGAGTAGCAGTAGCAGCATGTGGGGCAATGCACTCTGGGATATTGTTACATTTTGACAAGACAGCTGTACCTCTGCCACTTCTTTTTACTCTTAGTGTCAGTCCAGATGAGTCTTTTTGCCACTTAGCTGTCACTGGAATGAGATGCTGTGATTTTCCCAGTCTTAGAATGAGGCCAGTGCCTTAAATGCCCAAACTCCTTTTCACTTAGAGGACACAGTGTGAGGGTGCTTGTGAGTTTTCCTCTCCTCAGAGACTGATGACCGGGAGTTCTCTAAGACCAACTGCAGTTCTTTCATCTTAACAAGTTTTATTTAGTAGTTTTAGAAATAAACTAATGTTTATTTAGTAACATAGAAAAAAAGACTTAAAAAACTGAAAACACATATCTCCTCATATCTACATTTATGCTTCACTACAAGTTATCCTAGATAGGCTGTGTTCTCTTAAGTGACAGGGAAAGATCTGAACCAACTCATACTTGCTGGAAAAAGCAAAGGTCTGCCTGTGAACCGTCTTGCTCCACTGTCATCCTACCCTGATTCCCTGAGTGTCTGTGTGTCCTTCCTCCTTGTCTTAACTACATCTCCAGGGAATAGAGTACCCTTCAGATTTTCAATATAAAATAGCAAGGTGAATGGCTTTGGTATTGTTTTATGATCAAACTTGCCCATAGCCTGATTCATAGGCGCCGTGGGTGCTCCAGTCCTGCAACACTCACGGGAAAAAAATGGTGGGTACTGAGTACCCATTAGCAGCCCCCCTATCAGCATCTCCCCCTTCCCCCAGCGCCTCCCACCAACCACCAGATGCACCGATCAGTGCGTCCCTCTCCCTCCCAGCACCTCCTGTCTACCACAGATCAGCTGTTCTGCAGCGTGCAGGAGGCGCTGGGAGGGAGGGGGTAAGAGTGAGGGTGGGGCATGCTCAGGGGACGGGGTAGGAGGAGGCGGGGTGGGAAGAGGTAGGGTCAGGGTGGGACCTTGGGGGAAGGGGTGGAGTGGGGGCAGGGTGTGTGGTGGAGGCGGGGGAGCACCCCCCGGCACATTAGAAAGTTGACACCTATGGCCTCATTTTTCCATCTCTAGAAGGGGCCAATACCCTTCCTGCTCTGTGGGGGTAGTTTGCCAACACCACACTCCATGCATGTTGCAATACCCATGAGGCACAAATCATATTTTGGTTATATATCCAAACAACAATTAATGATGGGATGTGCTATTTAGAGATATGGAGAGCTTGAAGGAAGCAGGACTGCCTGAACAGTGGTATTTGCAAGGTATCTGTCCAGATTGCCAACAAATTTTCTCCCACACTGGTTACAGAAAGACAGTCATGCCAGACTAGGCCTTTGGCAGGAATAAGACACCGTTAAGTGTCATTTTATTAACCATGTGTCAAGTGGACAGAAACCAACCATGTCATTAACTGGTTACAAAGTCAAAAAGTTGTAGTGTGGAAGAGGCAGAAAAGGGGCATTTTGGTTCTGTTTGTACTGCTCATAACATAAAGAGGTCCTTGTCTATGGCAAGGGTTCCTAGGTAATATGGCAATACTAATAATAATTAATAATAGCTGAACTTTAGTGCCCACCTCCTCCCATAAGATTCTGCTCTTTATGATATAGATCCACCTAATAACACAAACTTCTTAGATCAGCCAAGAAGATCTTTGCAGAGATTCACTCCCCCAGAATCGATTCCTGAACATTTTTCTATGGGAAGGGATGATTTGGGGCACCTGCCTTAAGGGGAAGAACATTCAAATACTCTTATGACTTGTTGGCTAATAATTCTCTTGAGCTTGCCCAGGAAGGAGAAAGCTGATGAAGGGCTCCTAACTGCTACTTTAGTTGGTTGAAGTTTCTAGAGTGAGAAACTCTATGTATTTTTCAGTGAGTTGGAGATTGTGGCTCAAGGCAAATCAGTATCTGTCTGATCATCACCATAGCCCTGGTTTAGGCTTCAAACAGTGCATCGGTAGGGTATGAATAGCACCATTGGCCTTGATGTATATCTATAAAGTTTTAACTGTGCATTTAAACTACTAAATTATGAGCTGCAGAACTTCAAGTAGTCTTATCATGGCTCATAGTGTCATCTTGTCTGAGATAGTATGAGATTGTGTGTTTTCCAAGCTATTAAGTTTATTTATAATTGGAAAACAATTCTGAATCTTTTCCAGAATGAAAAGCTTCAACAGTATAAGCAGGCAATAATCGTAGCATGTTCAGTGAATGATAGATTTTAACTGTCACTGAAATAGATTCCTAATTGGATATTAAGTACTTAAGCAAATAATTAAAATGAAAAAAACAATTACAGAAAAATTAAGTTTTATATGCAATCATGTGACTCATTTAGGTAACAACATCTGATTTTAAAAATAAATATTTAGATATAAAATTAAAGACGTAAAATATTTTCCCCCAACATAATTTCTATAATGCCTACAATAAATAAGTCAACCAAAATGGGTAAAGCATCTAAAATAGTTTGTGCATTTAACAAAAACGGTAACAAAACTAAAATAAAACTTCCCTCAAACTTGAAAGTACCAAGATGTGACCAATCATCTTGATCACTTTATTTGTATATTGTACCAATTTGCCCTTTGTCTATTCGTCTTTTTTTTAGGCCTGATGCAAAGTACACTGAAACGAATTGGTGTCTCTCTTTTGACTTCAATGGACTTTAGATCAGGTACTTAGGTCATAAGTTCTCTGAGTGAATTGGGGAGAAAGGACCATATACTTCCTACATGTTACTAGCACAATTTGGGTGCTTTTACATATCACTAATAATGGCCAGTTCATCCTGTCTCATAGAAAACTCATGGGAGGGGATTCTCAGGGACAAATTCTCCATGAGGATTCCTGTGCAGAGATCCCCGCCCCCACTTACACTGTCCTGTCAGAAAGGTGGGGTTTATTCCCCCACCCCCACAAAAAAATCTGCATGTCCCACACCCAGTCCTGGTGGATCCTTAGGGATCTATGCAGTGTTTCTATCCTTCACAATGGCTCTTGCCTTTTGTTGCTTCCCCCTTGACAACCCTTCTCTCTCTTCCCCACCCCACCGCAGAGCAGCTGAATTGGAAAAGCAAATAAGATCATATTATTTTTTCACCTAATTTTCAAGGGAGAGATGATGTGTGTAACCCTTCTCTGCTCCTGTCCTGCTCAGTCCTTAAAAAGGGGAAGGTGGGATGTGCTGCAGAGGCAACTGGTCTCTGCGTCCAGGCAAAAAATGAGATTCATACACAGAAAAATATATTTCTCCTGGGAGTTACTGCTGACTGGCTAGTCTTTGCAGTTGGTTTTCTAATGTGTACAAAAGGGTGGGCAATCTCGTTTAGAGAACCAGATCATTTCAGTTTCTGAACTACTTTTAGGTGCCACAAAGCCAAATTATTGGGTTATTATGCAAAATATAGCATACAGCAGGGGTTGGCAACCATTCAGAAGTGGTGTGCCGAGTCTTCATTTATTCACTCTAATTTAAGGTTTCGCATGCCAGTCATACATCAACGTTTTTAGAAGGTCTCTTTCTATAAATATAAATAACTAAACTATCGTATGTAAAGTAAATAAGGTTTGTAAAATGTTTAAGAAGCTTAATTTAAAATTAAATTAAAATGCAGAGCCCCCCAGACCGGTGGCCAGGACCCGGGCAGTGTGAGTGCCACTGAAAATCAGCTCGTGTGCCGCCTTTGGCACGCGTGCCATAGGTTGCCTACCCCTGGCATACAGTAACCTCTAGTGATCTTGGGTTCCAGTATTTCTGATCATAACATTTTAGACAGAGTAAGAAGTAAGATTTCAGATCTCAAAAATATGTACGTCTGAATGATCACCCTATTGAGTCTTCATTCTGCTGTGACATAGGCATGTGTAGCTGCAGTCATTAGTTATCTGTTCTGGGGAGATCCACTGTAACCTAAAAACATAATGCTAATAATTCACATTACCCATCATGTTAATGTTTTTTATGTGCACAAGGTAATTATCATAAACATTGCTCACCAAAACTTCTGCTGCTAGCAATCAATCTATTAAACAGATGGTGCAGTGACAAATTAGACAAAATACAGGAATCATGGAAGGCTCGTGGGAATTTCACATGGATGTTTACAGGACACTGATAGTGGGATGATAGTGCCTTCTGTTGCAAAGGGATGTTTATTTTGTGAAAATAGCTTAATGTTTATCTGAGTGCAATCAACTACTCTCAAGACATTAAGAAAGCTCTCTGAGGGTATGTCTGCACTACGAAATTAGGTCGAATTTATAGAAGCCGGTTTTATAGAAATCGGTTGTATACAGCCGATTGTGTGTGTCCCCACATAAAATGCTCTAAGTGCTCTAGTCGGCGGACTGCGTCCACAGTACCGAGGCTAGCGTCGACTTCCGCAGCATTGCACCATGGGTAGCTATCCCACAGTTCCCGCAGTCTCCGCTGCCCATTGGAATTCTGGGTTGAGATCCCAATGCCTGAATGATGCAAAACAGTGTCGCGGGGGGTTCTGGGTACATGTCGTCAGGCCCCTCCCCCTCCGTCAGAGCAACAGCAGACAATAGATTCGCGCCTTTTTACCTGGGTTACCTGTGCAGACAACATACCACAGCAAGCATGGAGCCCGCTCAGCTCAGCTCACCGTCACCATATGTCATCTGGGTGCCGGCAGACGTGGTACTGCATTGCTACACAGCAGCAGCAGCTAACTGCCTTTTGGGGGTAGACGGTGCAGCATGACTGGTAGCCTTCATCGGCGATCTGGGTGCTGGCAGCCGTAGGGCTGCATTGCACCAGCCCCTTGCCTTTTGGTAGAAGATTGTATATTATGACTGGTATCCGTCGTCATTGTACTGCAGTGGCTGTCAATCATGGGCACCTGGGCAGACATGCTCAGTCCTATCGAACTGTCTTGATGATGATGGCTATCAGTCGTAGTATGCTATTTTCTGCCAATCGCCCAGTATTTTCTGCTAAGCACCCAGAAGAGGCCGAGGGCGATCTGGGTGCTGGCAGATGTGGGGCGGCAGACGTGGGGCTGCATTGCACACAGCAGCAGCCCCTTGCCTTTTGGTAGAAGATGGTATATTACGACTGGTATCCATCATCGTCATATTGCAGTGGCTGTCAATCATGGGCACCTGGGCAGACATGCTCAGTCCTATCGAACTGTCTTGATGATGATGGCTATCAATCGTAGTATGCCATTTTCTGCCAAGCGCCCAGTATTTTCTGCTAAGCACCCAGAAGAGGCCGAGGGCGATCTGGGTGCTGGCAGACATGGGGCTAGCAGACGTGGGGCTGCACTGCTACACAGCAGCAGCCCCTTGCCTTTTGGCAGTAGATGGTGTATTAAGATTGATATCCGTCGTCGTCATATTGCGGTTCGATCAGAGGCACCTGGGCAGACATGCTCAGTCCTATTGAACTGTCTTGACGATGATGGCTATCAATCTTAGTACACTAACTGCCAAGCACCCAGTATTTTCTGCCAAGCACCCAGAAGATGCCGAGGGCTATCAGTCATGCTGCACCGTCGTCTGCCAGCTTAAGATGTAAAAAATAGATTTGTTCTGTATTCATTTGCTTCCCCCTCCCTCCGTGAAATCAACGGCCTGCTAAACCCAGGCTTTTGAGTTCAATCTTTGGGGGGGGGCATTCTGTGTGACAGTTGTTTGTGTTTCTCCCTGATGCACAGCCACCTTTGTTGATTTTAATTCCCTGTACCTGTACACCATGTCGTCACTCGCCCCTCCCTCCCTCCCTCCCTCCTTCCCCTGGTCCGTCAGATACTAGTTTCGCGCCTTTTTTCAGACCAGACGCCATAGCTAGCACTGGGATCATGGAGCCCGCTCAGATCACCGCGGCAATTATGAGCACTATGAACACCACGCACATTGTCCTGGAGTATATGCAGAGCCAGGACATGCCAAAGCAAAACCAGGACCAGCCAAGGAGGCGATTGCAGCGCGGCGACGAGAGTGATGAGGAAATTGACATGGACATAGACCTCTCACAAGGCACAGGCCCCAGCAATGTGGAAATCATGGTGTTACTGGGGCAGGTTCATGCCGTGGAACGCCGATTCTGGGCCCGGGAAACAAGCACAGACTGGTGGGACCGCATCGTGCTGCAGGTGTGGGACGATTCGCAGTGGCTGCGAAACTTTCACATGCGTAAGGGCACTTTCATGGAACTTTGTGACTTGCTTTCCCCTGCCCTGAAGCGCCAGAATACCAGGATGAGAGCAGCCCTCACAGTTGAGAAGCGAGTGGCGATAGCCCTGTGGAAGCTTGCAACGCCAGACAGCTACCGGTCAGTCGGGAATCAATTTGGAGTGGGCAAATCTACTGTGGGGGCTGCTGTGATCCAAGTTGCCAGGGCAATGAAAGACCTGGTGATATCAAGGGTAGTGACTCTGGGAAATGTGCAGGCCATAGTGGATGGCTTTGCTGCAATGGGATTCCCAAACTGTGGTGGGGCCATAGACGGAACCCATATCCCTATCTTGGCACCGGAGAACCAAGCCACCGAGTACATAAACAGCAAGGGGTACTTTTCAATGCTGCTGCAAGCCCTGGTGGATCACAAGGGACGTTTCACCAACATCAACGTGGGATGGCCGGGAAAGGTACATGATGCTCGCGTCTTCAGGCACTCTGCTCTGTTTCGAAAGCTGGAGGAAGGGACTTTCTTCCCGGACCAGAAAGTAACCGTTGGGGATGTTGAAATGCCTATTGTGATCCTTGGGGACCCAGCCTACCCCTTAATGCCATGGCTCATGAAGCCGTACACAGGCAGCCTGGACAGGAGTCAGGACCTGTTCAACTACAGGCTGAGCAAGTGCCGAATGGTGGTGGAATGTACATTTGGACATTTAAAAACGCGCTGGCGCAGCTTACTGACTCGCTCAGACCTCAGCGAAAAGAATATCCCCATTGTTATTGCTGCTTGCTGTGCGCTCCACAATATCTGTGAGAGTAAGGGGGAGACATTTATGGCGGGGTGGGAGGTTAAGGCAAATCGCCTGGCCGCTGATTACGCGCAGCCAGACACCAGGGCGGTTAGAGGAGCACAGCAGGGCGCGGTGCGCATCAGAGAAGCTTTGAAAACGAGTTTTGTGACTGGCCAGGCTACGGTGTGAAACTTCTGTTTGTTTCTCCTTGATGAACCCTCCGCCCCCCCCACCTGGTTCAGTCTACTTCCCTGTAAACCCACCACCCCACCCTCCCCTCCCCCCTTCGAGCACCGCTTGCAGAGGCAATAAAGTCATTGTAACTTCACATTCATGCATTCTTTATTAATTCATCACACAACTAGGGGGATAATTGCCAAGGTAGCCCGGGATGGGTGGGGGAGGAGGGAAGGAAAAGGACACACTGCAGTTTAAAACTTTAACTCTTATTGAAGGCCAGCCTTCTGATGCTCGGGCAATCATCTGGGGTGGAGTGACTGGGTGGCCGGAGGCCCCCCCACCGTGTTCTTGGGCGTCTGGGTGAGGAGGCTATGGAACTTGGGGAGGAGGGCTGTTGGTTACACAGGGGCTGTAGCGGCGGTCTCTGCTCCTGCTGCCTTTCCTGCAGCTCAACCATACACTGGAGCATATCAGTTTGATGCTCCAGCAGCCGGAGCATCGACTCTTGCCTTCTGTCTGCAAGCTGACGCCACCTATCATCTTCAGCCCGCCACTTGCTCTGTTCATCCCGCGATTCAGCCCGCCACCTCTCCTCTCGTTCATATTGTGCTTTTCTGTAGTCTGACATTGACTGCCTCCATGCATTCTGCTGTGCTCTGTCAGCATGGGAGGACATCTGGAGCGCCGTGAACATATCGTCCCGCGTCCTCCGTTTTCTCCTTCTAATCTTCACTAGCCTCTGTGAAGGAGAAACATTTGCAGCTGGTGGAGGAGAAGGGAGAGGTGGTTAAAAAGGACACATTTTAGAGAACAATGGGTACACTCTTTCACGTTAAATTTTGCTGTTCACATTACACAGCACATGTGCTTTCGTTACAAGGTCGCATTTTTCCTCTTATATTGAGGGCCTGCCGGTTTGGTGTGAGAGATCACTCATGCAGTGCCAGGCAACAGATTTCGGCTTGCAGGCAGCCATGGTAAGACACAGTCTTTTGGCTTTTTTAACCTTCTTAACATGTAGCGCTCTCATTTCCCATACCAAGCACCCGTTGGGTTGGCCATTTAAAATGGGTTTGCAATGTAAAAGGAGGGGCTGCGGTTTCCGGGTTAACATGCAGCACAAACCCAACTAACTCCCCTCCCCCCCCACACCCAATTCTCTGGGATGATCACTTCACCCCTCCCCCCCACCGCATGGCTAACGGCGGGGAATATTTCTGTTCAGCAGAGCAGGAAGGGGCACCTCTGAATGTCCCCTTAATAAAATCGCCCCATTTCAACCAGGTGACCGTGAATGATATCACTCTCCTGAGGATAACAAAGAGCGATAAGGAATGGATGTTGTCTGCATGCCAGCAAACACTGGGACCATACGCTGCCATGCTTTGTTATGCAATGATTCCAGACTAGGTGCTACTGGCCTGGCGTGGTAAAGTGTCCTACCATGGCGGACGGGATAAGGCAGCCCTCCCCAGAAACCTTTTGCAAAGGCTTTGGGAGTACATGAAGGAGAGTTTTCTGGAGATGTCCCCGGAGGATTTCCGCTCCATCCCCATACACGTTAACAGACTTTTCCAGTAGCTGTACTGGCCGCGATTGCCAGGGCAAATTAATCATTAATCATTAAACACGCTTGCTTTTAAACCATGTGTAATATTTACAAAGGTACCCTCACCAGAGGTCCCCTGTGTGCCCTCAGGGTCTGGGAGCACGCCTTGGGTGAGTTCGGGGGTTACTGGTTCCAGGTCCAGGGTGATAAACATATCCTGGCTGTTGGGGAAACCGGTTTCTCGGCTTCCTTGCTGCTGTGAGCTATCTACATTATCTTCATCCTCATCTTCCTCGTACCCCGAACCCGCTTCCCTGTGTGTTTCTCCAGTGAGGGAGTCATAGCACACGGTTGGGGTAGTGGTGGCTGCACCCCCTAGAATGGCATGCAGCTCCGCATAGAAGCGGCATGTTTGCGGCTCAGCCCCGGACCTTCCGTTTGCCTCTCTGGCTTTGTGGTAGGCTTGCCGTAGCTCCTTAATTTTCATGCAGCACTGCTGTGCGTCCTGTTATGGCCTCTGTCCTTCATGGCCTTGGAGACCTTTTCTAATATTTTGCCATTTCGTTTACTGCTTCGGAGTTCAGCTAGCACTGATTCATCTCCCCATATGGCGAGCAGATCCCGTACCTCCCAATCTGTCCATGCTGGAGCTCTTTTGCGATCCTGGGACTCCATCACGGTTACCTGTGCTGATGAGCTCTGCGTGGTCACCTGTGCTCTCCACGCTGAGCAAACAGGAAATGAAATTCAAACATTCACGGGCCTTTTCCTGTCTACCTGGTCAGTGCATCTGAGTTGAGAGTGCTGTCCAGAGCGGTCACAATGAAGCACTGTGGGATAGCTCCCGGAGGCCAATAACATCGAATTCCATCCACACTACCCCAATTCCGACCCGCTAAGGCCGATTTTATCGCTAATCCCCTCGTCGGAGGTGGAGTAAAGAAACCGGTTTAAAGGGCCCTTTAAGTCGAAAGAAAGGGCTTCGTCGTGTGAACGTGTCCAGGCTTAATTCGATTTAACGCTGCTAAAGTCAACCTAAACTCGTAGTGTAGACCAGGCCTGAGACACACAAGGTTACGTAAGACTGGGGTTTTGATGGGAGTTAGCTGGTTGCTGTCTATAGATTGGGAAAGCAACTGGAAAAAAATATATCTGTACCTCCAAAGGAAGGTATGCACTTACCCAAACTGCGAACCTGTGTAACCAATGGCTTCTTGTTAAATCCTAGTTTGTTCCTGTGTGAGTAGCAGCTGTAGCAAAGAACATTCTTTTCCTTCTATACCTGGCAAGACAACTGCAAGCTTTTCTCCGAGGTGTGGCACCTACCACCTACCTTCCTTTGTCCCATCGAATAGAAGGTTATGGTCTGCACATGGGACTATAGCTTGATGTCATTTGGAAGCTGAAGTATAGAATGAAGAGGCCCTCTCTGAAGCAGTGCTTCACACTGAAAGCACATTACATTGCTGCTGTGAGATCTGCAGTCTGCCTGTTAATTTTGAGGCATATTTCAAGGTATTTGTTTTCATCAATAAAGTCCTAAATGATAACTGACTCAGTTACCCAAGAGACTGCCTCTTCCCATTTGAGATACCACCATAGTGGCCATCAGTGGAGGTGTCAGAGATGGAGTTCCAACCCAAGGGAGGAGACTCTCGTAAGGCATTTCACGCAAAGAGTTTTCAGCTCGGCAAATAGTTTGCATCCATAGGTTGCCATTTCATAGTTTGGTAGGTGTTTTTTGGTTATGGTGCAAAACCCTTGTTTTATCTTGGATGTTGAGGGGTGGGTGGGAGTTCTGGGACTGAAGGAGAGGGAGATGGATTTTGTTGTGAGATGCTGCCAATTTTGTTTCATTGACAAGTTTTATTGTAGTTTATTTGGACAATCCAATTTAAAGTTTACAATTTACATTAGACATTTGTGTTGTGTGGTTTCCATTTTAGATTAGAAAAGGTTTCCAGAACAAAGGGAAGGGACTGTAAATTACAGTGAAATAAATAAATACTTTAGTGTATCTAATATACATAGGTTTAAAGTTGAGATACCATAATTCTGGCTTTTCATATTTTCAGTGTGTCTGTGCGTGCATGTGCACATGTGAATGCTATTAAAAATCTTTATTTTATAACTGATCTTATAGCACTTGTTTTATACCCTAAATAGAGAGAAACTTAGTATTATACACAATTATAAATTGGTCTATGGAAGTCCACAAAGCTGTATTGACAAGACCAGCTACCAGTCACTTTCTTCAGCCTTGTGATATTGAGCACATATTGTGGTTGATATTTTTCTACTCTTCATATTCCTCTTCAGTCTTTTCAGCTGATAGTATCAGTTAAGCCTTTTATCTCATTTTTATGTACAAGTATCTGTTGTTCTACATGTAGATGTGTATTTTGTTTGTCAGTTGTCCTATCAAAGCTTCAGACAATATTAAGTTTTTCTTCTTCCCATCTATTTTCCTCATTTTAATATCTTAATTTTGAGTTTACCTTAGATTATTGTGAAGGAGTTTCTCCCTTCCTTTTTTCAGTCTATTTTCTAGGACTGAAGCATAAATTTTTGCATCTTGATTTAATAAGAAGATGGCCTTGTAAGACCCAGAATTGCATGAATCGTTACCAGGTTTTAGGATAACTACAATTTGTGCTTCTTCTAAGGATGCAGAATCCTTTTTTCTTTTGATATTTTTCTGATGACATTTGTTATCTGTTCTCTTAGTTGTGATCTAAAAAACTCTGTAGGTAATCCCTCAGGGCCAGGGGATTTACCATTTTTAAGGGACTCAATAACCTCTAGGACTTGTTAATATCTTCCTGCAGGGCTTCTAGGGCTGGGTGTTCTAGGTTTAGTATGTTAACTTTAACTATGCATTCCTTTGTCATCTTATGGTCAACTGACTGTAGGGAGTGAAACCCCTATAGAAGTTTGCAAAAGCCTTGCATATACCTTTTGGGCCAGTTGCCAATTCATTTGGAGCTTTCCAGACTGGAGGTATAATTTTACTTTACTAGCTAACAGACTAAAAAACTTAAAATAATCTATCATTTCTGGTATCCTTTTCATAATAGTTTTTGTGTGTGTGTGTGTGTGGGTGGGGAGGGGGGGGGTTGTACATCTGATTGCCTGTTTAGCTTTTTCTGTTGTAGCAAACCTAACTTGACTCTGGCCTCTATCAATTGTTAATATATTTAATGTGATTGATTTTTCTGATATATTTTTTAAAATTCTTTGACCTCATTGAGTAACATTTGCATTTCTTTTTGAACACAGCATTCTTTGTTAATTAAACTGCCCTTAATCACTTCTTTGAAGGTTTTTTTCCTTTAATCTAGTCAGCATTGTTTTCCTTAAAATATTACTCAATTTCCTTTTTGGTACGGTATCTTGAGTTCTTTTTTGGTCATATAAAAGTAGGAATATTTAATCTCCATTTTTTTTGTTTAGGTGTGTCTTCCCAGTTTCTAATAAGCCAGACTTGTTCCTGATCTGACAAGGAGATGCCACCTTGCTGTGCTGACACTGCTATATTAAGCAAAGATCTAGAGATTAGAATCATATCAATTCTCAGATATAGTCTATGGGATATTGAAAAGAAAGAATAATATTTTTCTTTTGGATTAATACACCTCCAGGAGTCATACAAATCATGTTTATTCATTAGAGAGATTCATTCTGTGCTTCATTTTCTTTTATCTACTGCTATCAGACCTATCTAACCTCAGGTCTAGAATACCATTATAATCACTCTGATAATAAAGTATATCCTCTAAAACCTTCTACTATCTGAGAGAATTTTCTGAAAAAAAAAAAGAAATTTGACCTTGATTAGGGATATAAATATTTCCTAACTTTAGCATTCTATCACCAACTCTATTCTTTATTACTAGACATCTGCTTACATTACCTATATATATATAGCCTTTAATTAGAAAGGTATATGTATATAAAAGGTATATAAAAAAGGCAATTTCTTTTTTATGTGATGTTCTTGGAGAAATGTAAGGAGCATGGAACCTTTGATGTATTTATTATATTCCTCTTTAAGGTTCATTTCTTGTAGAAAGTATACCTGTGGCCTCAGCTTTAAAATCTATTTTTCTTACTAAATTAGTCTTAAGGCAATTGGTATTTATTGTATAGAATGTAATTGTATTAGCTATGAGAAAAAGAGAAGCAGATTGTTATTTTTAATTGAAAGTGTTGTGCCATTGGTAGCTCTCTCTGCTCACTAAACCAAAAATATTATTCAGCATGAAATAATTTTCATTCTTTAACCTGAAAATTGTTTGGATCTGAAGATTTTTATTTTTATTTCCCTGACCTAACTTTCCTATCCCAAATTTCCCCCCCTATCACTTTATCTCCCCTCCCCCTTTTACATATTCATAGATTCATAGATTCTAGGACTGGAAGGGACCTCGAGAGGTCATCGAGTCCAGTCCCCTGCCCGCATGGCAGGACCAAATACTGTCTAGACCATCCCTGATAGACATTTATCTAACCTACTCTTAAATATCTCCAGAGATGGAGATTCCACAACCTCCCTAGGCAATTTATTCCAGTGTTTAACCAGTTAGGAACTTTTTCCTAATGTCCAACCTAGACCTCCCTTGCTGCAGTTTAAGCCCATTGCTTCTTGTTCTATCCTTAGAGGCTAAGGTGAACAAGTTTTCTCCCTCCTCCTTATGACACCCTTTTAGATACCTGAAAACTGCTATCATGTCCCCTCTCAGTCTTCTCTTTTCCAAACTAAACAAACCCAATTCTTTCAGCCTTCCTTCATAGGTCATGTTCTCAAGACCTTTAATCATTCTTGTTGCTCTTCTCTGGACCCTTTCCAATTTCTCCACATCTTTCTTGAAATGCGATGCCCAGAACTGGACTGGACACAATACTCCAGCTGAGGCCTAACCAGAGCAGAGTAGAGCGGAAGAATGACTTCTCGTGTCTTGCTCACAACACACCTGTTAATACATCCCAGAATCATGTTTGCTTTTTTTGCTACAGCATCACACTGTTGACTCATATTTAGCTTGTGGTCCACTATAACCCCTAGATCCCTTTCTGCCGTACTCCTTCCTAGACAGTCTCTTCCCATTCTGTATGTGTGAAACTGATTTTTTCTTCCTAAGTGGAGCACTTTGCATTTGTCTTTGTTAAACTTCATCCTGTTTAACTCAGACCATTTCTCCAATTTGTCCAGATAATTTTGAATGATTTACCTTAAGACCAGTTACCAACCAGTCTGTCCTTCCCTCCATTCATTATACAATCATGTATAATTAGCACACTCAAACGCACATAGCCCTGATTAGGCATGAGTGATCAAGCAGGTCTTAAACAAAGTGTCACCCTGCAAGTGATAACCAAGGCTGGTGAAAGCCAGAGTGTATGACTGGAGATCTGAGTTTGCTGGTACTTCTGCACTGCCAAAGACCCAGTGAGATTTCACTATGGGGCAATTTCTGATGAGGATGTAGTCAATTTCCTTCATGACATAACGTCTGTTTGAAATCCAGGTCAAGCGATGGTGGTTAAGGTGGTTAAACCAGGAGCCTATAACAGATAAGCCCTCAGTGGTACAAAATGTCAAAAACTGGATGGCATTGTCATTTGGGGAACCCAAACCAAAGTGACCTATCATGGTTTCATACCCAGTTCAATCGCAGCCAGTCTGAGCATTGAAATCTCCAAGCACCAGCAATGTGTCATGTGGCAGAGCTGACTGGATTTTTGCTCCTAGCTGGTGGAAAAATGCATCTTTTTCCATAGTAGATGCATCTCCTGTTGGCATGTAGGCCACAATGACAGATAGGAGTCCATGATGATGAAGCTGACCATAGAATAAGTGTGGAGAGACAGGGATCCATGTGGTTAAAGTTTGTGCTAGAGGTTGTCTAATAAGAAGTGCCTCACTTTCAGTTCAGTATGGACCACAGGATGGAGGAAGGTTGCTGCTTCCACAGAAACTTGATTACTGTGTGACGGATAGGCCTCTGATGCTGGTGATTATGATCTTGTAAAGGTTGAGTTCTTTGATGAGATGTCTTGTACCCAGTGCCATTCAATATTAACACGTTCCATGTGGTAACACAGAATGCACCCAGAAGGTCTGGTTTGGACTTCCAGGAAGTTGGGGTCATTGGGGCTACACTTTCCCTAAGGGGCACAGTTGCCAACTCTCATGCGGTAAATAACTGACTTTCACAATAAGCGAAAAATCAAGCTAATCCCATTTCAAAACAAGGCCAAAACAAACCAGTCCCTAAGAACCCCAATGCTCTATGTGACTAGATCCCCCCGGCGTGCAGTCTGGGACTGTGGTGGGCCCGCTGTGCACCCCTGACTCTCTCCCTATCTTGCCCCTGCTTGCCCCCCTTGCTTCTGCTTGCTGGGAGCCAATCAAAAAAAGAAGCAACAAGCAACAAGCTACGAGCCAAAAACTAGCCAACAACAGGGCCGCCCGCAGGGGCCCCCACGAGAATGTCGGAGGCTTCCCCCCGCCTCTGCCTTCCCTTTCCCCCAGCGCCTCAGCGCGCCGCGTCCAGGAACGGCCGGGGACAGCTCTGCAGTGGCGTGGCTCGGGTGGGGCCTGAGGTCCTCCCGCTCGGAGCTGCGTAGTAAGGGGGTGGGGCTGCGAGCTCCGGTGGGCCGAGCGGCAGGAGCTCCTGGAGGCAGCTCGCTGAGGCTCTGGGAGAGGGGGTAAGCAGCATGGTAAGCCCCTCTGAGCCAGGCATCCCCCAACCCCCAGCTCCGAGCCCAGCCCCTCTGAACCGGGCACCCCCGACCCCATCTCCCCCCATCCCTGACCCAGCTCCAAGCTCAGCCTCTCTGAGCTGGACACCCCCCGACCCATCCCCCCCCAGCCCTGACCCCCAGCTCCAAGCCCAGCCCTTCTGAGCTGGGCAACCCCGACCCCCAGCTCCGAGCCCAGCCCCTCTGAGCCAGGCACCCCCCGACCCCAAGCTCCGAGCACAGCCCCTCTGAGCTGGGCACCCCCCGACCCCATCACCCCCCAGCCCTGACCCCCAGCTCCGAGCCAAGCCCCTCTGAGCCGGGCACCCCCCTGACCACATCCCCCCCAGCCCTGACCCCCAGCTCCGAGCCCAGCCCCTCTGAGCCCGACCCCACCCGACCCCACCCCCACCCCAGCCCTGACCCCCAGCTCCGAGCCCAGCCCCTCTGAGCCAGACACCCCCCGACCCCATCCCCCCACAGCCCTGACCCCCAGCTCCAAGCCCAGCCCCTCTGAGCTGGGCACCCCCCGACCCAGAACCCAGCTCCCCACCCAGCCCCGGGCAACAATAGCGCCACGCCCAGGCACCGACAGCCCATTGGCACCAACCATCACCATCACCCAGCGACAGCCCATTATGTAATTGCAAATGTATACATACCATTAAAGCATTTAATGTTTTTAAATAATGTATTTTGTATATTTTCAAATTATTAAAAATTAATTTTGAATGTATTTCACTGGTTATTTTTTACATTTCCAAATACATGTTACTATAGTATTGCAACTTTTTTTATGGAAGGGGCCCCCGAAATTGCTTTGCCCCAGGCCCGCTGAATCCTCTGGGTGGCCCTGGCCAACAAGCAACTCACAAGCCTATTAAACCAAAAACAAGCCCAATTTCTGCATTTTTTGTGTGGGTTTGGCATGTCTGCTAAGGGGGTTTAGGTCATGCCTGTCCCATGTGTGCAGAACATGCCCCTCCTCCCGGAGTTGGGATAGCAGGGGCTTTAATCACAGTGCTGTTGTCATAATCTGTTATGGCTGGTTGCCCCTTCATTTCATTCTGCCCAATTTGGATTGTGCAAATGTAGAGAAGTTTTATTATGGGGGACACCATCCCCCTTCCCAAAAAGTTATCCACCACATGCAATTCGTTCCTGAGGGCATGGATGACCATTACTAAGACTGAGCTCTTCTTCCACCCAGGTGGTCCACACACCCACAGTCGTGGCTCACCCAACTTCACCACCACTGAGGAACACTGCCCTCGCTTGTTACCCAAGCAGGGGCCCTTATCAGGTACTACCAACAGGGACCAGTAGGACCCAAAGCTCATGTGGGCAGGGACGACCACATCACAAAGTAGAGCAGCTTACATGGCTACTACCCAGATTTATTAGTGACAGGTAGTAAATCCCCTGAAGTGAATGCCTTGCCAGTCAATATCAATTCCAGGATAAAAAAGCAAGCAGCTGGTAGTTCTGAGATGTGAACTCACAGCAAACTGTTTGTTCACTTACATATTGCGAAGCGCTCTAATTTCATTTTCCTTAATGCTTTTTGATGGATGTTCTTGAATAGCAGTAAGACTCAACCTGAACTTATCATACAATATAAATCCCTGTTCAGCTGCCCCTGGGTGTATGTATTGTAATGATGTGTTTTACAACCTCCCAGTAGCTATGTGACATATGTGTTAGGTAACGTTATGGGTTTCTCCTCCTCCACTGGTTGATATATTATGAATAGTTGTTCTAATATTAATACTAATTATCAAGTATGTAGCACTTTAAAAATGCTTCATAATCCACAGTCCTCCTGTAATTTATATGCACTTGTGGTGGGTTTATGGAAAACTGAAGGTGAGGTCATCCAGGCTAGTAGTCACTTTAAGAGAGGCATGTACTTCTGTATCTAGCATTCTGTCCACATTCAATACTTTTATTAAAAAAAATAAAGAAATATGGTTTTGCATCATTCATTAGATGGCTCTAGATGCTTATATTGAGATATATATGTACACACTCAGACAGGGGTATTGGAGCATTCCTGGGATTTAGTTTAAATTAATTCAGATTAAGAGACTTTCCTTTAGAACGCTTTGAAGTGAAAAAGGGTCAGGAACCCAACTAAAATGTGTTCGTGTTCATGTCAGGTAACAGCTTTTCAAATTACCATTCAAAGAACAGAGTAAATTTGAATTTTGATGATGGAAAAATGCAGCTCTGCTTTAGTATTGGATGAGTAGATTCATGATTTTTTTTCCTCAAAAGAATATTTTTCTCCCTCTGAGGTGGGCAAACTTTGGAAGAGTTCCTAACTCTCACTAACTCTGCTTGGCACTGTCTGGCCAGCTCAGAGCAGACTCAAATGACCAGCTAAGGATTCATAATGTAAAGGAAATCTTTAAGCAGTGTACGGTCGGCTATAGACCTCAAGGGTTGTATTGGGGGAATATGGGGTGTTGGGGTATAGCTGGAATGCTGATATGATCTGGCAGTCCCTAGTGGCTATTGCTACTGGCTATGTATTAAGATAGGGACTAAGTCAGCCCCTGGTAATGGCATACAGCCACCTTTCCCCTCCATTCTGGTCCTGTGCCAAGCACAACCCTTCCAAGGATTGGGCCCTTTATTTCCATACTTTGAAGTTATCACTGTATACTTTTTGTTCTTTAAGTGAAAGAACAACACACTTATGAAACACTAACTTAATAGTATGTGTTCTGAAGTGATCTAAGTTCATGCACATCGTTTCTAATTACTCATCATAACATTTAAAATCAATTCATTTGCCATGACAGGGATAGCACTAGGCTGTGACACTCAGACTGGCCAGAGAAGACAGTCTTTATTTTTTTACTGTTACATTCCGTTAACAATCTATCCAGTAGCACACAATTTTTTTCTTTGATACCAATTAGGCAAGTTACAGTACAGCAGTAATCCAACTGCAGAAGTCTAGTACCATCTGAAGATGATGATAATACATTCTTTTTGTTCTGATAAAGTCATAGAAGGTATTTTAGAAAATCATGGACACTAAGGGCCTCATTCTCACCTTTCTTATCGAGGTGTAAATATGGTGTCTCCTCACTAAAGTCAATGGAACTACCCCATTGTGATACCAATGTATGTGAGAGGAGGATCAAGCCCATTATCCTTTACATTTATATATCACCTTTTAGCTGAGGATCTTAAAGCACTTTATAATTAATTTTGACACCACCACTGTGAGGTAGGCAGATAAGCATGACTGTCCCCATTGTACAGAAGGGTAAACTGAGATACTGAAAGGTTAAGTGACTTTCTCAAGATTATGCAGCTAACTAATGACAAAACTATGACTAAAATCTGCAAGTTCTGGCCCCCAGAATTCTGCTTTACCCCCTGCATCTTAATTTTTGCTCACAAATAAAAAAAAGACAGACATATTCAGATAATAGCACTCTTGTTTTGGGTTCTTTGAGTTTGTTTATATATTAACTGTAGGGTTTTTTTTTTCATTTTAAAATATTTCTTTATTTAAATTAGTAAGCTTGGAGGGCTATAGAGATTCTTGCTAAATAGATTGTCAGTTTTAGCAAATGAAGGCATGAACATGCAAACTTTTAGGCGCATGAGTAATCCATCTGGGTTCATTGGAATGTCTCATATGTGTAAAGTTACTTATGTGCATAAGTGTCTGCAGGATCAAGCCTTTAGGGAGTACAATGAAGGGAAGAGTTTACTTTATTCCATTGTATCTTGCCAAGACATGTTTAAGTCTTGTTTTTATTTCTCAGTCTATAAACCAATTTACCCACCAAGTGCATACTGGTAGGAGGCAGTCAGAATGCAGATGCTTGCATTCCTTAAATGCCAGGATGGGAGGGTGCGCTACACCACATAAAAGGGGCGGGATTATGTGGGCTGTGGTCAAGGCCAGGATCGGAAAGGTTTGGAGGCTGGGGCTGGGAGGAGCATACTTTGCAACGTTGCTATGTCTGAAGATACTTCTGAGAACGCCATGAGACTTTCTACCCCCTTTCCTTTAGATGTTACATTTCCACACATCTCCTGGCACCACAGTAAAGTTGTACACTTTGTATTCTGTGTTGTAATTGAAATCAATATGTTTGAAAATTTAGAAAAAATCCAAAAATATTTATAATAAATTTAAATTGGTTTGTGATTAATTGTGATTATTTTTTAAATATAGTTAATTTGTTTTACGTTAATCACTTGAGTTAACTGCGATTAATATTTACAGTAGAATCTCAGAGTTATGAACACCTTAGGAATGGATGTTGTTTGTAACTCTGAACAAAATGTTATGGTTGTTCTTTCAAAAGTTTACAACTGAACATTGACTTAATACAGCTTTGAAACTTTACTATGCAGAAGAAAAATGCTACTTTTAACCATCTTAATTTAAATGAAACAAGCACAGGATCAATTTCCTTACCTTGTCAAATATTTTTTTAAACTTTCCCTTTATTTTTTTAGTTACTTACATTTAACATCGTACTGTACTGTATTTGCTTTTTATTTTTTTCTCTCTGTTGCTGCCTGTTTGTGTATTTTCAGTTCCAAATGAGGTTCTATTGTATTCTATTTTCTTTGTTAAATAGTTGAAGCAATTCAATGTAAAATAATAAAATAACACTAAACTGCTGCTTCCCACTGTTATGCTTATTTCCCGATCAGTTGAAAAGCACAGTTCTTAATGTTGTATACTCACGGTTTAGCAGCTGTTAACAAGAGATGTTCTGATTTAAAAATCGTGGAATATTAGCTTAAGAGACAGGTTTTCTCAGTGACAGTTACTTAGGAAGAATTTACTGCCAGACATTAATAATGGGTGAATGGTTGAGAGCTTTTAATGCTCAGACTGCTTGGTTCTGATTTACTGTATTTTTTTTTTAATTGGAGTTCTTGTAATTCTGTGTAGTGTATATATGCACCTGCAAATTTATCACGTTGTGCTAAGTTAGGTTTAATTCTTTCAGTTTTATTTTCATATATGCAGAGCTGAGTAGTAGTGTTTTGTCTCTTGGGGGGAAAAAAGGTAATGTATTTTATTTACCTGATCTCTCGCTCTCTTAATTTTATTTACATTTTAAAGATATTAAAGACAAAAAAGCCAGCAGTGATTAATATGCCAACAATAATAAAAAGGGAGAAATATGAACAATCAGTGATATATAATGGTGATGATGAGAGAAAGCATATGATCAGAAAAATCTACCTTTCATTGCTATATATTTATATCATTGTTTAACATGTTTCAAGATAAAGGTGGAGGAGGATGGCCCAACCCTGTAGGTAAAAAGGAGTTAAAGATTAAGAAATCAAACTGCATGCTAAAGACATGGGCATAGCCAGGGGAGCCAGGGGACATTGCCCCCCCCCCAAACTGCAAGCAGGTACGGAATTTGCCCCCCTCAGTGCTGCACCATTGGCCTGACTGGAGCTGCCCTTCCAAATATAGAAGTCAAACTATGGCTATGGCTAAAGATCACACTGCGTGCCTTTGTTTGCTGATATGCAATATACCTACAAAGTACTACTAAAAATGCTTTTGAATTTTGTTTTGTAAATTGCTTTGCATGTTTTGTTCTGACTTGTTGTTACAGTCTTCAGATATCAGCAATGCATACATCTTTTTCCAATCCATGTTTAGAAGGATTGCATTGTTACCTAGAGCAAGCAGCACATAAGGCAAGGAAATAATAGCCCTGGCAATGGAAAACTGCAGTGGAGCTCTTGTATCCAGCAATATTTCATCTGCCCAAATAAAGAGCCACATTTATACAGAGGGTGACACACTGTTGACAAATACCTTATGGTCAACATTGTTTTGTATCCATCAGTGGACCAAAGAGGCACTTCTGGGAATGGCATGCTAATGGTGTGAAATGTTGATTGGCTCATGCTATAATATCAGGTGCCTTGGGAGAATTTTACTTCTCAGGATGATTTCACAGAGCAGCAATTCAGTGAGTATTTTGAAGGTACTTGTAGGTATTTATGTGACAGCTCATCTTTAACACTATGCTGCAATGGAAAAAAAAATCTTAGCATCTTGAAGCTGAGTTGTTGAAATAGTAATAGGAAGAACTCAGTGCAGCTAGTTTCACATAAAACTACATCTTTACTATATTGGGGGACGGGCAGTGAGTGAGGCGAAAGAGAATCAGCTACCACAACTCCAGTACAAGGACTCCATCATTGTTAACTATATTATTTATACTGTGATTATATCCAGGGACCCCTTTTAGGATCAGAACCCTGTTGCTCTAGGTATTATGCATACACATATGAAGAGACAGTTCCTGCTCTGATGAGCTTTTACAAATAATTACTTTAAATACTCTGATCTATTTGATGAAAGCTAGTCCTTTAATTTCTGAAATGTGGAGTCTGTCAATGTCCGTAACTTGTGGGGTAAAAAGGAAAAGGCTGTCTTTTCTATTGTATTTTTATTTCTTTTATGGCTATTTGAAAATATTGTATTGGATGCACAGGTAGCTTAGTACACCAATTTGAGTAACTTTGTGCAAATTCACAGAACTCTGAGAAGAATGCAACCATAAGGATTTACACTGCCTGTCGTTATCAACTAATATCAATTGCAGCTATGAGAAAATGTCTTAGTTCCATCAAGGTACATCCCACATGTAAATGAATAGATTTCCAAATACTATAATGAATTTAAATGTGTATTTATTCTAAACAACCGCTATTGACTATGTGTACACATTGCATAACCAAAACATAGTCATATGCAACTCTTGGTCTATGAACATGATCATGCAAACACCGACCCACACGAGTAATGTTAGGCACATGAGTACTTCTACACACGTGCATAAAGCTGCTCATGTGCATCATCAGTGTTTACAAAATCAAGGTGTTACCATGCAACTTCCATTAACACTGGGTGTTCAACCACTGGACAAGGTCATCTGTAATTGTAACAAAAAGCCATTAACCAAAGTAGCATCAAAATGTACTAGGCACTGTACAGACTTGGAAAGATATAGCCCTAGCCCAGAACAGCTTACAGTCTAAAACCCCAATCCTGCAAATGCTTGCTTACATGCAGAATTTTATATGTGAACAGTCACATTGAAAGCAATGGAAATACTTGGATTAGTAAAATTACTCTTGTTTTTAATGTTTGTAGGATCCAGCCTTAGAAAGATAGCAATGCTACAGTGTCTCACTGCTTTTATATGTGCACTTACCTGTATACTGAGATTTTCAAAAGTGCTCAGAGTTGGCCGGACTCTACTCCCATTGAAGCCAATGGGAACTTTACCATTGAGTTCAATAAGAACAAAGTTAGGTCAATGTTCGAGTGTGTTCAAAACTCCACCCTAACAGTACAAGTTTCAGGATAGTCATACATTTTTGTGAAAAGTGAAAGTAAATCTGATTACACTTTAAAATCTTTATCCTTAGTCTGCTTTTGGCACCTCGCATATTTTGGATGATGAAATTAGACTACTCAGTGTCACTTCTGGCTTATTCTAGCCTAGGCCATTGGGTCACTGGCTTTGAGTTTTCGAAACAACTGAAAAATGTTTCAATTAAAAAGAAAAAGTCTAATTAAAATATTGGAATCATTTACTAAAACATTTGCATTCAACTTAGATTTAATAACGCCTCCGATTCCCTAATTTATTTAAAGAGCCCACATTTGTGGCTAAACTCTTGTGGGTATTACTTGACTATTCATTTCTCTCAATTCATTTTTCTTTCATAAATCTTCTGACTGAAGCAAATACTGTTCAAAATACCATAATGGGAACAGCCAGGAGCGGCACAGGGGGAGGGACAGCTTGCAGGAGCTATAGCCACCCTGTAATTTGCCTTAGCCACCCCGTAGCAGCTGCCACTCTCTGGCTGTCCAGCTTTGAAGGTAGAGCGGAGAGGATGGTGGCTGCTGGCCAGGCACCCACCTCCAGCAGCAGCATAGGAGTAAGCCTGGGAGTGGTGGGGGTGCCCAAAAGCAGCCCCCAGACTTATGTCCCCACCTCACCCCCTGCCACACACACACACACACCAGTACAAGGCTGGTGCAGCCCTTGGGAACAGCCAATAATCTTATTAATAGTTTTCCCAGCAAGTCCCCCAAATTTGGATAATTGCATATTTATCAAATGAACTATAAGATGATTTCTGCTACATTTTTGTGATACTTCTAAATATTTTTTTAAATAGGATTTGCCAGGAAATTTCCCTACATTTTACATCTGTCATGGTTCTTCCTAGAATGACAAGGTGGGTGAAGTAATATCTCGTATTGGACCAACTTTTGTTGGTGAGAGAAACAAGCTTTTGAGCCGCACAGAGCTCTTCTTTAAGTGTGGAAAAGGTATTCCAAGCATCACAACTAAATGCAAGGTGGAAGAGATTGTTTAGTATAAGTAGTTAGCACATATTCTAAGGACCATTTAAGGAAGAGTGTCCCAAGAACTCTGCAGTCATAGGACAAAAATATGGGGTTAGTGGGTTACAGATTGTTGTAATAAGCCAGTGTCTTTATTAAGACCATGATTTTATAATGTCTACCAGAGTTATGAATTTAAGCTCCTCGTCTTGTCTTTTGAAAGTGTTGTGCAGGTTTCCTTTGAGGATGAGGACTGATAGGTCAGACATAGTCATTGCTTGATAAAAAGTGCTCACCTCCAGGTGATAAGGTGTTTTTTTGTCTTTTAACCTTTTTCCTGTGTGAGTTCATTCGAGAACATAGTGATTGTCTGGTTTCACCCACAGAGTAGTTGTTGAGGTATTTGGTGCACTGGATGAGGTACACCATATGTTGTGATAGGCATGCGTAGGATCCGGATCTTGAAAGGTGTGCTGCAGATATGGGGTTGGGGGGGTGTTGATTATTGTAGCAATGCAGATATGTCTGCCGATTTTGCATCTGTTGTTCTGCCTGGGTCTGGTACCACTTTGAGTTGGTGTGTCCTGTTGTGCAGGGAGCTTGCTTGTGGTGATGAGCTTGGAGAGGTTGAGGGGTTAGTTGAAGACGTCCTCACACACTAGTTGTGATGCGTGTGACTGGGAAAGGGATAATTAAGCCATAATACGTGACAGGTTGTGTTAGTATGACTGTGCACCACAGAAAGAACAATATGTGAATTATATCATTGCTCATCCACAGAAGTATGTTATTGGGATTATGAAATGGTCTTGTACAATTAGGATTGAAATGAAAAAGTATGGAAGTATTTTTTAATGGCATGTGTTATTATTTTAAGTCCCTCCTCACAGGAAAAACCCCATGGGGCCTGATCCCTCTCCACTAAAATTACTAGATATTTTGTCCTTGGTGTAAATGGGCACAATATTGAGCATGTTTACTTCATTGGGCTATTTGCCTCAGAAAGGACATCCGGATTTGGCCTTGAGTTCTTTACTTAGAATTCAGTGAAAATATGAAATTAGAATAAAGATATAAAGTCAATTTCCCACTGCAGGGTACCTCAATGAATTTTTCAACACCTCCTGCAGGTTTTTGCGGAACAGTCAGAAACGAGGACATAATTCGTTTCCCCTCCCTCTTGACTAGCAGTGGCACTCAACAAAGCTTCAGAGGTAGCTGGGCTTCTGTAGTTTTAATACTTCTAATTTACCTTCTTAAGTAAAAGCAAAACTTGAAAGCAACCCAGCCACCTCTGAAGAATTGTACCATGCAGCAGCTGGAATAGAACAGGAACACACTGCGTTTATGTTTGAAGTAAGGCACATGTGAAGTACTGTTGATTGCATGTAGCTGAACTTCAAAGAAGAAAGCCCTATTTTCCCCCACCTGGCCACTGCAGTCTACAGCACTTTAGAATCAGGAAGGATGCTTTCAAGTTAAGTTTTTGTATTTAAAAAGCTAAATTGGGATCATAGACTGACTCCCAATTTGACTTTTTAAACACAAATGCAACTTGAAAGTAGCTCAGCACTCTTTCCATCACCTTCCTATTTTTCTCATGGTCACAGCCGGTGAGTTAGGTGGCCTTCAGCTTTTTCTTTTATATTTTTGTTTAAGTTAAACTCAAATCAGACTTTTCCAGACACAAGTAAAAACTTTAAATGGAGCTGACTAATGTACTGTCAACCATGGCTGATGTCCTACAGTGGTTGGAAAATCAAAACTTCCTACTCAAATATTTTTTAAGAAAACCAAATAGTTGTAGTCTTGAAGAAACAAAGAAAGTCTGGTTTCAATGAAAAGCTTTTATTTAATTATTACATCAAAACCACTGTGTATGAAATTGGATTTAGTGCTTACTCATAGCATATCTAAAATCTGTCATGTCTTCATGTCTCTCTAGTCAACATCCTCCATCCTTTGCACTTCCTGTTAGAAACATTCAGAGTCCACAGTATGGAACAAAGCCATTTAATCACTTTGGGCCTGCCTCAGCTTCAATAACAGTCCTTCTATTGACTTCAATGGGAGTTAAGTTGAGCCCTTAATGCACAAAACTTTTTCGATGTAATAGCATGTGCAATTGAGTCATTTAGTTTATTTTCCTACTAGGTTAGGGTTATTTCCCTACAGTAAATGTACTAATGAATTGTCTAGTTGCGTTTTAACTATCCCAAGCAGTTTCTACCTTTTCTTCACTTCTCTGGGCACTGATCCACAGCCTAATAAATTGCACTGTGTCTTCTTCAGCAACTGATTTAGTGACTTACTGAAAGAAAAGCAATCAAGGTTCTTTGGTTTGAATCTTGTTCTGTATAACCCATTTGATGTATTGCTCATGATTCTGTTATCCTCAAGATATTTAGTTATACTTTCTTTATATGTGTTCCATTATTTAATTTAATAGTCTGTCTTTTCTTTTTAGTAGATTGGTGAAAAGCAAATCTGGTATCAATCTTCCACTTTTCCATATTTTTTCAAAAATAACCACCAAGAACTGTTTGGTTAGTTCTTGACCTGTGCACTGCCCTAGCATAAGCTCCTTCCCCTGTCCTGTGCAGGAAGAATGCCTCCAGGAACTGCCAATGGTATCATGCTTCTAAGTACATCTTCAACAGCACCTGTAGTTTTAAGACATAATGTGAACGCAGGATTTACCACACTAAAAGTCTTCACAATGGACTATGTCCAGTGCTGATAAGTTTCTGAAGAGTTTAGACTCTTTACATATTTGCAGCTAACTCTTAAAGCTAAATCACAAACATCCAATAAAATACTTACCAGAAACCATTCAAATTAACACAGAAATTAGAGTTCTCTGTTTCCAAGCTTTTGGTTACCACATCATTTCCTTGTAGGATGACCAGATGTCCCGATTTTATAGGGACAGTCCCAATTTTTCGGTCTTTTTCTTATATAGGCTCCTATTACTCCCCACCTCCTATCCCAATTTTTCACATTTGCTGTCTGGTCACCCTATTTCCTTGTAACTTTTATAAATTGAGTTTCTGAAAGTTATTTAGAGTAACCACCTCAGAAGTCTCCTTTGTAGATATCTTTCAAACATACTTGTGCTCCATGCATTTTTCTCTTACACCTCTTTACTCCCTTGGATTCTGGTATACTTGTGTTGGAGCCTGCCCCACTGAAATCAATAGAAGCTTTACCATTCATAGAATCATAGATATCAGGGTTGGAAGGGACCTCAGGAGGTCATCTAGTCCAACCCCCTGCTCAAAGCAGGACCAATCCCCAACTAAATCATCCCAGCCAGGGCTTCGTCAAGCCTGACCTTAAAAACCTCTAAGGAAAGAGATTCCACCACCTCCCTAGGTAATCCATTCCAGTGCTTCACCACCCTCCTAGTGAAAAAGTTTTTCCTAATATCCAACCTAAATCTCCCTGTAGAAGACCGGACTCACCCCTGTGGCGTCTCCTGCTGGTGACTTCCGGGAATTAGCTCATTCCAGCTCCGGAGCGCCCTCTGCAGGCCGGTGATCCATCTGTCCTCTGGCCCTCGTGTCCCTCCCTGGACCCCGGTGCCCTTTTACCTGGGGTGCTGCCCCCTGGCAGTAACCCCTCAGTCTTAGGGTCTCCCCTCCCTGGGGAACCCCCACCCTCTGTTCCCACCTCACCTCAATATAAGGCTACTGCTAGTCATCGTCTAGCCCCATGCCCTGGGGCAGACTGCAGCATCAGCCTACTCATCACTGGCAAGGTTTGGTTTGGACCTGCTGCCTCAGCCTACCCCTGGGCTGCCCTCTGCAACCCCCAGTTCCCCTTGGCCTTCTGCTAGGCCACAGCCTGGGGCTTTCCAGGCTGGAGCTCCCCAGCTCCTCTGCCTTTCCCCAGCCCTGCTCCACTCATGTACCCTGTCTCTAGCTTCCTGCAGCCAGGCCCTTCTCTCTCTGAAGAGAGAGAGATGGAGTCCTTGCTCCTGGCTCCCAGCCTTTATAAGGCCAGCTGGGCCCTGATTGGGGCGTGGCCCAGCTGCAGATGCTTCCCCAATCAGACCAGGTCTTTCTTGCACAGCCTGCCAGCCCTCTCCCAGGGCTGGTTCCAACCCTGTCAGGGCTGGAGCGGGTAACCACCCCGCTACACTCCCCCACTGCAACTTGAGACCATTACTCCTTGACTTTAGTGGATGCAAGATAAAGCCCTTAAAGAATCCAATTAGAGAGTATATTATATATAAAGATGGAAGAATATACATGAATACTCAAGAGAATGCATGAACGTTGTCTAGGATAAAATGCTCCCTTTTTTTACTGGTGAACAATTTTATCCATGAATGGGAATATACACTAGCAGAGCTTTGCAAAGAGTAAAAAGCAAGATTTTTTTTTCAAAGCTTATCTGAAGCAAAATAGTGTAATAGCATTTTTTGTGGGAAACTAACACATTTTTATTTCTGTCTTTTGGATGTTGGCTTTCATTTTTATAAGTCATGTCTGCCTGCCTTGTTTGTTGTCATATATGTTTTTTTTAAATGGGACTTGGGAGCAGAATAGATACCTAGGGTCTTTTTAGATCCTCTTTCTGGCTGAAGGGAGGGTACAGCTTCAAATGTATGGTAAAGTGTGTCTGCTCCCTAGAACCCCTTTTGATACATTTTGACCCCTTTTGATACACATTGCCAGGGGTTCTGATTGGTTTCCTCCTGTCATGCTGTCTGGAGTGACTCACAACCGAGAGTGCGTGTCTCAGGGCAGATTGTAAGAAAACAAGGGCAGACACTCCAAACTGGTGGTATGTTCTATAATTAAATTTCACCAAGCCAGTAACAAATGTGAACTCCTGGAACACTATACCAGTCTTACCATGGAGTCACAGACAGTCCCCTTAGATTCTCCAGCCTATCATGCCACCCAGACAAACTGAATTTTGTGATAAAAGATTATTAAAACTAAAAATCACATCACAACAGGTTTCTCCCAGTCCCAAGAGACCAGTCACTTACCCCAGTTCAATTAGTATTCCAGATCTTACATCAAAACAGTGCTGGCAGCCAATTCTATAGTAAAGTAACTAAAGGTTTATTAGCTTAAAGAAAAGAAATAAAAATTATTGAGAGGTTAAAGCAGGTAAAATACATTAACAGGTGAGTCAAAGTTTGTAAGTCCAAAATGATAGAGATGTAGTAATCTGCCAGTTTCCCAAAAGTCTTTTCAGGGCTACCCAGAATAATTGTGGGGATCTCCATCTCGTTCAGTTATTCTACCCTGTTAGAATCTAAACTGTTCGGAGATCAAGGATTTTCCTGGAATCAGTACTTATAGCTTCTTCTCCAGACAACAATCTGATAAGTGTTTTTACTCACACAATG
Source organism: Emys orbicularis (assembly GCF_028017835.1). Classification (NCBI taxonomy): domain Eukaryota; kingdom Metazoa; phylum Chordata; order Testudines; family Emydidae; genus Emys; species Emys orbicularis. The sequence goes on along the minus strand of NC_088685.1, from coordinate 74,097,557 downwards.
GCCAATTGCTTTCAAGTTAGCACTCTTCTTCATTTCCATTTGATGAATTATCTCGATACAGACATATACATAAGGTAAATGCCTGCCATTACATTATAATAGGAATAGATAAGTGAAAACAATACAAGTAACATTCCATTAGTTTTCATGAAGGTTTAACATCTGATTACATTCTTACATTACTTTGATCTACGGTTATTTAATTACCGGGCATGCTTAATGTAAATATAATGTAATAGTAAACAACAGAATATAGATAAATTAAAACAATACAATTTACATCTCCTTTGATCTCTATTAACACACAAGTGAATTGGCCTGAATATATATGAATACATTTAACTTCTTTGATATTCACACACAAGTGAATTGGCCTATGGCTTTGGCCTAAACTGGTCTGTGAGTGTCACACCGCCAAGTTCCAGTCCTGCCATTTAGTTCACAAGCAGGCTTAGGCCATTTGCTACCTCTCTGCCCCCTCAATCCAGGTATTTTAGTGTGATCTCAGCAAGGCTTTTGAATGTTAGCTTTGGGATTATACTGGGTCTCTTGCAATGCTTCAGATTTTATCAGATCACCCATTTGGGTGAGGAAAGAATTTACCCACACTGGAAACTGGCCTGTCAGTCTAGGCTTTTCTTCTTCCATAAAATATCAGGCAAGATCAGTTAGAGATTTACACAAGACTTCACTTTATTTATGACTATCACAGTTTTATAGTAGGTATCCATTATGGGAATGGTTAGTTAACACAGTCATATACTATTCCTGAATCCACGTATAGGACAGGTCACCATAAATTGGACAGGGTCTTATTCTGAGAATGGAGTTGGGTGAAGGGTATGTGCAGTGCTTCAGTGTCACACAAAGAGCGAGATGTGCCCCAGTTCCTCACCTGAGGCTCTGCTTGTCTGGGGGACTTAACTGCTGAACCAAATCCCATGGCTTGGATAAAGGACAGCCTATGAATAGTCTTTTTCCTGGAGGTGACTAGGACCTGTAAGCCCAGCTGCCTGATAAAGCACTGGACAGCACTACAAGACTGTTAAGGTTAGTATGTTTTCCCAGTTGACTGTAGTTGTGTCCATGCTTATATCATATTAACTGTGTCCATGTGTTCCTTACCTCCATTAAATAAACAAATAAAGAGAAGTCAACGATACATCTATTTACACTTCAGCTGGTGTAAAAAGATGTATCTCCATTGACTTCAGTGAAGTCTGCTGATTTATATTGGTTGAGGGTCTAGCCCTTGGTTCTCATGAAAACAAGATGTTTTATTGGATTAGGGCTTAGTCCTGCAGTTCTTAAATCCCAGGGAGTTTGCCTGCTTAGGAACTGCAAAGCTCAACATAAACACGGATAGTATTTCTCATGTATTTGTAGTGTTCAAATAATTGTTTCATTCAACCTGCTTTTTGCTACTATTAATAGGCTTATGTCTGATTATTGTATGGGAAGGTAAATGACCTCATTTGTCCTTGTCTGAGTTGAGCAGTCTCGGCAAACAGAAGTATGGGATTGTCAGACTTCTATCAGTAATATTTTTGTTTTAATCTGTATCCCCTATTGTTTCTCATGGATTAAAACTCCTCCTTGGTGACTGTAGAGACATTGTTGAAGTCTGTATTTTGCTCTTTAAAGGTTATTCCCTTCTTACTAGATTACCAATGCCTTTAAAATGCAATCCTGCATTTGACTCTGCAGGACATATACTTTAGTTTTTGTAATGCTTAATTTGCATTGTCATGAGTTTGCTTTTGCTTACCTGATGTTAATTAGAAACTATCTAAGGGCCTGACCCGAATGCCTGTTGAAGTCAATGGAAGCTGTTTCAATGGCTTTTCAATTGAGCCTTGAGATTTTTGGTGGACACAACATAATTGCTCAAAAAAACTTTGATGAAAATCTCTGGCTTTCAAACAGGTCAAGTGCACTTGGGGTTGGGTTGCTGATTAAAGATTGTAATCCTATTTTCATAGCTTGATTTCTAGGAAACACAGTTCTGTTCAACATTTTTTCTTTTGTTGACTTGAGCTGTATTTTTGGGAATGGATAGGGATGTACATATACAATATATCTCTCACTGGAAACTTCTATTCTCAAATGTGGTACTATAAATTATTGGTTAGCTGTTGTAAATGACTTTTGATTACTAAAGTATACACTTTGGCTGATATTTCTAGAATTAAGTAGCCTCAAGGAATTGGACTGAATGTTGCAGCTGAGGAATGACAGCTAGTTTGTAAACAAAACAAAAAAAAACCATTATCAGTATATCATGTTCTACCTCTCTTCATCATGTTTAAACTAAAACTCTCCATAGGTATTGTTGGATACCTGCTAAATTATTTAAAGCTGGTCTTAGAAATTCCCTTAAGTATTAGAGATAAAATGAGACATCTGCTGGGCAGGTATATGTGCTCTGAAATTTATCATGCTATTGAAATCTGAAGGGATATAAATGTTAAAAATACTCTTGGAAATTAAGTTTGCTGCTCTTTCTAAACTGGATAGCTTCAGCTCTTATATACAAATTACTTCCAGTTTCCCAAAACAGAAGGTTGGCTATTGCTCACTTGTATGCAATGCAACAGTTCAAAAGATGCTGCTGAGGCATTGGAAAGAGGAATATTATTAGATCATATATGCTGAAAGGTTAATTATTTTTTTAAAAAGGTAACGAGTTCTACAAGCAACTACTGGGAACCTTATCAGGTATCCAAAATGGTAGAAAAACTCTATAAATACCTATACTAATAACAATAATATTAAAATAATTGGACTTTTTAATGACTTGCATCTGACACACTTAAAGTGCTTTATACATATGAAATTAATTAAAACTCATAATTGACATGTATCCGGCTAAACTCAAAAGCTTAGTACAGTTTATTATTTTGTCATATACTTGTGAAGGAAGAGTAAGGAGGAAAATACCCAATTAAAATCAAACAAAAAACCTAGAAGGAAAACATTTGCTAGAAAATATGGAACCAAAGTGCATTTTTGTTTTTGGAATAGGACTCAAACTACTGCCAATCACAGCAATGCATGTCACAAATTACTTCTCATGTAGCAGCAAGACAAAATATGTATTGTATATTCCATACCTTCTTATTTGTGTGTTACTTAATGGTTCCCCAGTACAATGTCATTGGTCCAGCTATACTCTTTCTAGGCAGATTCATGTTAATCAACATTGTCATCTACATCATCATTCCTTTGCCATGCAGAGGAAGTGGTGAAATATGAAAACTACTTTAGACTGACATTGCTAGGGATAAATAAGAGTTTGAACTAGCAGCCGTTAGGGTATTTTGTGTGTTCCTGGTGGGCAAATGACTGCTGCCATGCTGCTTGCCAGATTGAAAGAAAGATAAAGAAGCAAATGTTGCTCCAATCTAGTCTCAAAGGTGACAAGACCTCAAAGTACCATCAACAGATTTTGTTTCTGTATTTCTTCATTCTATTGCTTTTATATTTTGAGTTGTTCAAAAATTGGTGAAAAGAACTGAATGAGCTCAGCTTGAAGCAAAACCAAAGCCGGATCTTGGAATTAGCTCTGAGTTTATCCTGAAGCAGATAGTCTAAGGCTCAGTGATAGCACTGCTCTCTTACTTGGAATCTTGGTTGTTAATATTGGGTGGAAGGAAAATATAATAATGACCTTTTGGTGTCTGCATTTATGAAATCTCTTTTATAGTGAAAGCTTTCTGTAAAGCAAAAGCTGGAGTGAAATGGAATCTCTCTCTGTCTAAGCACTTATGGTCTTAATCTCTGTAGTAGCTGAGTGTCTCACAATCCTTAATGGATTTTATCCTCACAACACCGCAGTGATGTAGGGAGTCACTATCCCTATTTTATAGAGGGGAAACTGAGGCACAGGGTGGTTTCAGTGCCTTGCCACAGGGTGGATTCAGTGCCTTGCCACATGGGACATTTGTGGCTCAGTTGCGATTTGAACTTAGGTCTCCTGAATCCCAGTCCAATGCTCAAATCTGAATCATAATGTAGATGATACTTATGAGGAAATTCTGCCACCCTTATTCATACTGAGTAGCGTATTGCTCTGTGAGGGATTCCTTTCAAATCAACAAGACTACGTACAGAAGAAGGTGCTATTCAACAATCTGCAGCTCGTATACGTTGCCATAGCTCCCCTGAAGTATACCTTATTTCCAGTCTGAATTTGTCTAACTACAACTCCCTGTAATTGGATCTTGTTATACCTTTGTCTTCTCGATTGAAAAATTCTTTATTATCAAATTGCTATTCCCTATGTAGGTATTTATAGATTGTGATTGTTGCCCCTTAACTTTCCCATTCATAAACTAAGTAGATTGAGTTGTTTGACTCTTCTACAATAAGGTATATTGTCCGTTGCTTTAACCATTCTCATGGATCTTCTCTGAACCTTCTCCAATTTATCAACATCCTTCTTCAACTGTGCACACTAGAACTGTATATCACGTATTGGATGTTATATTCCTGTACCATCGCACCAGTGCCAAAAACAGAGGTAATAGAATCTCCATAGTCTTACTCAATATTTCAATGTTTGTATATCAGTTGTGATCAAGTCCTTCTCTTTCTCAAGCTAAATAGATTGCATTCCTTGATTCTGTCACTATATGGCATGTTTTCCAACCCTTTAATCATTCTCAGAGCTTTTCTCTGTACCCTCTCCCTTTTGGCCACAGAGTTGCACTGGGAGCTCATGTACAGCTGATTATTCCTGGTCCACTATGAGCAGGGGCGGCAAAAGGTCACCCTATGATAGAAACACAGTAAGAAAGTTGACCATGTTTATTGCCTCATTTGTCCCAGTGACTCAAGGTTAGTCTCTCTGGCAATCAAAACATGAGTCGAACAGAGACAAATGGGTTCTCATGTTTTAGAGTGCCCTTAGATCTATAACTGTATTAAAACAAATTTCTTTCTACTACTAGGTATGGGTACTTTAACCTTACAGTATTTGTTTTAGCGTTAAAAAAAAAAAAAAGCACTTCTCCAGGAACAGCCCAGAAAACAGCCCAATAACAAAAACCCAATAAAAAAAATGCAAATAGTTTGTGTATAACTAGCAAAGCATAATACTTCTAAATGTTGGCAAAACCATTCTCATTTATGGACCAGGACACAATATAACTCAAGAGTGTAATATTTGCTATGGCTGTGTCACATGGCCCTAAAACACTTTAACCTTCACATCTGTGATTCTTTTGTTTGAGTCACCTTGCTGTAGTTGAGTAAAGATCACAATGCTCTGTATGTCATATCTGAGAGAAAAAAAAACATGCTTTCAGAAAAGCTGAGTAACAGGAGAATTTGATGTGCATGTAGATTCTTTCCCTCAAGGCATTTATACTACTGTTATATTATACCATGAATCTAGGCAGTGACATAATTACACGTAGAGTAGGAATCAGAAAGGTTGTATTCTACTTCCTTGTAATGTGCCTACTGAGTATATAAAGACAGTGTTGGCTTTGCACAGTTTTACTAGTTAGAACTAACACTGTAAGTATCTGATATCATCTATCTTCTGAAATAGAAAACAATTAAAATTGCCATTGAATCACAGAATCATAGAAATGTAGGGCTGGAAGGAACCTGAAAGTGATCAAGTCCATCCCACTATGCTGATGCAGGACTAAGTAAACCTAGACCAGGGGTCTGAGGCCCCCTGGGGGGCAGCGAGCAGGTTTCCGGGGGTCTGCTAAGCAGGGCCAGCATTGGACTCACTGCGGCCCAGGGCAGAAAGCTGAAGCCCTGCTGCCCTGAGCCCCACGACCCGGGGCTGAAGCTGAAGCCTGAACAACTTAGCTTCACGGGGCCCCCTGTGGCAAGGGGCCCCAGGCAATTACCCTGCTTGCTACCCCCTAATGCTGGCTCTGGCTTTTATATGCAGAAAAACAGTTGATGTAGCACAGGTAGGCCATGGAGTTTTTATAGCATGTTGGGGGGGGGGGGGGGGGAGGACAGAAAGAAAAAGGTTGAGAACCCCTGACGTAGACCATCCCTGACAGGTCTTTGTTCACCCTATTCTCAAAAACCTCCAATTCCACAACTTCCCTTAGAAGCCTATTCTAGTGCTTACATTAGAAAGATTTTGTTATAATCTAACCTATATCTCCCTTGCTGCAGATTAAGCCCATTACTTCTTGTTCTACCTTCAGTGGACATGGAGAACAATTAATCACAGTCCTCTTTATAACAGCCCTTAACATACTTGAACACTGTTACCAGGTGCCCCCTCAGCAGGGCCGGCTCTAGGCACCAGCAAAACAAGCTGGTGCTTGGGGCGGCACATTTTTAGGGGCGGCATGGCCGGCGCCAGAATGCCGCCCCTAAAAATGTGCCCCGGCCGCCCTAGCTCACCTCCGCTGCTGCTGCCACTCGCGCGCAGGCTTGAGAGCCTGGGAGGGAGGGGGAGACTCTGAGTGGCCGCGGCGTGGGCGCCGCTTCTCCCCCTCCCTCCCTCCTAGGCTTGAGAGCCTGGGGGGAGGAGGCAGGGCTGGGGATTTGGGGAAGGGGCGGAGTTAAGGTGGGGCCGGGGGTGGGGTAATTAAAAAACAGGGGGGGCAGCCAAAATTGTTTTTGCTTTGGGTGGCAAAAATCCTAGAGCCGGCCCTGCCCCTCAGTCCTCTTTTTTTAAGACATAACATGCTCTGTTTTTTTCTTTTCTTTTATCACAAGTCAGGTTTTCTAAACCTTTTATCATTTTTCTTGCTTTCCTCTGGACTCTCTCCAATTTGTCCACATCTTTCCCAAAGGGCGGTGCCCAGAACTGGAAACATTACTCCAGCTGAGTCTTCACTAGTGCAGAGTACAGTGCAACAGTTGCCTCCATTGTCTTATGTATAATGCTCCTGTTAATACACACCAGAATGTTATTAGCCTTTTTCACAACTGCATTACATTGTTGACTCATATTCATTTTGTGAACCAATATAATCCCCAAATGCTTTTCATCAGTATTACCAGCTAGCAAGTTATTCCCCATTTTGTATTTGTGCATTTGATTTTTCCTTCCTAAATGTAGTACTTTGCACTTGTCTTTATTGAATTTCATCTTGTTGATTTCAGACAAATTCTTAAATGTGAGGAGGTCACTTTGAATTCTAACCCTCTTTTCCAAAGTGCTTGCAACCCCTCCCAGCTTGGTGTATTCTGCAAATTTCATAAGCATACTCTCCACTCCATTATCTACATCATTAATGACAATATTGAATAGTACTAGTCCCAGGACTCACCCCTGCAGGACCCCACTAGATATGCCCTCCCAGTTTGACAGTGAACCGTTGATAGCTACCCTTTGAATACAGTTTTTCAAACAGTTGTGTGCCTACCTTATTATTTCATCTAGACCAGCAGCTCTCAACCATCATTGCACTGCGACCCCCTTCTGACAACAAAAATTACTACATGACCCCAGGCAGGACAAAGACAGAGACAGAGCCCCTCTTGCCCAGGCAAGTAGGGAGTGACGGAGCCCGAGCCCTGCCATCCTGGGCTGAAGCTCTCGGGCTTCGGCTTCAGCCTGGGGAGGCAGAGCTCAGGCTTCAGCTTCAGGCCCAGGCTCCAGCAAGTCTAACTCTGGTCCTGGCAACCCCATTAAAATGGGGTTGTGACCCACTTTGGAGTCCCAACCCATAGTTTGAGGACCGCTGATATACCCAATGCTGCAGTTTGCTTATGAGAATGTCATGTGGGACTGTGTCAAAAGTCTTACTCAAATCAAGATGTCACATCTACTGCCTCCCCCCTCCCCCACTCACCAGGCCAGTAAGCCTGTCAAGAAAGGAAATTAAGTTGGTTTGGCATGATTTGTTCTTGACAAATCCATTCTGGCTCTTCCTTATAACTCTATTATCCTCGAGGTGTTTACAAATTGATTATTTAAAAAAAATAATTTGTTCCAGTATCTTTCCGGGTATCAAAGTATATATTTGTTAAGAGGTATAAGGTAAAAGTCATTTGCAGTGTTCAATAACAACCATTCTTACTGGTCATTGAAAACCTCTGAAGGATGCTGCATATTTCTGAGCACCATCTGCTCACATTCTCTGTCTACAGAAATCTCTTATGTACAGCACTTGCATAATATTTACACTCTACTTTTTAGTACTGTATTAGTTTTGGATTTAAACTATATTTAACTACTTTCAAAAATGTCAAATATTTTGATACTAGAAATAAAAAAGAACACACCCAAGATCCTCCCCTATTCACTTGCAAACATCAACTTATTTATTCATTTATTTTAACACTCTGCATTCTCTTTACAAATTAATAAAAGACCAATAACTAAGAACAAACTCTTAGTTTGGGATCGGGTTTGCACTGTGTTGCAATCTCTGACACACTGAAAACCACTTTACCTGCATACAACTGAATATTCAGGCTCTAAGCAGTTGGCAAGGTGATATCCATTCCCTTGACTCAGGATCAGGAGATAGGGTTGTTGCATAGATTTCCTCCTCCACATGGCTGCTATTTACAGCCTCTGGGATGGAACACAAGCTGCATTTTCTCTGCCTCAACTACCTGGGGTTCAGGAACCATTGGATACATGTAAGAGTGAATCTGCTGCACTGCCCTTAGCCTGCCCTGCCCCATCATACTCCCTTTGAGCGTATGCACTTAACTATGTGGCACTGTCACACAGACCTTATTTGTGGTGCATAGGGATGCCCAGCTCAATCCCTGTGTGGGGCTAACATTACATGGAAGGACTTAAACTAGTTTTTTGCACTATGGCTAAATTTCACTCATAAAAGACTCCTAGCACGTCTGAGCACACAGCATCTACTACATTACTAAAATTACAGAACAGAGGTCTCCTTCCTCACCACAGTTCACAGCACAAAGCCCATTTGCTTGGTCTTTGTATAGGAAGAGGTGAATTTCACCTGATTAGAATATCCATTCCAATGATTTTTGATGTGATATTAGAGTAATTGTGTGTGTAAGAACATGAAAGGAATAACGATTCAATTACTGTTGTAGTTAAAGAAATAGCCTACAATTCCCATAAAATTTGGTCCAATATATAGTAGACAGTAATGGTAATGAGTTTTACTAACTTAATTCAAATCACTATCAGGACAATCTATATATGTTTTCACTCTTGATTTTCTACAGTGAACACAGTTCTTCTGTCTGAGGCAGCTGCATGCTCCAAAATTGCTTTGCACTACTACTTTCTATAGTTGTCAACAGTTTATGCCAATATATATATATATATATTGACTGATTAGCCCTCTTCTGAGGCCAGGTCATGAGACCCAATGAACAAGAACAGAGGAGCCTTTAACAAACATTATAGTACTATAACTTTGGAGCTGCATCACATTTAGGACAAAAGACTCCATTTGAACTTTTTAACCTTTTTTTCGAGTGAGAACCTTATCCTGCTCTTACATATCAGGACGCATCAATAAGAATAACACAGTCGGATATTCTATGCATTTTTTAATATGTGTATTCAACTATGTGGTGATCTATCAGCCATATGGTCCTTATAAAGTGCTCACATCACTAGAGGAGATGGGGCTTTGGAAAGGCTACACGGGGGATGGATACTAAAGCTGGATGAGATTTTTGGGAGGGGGGGCAAAACTTTTCCAGGAAGAATGCAGACTCAGCAACACCAAAAGGTTTTGTGAATTCATGTCGGTTTCACCGAATTATTAATGCTGGGGAGGGAAGAAGAACACTGACATTTTTAAAGGGAAACATTTTGAGTTTTCATTTCTAATAGCTTATGTATCAAAATTTCCTTCAATTGTATTTTAAAAAATATAAAAACATTAAAATTGCACAAAAATCTAAATTAAACATTTCATTTTGCGTTCACCAAAACATTTTGTCTGACCTGAAACATTTTCTTTTCCTATTTTTTGGAACTGCCAGCAAACCAAAAAATCAGTTTTTCTCACAGTTGTAATGGACACCCCGTAGGAGCCATGGCAGGGAGGGTTTTACTGGTGATTGGTGGATTCAAGGGATACTATAAATCACTGCTGGATCCATGAATCCAAACCAAGTATTTGTAGCCCCAACTCCCAGGCTCGGGAGGCCAGTATTTGGGGTCTGCATGTTTGTTCCAACCTCCCACCTGGGTGGGTAATATGCTGGGCTGACATTGGATTTTAAGGCAACTTCCTGGGTGCAGTTTGCTGCAGAGTGATGCCCATGAATCAGTGGGAAAGGCTTAAAGCACTGTTTTTGCAGATCAGGGAAGTGAAATTATTTTTCTCATGTATCTTGAGGAACCCCTCCTTGGAATGCTTATTCTTTGCACAGGAAAACTGGCATGGATTTCTGTCAATTTGGGCCATCCCCATTTCATCCCATTTGCATGGGGCTGCTAGGGCTAGCCTTTCCTTATTCTGTGTGAGCAACTGAAACCAGCTTAGAAAACTGCATTGGATTAATTTCTGCTGAGTAGTTAGTTGGATTGCTGTTCCCTAACGCTGTTTGATTTGGTCAAGGAAATAAAAGTGTAGCCTGCATTTTAGCTATATTTCTATATCTTTCTCTCATTCATTTGATGTGTGTGTCAATATCTTGTGTATTTTTAGTTTTAAAAATCTGTCAAGTCGGATAATAGTTATGAAAACTTTTTGAAGTATTTGCTTAAAATATATTATATAAATAAGGGAGTCCACTTATTAAAATCACTTTTGTCCAGCATTCATTTTAATCCATTTAAAACAAGATCTTAGTGCTAGCTTTTCAATTACTGGCCTCTTTCTTTTCACTCAGAAACCAGGTACTTAGATATCGAAGTGACCTCAATTGTTGGTGAAAAGAATCCCATGCACATTGCATGTTCACAAATACAGACTCAATTAAGAGGCGAGTTGAAAATTTGGGATGGGATTTTCAGAAATACATATATGTCTTAGAAGCACAAGTCCAACTGAAAATCAGAAGGACTTGTGCTCCAAAATTACTTAGGTGCCTGGGAAAATACAACCCATGGCCCTTAGTCATCATATCTGACAGCTGTAACCCAAACTAGTTAACAACTCCTTCATAAAATCTTTGAATTAACCACTGCTGAAGTAGAAGTGATTGAGTTAAGGTGAGAAAATGGGTATTTTTTCATATTTATAAAATACTTTTTTTCCCCAATCGTCTGCACCATATTCACGTTTGGAACCTTAATAACCCAGTCCTGCTCTTTTCATATACAGTACAGTGGTGTGGAAAAAAAACTTCCTTTGATCTCCCATGTGTAGCCTTCAATATAATCATGACCTAGGCCCTGTGCCCACACACAGTTGACTGCAGGATCAGAACCTTCAATAGAAGCTGATATTAGCTAAAGAAGAAAGCTGATAATAGGTACAATGCAGCAAATATTGGAGTGCAACAGTATATACATGAAATTGCAAAATGAATGCAGGTACTGAGACATTTATCTGGAAATGTAAGAGGAATATGTAGGTGGAGGTTGTTTTGAATATGCAAGTTCTATGAATTCATAGAGAATGCTTGCTGGATAGACATGTATTACTCCATCCTTTTATCTGTCACCTGTGCCTATTAAATCATTGTTTCTCTGAGACAGCCAGTCACACTGTACACAGAAGCAGTTGTCAGGTTAATTTTTCAGTGTTCTATTACTTGTGGTACATTTTCCTAGATAACTTTTTTAAATTCAGATAATGATGTTTTGTATAGGTGTTTTTAAAATGAAAAAGTAGCTCATCACAGAAAATATCTAGGGCAGCTTTTTTTTATAGAACCAAAGCAACTTCAAAGGTTCATATTATTTTGGAGTTCTATGACATTTATCCTAAAATTTGAATTTTCTGATACCCTTTATTCATTCTGAAATATTAACATGCGCCTAATTAAAAACGAGGAACAACCAATACATTTTCCATGCAACATAGAGAGGTCACAAATTCTAATTCTGCACTTAGACGTGCATAGCACTATCGTATAATGGGTCTCCTATATAACAATACTTTGCACTTAGAAGGAAGGCACTATACATTCTAAGGATCTTAAAAACACATTACAAACTTTAATGTTCTAGCTTGGGGAAGCTGTGTATGAGGGCCCTGCTGCAAGCCCTGGCATAGTATCTGTTAAAGGGGTGGCCAGGGGCAGGAAGGGAATGTTGGAAATTGCAAAGAGTGGAGCCACAGTACGTAAAACTCTGGGGATTCTGCATGACACTGGTATCCAGAGGAAGCCAAGGACAAGCTGCTATAACTTAGGCAGCACTTCAGAGCTATATAAACTATGCTGGATGACTCATCCTGCCCCTTGACGCTGTAGTTTTTTCTTGTTTTTTAAATAAATTTTACATTTTCCAGGAAGAAAACACAAAGTTGATAATTTACTAGCTCCACAGAGTGCTTGAATGGGTAGTTTAAATGAATGTAAGAGGCTGTGTACTAAAAGTGAGGAGGACCGGGGCTGAGGAGGACCATACCATTTTTCCAGTAATATGTATGGATGTTTGTTCTCAAAGCTTTCATATGTTTAGCCTGCAAGGTTCCAACCGGTTGGAACTTTTTACTTGAGAATAATATTTTGGCAAACAATTTTCATAAATGAAATCTTGACCCTACTGAAGTCAATGGGAATTTTTTTCCATGGACTTCAACATTCACCTTTAAGGTTGGAGTTTTCTATTGTTAGTTTCTGCTAAAGGGCTATTTTTCTTTAGGTTGAGGATGGGAAAGGAGCTTGTGCAAAAAATGGTTCTGATGATTTTGATAGCCAAGGCCAAAAATCAGTGAAACTGCTGTTTTTTTAGGAATATGAAAAATGATTCTTCCCTTCTATTAAATTAATGGTACTTCTTGTTTGTCATATTTTAATAGTAATGTCCTATGTAAAGCTGACAAAAGAAGTGACATATCATCAAAACTCAGAATGGCAAACAAAGGGCTAAATTCCACAGAGCTTGCACAAGGAAGTGCAGTAACCAGGCAGGGTGTACGGCAATGAAATAAGGAGTCACAGCTATGGGAAAGAGGCCAGCATGACATGTTCCTGGACCCCCAGATGCATTTGAAAATCAGCACAAGAGGAGGTGTAAAACCCACTCAGGAAGCTTTAAAGTTCAGTATTTGATCTGATATCCAGGATTTTGGCTGTAAAGATTGAAATGTTGTTGTGAGTGGCCACTGGGACAGATGTGCAATACAGGTCTATGCCTACAGCCTCAGCTCTTTAGAGTTGTATCCCAGAATTAGAATCTCAGCTGGCAAAGTTTTAGGAAAAAAGTTTGTTTCTAGCTCTCATGGATATAAAGAAAAGCTTGACAATCTGAAAGGAATTTAACTGATACCTGGCAGGTAGCATGAAACAATATTTCCTGCCAGTTCAAGAAGTGGCAGGTCCATGCTGTGAGCATGGGGCAATGGAAGTGCCATGTGGGGTGGGTCTAGGCCTATGGATTACTTGAATGCATCCCTGAATGGGCAAATAGTGTGCCAGCCATTAGATGAGACACAAAGCAGATATCCTGGGCCTGAGGACACAAAGGAATAGTTTGCCAATTAATGTCTTTGTGCCAAGTGTCACTTGGTATTAGAGCTACTCATATGTCACTTAACAAACATACATTGTTTTATGTTTGTTGGCCAGGAAAACAGGGCTTGCATTGTTTCTGTGCTGATAAAGCCTGTCATCTGGAATCAGGCTCTAGCTCACTCTTTTGACTTAATACGATGTTGCACAATAACTCAGTTAACGTGATATATGTATAACTGCTAACCTGGTTTACTGGCACACACATGCATCCAAATGCTGCAGACTCCATACAATGTGTCCCAGTAAGCCAGGTTAATGGTAGAACTACTTTATTTATAGACACTGCTATGTAGCCACATACTGTGTTTACATGCTGTTGTTGCAGCATTCATTTCAATTACATTCCTATATTTCCTGATTCATCTCTCCTCTAATCCTGCACCTAACAAAGAATCCTCTCCCTCATTTGTCTCTGGTTGTGTAGCTTCATCGTGGTCTCCTTTGCAAAGGACTACAAATCAGTCCTGGGTATTTGGGGCTCTGAACAACAATGGTTGTGTTGTAGGGAATCTATGTGGCCTCTAAACCTCTTGTCAAGTCTCTGAGATCTGTGTACAGGCCTCTCAAAAGTGACAAAGATTCAATTGTGAACTCAGGCAGGATAATTTATACCAAGAAATGGGGATGGTACTTTGCAACCTATTGCTTAGACTGCAAGCTCTTTGGGGCAGTGATTGACTTTTTGTTGTGTGTTGTACTGTGCTTAAAATAATGGGGCTCTGATTCTTGATTGGGGCTTCCAGGTGCTACTGCAATACCAAATAAGAACTGAGATCCATTTCCCATGTATCCCCTCAGCTTCTGTTCTTGTTTCTGCCATGAACCATCAATGTTTGGTTTCATAGCATTTTCAGCACCATCTGTTACTCCTATTATTGGCTTGGAGAATTTGCTTAGCCATCACTGCTGCCTATGCGTGGGCCAATGAGAGTAGGGTTGTCAGGTGTCTGGTTTTCAACCGGAGCGCCTGGTCGAAAAGGGACCCTGGCAGCTCTGGTCAACACAGCCGACGGGACCGTTAAAAGTCTGGTTGGCAGTGCTGCAGGACTAAGGCAGGCTAGTCCCTACCTGTCCTGGCACCACGCAAGCGGCCAGCAGGTCCGGCTCTTAGGCAGGGGAGCCCTGGGGTTCCACACGCTGCACCCGCCCCAAGCACTGGCTCGGGAATCCAGAGCCCTCACCCCCTCCCACACTCCAACCCCCTGCCTCAACCCTCGAATCCCTCAGCCCCACCCCCCAGCCTGGAGCCACCTCCTGCACCCCAAACCTCTCATCCCCAGCCCCACTCCAGATCCCGCACCCCCAGTTAGAGCCCAAACCCCCTCCCGAACCCCAACCCCCTGCCCCAGCCCAGTGAAAGTGAGTGAGGGTGGGAGACAGCAAGCCACCGAGGGAGGGGGAATGTAGTGAGAGGGGGGTGGGGCCTCGGGGCAGGGGTGGGGCTAGGGTGTTCAGTTTTGTGTGATTAGAAATTTGGCAACCCTAAATGGGAGTGCACTCCAGCCAGGTGGAACTGAGTAAGTTGTACTCCCCTCTTTACGCATGGTTTTGGGTGCATTTTTTCCCTCAAATGCTTTTTAGGACTGCAGGAGATAAGACAAGGAGTTTTGTCTCATCCTTCACCCTCATATTCCAGGCTAGTGTCTCTTCCTTAGTGAAAGAATGTCATGTCTTCAGATACTCTATCAAAGCTCACAGTTTTGTTCTCCTCCAGTAATTAATACGTCACCTCCCACTCTGACAATCTGAATCAGGAAAGAAAAATAAATACAGATCTGTGAGTGACCCTAGTATTCCCTTTTTCTGGATACTATTGTGCACACATTTACCAAAGAGTAGCAAAGTGGGCCGCCAGCTTGACTTCCTTATGAAAGACGGGCATTGTGAGTTTTCTTTGTTCAAAACTGCAGGTGCTCTCTGGCACTGAAAAGATCCTGTGATCTGATAGCTGTTTTTTTTCTTTTCTTTTCTTTTTTTTCACATTCTGTGATCATGGCCAGCTTGCATAATACAACAAAGGTAGAAGATTGTTGCTTTCCCCTGGGTTGCTAAAAGTTACAGTCCTGATCTTTTGACCTCTAATTTCAGCAAGTTTGATTGCTCAAGGAACCCTAGTGTGCATTCTTGGAGCTGGTATGGTATTTTGCTGTTCAATTTCTTGTCAACGTTTTAAGACGGACATAGGTTTAGAAGAGCCATAGTTTTGGAGACTTCCCTGCACCACATTGAGTTAAAGAATAAAGAACTACCACTATAAAATAACTCCCCCCCCCCTGTCACTTATATACTGTCACTTATATAATATTCTACTACCTGGATTATAAAGACTGATGCGTCATAAGAATAATTAGTGTGACTTTGTCATCCTTTCCCCTGCAGAATGCTCAGGCTATGAAATCACAAGCGCACATCAAAGGGACAGCAGGGCTTAGTGGACTGAGCACAGGAATGGGAGTTAGGAATTCTTAAACTATGGCTTCCCTGTAGAGTTAACTCCGGTGATAGACCCCCAGGTCTGAGTAGGCAGATTAGCTTCACCTAGGTGTGAGCAGCCACACTGCAAAACCATATTCAATTACTGTGTCTTCACTGGTGCTGCACTCACCTCGGTGTGTCACTAGGATTCTGGGGCACATGCCATGGTTCTTTGTGCTGCAGTAAGCTATGTCACTCAATTATTATTTTCTGGTGAATCGTGAGGGAACTTGTCTGTCCTTGAGCACACAGGATGAACTGTGGGAAGGCACTGGAGGTGTAGCATCAGTCAAGTAGTTTAGCCTGAGTCCCCACTGCAAGTGGGACATAGCAATGTAGCTTAAACAGGATATACTCACTACAATCATACCCACTGACTGCTGCTCCTTCTTGTAGTTTTCCACTCTACTCCGAGGAGGAGAAGTGAGTAGTTTGATCTAAAGGACAGTTTCTAAACAGACCCACAGCCTGCTCTCAAAAACAGAAATAAAATCTCCATTAAGACCAGTTGGAGCTTTCCGACCCAAGGACCACAGGATGTGGCTCCATATATTTATATACATTATTCTCTTACTAAAGCAGGCTTCTGGTAAGATGTTAAGGGTGGCCAATTTAATGATGAAGTTGGAACTAGAGCTGTGCAAGAAACAATCTTCCTATCCCATGGGAGTTTTCTAAATTTCAAAATTGTTTCCAGTCCCAAAATGGGACAAAAACTGATTTTTATTTTTATTTTTATTTTTTGAAAAATCAGTAATTCAAACATTTTTGGATCAAGTTAAATGAGACGTTTCATTTCAATTTTGACACTGGAAATTTAACCTTTTTCTATATAAATTAAAATTTCAAACGAGCGAGTCATTTTGAATAAACCCCCAAAACTTTGCTTTGAAAATGTTGAAAGAGGACATTGCCAATTTAAAACCGTTCTTTTTTTTAATGTTTTGAATTGGACGAGATTCATCTAAACTGACTCACTCTCGCAAACAGTTTTAGTTTTGATGAATCAAGATTTTCCAATGAAAAAAAGTTTTGTCTGAAAATTCCCAGCCAGCTCTAGTCGGAACCTTAATATTTGCCTTTTCTGACTTTTAGTTAGTTGTGCTACTTTGATGCTGGGACCAGCTTCTCATTGGCTTTTATATGGTGCGGGGAGGGGCAGAGCAGTGGCTCTTACAAGGAGGCTTACACACAGGCCCATGAGCACCTCCTGGACTGGAGACAATTGTATGCCCCGTACCAGGGGTGGAAACTGTCCCAATAGGATGTGGGATTGCTGGGGAGGAGTCAGGGAATGTCACACTCTTTCCTCACACAGAATGTGGTTCGCAGTTTGGGGGAGGAAGCTCTACCCATTCTGCACCAAGCACTAAGGGAGAAGTTTTACTTCTCTGTGGCACAGTTCTTCTCCTTAGCTTCCCGGGGAAGTGTAACTACATGCCATTACCTACACGGGGCTATGACTTAGATACAGTGAGCATATAATTATTGTAATATTATAAAATACAAAGAGATCTTTTGAGAATGTGCTGCTGTCTGCTTCTCATTATCCTACTGTCTTGCTTCCAAGTTCAACTGATATCCAATCATCTCACCATTCAGACATTGAATCAGTATTAGCGTGGCCAACTCTCAAAATTTTTTCACCAGTCTTGCTCTATGTGGTGTTTTTTCTGATCTCTTGGGATCAACTGATTATGTTAGAATCTTGGCTTTTGTTTAAAAACAAAAACTCTAGCCCTCATTGTTGCAGAACAAAAGCTTGAAAAGGTGACCCAATTTCAACCTAAAGGCTCAAAAAACAGGAGCAAAGAAAAAGAATCACACTTGTGTTATTTGAAAAAATCTAATTATTTTGGGGGGCCCGACTCATGATTTTTGGGCCCTTGAGGTTATCTATGAGGATGTACATGTGACACTTATGTCCCCTGGTGGCAGCATATCAGATGACCATCTACATAGAGCTCCTCCTGGTGTCTGCTCAGTCCCTTGTGTTGGATCTGTTTGCCCTCAAGCAGATACAAATATGTATCTAAAATATTAGTGCAACATATTTGTAGGTTTGGATCTAGTAAAACAGTCTGAAGATTTGTGACTTACATGACACGCAAGATGAAGGAAAGCTGCATTAGAGTTTGCTTGTGTCTGTCCCCAAAGGAAATGCAGTTTCTAGGAAGTAAAACATTTTAATTGTTACTAGCAGGGGGTTTTGCTTTGTGTGTTAATCACCTGATTTTTTTTTTTTTTTTTAATTCCAGTGGTTACCAGGTCTGGGTATAGAAAGCAGCAAGATTTGCCCTGAAGGAGAAAAATAGTTGTTGTTCTTGTTGCAGTGCCCCTATAATATTGTGATGGAACTTTAAATCTTGTCCGCAGCCCAGCTGTCAGCATGCTGGGAGGAGAGCAGCACAAAGTGGAAGAAATAATAAGCTTTGCAATGCAATCAAGAGTTTCCCACTGGAACCATATGTCACATATATAAAACAGGGCACGTGGTAAGTCTTTAAGATGCTGCAGTATTACTAGCCATCTTAATGGAAATTAGTTAAATTTGATTGCTGAAGAATAGCAGCTGTCTTAATTTTCAGCTGTATTTTGATTTTGTTTATTCTCCAGTTATCTTAATAATGGGCCCTATTCTGCATTTCTAGCACACCCTAAACTTCAATTAAATCATTGACTATAGGGGAGTTGCGGAGTAGTTAGTATGCGAAGAAATGCAAGATTGGGCCTGTGTCAATACAGTGTTTGTGGAGAGCAATCAAATTACCCACCACCTCAACAAATTCTGTGCACTATATTCTTCTTTAATACCCTATTTTCAATGTGTAATTACATTAATTTTATTTTCCAACCCCCTTCCCTTTGCTGCTTACGTTCCCTCTTTCTTCCTTCCTAAAATATTTTTAAGTGAATTTATTTTTACAGAAAAGACTGGCTTAAAATGAAGCACCATGACCCTTCAGTAAAAAATAACTTTTCTTGTTGCTCTGTAAATGGAGGTAAGCCAAATGGCAGCTCGGTCTTTCCCTCTTATTATTCATTTGAGATGTGTCTGCACTGTTTAATGAACACAGAGGATGATGTGAGTGCAACTCTGGTAAGCAGATGTTAAAATACACTTTTTTATTCTAATGCGATAATTTTAAGACTGGGATTGGTTTGAGGAAGAGTGGTCTTGTGATGAAAGAGCTGAGGGTCAGGAGATTATTATTTATGATTTGTGCTATGGTAGTATCCAGAGGCCAACCAAGAACACGGCCACATTGTGCTAATCACTGTACAAACATAGATAATTGATACTGCCTGTCTCAAAGAGCTCTAATTCCACCTCTGCACAGACTTAATATATGACTCTGGGTAAATCACTTAACTTTCTGTGCCTCAATTTCCTCACCTGCAAAATAGCTATGATAATTCTTCCATGGCTCTCAGGGAGGTTGTAAGGCTAACTGATAATGTCTGCAAATTAGTTTTCGGAGTCTTGGGGACTATACAAGCTTTATTAAGGTAATTTATTTATTTATGAAAAGAAAACCATGATCACGATCTTTTATAAACAGGAGGGAAAGATTTGTGGAACATTAAAGTAGTGGTTGTGTGGGTGGGAGAGGGAAATGTGGAAATGCTTTGAGGTTTTATGGAATAATTATTCTGAAGTCCAATTATATTATACACCTCACTTCAGCTTCCTATCTGGGCCCAGAATGCAATGCCCTTGATTATGCTGAATGACAGCATGAAAAGTCCAACAGGAGTCAACAAAACCTTTTGTGGAGTAATATGCTACTCATTGTGAAGCAGGGTATCACAGTCCTAAAAAGCCTCTCAAAACGTAGGTGCCTGCAATTGATCAGTGACCCTTAACGAATAATAAGTTAAATAAAAGTCCATAATGCTCTGCCAACCTCTGCATACATTCTTAAATCACTATATGGCCATTTTGTTTGATTTATACATAGGCTTTATTTACCTTGACAATAAAACACTGACATTTCAGCCACCAAGGCCTTCACATCTGTATAGTGATTGACTAGTGTGCATTGGTTGATATATAGCATTTTAGATTCAGTCAAGCAAGGGTGAGGCATTCTCAGCATTTCTCAGTAAATTCTAACGCTCAACCTCTTTCATTAACTCATCTTTCTCTCTCTGGCCTGCAGCTAAGCCAGTGGTCCCCAAACTGTGGGGCATGTCCCCCTAAGAAGCATGGAGGAACGTTTGGGTGGGGGTGTGGCAGACCCGGGCCAGCCCCCAATGAGGGGAGCAGGAAGGGAGTGCCACCCAGCCCTGCTCTGCCACAGCTGTGCTTTGTCCCTGTCCCCAGACCCGTCCCCAGCTGTGGCCCCCTTACCTCTGTCCATGTTTCCCCTTCCTCCTCAGGAGCTGTGGCCCTGCTCCCACCCCTGGCTCCTGGGCTAGGGGGGGCAGATGGGGCAAGGGGGGGCACAACCCTGAAAAGCTTGGGGACCACTGAGCTAAGGTATAGGACTGGGGACAAAGCAGGAGCTTTGTTTAAAGTTTATCTTTATCCCAATAGAAGTCATAGGGTCAAATTCTCCTTTTTGATTATATCAGTTTAACTCCATTGACCTATACTGAGGTTGCAGCATTTGAGAGCAGAATTTGACCCTAAACATTAGAACTGGAAAAAGCCAGTTAGATCTTGTAGTCCATCTCCCTGCCACATTTATTTATGTACCAGGCAATTAGTCTTTTTCCACATCCCTTGCGAGATTAATCCAGGAACTAATGCCAATCTCACTGCCAAGAATGTTTTCTTTTCCATAACTTTGTCCCATTATTCCTAGTTATGAACCCCTTCATTATAGTAAATAAATCCTCACTTTCTTTGATGTCTAGACCTTCCAAATAAATGTAGATTGTAATCATACCATATTGCCCCCTTAATGGTTACTTACATAGTTAGCTCTTTTATTCTTTCCCTCCAGCCATTTATATTGCTTTTGTCTAAACTCCACTCAACTTGTCAGTATCTTTCTAGAAATGAAGTGTCGAGAAATAAATAAATTGGGAGGGGCAATGGATCGGAACAATGTTTACCATTGCATCTAACTATGGATAGCTGGATGTTTCTGTTACAGTGATCAACACTGAAAAAGTTAATGGTGTTAACAACTAAATCATCATTATGCTTCAGAGTGAGACGAATGTTTCAGTGAGGTAACTGGGACAATTCTCACCTCTTTTTCTACTTCTCTTCCTTTCCCCACTTATTCTTCCAGCTCATATCTCTCAAATCCCTGCTTACCATAATTATTTTGGGCCTGATGTTTCCCATCCCTACTCACATTAAACAGTACATTAATTTGTAAGTAGTCCCATATTGATTTTTATTAAAAGTACGTGATGCCTAAGGGTGGTGGAATCAGGGCCTGTGTAAGAAGACCTAGCATGTAAACACCTGACTCATCTCCATTCTTACCTTATTATTTAGGGGATCGGGCTCTCAAAAGTATTTTTGCTGCTAGTTTATTTTCCGTGTTTCAGGCCTCACTGCTTGGACAGCACCCACGAGTCAGATGACTTGAACTGACTGACGGTTCTCGCAGTATGCCTACCTTCCACCGCAACTTCCCAGTTATTCATCAATTTCAAGCTCAGGAGGGATCCTTCTGATTATCTAGTCTGACCTCCTGCATAGCACAGAATTTTCAAGCCCACAACTTCTAGCTGAGTTACAGCATATCTTTTAGAAAGCAAGCAATAGCTGCTAGAATGTTGTTGGAAACATTACAGCACGCTGATTAAGTGATAGAAAATGATAACTTTTGTGCAGAATTTTGCAATGACTTATTTTGGTGACATTCACAAAAATTTGAGTATTTTTTTCAGTGGTGCCTTGCCCTTGTGGCTACTTCAGTATTCTGTTCCCTCTCCTCCTTGCTGAAATCCTTTAGCCAAGGCCTTGGCTCTTAAAACCCATTTTTGCTTGCTTTGGTATTTTTGAAATCAGAATTAAAACTCCATATGACACTCCTGAGGCAATGTTCTCTTTTCCTACTCTCTGATTCCCAGCTTGTCCTCTACACAGCAAGGAACAGAATATTCACAAGCACAGCTCATCTAAAAGCTGGGGTTAATGTGGCCCTGGTAACAGCTCTCCACAGCTGGATCCTCTATTTTACAGCCTCTGCCTCTCAATATAATTCCGTGCACCAGTCATGTGTTTTATAAACTTAGTTTCCATGGGTGGCTCTTAGACTATTTGAATAAATCAATTTGACATTTCAGCATTGAGTGCACTATATTACATGGATAACCTGAACTCTTATTTTACCTTATTACACTAAAGGTTCTTTCAATATCAACATTTCCATGGGGAGTCACAAACTACAATGTGTATCAGGGTCAATTCAGGCGATCTTGCTCTGTTTGTCATCATGCTTTTTCTCTAAATTGTCCTGCAAACAGCAGTGACAACAGAAAAAACAGCCATTGGCAACAATCTCCCTCTCAGCTACTACAGCAATCAGGCTCTGCCAAGCAGGGAGAAAATAAGCAGATATAGCCAAGAGCAGGGAGCTGAGAAGTAGAGGCAGCATTCAGTTAGTGGAGTCAAAACTTTAAAAGCTGCCAGGTACAGCCCTGCAGTCTCTTATCGTTTACCTTATTTCCTTTCTTCTCTTCCAGTGTATTTCTCACATTCACTACGTCCATTTTGTAAATATTTCATAAGATTTGGTTCTGTCTGAAGTTCTTTAACCCATAAAGTTTGAATAGGGTCCCCAGATGAGGGATTTAAAAAGCAAAGTAAAAACTCTAACGGTATTAACTTCCATTTCTCCTGCCTTGGATATTGACCTTTAGACTCAAGCCCTGGAGTGATCACTTGGCTGGATTTACCAAGGGCCTTACACAGAAGTAATAACAATGTCCTAATATAAGATGTGGAATTATATTTCTTCCAGCAAGTGCTGTTTCACACACACACATGGTTTAATGGCAATGCTAAGCCATGGGAAGATACTGTGCCCTAAAGACAGATGCTCCCACGCTAAAACATCTCCTCTTCCAGAAAAAAAAACTCTACATTTACTTATACAAATAGTACTGGTTGATAAGTGTTGTACACAATGGTCACACAATAATAATTTCTTCTGCAGAGTACATGGCAAGGGATTAGAGAACTTCCCAATATTGAGTAGTTTGGATTAAAAAATGTTTAGATTTGTACGATTCTTACAGAAAATTGCCATCTGATAATGGCTAGATAGGCAGGGAATTGCAATTACTGTGATGCACTTCAATTTGTTCACTGAGCTAAAATGTCATTTTATTATGGTCACCCCATCTTCCCTTCCCTTCATGTGATTGTTTTACCCACCTGTTGAGTCTTGTCTTGAAGACTTTGGGGCAGGGCCTGTCACTTACTATATGTTGTACAGTGCTTAGCATGATGTTGCTTCCACCTGTTCTAATAATAAATTAGTGAGGGCTGTTATTTCCATTATCCCAACTGTTGCTTGCTGAAAATAGAAAGGAAAAAGTGTTGAGAAAGCTGGACTGTAAAATAATTTTCCACTCCCCTCTGCCCAGTTTGAACACTGTCCTTAACAGCTTTGGCTTGGAAAGCAGGATGAAAATCTCACAAGAACAGTTTCTCATGGGAGATATCTCCATTGCTGTCTGATTTGACTTCTCTCAAAGCATCGTACTTCCTTGCTAAACCAGATGTGCAGGAGCGCCTAGAAATTTTACACAATGAGGTAGAGACACAGCTTTGGGTTGAGTTTTGGATTTGTACATTCCCTAGCAGAATGAAGCCAGTGGATGGATCTAAATTATATTGGGGTCTGTTTCAGGATTGAATGAGCAGAAAAGTGGCTTAAAACTATCTTTCCCCTCCCCTCCCCTCCCCCTCCACCTCCTCCGGTCCTGTGCTGAACAAAGTTCAGATGGATCCAGAGACCTGGGAGATAGGACTGTGATTGGAAAACAGACTTAAAACCCAGGAGGAAAGAACTGCAGCTCAAAAGGATTAGGCACTGCAGAACATTAGGAGAAATGCCTCTGCAGGCAATAATTAACATGTAGAACACCATCACCAAATGCAGCACTTGAAATTCCACCAGGGCCAACAAAGATGGAGTCAAAAGCTTAAAGGAGAAACATTTCAGGGCACAATGTTGGAGAGACATGTAGCTGGGCCTGGACAAGGCATGTAGCTTCGTTTGGTCCTGAAATGTTGTTAATATTCATATGAATTTGAGAATACACTCAAATTATTAGGTTTATATGATGTGTAAATGACTGTGGAGAATAGTTCCTGTAACAAAAAAATACCCTGCATATGTCAGTATAAATTCCATGGTATGGAAAAGTAGCTACAGGTCAAAAAAAGTTACTATGATTGGGAAAAACTTTAATTAAAAAATGGAACTTTGTTCAAGTGGGAGCTGTGATACACTGCTAAAATGGTGTTGTCAAATGATTGTTTGAGCTGTATTTGGCCCCTTATTTTTGATGCTCATTAATCTTGGATTTTTTGGTTCACATGACTATCTAGAGAGTGACTGATCATTATGGCCCTGATTCAGTATAATATTTAAGCATGACCCTAACTTTGACTATGTGAGTATTCTCGTTGAAGTAGATTGGTATCATTGGGAGTATTCAAACAGTGGAAGTTAGGCATGTACTGTTTGACACTGAGCCAGAAAGAATTAAGCAACTTGAAGGCTAAATGAACCAAATTTTATCTTTAAAGACATATTAGAGAAGTATATAAATGGTAATTAGGGCCATTCCTTATAAATAGCTAATAAAGCCATGTTAGCTAGACTAGAGCTTTGAAGTGCAAACCTGTATTGTTAGAGAATTAGAGGTAAATACTAATTGTATTTGTTTACTTAGCTCTTGTTAGATGTTAACCATGTAACCAGACTGTTCCTGTCTATTACCATATTCTATTGATTAAGAACAGCCATAATGGGTCAGACCAAAGGTCCAGCTAGCCCAGTATCCTGTCTTCCAACAGTGGCTTATGCCAGGTGCTTCAGAAGGAATGAACAGAACAGCCAATCAAGTGATCCATCAAGTGGTTCATAGAACAATAGGGAATAGTAAGAGTTAGATGGAACTTGGGTGCAATAATATCATTGTCTTTATTTCTCTTTGAAGTTTGTTGTAAACTGTCTATGACCTACTTAATGGAGAATTACCTTATCCTGATGAATGCAACTAATTACCTGGTACACACAGGAAATAGGAGGTTTTACTTCAAAGCCACTATTCATCACCCAAGGAATACCTGCTGTCAAGAGGCCTGCCAGAGATCTATAAAAGAACTAAAAAGGCCCCGATCCTGTATCTCAGATCTGCTTAAGCTTCATCAGAGGAAGGTTGAGTCACAAGACTGAGGTCTCCAGCTCCACTCTGGATCACCCTGATATTGGACATGGACCACTTACTGGGACTATAGCCTATGAAACTAATTCTGAAAGAACTTTTTGCAACTCTAAAACTCACCATCTCTACTATGAAACTGACCTAAGAATTTGAAACACGTCTGTATGTATAATGATCTTTTAACCAATACTCTTTTCTTTTATTAATAAATCTTAGTTTAGTTAATAAGAATTGGCTGTAAGCATGTATGTGGGTAAGATCTGAAATATTAATTGACTTGGTGAGTTATGTGTCTGATCCTTTGGGATTGGTAGAATTTATATATGATGAAAAAGATTTTCAGTAATCCTCATCATATTTGACTTGGCTGTCTGGGTGGGATCCCAAGGCTGGATTGCTTTAAGGGAGCTGTGTTTTTGGCTTCTGGGTAACCGGTAAAGTAATGTAGAAGCTGTTTTGTTGCTGGATTGGTAAATCTAATAATTTGAAATAACCACCAGTCTTGGCTAGTGTCTGCCTCATTCTTCGAAGTTTGCCCTGATTGAGCAATCTCAGTGTGTCCCCCCAGGACCCTGGTCACACCTGTATTTAAGTTTCTTGCTACATCAGGGCCTATATAAATACCTATTTTCAGTACAACAATAATTGTGTGTATAAACAATAATATTGTTACTTGTTGTTCATCATTTATTTTATATTCTCCCATGAAAAAGAAATGTGGTAGAAAACTAGGGAGCAGGAAACAAAATATGTAATTTAGGTGACACACATTGAATAATGAACAGCAAATAGCAGAAGTGAACACTGTGCATCCCATATGTTGAAAATTTGTTTCCATAGACAATTTATTTGGGGCATAGCTGGGAATGATTAATATATTCACAGAAATTGGGACTGGTTAGCAAATGTATTATGAACAAGGGGAAAAGTGCTAAATTCACAAGATTTAACCCCCACAAATAATTCAACCAAGTTCAGGTTAACTGAAGTCCATCCTATCTAGAAGGTAATGGAGGAGAATGGACTTTGTGTCATCTTCATCTGCTGCCAGTCAGAGGAAGCTGGTTTAAAAAAGTAGGCAGTCAGCCTTGCAAGAAATAGGCATTGCTCATAAACTATCTTCAGAAAATACTTGTGTGAGAAGGCTCTAGAGGAAAGGAGGGGTATGGAAGAAAGAAACCGGACTGAGAAGAGAAGCAGGAGAGAAAAGACAAAAAGTGAAAGGAGTATCTATAAAAATATGAGGGGAAAGGAAGAGACAAGGGGCCCCAGATGAACAAATAGAAGATGAGACAAAGGGAAATAAACTAAAAGAAGGAAGGTTAGTCAGAATGAAGAGAAAGTAGAAAAGAGAACATTATATCTGAACTAAAGTCCTTAGGGCCAAACTTCTGGTCCTGTTGAAGTTAATGGAAGTTTTCTCCATTAGCCTCAAGCGGTCAGGATTTAGTCCCTTAATTTCATGCTTCCACTCAAAATGTTTAGCTGTAGATCAAATAATACTGTTTCAAGAAGAGCTTCTTTAGCATTTTATAGAACAGGATACTTCTGAACTTCTTCCACATCCACTTATAATTTACTGGTTGCTTAGAGTACTTCCTTCTGATAGAGGATACATCTATGCAAAAAAAAATTTACTTTGAGGGTGGGGTCTGGGTTGCTCCCTTTCTTGGAGAAATATCTTTTATTGGTCGATACATGGCTTAAAACATGGTATACTTATTAGCCATTTGCTGAGTCAGATCTTTATCTCCATTCTCTTGTTTGATTAATCTCTGTTTGAATATTTCCATTGTCTACATCAATCATAATCCTGAAATCTCTGGCATTTTTGTCACACGTGGAGGTTTAAATTTCTAACCAAACTAGGGTTACCATATTTCAGCAAGCAAAAAAGAGGACGGGAGGAGCCCCGCCCCCGTCCTGCCCTAGCCCCGCCCCCGTCCTGCCCTAGCCCCACCCCTGCCCCTTCCAGTCCCTCCCACTTCCCGCCCCCCTCAGAACTCCCAACCCTCCCCCTGCTCCTTGTCCCCTGACTGCCCCCTCCTGGGACCCCTGCCCCTAACTGCCCCCCAGGACTCCACCCCCTACCTAAGCCTCCCTGCTCCTTGTTCCCTGACTGCCCCCTCCTGAGACCCTCCCCCCATGCTAACTGGCCCCCTAGGACCCTACCCCCTACCTGTCCCCTGACTGCCCCAACCCTTATCCACATCCCCACCCCCAGACAGACCCCCGGGACTCCCACGCCCCATCCAACCACACCCCACCCCCTGACAGCCCCCCCCCAGAACTCCCGACCCATCTAAACCCCTCTGCTCCCTGTCCCCTGACTGCTCCGATCCCTCTCCCCACCCCTGCCCCCTGACAGCCCCCCCCCCGAACTCCCAAACACCCCCCCCGCTCCTTGTCCCCTGACTGCCCCCTCCTGGGACCCCTGCTCCTAACTGCCCTCCAGAACCCCACCCCCTACCTAAGCCTCCCTGTTCCTTGTCCCCTGACTGCCCCCTCCTGAGACTCCCCACCCTAACTGCCCCCCCTAGGACCCTACCCCCTACCTGTACCCTGACTGCCCAAAACCTTATCCACCCCCCCCCAGAAAGTCCCCCCCGAACTCCCGACCACCCCCCCGCTCCCTGTCTCTTGACTGCCCCCTCCAGAACCTCCTTGCCCCTTCTCCGACCCCCTGGCCCCCTTACCCTGCCGCTCAGACCAGCGTGCCGGGGAGGAGGAGCAGGGGGAGGAGCTCCAGACTGCCGGTGCGAACGGCCGGCTGGTGATCTGCGAATGCAGGGAGGGAGGGAGGGAGTGCTCTCAGCTGCAGGGAAGCGGAGGAGGGGGAAGTGGAGGAGGGGCTCTCTCTGGCTGTCGGAGCCCCATGTAAGTGGCACCATCCGGCCGGCTGCCCTGTTAGCCACGCGCGCTCTGCATGGGGGGGGAAATCCGGACATTTACAGATTCCCCCCGGACGCTATTTTTAACTGTAAAAGCCGGACATGTCCGGGGGAATCCGGACGAATGGTAACCCTAAAACTTAGGAACCTGTATTTTTGATTCTGATGTTTCCATCTTGCTGCTGAGTTTTGCTTTCACTTTCTCCTCTGATATATAGCATAGTAATCACTATACTCTAGATGCTGTAATGGTTCAGGGTCATCAATCAATGATTGTTCAGTCCAACGTGGTGAATATAGCGACTGGCATGAGCAGTTACTCATCAGAGTGTAATAGACTTGTCATGCTGATTGATGCAACATGATGTGTGATTGAATTTTTAAGGTCAGGAAGTGCTCAGCAGTGGTTAGCATGACAATTTTGTTGCATCAGAATGAGTCACAGCCACTACCAATCTCACACTGGGATGTGCTCTCTTCCTATATCAGTTTATGCCTTCATACTTTCCAGGGGTATTTTCAAAGGAAATAGTGATAGTATAACAATACTTTTTTTTCACCTCTAGAGGTCCTTTAAATGATCAATATATTCCCCTGCTAGAGTGCGGCAGCAGTATGCATGCCTGGAAGCAGAAACATAGGTGTCAAGGGAGTTTAGGTGCCTCTTGGGTTCAGTTGGAATTTAGGGATCACAGTGGAGCCTAATACTGGGAATGATATGACTAAACTCCAGATTTAAACATGTAGACTGTTGATAAATTGGAGACAGCTCAGAGAAGAGCCCCAAGAATGATTAAAAGATTGAAAAAAGATTGAAAAACATATTCAAATGTGTGTTATAGTGACTGAGCTCCTTTAGTCTATTTATTTAGCTTAACCTTCTCTTTAATGGGCAATTTGATTAGTGTCTAAGTTACCTACATGAACAAATATTTAATAATGGTCTCTTCACTCTAGCAGAGAAAGTTATAACACAATCCAATGTCTGGAGTTGAAGCTAGACAAGGTCAGACTGGAAATAAGGCATACATTTTTAACAGTGAGAGCAATTAACCATTGGAACAATTTACCAAGGGTGAATGTGGATTCTCCATCAATGACAAATTTTAAATCAAGAGTGGATGATTTTTCTAAAAGATCTGCTGTAAGAATTATTTTGCTGAAGTTATATGGCCTCTATTATATAAGAGATCAGATGACATGATCACAGTGATCTCTTCTGTCCTTGGAATCTGTAAGTCGGGGGTTTAGGTAACTTTGTGGATTGGAACCTATGAAAGTAGGACAGAGGTGATCATAGAAGGAAACTCTATGGACAGACAACCTCAGGGAGGAAGCTTAGGCTGCGGGTTATGTTGTATATTGTTTTATGAGTTATTAATATCAAACCCTTGGGGAGGAATGAGTTTGGATTAACTCAGTCTGTGTTCTGTTGTTGATGAGGTTGGGACGAGGCTCATTCACACTCTTTAAAAGGCCTTATGGATTCAAGAGAATGGATAACAATTCAAAGATGTCCATCTGGGGTTTCAGCTTTCAGCAGCCAGATTTTATGTTCGGATGATGACGTCGGTTTGGTTCTATTACTTGTGCCCATGTGGTTTGTTGGTATTATGTTAGCTTAAAAATTGTTCTGTTCTTTTCATTTGGGCCAAGGAATGATACAGGTAGTCTTTGTAATGCCTCAAATGCCCTGCTTTTTATAGAAAATTTATCTTCTCGGACAGCAATGTCACATTGGTACCATATATCTCTATACTTAATGACACCCAAAGACACGTATGTACCAAAAAAGATTACCAGTACAATGAGTAAAAAGGAAGGTGTGCAATTTAAAGGCACTTGTAGATGTCAGCAAGACATACTCTATTGCAAGAGATGCCTAGGGGACCAGTGGGTTGTCAGAATATATGTAATGTGAGAGTATAGCCCACAGGCACTACATTTTAATGCAAGCTTTGACAGCTATGGCACCAGTGGACCAGCTCAACCACAAGGGAGTCATATCAAGAGAGTTCAAGAACCAATTTTGCACTTGACCCAAAAAAAATGACAGCCAGACAAATGCTTATATAAAGCAATCCAGTGTCCTTCCCTGGAGCAAATGCAGGAACAAATGCTCGGCATGGGATGGTATTCTTTGAACAGTGATTCTAATTATGTCTGGCATGGGGGTAGGTAACAAACAAACAAACAAAGCAGAAGGTCAGCAGACTGATAACAGGAATAATGTTGTGAATAGAAGTAGATCAGATTTTATTGGGTTGAAAGCATCAGGAGCAAGAACCGGGTTATTTCTGTAGAACAGCAGAAAACCAGAGGTTGGCATCTGTAAGCATTTCCCCATGACAAATTATCTGTGGTGCTGTCACTTGTCCTTGAAGAACCCTTTTGTTGATCTGAGATGACTGCCTTCTCTATGTCTTCTCATGTTTACTTAGTAATAAAATGTTTGCAACTATTTGAACAAAAGAGAGGAAGGATTGGGAGTTATATGATCATCCAATTAAGGATTGCTGAAGCCTGGAAGCTGAAATCTGCAATTACTGTGAGGAGCAGTTGACTCTTGAATTATACTTAGGTTTGGTGGCAGTGAGAATATGCCACCATATTCAGAAGCTCTGAGTATACTGGAAATGGGAACCATCAGGAGCCAAAAATGGGAATTATTCTTTATTTTCATGGAGTTCCAGAAGTAAAGAAACTGAAGACCTAATCAGGCTCTCATGCTATCTGCTCCTTATCCTGGATCACCATCACTATCTGAAAGCTGATATTGTTTCTCTCACCTGGCTCTAACCATCTTTAGAGGGAGTGCGGTTGCCTCAATTTTTGGATGCTGACCTTGAGACACCAGATATTGAGAAATCCACTTTTGGAAATATAAACTCTGGTGCATTAGGGATGAACCAGTCGCAATTGTGATTCTCAAATGTATTAGACTACATCACTTAATTCCAAAGGGCCATGAAAGGATAAAAACACTGAATCAAGGGAAAGAACAGAGGGAAGGGAAATAGCAGAAGTATACTTGAGGGGAAAATGCTGTTTCATGTATTCATAGCAATAGAACAGGAGTCGGGTAAACAGAAGGACAGATGGGAAAAAACGTGAAAAGCACCTAGCTAGAATGGGGGGTGAAGCCCTCCAGATGTGAAGGTGGATTTGTTGAAAGGAGATACCCTCTGAGAATCTGGATGAAGAAGGAAATAGGCACATGGCCACAATTGATGGAAGGGCTACATCCAAAAAGCTGAGTCCAAAAGTATAATTTCTTCACAGTGCAGGAAGTACAGCAGATGAGCCCCTTCAGAGTACTGACTGCAAAGGGGCTGTAAGGGAGACAGAAAGAGGAGGTAGAATAGAGAGAGACAAGGAGGAGAAGGTAGAAACAACGAGAGGAAAATGACAGACAGATTCTCCATCCTAACAAAAATTGTCTAATTAGTCACACAAAGGAGAGACTGCTTCAGCTAGCATCAGTTAAAACATTGGGAATGTGCAGAAAGGATAAGACTTGAATCACTTCCAAATTTTAAAAGAAATAGAGAAAAGGGAAGAAAAGCAGGAAAATGGTTCCATATTTTCTGGTATTAGATATTTTTCAGAATTTGACCTATTTTTCAGATTTTTTTTAATGAGGGAGCTCACAAAACATTCTGCTACCCATCATCCTCACCTTCTCTTCCCTCCATTTCATTCGGCATTAATTACAATACAGCAGAACCTCAGAGTTACGAACACAGGAGTTACAAACTGACCGGTCAATCCACACTTCATTGGAACCAGAAGTATGCATCAGAGAGCAATACATAAAAAAAACACAGCATTGTTAAACGTAAACTACTAAAAAAATAAAGGGAAAGTTTAAAAAAGATTTGACAAGGTAAGGAAACTATTTCTGTGCTTATTTCATTTAAATTAAGATGGTTAAAAGCAACATTTTTCTTCTTCATAGTAAAGTTTCAAAGCTGTATTAAATCAATGTTCACTTGCAAACTTTTGACAGAACAACCATAAAGTTTTGTTCAGAGTTACAGAAAACCTCCATTCTACTGTACTCCACATCCTTCCTACCCACTTTCAGACATGTTTCCTCAAAGCTATTGGATACACAAACAAAAAGCCTGACCACACCCCTCAATTAGCTAGCTCCAGTTCTTAAATTTATTTCAATAGGTGGGGGCTACAGTTCCTGCACTTACAAAATGAGACCACATCTCTGTGAAAAGCCCACAAGATGCTATGGACCAGACTAAGAAACCCTTACTTATGCTGGTGAGTAGTCACTTGCATTATTGGCCTAATTTCAATGGGACTGTTTGGGTGAATAACTACTCACCAATGAGGTCTCAGAAATCTGGCCTTTTATTTCCTAGAGATTCCTGGAGCATTGATTTGGTTTAAGGATAAGTTACCCATGAGGCAAACATGTTGTTGTACACTGCTGGCCTGTTTCCCCAACCAAGGAAGGACTGAACACCACACCCACATCTCTTTCAAACCCTTCCCTCTGGACACAGTTTATTAATTCAAGCAAAAAACTCAGCCTAACACACAATCCTACCTCAGTGCAGGGAGATGGACTAGATGGCCTCTTGAGGTCACTTCTAGACCTACATATCTATGAAGCTATTGTCTTGACGAACATAATCTTCAGAGGCCCTTCTCTCTGCTCCCCAGAGGTTCTTCCCTTGGTGAGGCACTCTCTTTCTCAAGCTCTCTGTTCCAGGGCCAGTTACAGAAACCAATGTTCCTCCTGAAGCTCACCTCCCCAGCTGAACCACTTGCTGGCTTTCAGATGCCCATGATCCTTTTCCAGCTGTGTCTGGTAATCAGACAGACCTGGCTACCACCGGTCCACCCCCTGGCCCTTAAAGGGGCAGACCATCCTGTTATAGTTACCTTCATTATAACTTTTATTTTTCTGAACAGTGCGTTGTCAGAGGCAAATGTCATGCATGAAATCCTGGTTGTATTGAACCCAATGGGAGTTTTGCCATTGACTCGGAATTTTGCCATTGAACCAGACTTATGTTTTCAGTAGAGAGGATACTGCCTAAAGATAAGCATGTCTGTGTGCATTTGTGCATGAGTGAATGAGAACAATTAAATTGCATCCAATAGTTTAATAACTTTTAGGTAGCCACTAATCTTTTCTTTTTCCTCACTTATTTTTCTCAGTACCATTCATAATAAAGCTCAATGAAATATATCTTTAGTGGCCCCCAGGAGACTGACAACTTTTGATGCAAACACACCACCATGCTTATGCATTTTGCATTGCCCAGAAACACTTTACATGTAAATACAAACTACATAGCCTACTATAGTATTTGTCAACACAATGTCAGGTTCTTTTATGCTATTTACAATTTATGGCTAAATTTCTGCCCATAGAGATGTGCAGGGTGGGAAAAACCTCCACAATTAAGATTTGCACAGCTACACAAAGCTCAATGCATACAAATGCAGGCCAAAAACCTTTCAGTTTGTTCTAAGAATTTGACATAGCACTGCTATAAGCTGGCTATTTGCTGGAAGAGCATTCTGTGTATTACATGTGAGCACAAAAAGCATTCAATTTCTTTTCAGAATTTCTTTATCCAGCACTTCCAAAGCAAGTGGTTTTGAAAAGAAACAGGAGTACTTAAGGAGAGGATGTAGCCAGGATCACTTGCTACAGTCTTAAGACCTGTGAATATAGTATGTCACTGGGCCTTGTTTTTGCAGCAGATACACACACTTAAGTCTCCTGCTCAATAACACAGCTGGTATGTGGCCAAACTGGGAACTAAACCCATATTTGTCAGAGTTTGGTGCCTTATCCACAGGACCACCATCCTCATCAAGTATTGGAGGCAAAGTAGCACTATTACAAATAAGCCCATGTTGTATTTATCAACTGATCTAGACAAAAACCCAATCATCTAGACTTTGGGTCTTAAGTATTTGTAGCTAATACAGGTTCATTATTTAAATATATAGACCAAATCCTTATTCAGGCAAAGCTACTTTTGATTTTAGTGAGAATGTTGCCTAAGCAAGAACTGAATAAAAATTTCAGCAATCGGCCTCTATAATAAACATACCTTATTTACAAGCCAGTTAACTGTCATTATTTATTACAAAAAAATCTTACTTTGTATGTATAAGAGAAGATATAGTTGTGCAGATAGTGTTTCCAACTATATGTCTCATCAGATTGGGCTAGTCATGTTAACTTCTGTTACGTTACACAGTTTGTCATAAACTTATATGTTTTAGGCTTACAACAATTCAAATAGTAACAGCTAAATCTAACAGGAGATGGAGAATAATGCTTAGCATTTCTTAGATTGCACTTTTCATTTTCAGTGTTGTTGTACATTAGTATTAATTAGAATTTTTCATTTGAAACCTTTTTTAAAATGTCTTTTTTCAAACATTTTTTCCTAAAATACTCATTTTTTCAAAATGTATGCTTTGTTGAACTGAACCAAAGTATTTCCTTTAGCATCAATTCAACATCAAACTGTATCTGCCTATGGGTGCTGTGATGCCGTATGGGCATTGTAATTTGAGTGCTTTATGCCTCATTATTTACTGTGGGCTGGGTGCCTTAGCAGGACAACATCTCTAAAGCTGGGCAAAATAATGGAATGGCTGATACAGGACTCAATTAATAAAGAATTAAAGGAGGGTGACATAATTAATGCCTCTTAAAATGAGTTGTAGAAAACAGATACTGTCAAATAAACTTTATTTATTAAATGAGTTTACAAGTTTGGTTGATAAAGGTAATACTATTGATGAAATAGACTTCTGTATGGCATGTGAGTTGTTATTGCATGACATTTTGATTAAAAAAACTAGAACGATTCAAAATTAACATGGGACACTGTAGAGGGGTTAGCCGGGGCTCGTCTCTCTCTGGAGCAGCGGGGAACCACACTGCCTCACTAAACTTGGGAGGATGTCTTGAGGGGAATTAGTTCGGCCGCAGGAGTCTTCCTCTGCAGCCTTTGTGAGGGCAGAAATAAACACAGTAAGCCTAGGCCCTAGGTCAGGGCGGGGCAATGGTGAGTCAGGCCCTCAGGCCCTTAGGCAGGGGCTGAGCAACAACAGTATTTAAACAGTAAGGCCAGGCCCTTGCTGCGTCAGTGGCAATCCTGGCCGCAACTCACTGACATGGGTTCTGGCAGTGCTGCAGCCAGACTAGGGTCGGCTGCCCCCAGGCTATTTCAAGGCTCCCCCTCTTGAGGTACCTGGGTCAGGGTGGTGTCCTCAGGGGGGTCCAGCATAATGGGTTCCTCAGGATAGCTGGCGAGGGATAGTCTCGGCAACTCCTCCAGGTAGCTGGTGCGGGGCAGGCTCGGCAACTCCTCCAGGTAGCTGGTGCAAGGCAGGTCGGACCAGTCCTTGGGTTTACCGCAGGCCGCTGAGGTTTCCCAGTCGCGAGCTAGGCTGAGGTGTCTGGCCTCCCCGGCGGCTGCTCCCCCAGTGAGCTCTGGGGTCGGGCCTTTATACTTCCGGTGCCACGCCTGACCCTCGGGGGGGGGGGGCTCAGAGCTCCCTGGCTCCACCCACTCTGGTGTCCGGAGGGACTTGTCTCTCTCCGCGGCGGCAGGAAACTATACTGCCTCACTACAGACACATTAAATGGATTAAAAGCTGGCTAACTGACAGGTCTCAAAATGTCATTGTAAATTGGGAATCATCATTGAGTGCTGTGTTTCTAGTAGGTCCCACAGGAATTGGTTCTTGGCCCTTTGTAATTTAACATTTTTATCAATGACCTGGAAGAAAACAAAATAATTACTGATTAAACTTTGCAGATGACATAATGATTGGGGGAAATGGTAAATAATGAAGAGGACACTGATACTAATCAATCCAGATCATTCTGTAAACTGTGCATAAGCAAACAATATGCAATTTATTATGGCCAAATGTAAAGATATACATCAATGAACAAATAACGTAGGGCATATTTATACCCTGGAACTCCATCCCAGAAAGCAGTGACTCTGAAAAAAACAGGGGGATCATGGCGGATAATTAGTTGAACACCCACCCTAGATATTTCAGTCCTAGCCAACTATCTCCTAACACATAGAGAAGTGTCACATCTAACACATAGAAAAAGCTCATATTGAAGCTAGCAAAAGGCCAACTACAAGCTCATCTAACTAAACCTAATATTCTAGACACAGCACAATCTGGATTCAGGCCAGTTCACAGAACCATAAACACATGAGTGGCACTGATGGATGATCTCCTGTCAACAGATAGAGGACAGACATCAATTCTTATCCTGATGGACCTCTCTGTAACATTTTCACTTAAGAAAGATGGTAGGGGTTCAGAGTAAAAAGCTACAATGGTTTGAGTCCTTCCTAGAAAGATGCTCCCAGTGAGTGATGATGGAAAACTGCACCTTAATTACTAGGCTACACACTTGTGGAGTTACATAAGGATCAATTCTCTCTCCAGTCCTTTTCAACATCTACAGGCAACCACTAGGTGAACTGGTCAGACAACATGGACTCAAGTGCCATCAATATGCAGATGATACAGAATTCTACCTATCCTTCTCCACACCACTACCACCAAGATGGATGAGGTCAGCTTGAATGAAGAACAATTGGCTGAGGTTGAACTCGAGGAAAACAGAGGTGAGGTTGGTGGGCAGAGGAAAGTACTTTGAAGAGCTTACACCCATGATGCAGCCTGTGTGGGTTGAAGATACAGACCCACAATTGGTCAGTTCAGTCTGTAGTCTGGAGTACTCTTGGATTCCTCACTGACACTGAGCTCTCATGTAGCAGGATCCATGAGTAATACTTTCTACCAACTCCATTTGGCTAGGAACTCCATCCCATAATGGTGGTTGAAGACCTGGCCTCAATTATTCATGCTGCCTTCATCACCTCTTGGCTGAATTACAGCAATGCAGTATAGCTGAGCAGGAAGCCTTCAGCGCTTAGGAAATTCCACCTAAAGTACAGAATGTTGCAGAATGCCTCCTTAGCAACACAGTCTACCAGGAGTACATCATATCTGTCCTCCATTCCCTAGGCTGGATTCCCATATTGAATCAAGTTGAAGGTCTCAATCCTTATCTTTAAAGTGCTCAAAGGCCTGGGCCCAGGATATCGAAAAGACCTTCTAAAGCTCTGGGATGAAGACCATGGTTGACAACTCTGCTCCTCTAGCTCAAGGAACTCTCAACAATAAAAGTAATTTATGCAGGAGTCAGAATCTGCTCCAGGGGCAATCTGAGACTGTGGAATGAACTCCCCCAGGAACTAAGGATCATCACAAATCTCACTACTTTCTGCTTCAAGTGCAAGGTGACCTTGCCTTATCTAACATAGACACGTAGCAAGAAGCATCCTACCCAACTGAGACACCCCATTGGTCTTGATTTTCCCTATGGGGAGAGAATGAGAGAACAAGCAACCATGAAAAATGTGTAGTAATATGGCTTAATATACTACTGGATGGCACTCCAGATACTATGGTGATAAGTGTGGAATAAACACCTATATAGAATAGAACACAATAGAAAAAGAACATCTTCATAGAATCATGGGACTGTAAGGGACCTCATGAGGTCATCTATTCCAGTCCCCTGAACTCATGGCAGGGCTAGGTATTATCTAGACCATTACTGACAAGTATTTGTCTAACCTGCTCTTAAAAATCTTCAATGATGGAGATTCCAAAACCTCCCTAGGCAATTTATTCCAGTGCTTAATCACCCTGACAGTTAGGAAGTTTTTCCTAATATCCAACCTAAACCTCCCTTCCTGCAATTTAAGCCCATTGCTTCTTGTCCTATCCTCAGAGGTTAAGAAGAACAAATTTTCTCCCTCCTCCTTGTAACAACCTTCTACATACTTGAAAACTGTTATCATGTCCCCTCTCAGTCTTCTCTTTTCCAGACTAAACAAACCCATTTTTTTCAGTCTTCCCTCATAGGTCATGTTTTCTAGACTTTTAATCATTTTTGTTGATCTTCTCTGGACTTTCTCCAATTTCTTCACATCTTTCCTGAAATATGGTGCCCAGAACTGGACACAGTACTCCAGTTGAGGCCTAATCAGTGCGGAGTAGAGCGGAAGAACTACTTCTCGTTTCTTACTTACAACACTCCTGCTAATACATCCCAGAATGATGTTTGCTTTTTTTGCAACAGTGTTACTGTGTTGACTCATATTTAGCTTATGGTCCACTATGACCCCCAAATCCCTTTCCGCAGTACTCCTTCCTAGGCAGTCATTTCCCATTTTGTATGTGTGCAATTGATTGTTCCTTCCTAAATGGAGTACTTTGCATTTGTCCTTATTGAATTTCATCCTATATACTTCAGACCATTTCTCCAGTTTGTTCAGATCATTTTGAATTTTAATCCTATCCTCCAAAGCACTTGCAACCCCTCCCAGCTTGGTATCATCCACAAACTTTATAAGTGTACTCTCTATACCATTATCTAAATCATTGATGAAGATATTGAACAGAACCAGACCCAGAACTGATCCCTGCAGGACCCCATTTGTTATGTCCTTCCAGCATGACTGTGAACCACTGATAACTACTCTCTGGGAATGGTTTTCCAACCAGTTTTGCACCCACCTTATAGTAGTTCCATCTAGGGTTCATTTCCCTAGTTTGTTTATGAGAAGGTTATGTGAGACAGTATCAAAAGCTTTACTAAAGTCAAGATATACCACGTGTACTACTTCCTCCTTATCCACAAGGCTTGTTACCCTGTCAAAGAAAGCTATCAGGTTGATTTGGCACAATTTGTTCTTGACAAATCCATGCTGACTGCTACATATCACCTTATTATCTTCTAGATGTTTGCAAATTGATTCCTTAATTATTTGCTCCATTATCTTTCCGGTACAGAAGTTAAGCTGACTGATCTGTAATTCCCCGGGTTGTCCTTATTTCTTTTTATAGATGGGCACTATATTTGCCATTTTCCAGTCTTCTGGAATCTTTCCCATCTTCCATGACTTTTCAAAGATAATTGCTAATGGCTAAAATATTTCCTCAGTCAGCTCCTTGAGTATTCTAGGATGCATTTCATCGGGTCCTGGTGACTTGAAGATATCTAACTTGTCTAAGTAATTTTTAACATGTTCTTTTCCTATTTTAGCCTCTGATCCTACCTCATTTTCACTATGTTAGACATCCAATCACCGCCAACCTTCTTGATGAAAACCGAAACAAAGAAGTCATTAAGCACCTCTACCATTTCCACATTTTTTGTTATTATTTCCCCCCCCCCCCATTGAGTAATGGGCCTACCCTCTCTTTGGTCTTCCTTTTGCTTCTAATGTATTTGTAGAATGTTTTCTTGTTACCCTTTATGTCTCTAGCTAGTTTGATCTGGTTTTGTGTCTTGGCCTTTCATTTTGCCCCTACATACTTGTGTTATTTGTTTATATTCATCCTTTGTAATTTGATCTAGTTTCCACTTTTTGTAGAACTTTTATTTATTTTTATATCATTGAAGATCTCCTGGTTAAGACAGGGTAGTCTCTTGCCATACTGCCTATCTTTCCTACGCAGTGGAATAATTTGCTCTTGTGCCCTTAATAATGTTTCTTTGAAAAACTGTCAACTGTCTTCAGTTGTTTTTCCCCTTAGGCTTGCTTCATGTGGTGCTGTGGCCCAAACGGCTATTGCGATCCTGGGATGTATAAACAGGGCAATATCAGTTAGGAGTAGAGGGATTATATTACCTCTGAGCTTATATTACCTCTGTATTTGGCACTGGTGCCACCACTATTGGAATATTGTGTCCAGTTCTGGTGTACATAGTTCAAGAAGAAGGTTCAAGGAAGAACTATGAGAATGATTAAAGGATTAGGAAAGTGCCTTATCGTGAAAGACTCAAGGAGCTCAATCTATTTAAGAAGGTTAAGAAGTGACTTGATCACAGTCTGTAAGTACTTACATGTGGAACAAAAATGATATCTTAAGTCTAGCAGACAAATGTATAAGAAGATCCAATGACTAAATCTAGACAAATTCAGTCTGGAAATACAGTGCAGTTATTAAACAGTGATACTAATTAATCATTGGAACAATTTACCAGTGGTCGTGATGGAATATCCATCACTGGAAATTTTTATATTAAAAGTAGATTTTTTTTCTAGAAGATATGCTCTAATTAAATCAGGAGTTAATTCAGGGAAGTTCAGTGGCAATGTTATAGAGATGCTCAGAATGGTCCCTTCTGGCCTTGTAATCTATGATTCTATTAATCTTCTGTGACATACTATGGACTCTTCTCTGATCAAGATCTCCTCTGAACTTTTTGTTCCATGAAAAATTTTGCTTGTTCAACTTTTTGTTCCTGTATGGAATTGGAATTTCCGAAGGTCAGCTATTCTGATTTTAGCTCAGATCCACCTGTAATTTTTATGGTTCTGAGCTAGTAGCACTTTTGATGTTATCATGGTATTGGTGACACTGCTGGATTCCATGGTGAGACACAGCCAGCAACATTACATCACAAAGGTCAGAAGAAAGGCCACATTGGTAAGTGGGGAAGGGGAGACACCAAGCAATAACAGTAGGTGAAATGACAATAGGATTGGGTGGGTAAGGGGTGAGCTGGGTAGCAATTAAGGGTGCATTGGGATTTGGCTTTGTACTGGAACTTCGTTGCATTTGGATGTCCAAACAATGGCAGTCACCATGTGCCTCTTAGTCATCTAACATCCACAACAAGGCTGAAATCTATTAGGATGTGGACCTGACCACAGCGATCCTTTATCACATCAAGACTGGAGTACACTCATTTATATAATCTCTGTGAGATATTTTACCCTGTTAATTGCAGCCTTATGAAAGTGCTCAGACACCACAGAGGCAAGTTAGATAACTCAGAAATTTCAGCTGGAGCAGAATGCACCTGCCTGTATATTAATTGTTGTTATGTAGAGCTAAATTATCACATTACACATTCAGGGGAGTAAGTGTAAGTTACTGCTTGCCTGTGTGGCACTCCTTTGACTCCAGCCATGTTGGAAGAACAGGGGTTACTCCTTTTTATGAACAAGTAGGCTAGGAAGAAAGGGGGAGTGCAAAGAACCTTGGCTTCCTCTCCCACATTAATCAGCCAAACAAGCTGGTGCAGTACACAGGTGAGAGCCCCCTGGTGATGAATGTGCTTCCTTTGCAACTTTCCCAGTAGAGAAATACCAGATAATGAAAAGTAACTGAACCTAGAGCTCTGGTATAGGAGTACAGAGCATTATCTGCAAACCAGCAGATGAAATGTTGTAACAAAATTTTAGTATGAAGTTGAGTACAGTGCTAGCTGTTCACATGGATTTATCATGTTTTCTCCTGTTTGAAGTAATTTTTGCACCTTTCTAAAATTTAAACATTAGTAGCTGCTGAGAGGAGATATAGTTTGAACTGAGGAAAGAGGTGTCTCCTTTATTGCTAACCATCCTGTCACATCACATTATGGACCATTCCATCTTACTGTGTCAGCATGGTAGTCAATAAGATGCAACATAAGATGACATGACAGTTAAAAGAAAAGGCGAACAAACACTGATCAGATACCTGCTGAAAATGAAGTTGGTTAAATCCAGAAGACACATGGAAGTGTCATGGCATTCACTGGCCTGGCAAACAGGATAGCTCACTACACATTTATTTTCAATATGCCCCCTAGATATTGTAGGAAGCTGGACAGTTCTGACATAATGAAGGAGCTGGGCTGATAGTCATTTCTTTCTTTTAAATTAATACCATTTGGAGTGGGGAAGGGATGAGTTTCAGAATTCTAGAACCCCAGTTTTAAATCTATAACTTAAATGAAATCAGAAAAGGTCTTGAAGTTCTTTTTCTTAAACTCGGTTTATGTATTTGAAGTTAGTATTCTTGAAAAGTGTAAGAACAAATGTCCTATAAAGTTCTCTATTTAACCCCTGCACAGACCTAGCACAAGCAGTAGTCATGTAAGCTTTACCCACAAATGTGCCTCAATCATGAAGGCAGGAGCACTTCTAGAGGTAAAAGGGAGGATTATTATTTCGTATTATTCAGCTAGCACCATTGCTATACAAATACATCATACTGATATGTACAAAGATGTAGAGAGCTAACAATCATTCCCCATGCCTATTCAATCTTTGGTATCTCTGCTGAGATTGCTAGCAAGACTGCTAACTGATGTCAACTGTGATGGCACTTATGTTTTGTTGTGAGGCAGATACTTGCCACTTGGGAAGTGGACTGAGACTGGTAAAGTCATTTCACATCAGTCATCAAACAGCCATCAGACGGAGGGGACGGGGACTTTTGTAAATAACTGACCAGGGCTGCATTTGTTCTGGCAAGCTAGAGATGGAATGCTGTACAACACAGCTGGGTGTGTCTAGTCCTGTCTCCTGTCCTGTGAACATTTTTCAGATATCAAATTTTTCCATCCCAAATTGAGTCAAAAATCTCAAAAAATGTTCACAAACCAAAATAATAATAAAAACATTGGTTCTATTGAAACTAGGATGACCAGATGTCCTGATTTTATAGGGACAGTCCCGATTTTGGGGGCTTTTTCTTATATAGGCTTCTATTACCCCCCACCCCCTGTTCCGATTTTTCACACTTGCTATCTGGTCATCCTAATTGAAACATTTTTTAAAGATAATCACTCACCATTTCATTTTGCTTTCAGCGTTTCCCCGCTTTCCAGTTGAAAAATGTCAAAACAGGAAGTTTTGACGATTTTAAAACTTGTTTTATCCAAATGTGTTTCAAGTTGGGAGATTCATCAGAACAGACCCGTTTCACACTCAGGTTTGGTTTTGACAAATTGGCATTTGTCAGCAAAATCACAGTTTAGCAAAATATTCTCGACCAGCTCTAGTCTATGGCCTGTTATCAAAACCAAGAAAGTTCAGTAGTTACTCAAAGTATTTAGTTTCTAGTGTGGATTTGGATGGGTCAGTGGAAGGTGCAGTCCCAGACACAAAGCTAACATCAACCTCATGCTCATCCCCTCGTGAAATCTAAAGGGAAGAGTGCATTTTACATCACTTACAAAAACTCCTTGGGTATTTACTTTAGCCTGGAAATAATGTTGGCTGGACCTCTGCCCTCTAGCCATGAAGCTGCATGCCCATGAAGTTGCATTGCTCTGGCCACTGATGTGCACTCATTAAATG
This sequence comes from Emys orbicularis, assembly GCF_028017835.1. Taxonomy (NCBI): domain Eukaryota; kingdom Metazoa; phylum Chordata; order Testudines; family Emydidae; genus Emys; species Emys orbicularis. The sequence goes on along the minus strand of NC_088685.1, from coordinate 74,054,062 downwards.
ATATAGAACCAGATTCTCTCCTGAACCTGAGCTCCACTTGGTGCATGAGAGAGGGGTGTAGCATCATGGATCCAATTATATTGCTCCGATCCTGAGAGTCAGCTGTGCTTCACAGCCTCTTATGGTTGTTGCCATTAAGCTCTGGCCCTATTCCAGTGAAGGACAGATGTAGGCCCCATTAATGAACCACCTCTACTCTGCCATAATCCCTCCCTGCCATGGGCATGCCCCCCTCCATTCCCTGACATCCCCCCTATAGCACAGGGATGTGGGAGCAGAGGCACAGTCTTGATCTGTCACATCTACCCCCAGCATAATTGTCTCTTGGGAATTCATAGCCAGATTACAGCCCCTTTGCACCACTTGAATAGTGTAAAGAGGCTATAACTTCCTTGAGAATCTGGCCCTTAGTTGCCATCCATGAAAATACTAGTCAAAACTCTATCAGTCCTTCTCAGAAGGGGCATGATTCTGGAATCAAGATCCTGATATGGCCAATTGGGTGAAGGGAAACCTGTATTGGGCATCCCAGGGCCTGTCTCTCGTTATGCTATAAAACAACTCACACACCACACACACACACACAAATCCCCATCGATTAAACAGGTTTCATAAAATTTGAGGGGGAAAAAACCCCAGCAAGCTTTCTTGACTGCTTTATTAAACGAACGAACAACCAAAACTATCTTGAGCATTTTGCTATTGCCTTTTTCCAACGAGTCACTTGACAGCAAGAGAATGTTTTACAGCGAAGATTGTCTACTAAACAACCTAATCAAAATATTATTAAACAATTACACTGCAGTAGGCTGTTTAATGAAGTGTTTTCAGTGTGGTTTGAACGTTAATAGCAACAGTGTTAAGCTGCTTTGTGCTCTGTGTATCAAACAGCCTGAAGTAATGTGAGCTGACTAACAGCTAAATAAAATCTTGAAGCACCTTTGACAGACAATATACTTGTGCCAGTCTAAATCTTGTCATGCATTGTTATTGAGCAGGGAAATGACAAAAAGCAATGTCAAGAGCTTCCACATACTGTATATCATAGTTAACTCCATGATAACTGAGGGCCTCCCAGCTTCCTCCTTGAGGTTGACCGGTGTGCTGACTGAATCTGAGTAGGGATTCGAAGCTACGTGGAGAGTGGAGAGTTTAGATTTCTATACATATTTAGAAATACTCCTGAGTTGTTGCCTAGGGTGCTGCGTCACTGTGTAATTTACAGAGGGCTTTCTCCTGAGTGGATCTGAGACGTTAGATGGGAGTTAAATGACGGGAGGAATGCCCTGGCAAATGAGAGTTGGACATAGCTGACGTGTGCTGATTCAGTTGCTCTGGGAGCACTATGCCATTGGAATTTATTTGTTTTGTTTTAGAGAGGGGCTTGAACCCAAATCCAGCCAACTCCAAACTGCAGAGATAGGGAGGACATTACAAGATCATGGCCCAAACCACAATCCTAAATTAGGTATTGAGGCCTATATCAGTACCAGAACTCTGAACTTGAACTGTCCCCAACTGAATAGGCAAGTTGATGGAGTGTCAAAATCCAGACCCAAAACCAGATTTAAATATAACTTTCATGGGAAGGCTGGACTACAAAGATACGATGATCTTGTGGCTAAAATACAGGCATGAGAGTCAGGAGATTTGTGTTATGTTCCATTCTCTCTCACAGACATTCTGCAATCTTGAACAAGTGACTTAACCTTACTGTGCCCCCGTTTCTCCATCTGTGTATGGGGGATAATACTTCCCTTTCTGTCTGTAGGTTCTGAAGCATAATGCATTAAATTGATAGAGGTGCCAGTGGTGGCGATTTTATTATTTAAAACTATTAAAATTATTTAAAAATTGTAAGGAAAATGCAGCACCTGATTAATTATACCTTCTATTTTACACATTGCCTAGTGAAAATGATGAGTCTGGGGGTCCCCTCCTCTGTTTCCCAGAATGCCTGAAGTTAGGAATGGCCACTGATAATCACTTTTTGGCAGATTAGCTCCCTAGGCGCCCATAGCCACGCAGTAAGAAGGTGGGTTTCTTAAACGCTGTATTGAGGCTACTCTCAGAAAAGTTTGTCTGAATTTGTTAAAATGATAAAAACTGCCTGACTGAAGTATTATTCTTCATGGCTATTGACAACAGAAGTTGGAACTATTGTTTTGTCTCTCTTCCTCACCTCAGCAGAACTGCGGCTATTCTCTGTTCTAAACAGCATCTTCTATTACTACCAAAATATATATTTTCCATTCATCATGAAACTGTTCTCTAATAGCAGAGAGACAGCCCTGAGGGGATGATTACCACGAGATAATTGGGTAACACACTCCTGAAATCTGAGGCATGGCTTGGCTGTGCTGTGCAGCACATCACCCCAGAGATGTGATATAGACTATGGAAGTCCCTGTTTCCACTTCTGCCTCATTGTCTCTGTATGCCAAGGCACTCATGTAAGCTGTGATGGATACCTTTGTGTCTGGTGTAATCTATGCTTCCTAGTCCTCCTACACAAAACCCTCCACAGGAGTTCCATATATACTGCATGAAGTAACATACAATGTTTATCCTCCCCTCCCCTCTTGTTCCCTTCTAATTCTCCCAGGACCTTTCTCAAATGCCAAACTCTCTCAATAATTCACTGTCTCTACTAGCCACTCCATGAAATTCCCTGATGTTGTCCTAGTCCTTCTCATGCTTCTCTCACCCCCCCCCCCCCACACACACACACATAATCTTCCTGGCTGTTCCCCTGACTTTCACTTATGTGATAAAGTAACAGGTTTAAGGTCAGAAAGACAAAAGTTCCTTAGGGTGCAAGTTAGTGCAGCCTCTGTCCTGCAGTGTCAGCTTCTTCACCTTATAGCTGTTAAAACGTTGGTGAAAACATTGTCAATGGGGTGAGGTGATTGAGGAAATGGAGACGGCTCCCTGCTCAGTGCTACTATTGACTCTGCTGTTGCACTGGTCGTGCAGAGTAAAGTCAAGCTGGGAGGGAGCTGTACATCTCTGCCTGCTGCTTTCACAGCCTCGTGGCCTTAACCCAGCATGGGAGAGGTTGTTTTCGGAGTGGCTGGCTTAGCAGAGGCTTGAGGACAAATACCTCTCCCCATTCAAGGATATAGCTACTACATTTGTACACCACCTCTTATTAGGCGATTCCCTCCTGAAGACAAAGGGGAATTATCTTATAGGAGAGTCCAAGGATTTCCTCCCCTGGGAAATCATTTTGAAAATCCATGGTATTTTGGGCATTTCAGAGTAAAAGAAAATGGTTTACAGAAGCCACTTTTGGAGGCAGGGGCAGAAATGATCCCAGAAAGGCATGACTTATCAGTCTCCAGAGATGGGATGCATCTATTAGAGTAGGAAAGAAAAGCCCTCCCAACTCCCCATCACATGAACAATTCATCACTAGAAACATGATTCAGCAAATGGAACACATTTTAAAGTACATATTCATGTTGCTCCCTTTTTTGCAAACCGAACCAAACCAATGAACTACAGTGTGGTGCAACATTTGGCTCCAGAGCTTGGTTTGGATTTCAAACACCCCGAATTCAAAGACACCACAAATTTAAAGACATGCACATCTGGGATTTATATCTGGCCCTGTCTCTAGTTTAGATTACAGAGATGAATGGGCAAAATCAGCACTTCTACAGTCACTTTCTGCTGATTCAGCTAATAAAAAGCACCTCAAAGGAGCTGTAAATCCCCCCTGATGACAGTGAAGAAGACCCAGAGATTCTGCACCTTCCCACCATAGACCTGTGCCAATTCCTGATTGCCACAAGCCCTGTAGGAGCTATGTGGGAAGCACAATATTGGTAAAACCAGTGCTTAAAATGCTCTTAAAATGTGTTGGGGGGCAGGGTGATGACAGTCTGCTCGTGGCTTGAGGGTGCAATCCAAACCAGTGAGGGGTTGTGTCACCAATTGCCCTGTAGCCCTGGGTGCCTTACAATGCTTTCCTACTGGAGCGCCCAGCCTGGGATGCTCACAATCAGCCTACAAGAATGAAGGTCACACCCTGAGTTGTCTGTGTGCTAGACAGCCCTAGTTCAGCAGCTCTGACCCCAGCAGCCTGTCTACAATCTAGCTTCCACCAGCCTTGGTGACAACTAGCAACATGAACCCAGCATACTCCCAGTACTAAATTTCCCCTAATCTATGTGCCCTGCAATGTCCAGCCCTCTCCTGGACAGTTCTGAGAAATAATGTTAATTTGTTCCTCTAAGGCACACACAAAAATCTCAATTGTTTAATTGAATTGGAGTAAATACACTCTTCCATTTAAATACAGCATTATAGTAAGAATATAACTAATGTATTAACAAAAGGACATAGGTTAAGTGATGCCAAATAAAAAGAATAAAGTTTGAAAGGGTTACAAGTAAAACAAAAGTAAAGACATGCATCTAAATGTCTAAAACAATCTAACAAGATACAGGCTTTGTTCAAGGTGGTTTCTCTCACCAATCATTCTTTTCCCCATCCATGGCTGACTGTTCCTCAATCAGAACCTTCCACAAAAGTACAAGAGCCTGGCTTCCCTTGTCTTCTTAGATGAAACATCTTTGCCTAAGCAGGTTTCTCATGTATATTCAGTTCCAGAGACTTCAACGCCCCCATGGGCTGAAGGACCTATCATTCTCAGCTTGCAAGAGCACTGTTCCCTTGTGTCTGTCTACTAATGGGCACCAAAGATGGCGTCTGTCCTTGCTTATATTTTCCAAAGTTCAATGAATTTGTATCAAGAGGCAGGATGACCTCATGCTGTCCTTTCCTTCTTGTGGGATTCCCAACCCCCCTGTATGATTTCTATGTAAATTGGGTATCCATTGTTTCTGATTCTACCATGCTTAATTTATATAGGAGACATGTAGACAGCTGTGACATTCCCGAATGTCTGGGGAATGCCTAATAGCAATGAGTATCCATAATTCCTCCTTATATAATGTTAATACATACATACATTTCAAAATGATATTAATCAACAAAGTGTCATTAGCTTTCAGAAAAGACCTCACTATGTACACTTTTATAATACAGTAATATTGTACACAAACAGTTGATTCAATTGTTTATCACTTGAGGGTCAGCCTGCCCACCCCCACCCCCCATCTTTATAGACCAGTAAACCTTTACAATCTATTCTTTGAAATTTAAAAGTCTTTCAAAGTACTTTGGAACTAATCCAGGTGGGGAAAACACATTCCTTTGTCTGGGGGCAGACCTGTTTACTAGTCCCCTGGGATGCCTGGTTTAAACTCATTTTAATAATCATTCAAATATATTGATGCTTAATGCAATAATATTAATGATCACGAGTTATTCGTTTTCAAATGATACCTCACAGGGCATATTTTGTACAAAGTTTACTACAATAATGTGTAGGATTGAATAAAGGGGTGCTTAGTGTCACGGGGGGGGGCTATTAAAATCTGGGAGCAGCAGCTTTGGTAAGATAGTGCTTGAATTGCAACCCTCAGCAACATGGGTCAATTTGTAATTTTGTTTTTGTTTAGGTCTGCAACCCTTTATGAACCACCCCCCATACACACAAATTCTTTAAACACTTCATTAACTTGCACCAGGGACTCTACCTGCCACATGACACCTAATTACAGGAGATGCAAGTTGTTTTCTCTCAGTCAGGGGTGGCTCTATGTATTTTGCTGCCCCAAGCACGGCAGTCAGGCAGCCTTTGGCGGCATGCCTGCGGGAGGTCCACCGGTCCTGCGCCTTCGGCGTACCTGCCACCGAATTGCTGCCGAAGCCGCGGGACTGGCGGACCTCCTGCAGGCATGCCGCCGAAGGCAGCCTGACTGCTGCCCTCACGGCGACCAGCAAGCCGCCCCCCGCAGCTTGCCGCCCCAGGCACGTGCTTGGTGCGCTGGTGCCTGGAGCCACCCCTGCTCTCAGTCCTTGTTACCAGTGAAGTACCAGTGAAGAGAGGAATCTGGGCCTATGCATCGCTGAAAGCTTGGTGGTGAAGGTATTGAAAAGAATAGGAGATGAGGGGCCCTGATTTTTTCCTCTATTCAACTGTAAAACATTTTAATGGAGTTGAAAAGTGAAAGGAATACCCCTAATCTTTCTTGGCAGTTTTCTTGACTAAAGGTAGTGGAAATGTTGACATTTAGTTCCAATGAGTTGACTGGATTGCTGTTTCACACACACACACACACACACACACACACACACACACACACACACACACACACACACACACACACACACACACACACAGATGTTTAAGAATATTCAAGTCTTTTCCCTTGCACATAAACTGCTTGTTTCCCTTGCACATAAACTACTGATTGTTCTGTAATGGCAAAAGTTGTTAGCCAGTAACTTTCCACAGGCTATTTTTTCCTTCTTCTTTAGAGCTGAGGTCTTCCATATTGAAATTGTGATTATAGCCTCAGCTCCATCTTTCAGAATGTCAGTGGAAATGACTATAAATTACTAAACGAGCAAATGCAGAGTTCTTTGAAAGGTCTGAAATCTGGGGCCGTTAATGTGAGTTGATATTTCACTTTCAACGAGTAGGTGTTACTGAAGTTTTGTGGTCCACAGTGCCACACAATTTAAGTAACTGTAACTCTGAAAGGACCTACAATAATTTGAGTTGAGCTATACTAAATGGAAATATATTTTTTCTTTCCTTAATTGCAGGGGTTTCTAAACACATTTGCTCCAGGAAAAGTAAGGCAAGAGTGATTCCACTGAGCTATGTGATTAGAACATAACATTTATGTATTAGTCATTTGGCTGCTTTAGTAACTCAAAGTAAACTTAGTAATTTAATACATTTAAAATAAAATAAAATATAAAGTAATAAATACTTTCTAACAAAGCAAGCTAAAAATAACTGCCTTGCAAGTTCTGACTAGGCAGTGTTCTGGAGAATGTCAAAGACTCATAACTTTCCCCCCTCCCAAAAGATCTGTTAACCTAGGTTCACCCAAACAAAATGTCCAATGGAGCTTTTGTTTCTGATTGAAAGATTGTTTCTGAACTTCCTAATTGTCCTGCTAGGTGTGAATTATTACACCACATTTAATAATCCTATCTGCTTGTTTTTATTCTGTTAAAAAGAATTATATATCCATTGTAAGAATAATAAAAGCAAAGAAGTTCAGATAGCTAGCTTGCTAGCTCATTCTATCTTTTGGACATCACTCTGGAAAGGCAATACAGTCTGAAAGGGTAGAGTAATAGCTATCTAGCTACCAGCCGTGCTCTGATCCAGTATCAATTACTGTAACAAGCTAGGTAAACCACACATTCATTCACCTGATGCTTCCATTCATCTGTTTTGTTGCCTGGTAACCAAAACAGTATTGCTAGGTTTTCATGCTAAGTATTAACTGCTGTCATACTTGATTATTTTTTAATGTTTTGAAAGTGAATAAAAGGCAAGGGCCCAAAATAAGATCTTTTCCTTCAGATAGGGTATATTTGGAAGATCATATCATATATCAGCAAGAAATCAGGTTCTCATTTATTCTACTGATACATGAATCATAACACAAATCATATGGCCTGATTTTTAGTACATTAAACATGTCCTCAGTACTCTCTTTATACTCTAAAAGGGGAATCTACACTCGTGAACTGTTTATGTTTCATGCTGTCATATGCAATAAACCTTCAGTACTCTGTGCATGACATCATCAGTCTCAGATATGGAACACACTTAGGTACTATGCTGATGAGTACATTAGGTGAGGAATATTCAAAAGAGTAGAGACCTTGCTTCCACTTTTGTGGATGCAAAATATTGCTACAAAGCTCTGAGTAACTGCACCAGTGTTTACTTTTTTTGCCCCTGTCCCAGATTTTATCAAGTTCTCCCTGTTAGATGTTATGGGATCAAAACACTGAATCCCTCTGCTGGGGCTGGGTAGAATTTAATCACTATACCTAGCTCTGGGCCTGTAGGAATACACTCCAGGTGCAAACCTCATATCTAATACCCCCTCAGCAGTGGGAATCCCCTAATCCAATTGCCTAGATCCTTACACTAGTGCTATCACCACCATCTGTCCCAGCAGCATTTGCACATTCCCAGAATCCCACCGAAGGTGTGAGCCTTCTGGTTTACAGTTTACCTTCAGGGCCACATGATAGAGAAAGCCTATCATTCAGCCTATCATAAACAGATTCCTAGATAGAATTTGCACAGGATTCTAAAACATTATTGTTCTTTACCTAAAAGCGTGAGAAATACACAGATCTAGACAAAATAATAAACACACCTATACACATTTCCCTTGTCTCAGTTTTCTTACAACTTTGGAGAGTTCTTTGGGCTTGGGCAGAATCCTCTGGTGTATCTAGGATCCTTCCCCTACAGATCATGACTTCTCTTCCAAAATATAGAGACTTTTCTCCCCCAGCTAGCCTTTTCTGACCTGGGCTGGTCCTGCAGTTATACAGAAACCCCCTGCTACAAAAGCATGCCTCTCTCTTCCTTTCTCCTGCCCAAACTTACTGTGTGATTCTGTAATCTTCCCCTGACCCACCCAGCCTCTCTGGTTTTTAAAGGTTAGCATCAACACTCTGAGTTCTTTGTTCTGCATTTGAGGATTTTCCACTCTCCAAATGCCAGCCCTTGTAGGAAAAAAACTAGTTCTCCTAGGCTTCAGCTAACTCATTGTCCTAAGGTCCCATTACTGCTATTTGAATAGGTGGCCATTAAGTTTTAACAATTCACCATTGTATCTGGTCCAAGAAAGTCACCTTTTTTCAGTACATGGTGGCAGTAAATGGTCCGTAATACTACAATGTTTATAATAATTTTACAGCATCAACCAGAATTCGTAAATGATTCAGGCAGATTCCCCAAATCTTCAGATACATGTAATTGTGTGTGCAAAAATTCAGGTGAATATTTGCAGATGCAAATTGCACCCTACAGAAGGGAGAGTGTTTCATTGAAAATGTGATACTATAATACCTAAAACAGACAGAGTGCTTCTCCAGATTCAAAACACCAAACCAGAGATAAACATAAGATGACCATAGGGTTGCAAAATACTCAGACAAAAGCACTTTAAAAAAAATGTGTGCTGTTACATCTACCTACACACATTGACTCTAATTCAGGAAAGAGTCTCTATTCCAGAGAACACTTGGGAAGTTGCTTAACTTTAAGTCTCAACAAAATTAATGGGATATTAGCACATGCTTAAGTCCTGTCCAGAAAACGGTTAGACTTAAACTCATGTTTAAATACATTCCTGAATCTGGGCCATAGTCATGATACTACTAGTGTCTAACACACTATTTTAAACACATTTGGTAATAGAAAGAGTAGAAAAGCCACTTTATAAACTGAATTCTGTTCTAGACATATTGAGTTTATATACACAGCGCATTTGATTTATGAGCTGGGTTGGAGGAGGTATGGCATCTAATTCTCAGACATCTTAACATACTTCTCTCAAATCAACAAGTCACCAAGCTTGGGTTTCTTCCATCTTTCTTATTCATGTACTACCTCTGAAACCTTCACAATAGTTTCAATTTTCAGCCCTCCATGAGCTATCAGAAGTTTCTTAATGAATTTATGGATTTTCTTTCTCAGTTGGCTCTGGAATCATGCAGACTATTAATCTTATGTGATTCCAGGGTCCATGTTGACAATGTAGAAGATATGTTTGCTTTTCTTTTTCTTGTTAGGCAAAAAAAAAAAGCATATTGGGTTTGCCTACCATCCCTGCTGACTATTTGTGATAGCAAGTTTTCTTGTCTTCTATCCCTACTCATCACTGGACTGAATGACAGTTTTTTCTTTCTTTCTGTCAGTGATGCAGTTCTTCTCTCTATAATTTCTCCTAGTTTAATAATATCAGTTCTGATACCCTTCTGGCTTTTTTTGTTTTGTTTGGCTTTTTTCTGTCTCTCTGTTTTTCATGTCTATTTGGACGCACTACAGCACTCTTATTCCCAATACAGTTTTGACAATGTCTTTCACGCCAAAGTGAAAAAATACTTCTTGCCTATAAAGCTGAGATGTTTAGAAATTCATTGACTTTCGGTTTTTGAATTCCAGAAAGTAAACATGGTAAACAAGGTAAAGCATTTGCATCCTTATACTGACTTTTTTCTCCCTTCAGATCTGTACACTGTCATCAATGCCTTCTGTTCTTGGACTATAAGGGTTCTCTTTCTTTCTTGGTGTGTTTTAACTTAGTGTGACTTTCTCCATTCCATTGCTGGGTTTCCCCTCGCCACTTTTCAGTTTCTTCTGTTCCTCTATTCTTTTTGTACTGCTTTGGATTTCGAAAGATAACCAAAGGTCTGTAATGTTGGAGAGTCTAAATTACTCCAGACTTCTGTTGCTGCTAGTAGCACTGCACATGACTAACATTATTGAATTTTTTGGAGTGGGGGAGGCAGGGATAAATTCAAATATTAATCATATGACTAGGAGCCCTGTGAATTCTGCAATTTTGTGATTGGGGAATTTGTTGCAAAATTCACTTTGCTGCACAGTTCTCTAGAATCTCTAGCATCTGATCTACTTGGCTAATGTTAATTGTTAAAGTACACTCAAATATCATGATGATAAGCACCCTATAGATGCTCCTAATAATATTTGTCTAGGAAATGTCTTGAGATTTAAGTAGTAGGCCTGTGGGCATGTGAGTGTGATGGGGTTCCCAGAGTGCAACCTGAACTGTGGGACTGCTGAGCCCTGTGTCCCACCAACCTTAGGTATCCCTCTCACACTGTGATGCTGTGACAAGCTACAAACCTCTGGCAGGTACTGCACTTACACAGACATCCACAGGCAGGGATACACCCAACTGAGTTACATGAATGCTTCTCCCAGCCACTCATGAACCCACAATAGAAAGGCTCCAGCCAATTCCCCCCAGCTCCCCAGTCTTGCACCCCAGAACTGTACTGTCTTGCCCTGGTCAGAAGCCTGACCAGTGTAAGTTTATTACCCAGTCTGCCCCTCCCTATATGGTGAGAAGACACACATTAGCCTTTGTAACCTGAGCTGAGATTTCCCAAGCACTTCAACCAAAATACACTGTTTTAGGTAAAATATAAAACAGATTTATCAACTACAGAAAGATAGATTGTAAGTGATTATAAGTAGTAAGTGTAGAGATGAAAGTGGGTTGCCTAAGAAATAAAAGTAAAATCACAAATCTGAATTCTAGAAACTAAATAGGATTTGAATCAAGCAGTGTCTCACTCTGATAGATGGTACAAACAGGTCACGAATCTTCAGTACACAAGCTGGAACTCTTCTCCAGCCCGAGACCACCCTCCCCAGTTCAAAATTTTTGTCTTCCAGACCTGTTTCCAGGTGTTGAGTTGTGGGGGGAGTGAAGCCAAGTGATGATGTCACTTCCCCTCTTTGTAGTTTCTTCCAACTTGCTGGAAAGATCTATGCATGTGAGGTGGGTCAAGCAGTCTCCATTGTCCACATGCTCTCTCTGAGAAGTCTCCATTGTATACAGTTCCTGAGATATGACTGTTGTGAAAGGGGATTCTTTTTAATGGGCCATCAGCACATCTGACTACTCCATTTTTGCAACTGAAAAGCTGGTTGTGGATGTTCCCAACCTCACAACGTATTTCAGTAACTCACACATAGCAAAATTTCACATACAATGATAGCACCTACAATCCAACAGGATATTCATGTTCAACAGATCAAAACTTTTAAAATGATACCTCGCAAGGCATACTTCATTCAAAACATATAATAACTATATGATAGTGGTGAATATGAGGGTTTCAGGGCGCTGCTTTGAGGTACAGAGTGCCAGTTAGTCAACCGCATGACCACCAAACTGCTGGTACAGTACACTGAACTCCATTTGCACACCTACACTGCATTTGCTGAAATGGGTAGGGAAGAGTTGAGGGTCCTGCCTGTAGTCATTCTTAGCCTGGCAGAATGGTGGTCAAAGGAGAAGAGCATGATTCCATAGGAGCGTTTTCAAAGGAACTATTTCCTGTGGCCAAGCTGCAGGCCCCTTGAAAATTCTGTGATCGGATAATGATCACGGATGCCATGATAATCTGTCCTTGCAGACCACACTTCCTTTGTTTGCATGAAGTCTTTCATTCTTTTTCTTCTGAGCTGGCTCAGATGCTCAGAAGAGAGCAGCAGTTTTCTTTTTTAGGCATGTCAGTTTTCTTTTTTAGGTAAGTCATTTTTAAAGTTTCTCTTCTTCAATATTTGCTTTAATTTCTACTGATGATGTCCCTGTACTGTTATACTAATTGCTCTTTTCCAAAACTATGCTTTTTTGTCTTTCCTCGGGGACTAGTGAGCCAGAGAAGAACAACAGCAGTTCTACTTTTATCATTTATTATAACTGTATAATTATAATAATTATTTATTTGTATTACGCTAGCATCTAAAGGTACTGATCAAGATCAAGTCCCACTGGGCTAGGAGTAATAGACATATTAGGAAACAGTCTCTGCCCACAATTGTTTACAATCTAAAGCCCTACTACTGTTCCCAATTAATTCAATGAGAATTTGATCATTGACTTCAGTGGGAACAGGATCAGGCCATAAATAGATAAGACAGACAAAGTGTAGGAGAAAGAAGTATCCTATTACTGATCAGTAAACTGAGGCACAGAATGAGTAAGTGACTTCCACAACATCACACTGGATGTCTATGGCTGAGCTGGGAAATTAATTCAGATCTCCTCAGTTCCAGAGCCTTAACCTCAAGACCAGCCGTCCTCTCTAAGGATTTGTTTTAAATTCAGACCTTGATGCCTATCTGCAGTAATGTAAATGCACAGAATAAGGTTAATGCTTTTACCACACTCTCCCTTCCTGACTGGTACCGTATGTAACAAAACAAAATGTCCAGGACTAAAACATTTGGGGAGCTGATAGCTTTGCTTTTGTTTGAAGGGGACAACTCATGTTGGCTTCATTGCCTGTTATCAGATAAAATTGAAATAAATATCAGAGAATGAAACATTTAAATCACACAAAAGTCCTGGTTTATGTTTTGCTTTAGATTTACAAAAGCCTTTCACTTTCTCTGTTCTTTCTGCCAGAAAAGTCTGAGTCAGAGGAAAATCAGGGTGATTAGGCTTAGGCTATGGTTTAGGACTATGCTCAGACTACAGTGATGACTGAGCACCACTATGAAACACGCAGATAGACAATCTCAGGATTCAGTATTTGTTGGAGTTTAATAGACCTGTCAGGGCCAAGTTTATGTTTTACAAGGCCACAATCTGCTGAAAGCATATAGGTGATTAGGCTGAAATTTCTTTTCTCCAATTCCAGTCCCGCTGATGCAGCTTCCAATAGCCACATCAGGGCAGGAACATGTGACCTGCAAAACTGTAGGACCCCGACCTTACTGTCACTGCTTGGAAAGCTGTGGGAAATAAATGTGGCTAATCTGGGGATAGTTGGATTCATCTGACTTTCATGGTCTGAAAAAGGCACAGGCTGAAGTATTTCCTATAGTCTGGAAATCCTGACCATTCTCCCCTAAGCACGTAACATAAGAACGGCCGTACTGGGTCAGACCAAAGGTCCATCTAGCCCAGTATCCTGTCTACTGACAGTGGCCAATGCCAGGTGCCCCAGAGGAAGTGAACCTAACAGGTAATGATCAAGTGATCTCTCTCCTGCCATCCATCTCCACCCTCTGACAAACAGAAATACTTGTCAAATGGAAATACTTTAAATTACAATCTCATTTTTACAAGGCCAATGCTATGTTTTGAATAGTTATTTGATGAGTATTTAACATCAGTTCACTACAGAATAAAATATTTATAATCTCAAGGAAACATCCTATACAATTTCATGGACAATAATATCCTATCAAATTTTTAAACCAACCCATAGAATTCTATAGAAAGGGTATAACTCTCCATTAAATTCTGTAGGGAGATTTAAACATTCTTATTTCCACAGAAAGAACATCACTGTTAAGTTCTATAGATTTGTAGAGCAAATTTTTTTAGAACACTACTTAATTTATATAGAAAACTCTTGGTTGTATCCCTATTGAAGACCATAGAACTTTTCGGCAAGGCTAGATGTATTTTGTATTTTGTAGTTGTTAATCCTCAAGAAATATCACTTCAGTGACCAATCAGTATTCATTTAGCGTACAACTGACTTATTAAATCTTAATTACATGCAAAGAACTCTCAATTAATTAACTGTATTGAATGTAAAGTATTCAAAAGTATTGCCCTCACTATGTCAAGGCCAGGTTAGGGGAAAAAAGAGGCTTTAATAGCTTGCCAGGTATGTTCACTGTATGTACAGTAGTCTTCCTAGTTCTACAATTGTTGCTTCTTTGCTTTCACCTAGAACATGAATAGTGCCAACTATTAGAATCTGAACTTGATATGCTTTTGATTAACAAAAAAGACACTTCTTTTCATTCCTCCTTACTATTGATGATCAATGAGACATTTTCATTTAGTGGCTTAACCATGATGTCATACTCCTGGCTATATAGGTCTCACTACTTTTTAATTAGTGCTGCTTTGCTTGTTCCTGGGGTTCTTAGGAGTTAAGACAGATAAATAAATAATACAGGACACACCCTGTCCAATCTGGTGATTGCAATAGCTATAAATAGATGCACACAGCCATCAAAAAGAATTCAATCCATTAATAGAAATACAAGTACTGAACTCAACTACCCAAGTTAGGGATATACTAATGGAGAGAGAAAGAGAAAAAGAAATCTGGGGCTTCCTGAACACCTGGTAATTTCTACTAAAAATAAACAAAATCTTATGTGTTTTCTTGTTTTATAACAGGAAACTAGTGCACAGTATTCGCACACATCAACCTTATAGTGGCTGACCTAAATATCTGCTATCTATGTATTTCTAATGTACCCATCACTTTGGAAAGAAGCAACAAGGAGAGTACGTTTTAGCAAAAGTATGTCTTTTAAAACTTGGAATGGTACAGCTGGTATTTCCCCTTCTTTTACTCAAAATTAAGCAAAGTGATATGTGGATTTTGCACACACCAACATTTAACATTTTTGAATTTAAGCCACTTTGTTTCTTAGCACAACTTCAAAATAGTGTAAATTCTACCATAAAATATTAAATATACTACATGCATTGTACAGACCTGCTCACATGAGTAAAGCAAACAGAATTTGGCCCATTTTGCATTTGTCTGGATTTTTTTAAATACTCAGCACACAATTCTTTTTTCGCTTTCAACACCTTCATTTTCCACTATAGGCATTGATCAGCAGGTACCATACAGATGACATTTAAGGAATCTTTGGATTATGCTTTTTAGATTATCATAAAACACATCTCAGGCAGTTGTCTCCAAGGGACCAAAGAGAAGAGCCATGCTACTGTGCAACAAGGTGTGTGATAGGGGTGAATAAACCCTACAAGGGAGCAATCACCTCCCCAGCTGCAGCCTGTGGGTAGGCTAACCACTGCAAGGATAAAAGGTCACAGCCCAGCCAGAACATTGTGGCTGTTGGAATCATAGAATCATAGAATATTAGGGTTGGAAGGGACCTCAGGGGATCATCTAGTCCAACCCCCTGCTCAAAGCAGGACCAATCCCCAACTAAATCATCCCAGCCAGGGCTTTGTCAAGCCTGACCTTAAAAACCTCTAAGGAAGGAGATTCCACCACCTCCCTAGGTAACGCCTTCCAGTGCTTCACCACCCTCCTAGTGAGAAAGTTTTTCCTAATATCCAACCTAAACCTTCCCCACTGCAACTTGAGACTATTACTCCTTCTGTCATCTGCTACCACTGAGAACAGTCTAGATCCACCCTCTTTGGAACCCCCTTTCAGGTAGTTGAAAGCAGCTATCAAATCCCCCCTCATTCTTTTCTTCTGCAGACTAAACAATCCCAGTTCCCTCAGCCTCTCCTCATAAGTCATGTGCTCCAGCCCCCTAATCATTTGTGTTGCCCTCCACTGGACTCTTTCCAATTTTTCCACATCCTTCTTGTAGTGTGGGGCCCAAAACTGGACACAGTACTCCAGATGAAGCCTCACCAATGTCGAATAGAGGGAAATGATCACGTACCTCGATCTGCTGGCAATGCAGCAGCCCAAAATGCCATTAGACTTCTTGGCAACAAGGGCACGCTGTTGACTCATATCCAGCTTCTCGTCCACTGTAACCCCTAGGTCCTTTTCTGCAGAACTGCTGCCTAGCCATTCAGTCCCTAGTCTGTAGCAGTGCATGGGATTCTTCCGTCCTGAGTGCAGGACTCTGCACTTGTCCTTGTTGAACCTCATCAGATTTCTTTTGGCCCAATCTTCTAATTTGTCTTGGTCCCTCTGTATCCTATCCCTACCCTCCAGCGTATCAACCACTCCTCCCAATTTAGAGTCATCTGCAAACTTGCTGAGGGTGCAGTCCACGCCATCCTCCAGATCATTAATGAAGATATTGAACAAAACCAGCCCCAGGACCGACCCTTGGGGCACTCCGCTTGATACCGGCTGCCAACTAGACATAGAGCCATTGATCACTACCCGTTGAGCCCGACAATCTAGCCAGCTTTCTATCCACCTTATAGTCCATTCATCTAGCCCATACTTCTTTAACTCGCTGGCAAGAATACTGTGGGAGACGGTATCAAAAGCTTTGCTAAAGTCAAGGAATAACATGTCCACTGCTTTCCCCTCATCCACAGAGCCAGTTATCATGTCATAGAAGGCAATTAGGTTAATCAGGCATGACTTGCCCTTGGTGAATCCATGCTGACTGTTCCTGATCACTTTCCTCTCCTCTTAGTGCTTCAGAATTGATTCCTTGAGGACCTGCTCCATGATTTTTCCTGGGACCGAGGTGAGGTTGACTAGAGACAGAGGGCCCCAGAGACGGGGTTCCACAGGGTCAGACTGGAGGAAGCTTCTCAGACAATCCAGTTCTCTGCCAGAAGGGACTAGAGATGATTACCAGGCAGGAGGTACTTGCAAAGCCCTGAGATAGGAAGCAGCTCAGGGAAACAGTAGGAAATTTAAACAAACAAGTTACTGACTACACTACTCAGGGTTCCTGGGAAACCCTTGTGTCCCCCGGCACGTACTTCAGGAGGTGAGGGCAGCTTGGCTTCCCTCCTGTCAGGCCTTCCTTGAGCAGGTTCTGCAGGAAGATACTCCCTGCCTGCCTCCCCTGGCTCTCTGGACCTTGCCATTGGGCCCCTGGCCTGCGAACCATCCCCTGCACACCACCCGAGCCGGCTGCATGACCTGCAGCCTATTTGTTTTTGAGCCACACCTAGGAAACAGCTGTACATGCTCATGCTCCATATCCTTCATTTCCTCACCCTTGGGTCCCACTCCGACACCAAGCGGTGGGACCTTCTACCATCTGTGGAGGATAAGGAGCCGCGGTGGGCCAGTCTGGTCCCATGGCCCACCAGGGATATTAGTTGGCGGCTCCTTCACAAAGCCGTGAGCACAGATGTGTACCTGGTGCTGTTCACCCCCCCCCCCCTTCCCAACACCTGCCCCTTTTGTGGCACGAGGGAGACTCTGACACACATTTACATCAAGTGCACCAGGTTGCAGCCCCTTTTTCTGGCTCCTCCAGAGCCTTCTCCTTAGGTTCTGGCTGCACTTTTCCCCACATCTCCAGATCTATACTCACCCCATCTGTGGCCCCATGAAGTTGCAAGACCTCCTTGCCAACCTGCTCCTGGCACTAGCCAAGGTAACCATCCACCATACCAGGAGGAGGCTGTTGGGTGGGTAGGTGCTCTGAGACTGTGGGGCATATTTCCACTCCTTCATCAGGTCACATATCTGGGCAGACTTCTTCTGGGCTGTGTCCACGAGCTCCCTGATTTTGATCCTATGACCTTACTCCTGTCCCTGTTTTTCATTAGTTGCCCCAATCTCATTTCAGCCCTGGGCTTAGTGGCTCCTCTACTCAGGCTGGGAAAGGGGCCTTTAGATGCAGGCAGGTAGTCAGGGTCCCTGGGCTGGGAACTAAATGAGAGATGCATAGATGGGGATACAGACTGCTGAGAATCCTGACCTGAGGCGCAACAATAACAAGGATGTAGGACTTTTTCTTTGTGTTCCTGCTTTAACTTAGGTTATTTCTGCCCTCTTGAAGAAAGATGGGAAGAAACCTGTAAAGCAGGCAGCTCTAGAAAAGAGGTTCGGAAAGGCCCTGAGACAAAGCCTCAAGCTCCTGGGAGCAAAGGACTACTAAAGGCACTGATAGAGCTTCGGGTGGGATGAGACTCATTTCAGTCCTGCAAGGGGAGAGAGACAAGTAACCCAGCTGAGGAAGGGAGATATCGGTGAAGACTGAGGGATATAGATTCCATGCCTGAATGAGCTAAGGAAAACGGAGGCAGGGACAACTGTGGTTCTGTGGTGGCCTACCAGGGGGTGTTAAGGGGATGAGGTCCTTCAGTTATAGCGTGCCTTTCTCCTTAAGGGCTGGAGGCCTGGGGCTCAACCCTGACTACTAAAGGAACTCTTCCAGCTCATCTGTGCTGTATCAAGAGTCTTGATTGGGCCTGCTGGAGAACAGTTGATTCCCCTATAAAAGACATTCAGTGGAATGTTAGGAGTGTCTGTACCTGGGGCCAGGATTAAAAAAAGAATCTGCTGCTGCCATATGACCCCACACCCATTGGCATCTCCACCACCACACACTTTCATTTTTTCATGGGCTAATATATGGTACAAAATTGCACTTTACATGCCAATGATCCAATGTAGCACTCTGCCCAAATGAGGTATGTACATAGCTCATGAGAAGGGAGCGATTCTATTCTAATCCTATTAAAGTTTGCATCTAGTAATCTGTTTCATACTTATTGCATGTGTTTGCATTTTGTTTCAGCAAATATGTCTGTTCCCAGGGATTTTACTATTAATCTGTGTGTGTGTGTTGTCCTCTGAGCTTCACCTGTCCTCCACCCATCCTCCCACAAATGACCCTATCAACAAATTATTTTTCCCATAGTAATCTGCTTGCAAATGAAGTTTTCCTGAATTTGGAGCTTTGACAATACTGCTTTGAAGCAAGAATTGGAATCGCTATCCAGCTGATCAATAATTACACTGTATCCTGGGATCTTTAACAAATGTATTGCCAATGCTTTTGCTATTTTTTGGTTAGATCACTCTGATGGTTCAGAATGGTTTTGCATAAAGATGATGATTCTTGTGCAGAACACTCAAATGGAGAAAAATGACCACAGCAAAAAGTCCACTTCAAAATCCTGTACAAAGACCTCATGACATGTTTAATCATGTCATGTAAATATCTTTTAGCTAATAAAAGATTCTTTAAAAGCTAGGTCCTGGCAGAAAGATTAGTGAGGTGTCCCAAAGCATCTTCATTTTTATGTATTTATTTTAGGTAATATTTACAAGTGGGGGGATTTAGGACATAGAGTGCCTCAGGTTTATACAGTAAATGAAACAGCTGTATCTGTTTGTTTTCCTGAAGCTCTTTACTTGAAGGTTTGCCAAACTTTAATGTAAATTTGTGTTAAATCACAGAGCATATACATTTGACGGGCATAAAGTGGCCTAGGTTACATTGTGGGGAGAGAGAGATTCTTCCAGCTAAATCTGTGATGTGTTATCATGGACTTGTTTTGATTTTTGCCAGGGTAAAAAAAAAAAAAAAAAAAAGCGGGCATTTACAACCATGAAGCTAGACAGATTTCAAAACAATGCAAAGTGATTCTTCATTTTCAATGCAGACTTGACTATGTCACCAGAGCAGAGATGGTGACAGGGAGCCCTGTAGAAAAAGATTAATGACACTAGAATCTACCAGCTTGGTGCTTACACTGCACTTTCAGTGTGCAGGGACAAACTGTTTGTTTTCCCTTTTAGATTGCTCATCACTGCTTGATTTGCTGGGCAGCAGACTGAAGACAAGGTTTTAAATAACTGTGGCATGGCTACCATTCTTCTCAGCAACCAACTGAACTTCTTTCAGAGGCTGCAAAAGATTACTTGTTTCCAGCAAAGGAAGAGAATACTTTTTGTTCCCATGCCATGAGATGTGACCTTTAAAGGATATTTCAGTTATAACCTACTTCTGACTTTGAATATCCTTTGGGAACCTTTCAGCAATGAAGAAGAAATTCTTCGACCAATGAAAAAAGATCTACAAATAAGTCCCTGGAAAAAGAATATAGTAGGCAACATCTTCATCCACAGAAGAATAATGTCCAAAACCAAATTGATTAACATAGCTTTTAAACGAGGTTAACAAGTTGCAAAGAGATTACAGAGATATTGAAGATTTCTAACTCAGTGTTGTAGCAAGTCCTATTGGATGAGATTCTGGTGTTAACACTACCCTTGCAACTTCATTGATTTCTACTCAGACATACAGCATACAAAACTGGTGTAAAAAAGGGCAGCATCTGGCTCATTCAGCTAATTGTACCATTGGTGTAACTATTGAAATTGAAGGTGAATTTTTTCCATATATTCAAATTCAAGCAAGTAATTCTTTTCAAAGCACTTCAGCTACTAAAATGCACTCACATTTAACAACCCCTGTCCCCGTTTAGTCACATTTGCACTTGTAATGGATTTTGTGAGAGAAATGTTGTTCCAGCTGTATGCAGTGTCTCAACAGAATATTGCAAGCTTGCCACTTACTAGCCCCAGATTTGTAATCTAGCTGGAATGTTTTAAAATATGATTTCAGATTCTTAACAAGCACAGAGGATGGCTGTGACACATTTTAAAATAAAATCTCATCTTCCAAGATAGTCCAAATTTTGAACTATTTAGTCTGCACTAAATCTTCTTTTAAAGTATGTTAAAGGCCAATGTCAAGTGTTTACTGCTGTATGTATAATTCAAACCTTGTTTCAGAAAAGCTTACTTGGACTGGACAAAAGTGGGTAGTCCCTCAGGAGGAGCTTACCGAGACCTCAGTAATGAATCACTAGAAAAGGTGAGACTTGGCACTTAAGCTGAGGTTGTCCAAGGTTTGATTTCAATATCATTTGCATAACACTGAAAACTAGAATCTTACATTTTTAACACTGTAACTAAGCCCTTACACTGCAAGACCAGAATTACAATAAGGCAGCAGAAACTGCCCCAGGCATGCACTTTCCTCTAGATGACAGACAAGAAGATGGTCATTTTTAAAAGAGTCTCTACTGCTACTCTGCATAGCTATGAAGAATAGTAATCATAATGGTTTGTGTAATACAGAGAAATGTAGTGTATAAGGAATGTAGCATGGCTTTCCTTAAAACACTACAATTTATTTACACAATTGTATGCCAATTCCATTAGTGGTGGAGTGAAACCAAGCTGTAGTGTATATAGATAAAGTATTCAGACCAAATGAATGCAAATAAATCTAATGTTTCATAGAAGGTCATTAGCCTCTGTTGAAATGGTGCCACGTTCCATTATGAGAGATTGCTGGCCTGTCACATGATTTTCATTTTGGTCTTTCTCCTCAGCAGGAGAATACCATTTTAGTGGCAGAGGAAGTAGGTTTACCTTATAATGTAGGTCTGGGTAGGGGAAAGATGAGATCTTGTCTAAGAATAACTTCATGAAAATCAGTTTCTGCAGCAGCTGCTCTATGTCTCTTAGGTTTTATACTACCACCCATACTTGTAGAATCTAAACACACACTGTCTGCCCATAAATCCTAAATGGCAATGGGATGGATCACTTCTCGCACTAGAAAACCACTAGAAGTGGTAAAAGAGAAGAAAATCTCTGTTAAGTTCTCCCTGTGGAGTTTTTACCCATATTGTGTGGCCCCAGATGAACAGTCAGTGGGTCGGGGTAGCCAGCCAGGACTCCAGGACCATCAAATATCCCTGGGGATCAAGAGGAAGCAACCTATGCTGGGAGCCTCTATGTTGGCTCTGTGCCAACAGCAGCCAATTTGCCTGTGTAGTGTACCTCTAATGAAACTATGCTGACAGGTCTTCTGCTGCAGCCCTGACCTTGGCCTTGCAAAGGGAGATCCCCAGTGCAGTCCTTAATCTGCAAGCCCAGTGAGATGATGATGCTTCTCCTTTCCCTTAGCCCTAGCCCTGCCCCTGGCCTGATCACTCACCACGTTTTCCTGACCAGGCACAAATATTTGGACATGTAGGGAGCCGTTCCCAGGGTCCCGTGAGGGAATGCTGCTACATAAGTATCTTGCCCCTTACCCCTTATGTGCAGGAGGAGAGATCTGCACAGAGGCCTCCTTTCCCCCTGCAGACCCTACAGGATGTGATTAAGCCTAATATTTTTCCTATAACATGTAACATTTTGGGGAGGTATAAATATGTACACTGGAAACATAGGGCTGAATTTTCAAAATCACTTAGAACCTGAAGTCTCGTTGAAAGTTGGTGAGTCTTAGACCTTATCTACTCAAGAAAGTAGCACCAGTTTAACGTAAATCAGTTTATAACCTAATTTAAGTTAAACAGGTGTAAACCTCTGTATGGACATTCTTATTTTAGTTTAAGAATGGCTTCCTTCAATTGAATTTAAACATGATCCTAATTACCCTAATTTACAATGAAATCAGTTTGGTTTAAACAGAAATAAGCAGAATTGTGCATCCTTTTGTACCAGTTAAAAAATCACACCTTTTGTTGAACTAGTGCAAATTTTCACACATAGAGAAGGCCATAGGCTCCTATGTAACTCAGGGGCTCTTGCAGATTTTAGCCATAAGCTACAGTCTCTTCTACATAATCAGAAGATATTGCAATTACGTTTCTGCTTGTCAACACTTCCATTTGCTATTAAT
This sequence comes from Emys orbicularis, assembly GCF_028017835.1. NCBI lineage: Eukaryota > Metazoa > Chordata > Testudines > Emydidae > Emys > Emys orbicularis. Next base: position 74,031,294 of record NC_088685.1, on the reverse strand, counting down.
GATGATATAACTATGGCCACAGGCAAGATTTGGCATGGAGTCATCGAGTTCAGTGCTACAGAACATACACATGTACGTGTGTGAGAGATTTTTTTTTCCTGTTTTTCTCTCTTAATTTTGATTGGCTAAAATAACATCATTACATGCCTGTTTTGTTGTATTGCCTAGAATAAAACCTAAACAGTAACAGACCAAATAAGTCAATACTGTTGAAATATACTGTGCTTGCAAAAACAAGTGTATTGGGGCAACACCCAACTTTCATATTTAAACCCTTTTTATTAATTAAATGAAATATGGTAAAACAAATCAGATATACTTTTTCAGTCAGAACTGTGATCTGTTGAAACGTCTTTATTATTAATCAGTGTGTTTAGTTTGACAGCACCCTGAAGCCCCAGTCAATACTCGGGCTCCATTGTGCTGAGAACAGTAACAAAAATAAATAAATAAACAAAAGGAGAGACTAAAAGATGGTCCATGCCTCAATGCAATTTCAATCCAATCTAAGATAAGATAAAACGAGAGAGTGTAACAAATGAGAGGGGACAAAGAGGGAGGATGAGATTAACATCAATAACAGTGGGTAGTTAGATAGGCGAGCTGTGGACTCCCCAGAACCCACTGCCATGAATGGCAGGATTTCCATTGGATGATTGGCTCACAGCCTATTTGGCCCTAAGCAGACCTACTTTGTAATATACATATTTGTACATTTATCCAGCTTTTAACCTAACACAGTTATTAGTTGCAGATTAGCATGGGGAGACTTATTTTGCTTTACATTTTTTAGAGCTGCCGTTAATCACAGAAAAATCTTTCAAATGCACATATTACTTTGCTTCACCTATCATTAGTTACAGTGAGGCTACTATTCAGTGGCTACTACATTTTAGTTGTAGAGTACTTTGGAACCTGTTATGATTTTGCTAGCTACAACAAAGCATCCTGAACACAACCATGTATAATGTAAGTGTACCCTATAAATGCTACAAACAGTATATAGAATCAGTGTCAACTAGTGGTTCAAGCAACAGATCATGAAGTAAGAAACATGTCTTCTGGTTTCCACTCCATGACTGACTTACTATGTGAATTTGGAAATATCCTTTCCCCTTCTGTGCCTCAAATTCACAAGAACATTGGGATAATATTTACTCATGTTTTTAGGATTCTCTGAGAAGTCTACAACATGCTAAATATTATTATTAATTATTAGTATTATTTTATGTATTATTTAGTAGTATGTACTGATAACATGCAGAGAGAGCATCTCCCCCACTGTCATTTCTGAATATGAAATATGAAAAGCAGATAGAGCAAGACTTCAAATGAGACTGGTGCACAAAGATCCACAGAAAACATAGTTAAAAGTGGGTATTTTTCTGAAACTTAGAGATGCTGATAGCCCATTGGGGCCCTAAGCATGAATATCCCCCCCCAATAATAATAATTAATAAAAAGTGAATGGGGGCCCCATTGAGCTGCTTAGGGCCCTAAGCAGTTGCTTAGTCTGTCTGTAAGTAACAGCAACTTTGAAGATATACCTATATATTTTTTAAATAGATCTCTGAACATCTCTAACTCTCAGTTAATAGCTTTGTTAGAGTTAATGAAAAACAGAACAAATTTTACAAATATTTAGTCATCTAAATATTCATTACCAGTTCAATGATATTTCAACATACAAAATATATGGTACAAAAGATTGTTGTAATCATGTTCTTGCATTTTAAAAGCATGGTTATATTTTTGATTTTCATGTCTTATTGCAATGTACATGAAATCAAAGATTTCTTTATCCTTTTAGAATGTTTTACCAGCAAAACAGTAGCATGCTGGGGGGACACGGGATGTTGGATTGATAGCTTAAATTTCCTCATATCTTTATATGGTTAGCCTATTAAAAATTCTCCAAAATTGGAGCACTTAATGCAGGGAAACATCAAAGCAATTTCTAAAAACTTTACAACAGTCACAGTATTGGATTGTGTCAGAACTCAGTATACTATTATTTTTCTGACTTTATTTGAGAGAAGATTTGTAATCATCACATCATCTATTAACACTGACTAAAAAGTTAAGTTCTTTTCCCTCTTCCATCTCTCCTCCAAGAAATGAAACACAGACACAAACAAATTCAAATATGCAAACTCTTGTACAGGCAGGCAGATATACAATGAATTCTTTATCAATGTTGCTCTATAATTACATGATATGGTTGCAGGAGTAATTTACTAATGACTAGATTGTGATCTCATCTTACTCGGGTACACATCAGGGGCGTAAGTTTCTCCCCAATTCCTTTCCTCAGACTACCTGGATCTTGGATCTGGGTCTGGCATGGAGTGCAGCCTCTGCTTCCTAGATACTCCCCACTGTGAACAAGAGGGTGGGCTGTAGAATAGCTTGAGGCCTGGAAAATAACCCCACCTTCTTGGCTAGTGTAGCTGGCTATGTGGGAGTAGGGGATAGGGCTGCCCTTGGACCAAGAGGAAACAATGCTGTCCTGGGGTCAAGAAGGCAAAGGAGGAATTGTGACTCTTCAGATAGTTCCTTCCTTGGGCTACTGCTGGGTGAAACAGTTATGCACTACCCCTTAGACAGGACTAAACCTAAAAGCTAGACCTAGTGATTGCTAAACAGCAAAGCAATAACAGTTCACAATCATTATGCAGATTGATGTTAAACTGGTTTCCAACAAAATGTTGGAGTAAGTAAATTTCAAAATAAGCATAGTCTCATAAGATTAATAGCCTCAGGAAAATGTGCATTATATAAAACTGACGTTGCATATGGTATACAATATAAACATTGGGCCATATGTTTCAATGGCATGTGCATTAAAATCATGGACATTTAACACTAAAACTGCCTTGAAATCTTGAACACAAGTTAAAACCTAATAAGTGGTATAACACAAAAAATAAGATTGTGCTGATGATCCTCAAAAGATTTTAAAGCAGAAATGAGTGTGTCCTGTGGAAATTAAAAAGGAAAGCAGGGTTCAGCTATATTACTATGTATGATATCCTGGGAAAACTGTGTAACTAATTGAAGAAAAAAACATAGTAAATTACTACTGCCCTGGGTAGCAATCACCGGACATCTGCACTTTGATCTGGTATGATATCAACCCTTAAGTGGGTTCCTCAGCACCCAAAAAGTAGTCTTCAAATGGTATGTGTGTGTGTATGGTCTTCATCTCATACTGCAAGGGGTTTGGTCACATCTGCTCTGTAGTTATGAACCCCTTTGGTTCCCTGGTACAGATGTTTATCATGAGTCTAGTAGTGCCTTTTTCCTTGTCTTCCCTCACTCTCCCAAGTACCATGGTTTTGCATATTAATAGTCTTGGTTGGAGATATCAACTGGAGGTGCCAGCTCATTCATTTTTAAAGATGCAAGACTTATAATTTATGCTTAGCATTAATTCTACTAGGTATCAAATGTGAATCATTTAAACTAATCTGTCAAAAAATCAATAGTCCCCCAAATGCCCCTCAACCTAACCAATATTAATTGGCTAGCTGTAACTCCTAACAGCTAAACTGCGACTTTAGGAACAGCTCTGTGTTTGCTTATTTCTATGCACTCAGATACAAGGTGCAAGTAGCCTGCTCAGCAATATAAAAGAGGTTTTTATTCCCTGACATGGGTATGTAGTCTAAGACACAGAATAGCCTTAAATATGTAATCATGGTGAAGAGTGGAAATTCAGTGACGAGGCAAAGATTTTTTATCTTTTAAATATTCATTAGAAGGAATAAGATTTCACACCTTTTAATGAATGGTATAGTATTTACACCACATGAAAAGGTTTGGTGTGGGTCAGATAAGTATCCAGAAGTTTTGAATAATTATTTGAACTTCTCTGGTCTAAATTACAAGCTTGAAATCTCATGAGAACAGATTTCCTCTTATGATTTCTTGGGCTTCCTGGTTTAATCATACCCGAAATATGGCACCAGAAACATACAGTCATCAGGTTTTATCCTTGGTATTTCTGCTTCTGTTGCTTTTCGTAGCCAGGATATGTAGAGGCCCACAAAAAATGTTAATGAAAATTATTCAGCTTGGGTCCATTTTGGACCCAGTTGAAAATCTATGTAGGTTTTTAGTTTAATAGTTAATGATTTGCCAACTGTACTTGTTACTAGGGATTTATAGAATGAGTTTCAAACAGAATAAGAATCATAGAATATGAAAATAGGAAAGACTTATTATGACACCTGCTGTAGTCCATTGCCAAAGAACTGATGTAAGCCTTTGTCCCAAACAAAATTCAAAATAAATCAAACATGAGTCTTTTTCTGAAGTGCCAAAATGTCTAGTCTTAAAACAAACAAAAATACAGCTTATATTAGTTCTTCCCATTCTGGGCTGGGGATAAGCAATAAAACTGAAATAATCCAAAAATATCTAATCCAACTAGAACAAAAAAATTCATGCAGAACCTGTTACTGAGGGGTATTGATGGCAGTGGGAGTTGTTGCATCCTCACAGGACTGAATCCAAAGTCCCCCCCTTGATTCTAGAACACAGATAATTGGGTTAGACAGTTTAGGATGTGAACCCTTGTGAACCCAACCTTTTGAGGTTCATCCATCATGTTTTGTAGTACCAGTGTAACACCAACAGATGCTGGTTGTCGGCAGGTGGGATTGAACCTGGGATCTCTGGAGCTGAATGCAAGAGCCTCTACTGCAGGGATCGGCAACATCCCTTGGCCCACGCAGCTTCCTGCAACCCCCATTGGCCTGGAGTGGTGAACCGCGGCCAGTGGGAGCCGTGATTGGCTGAACCTGTGGATGCGGCAGGTAAACAAACCAGCCCGGCCCACCAGGGTGCTTACCCTGGCGGTCCACATGTCCAAGATTGCCGATCCCTGCTCTACTGCATGAGCTAAAAGCCACATGGCTATTAGCTAAGGCTATAGAGCAGATTCATTAATCTCTCTCTCTCTCTGTCTCTCACACACACACTCTCTCTCTCTCTCTGTGGTCTTGGTGCCACTAGATGGGACAGAACACCACACCCAAGAGGTGTGTGAGTTACATACTTCCCCCAGCTGAGGAAGTGCATCCTGAGCTTCAGAAACTTCCCAGTTGAAATCCTGGATGAGCCCCCACTTGTAACACCGACAGACCCTGGTCGTTGGTGGGTGGGATTGAACCTGGGACCTCTGGAGCTGAATGCATGAGCTAAAAGTCATATGGCTATTAGCTAAGGCTGTAGAGCAGACTCATTCATCTTTCTCTCTTTCTAAGTGGTCTTGGTGCGACTAGATGGGACAGAACACCACATCCAGGAGGTTGTCCTAGAAAGGTGTTGTTTACATAGTGCCAAATTCTGTCACACTTACATTGAGTGTCACTTTATTCACCAGAAATTCTACTGAAATAAGTGGGACCCTTTATGGAGAAAGCTATGGGTGAACGTAGGAAACAAAATCTGGACATAGGAAACAACAACCAGAAAAGACATCTTGCAGTGGCCTACTGCAATACCTAAGCATTACCTCTCTGTACACTGTTTCACATACCACTGCATATGCAGCTTTACTATAGCTCTGTCGGTCCCAGGACATTAGAGAGATATTTGACTCTCTAATAACACTACATAGTGGAAATATAGTTGTATTTACCACTGCATCAGGCCCAGCATATATAATTATTTGTTGCCAGAAAAGCAGGCAAATCCTTATACACGTGAAGAAATATGAGTATGTCCCTTCTAACATTTCCTGGTTTATTTTTTATTTCTCTGTGGGGACACCTTTGAGCCACAGTGTTTTCAATCTAACAGATGAGTTTACTGCAGGTTCCAAGTAGGGCTGTTTTTATTGCTCTTCTGTCAATACAATAATGGAGAAATTAGAATTAAACTCATGTTTCAAAATTTTGATTGCTTCATATACCACTGTGTGTAATATTTGGGGACTTGGAAGATCAACTGGGGGTGTTCTCAGCTGATGTATTTGCTTGACAGATACAGGAAAGTGTTTCACATTTCTCAGCAGCAGGAAAAGTTACTGGCTCTAAGCTTTTTGCTAAATATTTATCTTGAACAGCAGACATGATATTTCCTAGGGATTGCTCTTTGGAGAATTTTTTATCTTACACTTCACATCAGAATTTCAAATTATATAAAAAATGTGAAATAAATTTTGGCCTGGAAACTTTTTTATTATTATTTTAGCACTCTTTGCTTGCTTAGTTCAGATGACAATTCCTTGAAAACTGAACAAATAACTGCAAAAATTAAAAGATAGTACATAAGCTGTTTGTGGGCCTGATCCTGCTTTCATTGGAGTCACTGGCAAAACTCTAATGTGACTGTGTCCTACATCAGTTGGGCAACAAGAAAAAAAAAACTTCAGTGTGAACACTCTATTGATTCAGAACAAGAATTGTGTTCTTCCATACAGGATACAATGGGCCAAACTTCACCCTCCTTTAAGAATATATGCTTCATTCAGAGGAATACTGAAAACAATGGGCTCTTGTGGAATGAGGACTTCTCTAAGCCAGCATTTCTCAAACTTTAGCAACCCAAGGACCCCCATTTTTATTTAATTTTTTTCATGGACGCTCAAGTCCCCCGCTCAGCCCCTGCCTCACTCCACTCCTTCCCAAAGTCCCAACCCCACCTCACCTCTTCCCGCCCTTCTCCGCCCCTGCCCCTACTCTTCCCCACCTCTTTCCACCCCTGCCCCGAGCGCACCCTGTCTCCGCTCCTCCCCCTCCCTCCCAGCGCCTGCTGCATGCCGCTGAACAGCTGTTCCCAGCATTCAGAATGCACTGGGAGGGAGAGAGAGAAGTTGATCAGCGGGGCCAGTGGCCCTGGACATGATTCCACTTCCTCCTTGTAGACCCCAGGGGTCCACAGACCCCAGTTTGAAAAATGCTGCTCTAAGTTATTAGTTTCCATTTTCCAAGGTTGACCCTCATTTTGCTTTATTCTGTTATATCATGTGTTAGCCACTTTAACCCCATTTCTCTGTCATCGTAGTATGCATTACTTTGAGCATCTTACCAGTTCTGGTAACCTTTTCTAAGTAATGTAGGAAGAAAGAAAAAATCTAGAGACAATGTGTATGTCCATTAAGATTTAAAATGCAAAAAGAATAATTTTAGAAGATACAAAGCACAATATGCTAGGGTAACTGTTGGAAGTGTTATTACTGCCTACGTCAAGCTCCCAAGTAGAGAAGTGTGATATTTTCTCAGTTCCCTGTGGGTATCAGTGGAAATAGTGCCTTATGCTTGCCAAATGGCTTTATAAGATATCATATGTACTTTCAGGCAACTGCATAGGTAATGTGTTGCTAGAGTAGTATCACATTTTCAAAAAACAAATCTGGACATTAGAGCCACTTTGGTTAGCTATTCCATCACTGTTTATTGCTTGCTAAGGATCAACACTTTATTAAGCACTGACCAAGACAAGAGTCCCTGCCCTGAAGAATGTAGAGTCTAAATAGATAAGCAACCAAAAATGCAGGAGGCCTTGGAGACCCAGAAGGGTGGCTCTAACTTAAAGCAGCTTTAATGATACATTTATTTCTTGATGTTGGATGAATGACTGTATTTTTTTACTGATGGGTTTTAGCATTTGTGGGCATCAATAAAGAAGAATTCTGAGGAAGGATTTAAAAGAAGAATATTTTCACTCATTCCACAGTTGTGATGTCAGTCTCAGTGCCTTGAGATTAATCTATCACTTGGTAACCCTCTCAGAAAACAGTCTTGAAGTTGTGACAATACTAAGTAAAACCATGTCTGGCTATATAACATACTGTGGTAGCATAGAATGATATTTCTGTAGCTCTCTAAACAGAATTCAGGAGGGGAAAGTGCATATAAATAGATCAGTCTAATAGTGACAGGGACAGCTTTGCAAAACACATTTTAAATCAATGAAATATACATTTAGCTACTAGGAAAATATACACTTCTCATTCCTGAGGTAGACAGACAACTTGAAATCCTAACAAAGCAATAAAAGACTTAAGAAGAGTGATGGTAACATCCCTTAGGCCTCATCCCGCTCCCAGTTTAGTCAGTTGGACTTTTGCCAGTTGCTGCAATGGGAGAGGGTTCAAGTCTCATGCCTTCTCCTAAAATAATTTCTCGTATACATCTTTAAATCTAAATAGACCTAATACTATTACCTGTGTTTTGATTTTTTTCCATTGTTAATTAAAATCCCCCAATTAACTTCCTTCTTTGGATTCCATTTCATTGAAAAGAAAAATTGCAAGCCTTCCACATGTCTCCAGATTGAGCATAGAAAGTGTCTAATTTCTTTAAGCAGGATGTAGCAGATTAAAACAATTTACTGTAAAATGTATGGAAGTTGACAGGGCATACCATGTGTTTGGAAGAGGGGGAGTGCTATATGTTAAAAATGTAGACCTATTTAATAATGACTTTGGTAGACGTAATGAGTACTTTAGGGCAGTGTTTCTCAAACTTGGGCCCTCGCTGCTCCAGGGGACGTACTGGCCGCCTCTTCCAGAAGTTCCCATTGGCCTGCAGCGGCGAACCGCGGCCTGTGGGAGCCGCGATCGGCCGGACCTGCAGACGGGGCAGGTAAACAAATTGGCCCAGCCCTCCAGGGGCTTTCCGTACACAAGCGGCGGCCCCAGTTTGAGAAACACTGCTTTAGAGCATTCTATATTTCTATATTTCTCCCTGGATTAGAAGAGGAAGATTTGTCATTATAAATTTGATGTAAATGGTGGCCTTTCTTATTACAAAACCAACAGAGTTTGAAAGAACCATGCTGATCACTCTAGGTTCCTGAATTTTCCTTAAAGATATTCCATGCAGCATTTTGGAGAATCATATGTTTATAGATATATTTTTCACATATCATCTGTTATGTTTTGCCGTGTCCTGGGGTGTATGTAGCCCATGCTGGACTGGCAACTAATACGTTAATGAAGTGACTACCAGACAGCTCTGATTGGCAATTTCACCACAGCTGGGAGAATAAAAGAGCTGAGGAGCAGATAGGTGGGGTGACTGCCAGAGGAGCAAACAGGCTAGAGGAGTGTCCTGCCAGCGAACTGGTGAGAAACCACAGAGAGACCACACCTAGGGGGACCAGATAGCAAATGTGAAAAATCGGGACAGGGGGTGGGGGGTAATAGGAGCCTATATAAGAAAAAGACCCCAAAATCGGGACTGTCCCTATAAAATCGGGACATCTGGTCACCGTAACCACACCCCAGAGAAGGGGTGACTGGAACTACAGGATGAATAAAACCACAGAACCGAGGGAGGAACTCAGGGTACAGCAGGGAAATTGTTGAGGGTTGATTCTTCCTACCTGGTTGAAGAGCCTTGATCTGGAACCCAGTGGAGTGAGTGGGCCTGGGTTCCCCCACCAATCCCTCAACAGGGATTTAAGAACCAAAAGAGGTTTCCAGCTAGACCCTGCAAAGTATGATGCGAAACCCCATACACTCCAGAGGCATTGAAACTAACACCCTTTATAATCCAGACAAGGACTACCATACAGACTCAAGGAAGAAGAGCTGACTGACTGCCCCACTGGACTGAGTCGACTCTGTGCCACACTATTTCTGACCAAAGGGAGGCAGAGATGCATTAGCGTACCAGCACACAGGTCCAAGTAGAATTTTTATTAAAACACCCAAGATATTAACATTTTATAAGCACTACTGGGTTCTGAGAGACCCAAACATAACTAAGCAGCCAATGTGTAAAACACACACACACACACACACACACACACACACACACACACGTTATATATTTATTGGTGAGTTCATAAGAGAGTACCGTATATACTCGTTCATAAGCCAAATATTTTTGGTAAAAAAGTGATGCAACAAAGAGCGGGAGTCGGCTTATAAACAGGTCAACATCAAAATTTGATGATTTTAAACTCTATGGAATCATTGAATTGAATATCTAATACATTGCTTACCTAGAGCGTCTGCAGGCATGGAGCTCCTGGGCTCCCTGTGGCCAGGGTTCGCCGTTCCCAGCCAATGGGAGCTGTGGGAAGTGACGTGCCACTGGGAGCTGAGGGGCTCCGTGCCTGTGAATGCTCCAGGTAAACAAAACGTCCAGGCCCGCTAGCGGCTTACCCTAATGGGCCAGGAGCCAAAGTTTGCCAACCCCTGAAATATAGGGTCGGCTTATGAAAGGATCATACAGCTTTTGCTATTTTTACCTAACCATCTTGGGGGGTCGGCTTATAAACGAACAGGCTAATGAACGAGTATATATGGTATATTTCTTTTAAAACTACTTTTCCCAAAACTCTAGGCAATTGTACATATATTTAAAGTATACAGTATACAAAGTCCCCAACCTAATATTACTTATTTACCCAACCAAATGAAGCCTCATTCACAAAATATAAATTACTCAAGAAAATTGCAACTCCCTCACTTACCTCCTATCTCTCTACTAAAGCCTGGAAAGTAAACAAATCTGCCTTCTGTGTTATGTAATGTTCTTTCCATGTGAAGCACTGCTTGATAAGTCATATTCTGCACTAACTTAAGTTCCTGAATGATCTTATGGTATATATATAGGGCCTGATCAAAAGCCCATTAAAGTCAATTACACTTGCATTAGAATATTAGACTTGTTTGTTTGGATGGGAGCCAAGTCACAGAAGACTGTGTTTGGCTTCTAGTTAACCAGTCTGGTACTGCAGAAGCTGGCTTGGTGGATCTAATTACTGGGTTGGTGAATCTAATTATAGAACAACCACCAGTTTTGGAAGATTGCCTGTCCTGTTTCTTGCAGTATGCCCTGAATGTGGCATTCTCAATATGGTCCATCCCAGAGAACTGGTCACAAAGTGATCTCAAGATGATAAATGCATGAATGAAAATCTTACACCTTACTTGCAAAGTCATCTAGTAAAAGGTGAACCTAGGACAAGTAAGGTTGAATTTGGAAAAGGTACTGACAATTTGGGTTGATTGTTATCCTTATTTTTGGGGGGACTTTTTTTTTTCTTTTGTGAATACCCTGACATGTCTTGTACATTTTCATATCCAGAATGTTTCCCAGGAACTCATGTACACAAAAGGGAAATGGATCTTCTAATTCCCAAGCTCTGTGCTGGAAATGTATTTGTAAGCCTCCTAGGAATAGCTTTAATAAACTTTGATCCTGAGTTCCCTGGTGTGTTTTTGGATGCTGGAAATGTATCTGTAAGCCTCCTACAAATAGCTTTAATAAACTGTGATCCTGAGTTCCCTGATGTGTGTTTTGATGCTGGCATTTCTTTCCTTTTGAGGCCAGGAGGAGAAACCCTCCAAGACATGCCAGTCTATTCTTTAAGCCTAAACAGAAGAGAACATGTATCTACTAAAAAGCATCAGTTCTTTCCCTCATGTTTTCTGCAATCTGTTTTTGAGGATAAGAAATAATTTAGTGACATACAATTCCTTCTCAATTGATTGGTTTAAAAATGATGGCTATATCTGCAATGTAATCTAAGGCAAGTCAGGTGGGATACATTTTGCAGAGACCTAAAGGATTATTTCCTAGTTAGATAACACCCAGAGGAATGCATTTTAGCAAAGTTTTCCTCTGAAGTCACTGCTAAATTGATAAATTGTTCATGTCAGATTTACAATGCTGTTAATGTCAGATTTCTGAGTCTTTGATGCTGTGGAATTCTCTACAGCCTTTTCACTGTCTAAATTAATACTAGCCTAAATTCTTAAGTATAGAAATGTGAAATACGTTGGCATATTAAAGAGTGACAGAGTATTAGTCTGTTTAAAGATTTATAAATAGATGACTATTTATTTAAATTGCACAACCATATACTATAAGCATCAAAACAGTAACACACTGTGATAGAAAACCTCATGCAGTTCCTAATACAGTATATCTTTACACTTGAAAATATCCTTATTACCCATCTATCAACTCTAGTGAAGTTATGAAACTTCATTTCACTAGCGGCCTTGACATTACATTTCTCACTATTTGTTCTGCTTGTCAGCACTTTTTGTCATTAATAGACAGGCACTCAGGTCCAAAATCCCAATTTTTGTCTTAAAAGAGATATTTTTCACATTCAGTTATCTACTCAGATAGCCCATAATATGTCTGTGGGTATACAGCCAAATCAAGGTAATAGACTCTGTTGGGTTTGACTTGAAGAATGGCATTGGCAGTTGAGGCCATCGCTGTTTGATTTTAGTCTGTCAAAATCTGATTTTTATTGCCTCTGAAAAATTATTGGAACTTCTGTTTGGTTTACAGAACACTGCTGAAGAAGCAATGCCTATTAATGTGCTTTATGAATAAAAACAGATTGCAGGGCTGTATTTATTGGAATTCAGGTGAAATAACAGCTTTTAAAAAAAAAAATTAACTGTGAACTTGGTCTAAAGCTGTCCCATGGAGGCAGTCAGCGTTCCGTCTTCAGCTGCACCATTACAGAACGGTGGTGTCTGCATAAAAAGTATAGCCAGAAAAAATTGATTGTCTTTTTTTTTTGCTAAGATAAAGATGAAATAAAAACCTGTGCAGCTTAGTGAAATAGAAACATTTCTGCATGTGTTTAGGTGTGACTGTCAGCTAAGTTATGCCTAAAGGTTAAAATCTACTGACTGCATCATTTTTTAAATGTTACCTGAATAAATTATCTCAAGTAGGTAGACTTTGAAAAAGAGACCAGCGGCAAAGAGCACACTCCACGCTCCCTGGGGTTGGCACACCAACTACTCCCCAAGAGTTCTGGAAGGAAATATCCCCTGTGAAGACACCAGGTGAAATCCTGGTCCCATTGTAAATGGCGTAACTCCCATTGATTTCAATAGGGCCAGGATTTCATCCAATGCCTTCAGTAGCTCCACTTGGGTGGTGCAGTTCCATAGCATCTCTAAGGCAGACCTGTCTCTAATGGGGCCATTTGGCAAGATGGCAGAGATGAGCGGTTATGATATGTCACATTTACTTGGAAAAAGTACATCAATAGTTGCAACCTTCTTCTCCCTTGAGAGATGAGGAGATGGAAGGGTGCTGGGTAGGAGAGGGTAATATTCTAAAAGAAAACAAATTACAATGTGAGAATGAGAACCTTGAAAATGTGTAAAATGATGCCTGTCTGAGTCTGCAGAGAGCCTGAAACAATGTCTCTAAGACAGACGTGGGCAAACTATAGCCCACGGGCCACATCCGGCCCGCGGGACCGTCCTGCCGGGCCCCTGAGCTCCCGGCAGGGGAGCCTAGTCCCCAGCCACTTCCCTGCTGTCCCCTCTCCCCCGCAGCCAGGCCGCCGTGTGGGCCGCGCTCTGGCCCGTCACTCCCGCTGGGCAGCGTGGGGAGCACAGCTGTCTCTGGCCGGGTGTCATGGCTGCGAGCGCCTGCTGCTGGTAAGGGGGCAGGGAGCAGGGGGGGTTGGGTAAGGGAGCGGAGGTCCTGGGGGGCAGTCAGGGAGGAGGGGGTGGTTGGATGGGGCGGAGGTTCTGTGGGGGCGGTCAGGGGATGGGGAAAAGGAACGATTGGGAGTGGAAGTCCTGGGGGGGGCCTGTCAGGAGGCCGGGATGTGGATAGGGGTTGGGAGGGCAGCCAGGGGACAGGGAGCAGGTGGGGTTGGATAACAGGGTGGGATCCAGGGTGCAGTTAGGGGCAGGGGGTCCCGGGAGGGGGTGGTCACGGGACGAGGAGAAGAGGGCGGTTGGATAGGGAGTGGGAGTCCTGGGGGGGGGTCTGTCAGGGGGCAGGAAGTGGGAGGGGGCGGATAGGGGGCAGGGGCCAGGCTGTTTGGGGAGGCGCAGCCTTCCCTACCTGGCCCTCCATATAGTTGCACAACCCTGATGTGGCCCTCCGGCCAAAAAGTTTGCCCACCCCGCTCTAAGAGGTGTGAACAGCACCAGCCATCTCTCTCAGGGCCCCAGGGCATCAATGATCCTGCAGCTGTGATATTTAGCTTTTTCCCCAGGATACTTTAGAATTCAACATTTTTGTGACATAATTTATTATTTTGCTGTAGCCAGGCACCCAGAATTCTGTTTTTTGTCTTTCTGCCATGCTGGGACCTGCTTGTAGCTGTCTCTTGCTCTTTCTCCTCATTCCACTCCATGGAGAATTAAATGGATTGCAGTGTATGCTCCCTTCACTGTTCTATAGAACAAGGCAGGAGGGAAGTTAGAGAGCTTGGACTAGGGTCTAATTTTGCAGCCAGAGATCAAGGGAGCAAGAAGTGTGGGCTGGTTAGAGCAACAGCTAAGGACATGTGAAGATGAACTGCTGCAGCTGAGTACCAGGTTTCCCCTTCTCTGTCTTGTATGGAATGGTGAAAAGAAATATCTGAATTGGCCCACCCAGGCAACATTGTAATGTACGAAACCCATAGAAGCGCAAAAAATAAATAAAATTTAAAAAATCAATTATCAAATCTATTGCTGAGACCCATCATTGATGAATTGTACGTGAATGAGTATTTGGGAGGGATAGGAACAAAGAGTATTTCGTTGAGGTACAATAAAATAACATTGCTGAAGAATTTAGGAGTTTTTGCTGCTGAATATAGTAGTGTTTGCCACAGAATATGTTCTCATGCCACAGAGTATGTGAGGCCCTGCTGTAGGGGCCCATTCCTATTGCAAGTGGTCAGACTTCCATGGGACTTTTGCCTCAGTTAAGATTTAAGGATTTCCTCATTAGTGAATTTAGTTCACCTACTGCTAAATGTAGTGATCTACTGAGACATTGGTAGAGAAATTGCAGTGAGATACAGGCTTCATCCTGAGGGCACCAGGGAAAGACCCCTTGTAGAGTACTTACTGCATGTAAACAATATTTGGTTCTCAGTCTGAATATTACTAGCTTATAAGAACAGGCATACTGGGTCAGACCAAAGGTCCATCTAGCCCAGTATCCTGTCTTCCGACAGTGGCCAATGCCAGGTGCCCCAGAGGGAATGAACAGAGAAATCATCCTCTACTGCCTGCCCTGTGTAATTCTCTCCTTTATAGTATACAGACTGTGAGTTAGCTATTTTTCTAATATTTGAAATTCTAAGTAAGCCTCATATATTATTACCATATTGCCACTTTACAGGGATCAATCCTCTGAGGAAAATGGTAGTTTCGTGTATTGTTGCAGCAAACACCTATTTACTGAGGCTCACACTCCTCTGAATTATCGCCCTTGGATATGTTTCCACTTTTACAATCTGTGAACTGGTTTATTATACATGTGTATGTACAAGATGACATTTGGCGGCTTTTTTTGGTGGCAGAGGGTTTGATTATACATGAGTCAGTCATGCCTGAGAGATCCAACCCCCGGTACAGAACTGGGAGCTACCACTGCTGGAGACATGCTGATACTAGCCCCAAAGCATTATAGGGAGAGGCAGTCTGAATGAGTTTGGACATTGAAAGTTGCTTCAGACATATTCACTGCTTATTCATAATCTCTCTTGTTGAAACTTGGACACTGAAATACTATGAGGGTAAAGGAAAGTTAATTATACAATAAATATAGGTATCAATATTGAATTAGGTATTAAAAGTGTATATCTTAATGGTGTCTTTAACAATTCAAGGAGTGTTATTGAAAAAAGAGAGTTCATCCCCCTTAACTATCACAATCTCTTCTTCGTCTATCTTTTTTTTAATTGACCTAATTTAAAATCCATTCTTAAAATATTTTAAAAAGTCTGTTGTATGTTTTGAAGATACTGGGAACAACAGCACTACCTTTTGTAATACCCACTGTGCATATGCTGAAGGAAGTAGCAGAATCAAAATTACCTTTAGAATGAATGATTATATTACTTACACCAGGGATGAATTTGGTCCTTATGGTCAGATCCTCATCTGGGAAAAATAAAACTAGATTGGCCCAGACTTGCTCCTATTGAAGTCAATTGGAGTGCTGACATATCTTTTTCAAAATATGTATGTCGTAGTGGCTACTTGTTTAACCACTGGTGAATATGTGTTAGAGATGCCCCTCTGTGATGATCCTCAGACGATATGGGTTGCTATGGCATATGCTTCCAGAGGTTTGGCTCTCTAGCTGAAAGTGTAGTGCATTGTGTATTTTAGCTATAGAAGTCCTTCATTCAATCCCTGGTGTGTCGGCCAAGATGGCAGCCATGACACTTACACAGAAAGGTCTCATAAATTGCCATCCTCTTGTAGGTAACTGACTAATAACTACACACTACAGTTTAGCTCAGTGAACAAGTTATATATTCAGAAACTGGAGATGAATGAGCAAGTCAGAATGTTCAAAGACCTTCTCCACAGTATCTGCCCTACGCCGCTATGCAGGAAGTCTGAGTTGAAGAGACACTTCACATTCCACAGGAACTAGAACTTTGGGATCCCACACTCAGATAACTGGAGATTATAATAATCATCTTCCAATAACTGGCTTGGCCTTGCCTGAGACAAGGGAAAATCTGCGGAAAACCATTTTTTGTAAAGGGCATTGACAACCTGGGATGAAAAGTTCAGTATATAAGTGCAAGATCTTGTTTAGAAACATAGTACTAATGTGATTGCCTCTTCAATGCTCACAAAGTGATGGAAGTTTGCTAGTCCCATGGTGATAGTGGCTACATGCTTGGGAAGGGAAAGTAATGAAGGGAAAGGAGGAGTGATTCAGGTATTAAGTTTAGCACAGAGAAGTAACATAGGATCAAAAGGAAGAGTTGGTTGATAGCTCACACTCAGGTGGCTAAGACAGGCCTGCTCAACAAATATTTTACATGCCATTGAGAATAGTCAGATTAATGCTATATAATTTTGCCATAATTAATGATCTATTCCTCAAGGGGCTGAGCATCTTAGCAGTGTTACTATCTAAACAAAAATAAGAGAAAATCAAGATAAAACATTTGTGAAGCTTAACTGAACCCTTTCTGGGGAGTTGATTAAAATTCCCATGATCAGAACACAGCCTGCTCTTCATGAGGTCTCCCTCTGTTTTTTTTTATATATTTATTTATTTTTTGCTAAAGTTTCCAGGTCATTGGGCTATATAAGAAATTTCCTTTTTACTTTATGAAGGAAGGTCAGGGGGGCTGGGAACCAAAACCGAATACCCAATTTCTTCAGAACCTCGCTGTGGACCTGATCCAAACCCATTCATGCCTAACTGGACCTCTTGTTCTGATTAGTGTACATTAATTAAAACTCAGTTAAAATGAAATTCCTGTTGTTACATATTATATCCATGTTAATATCAAATGAGCTTCATCAAGGAGTTCAGCGATCCTGTATTGTTGCTATGGATTAATAATGTGTCATCATTTATTTTAAAGTGTTGCTTTGTTATCATCTTCACAGCCTTATTTTGTGCTGAACTGATTACACCGATAGCACCCAAGAGTTCTGAAGTAATCTCAAAAACCTTGAACTGCAACAGAGTAAACAATTTGGCTGCTCCATCAGCATTTATTAATCACACTAATTACAGCTAGGCCAAATGCCACAACTACTGTGTGCCATGCTTACACCACAGAAATGCAGAATTGATTTGAATAACCCTTCAAAAGAATGAGGCGCTCTTCTGAAAGGCACTTGTGCCTTGAGGCACCTGGATGCAAGTAGAAAATGTTTTTTAATATAGACCAAATATTCTTATACTAGATCAGCATCAGATAACTAAAATTAGATTTCAGACATTTGCAAATGTGAATGCATATGTCCTCTTTGGTTGTTTAATTGGAAAGGTGAAGATGAAGAAAAAAACAGAGCCAGCAGCACAGTCTGTATGTAATAATTACACAGTGGCGTTTAAAATTATCACCGTGCACCCTTGAGCAAAATGAAAGGAAGGTAGTGTAGAAAGGGCCTTAAAACAGAGGGATTTCAAATGTATCCAATCTATAATAATCTCATACAATTTCTCTTTGCCAACCCAATTTATATGAAGGAATCATTTGAAATCAATGAATCATTTCCATTTTTCATCTAATTAAAATTTTAGATGATCAACCTTCTCACACCTCCCCTTAGCCTAAGTTCAAGGGGCAATTTTGCACAGTGTCTTCATGAAATGTTTCTTCTCATAAGACTAGACTTTAATTTCTCCAGGCTCTTGTCAGCATGAAACAGGATTTCCTCAAGTGCGAGCACCAGAGAAGATGTGGGCTCCTACACCTCAGCACATTCAGTGCTTAATTCTGATTTAGGAGACATACATTTTATCCTCAACAGATTAAAGAATAGATAAAAGAAATTGAAACTGTTGACTGAGGACACCGGGCTTTTAATCTGTTGGGGGAAGACCCTCTAACAAGAAGACTAAATATAGATTTTAAAGACTCACAAATCTTCTACTAATCATAATTTTCAAATATGTTGACCCTTTCATCCAGGCATCTCAAAGCACAAACAGTCATTATTTTGGCCCTGATTCAGCAAAATAATTAAGTATGTGGTTTACTTTAAGCACATGCTAGTAAACCAGCCCTCCTGACCTTCCTTCCTTTTGATCCAACCCTATTTAGCAAAGCACTTAAGCATGAACTTAAAATAATGCATATCTTTAAGCTCCATTGACTTCAGTAGGACTTAAGCACGTGCTTAGGTGCTTTACTGACTAGGGATGGATTTAAATGTGTGCTTAAAGTTAATCATATGCCTAAGTGCTCTGCTGAATAAGGACCTTAAAACTGTATCCTGCCAATGGGCCAGATTCAGATACCCTAACTCACACTGAATATTACCTTCCCACAGAAATATCCCATTGAAGTCAAGGGGGGGGGGGATATGTGTGAGCAAGTGGTCACAAATAGAAATGTTGCACTAACTAGTCCTATTGAGGTTAGTGAATATTATTGCTATATACATGAGAAAAATCCAGGTTCATGATTGGTGAAAAATCATATGTTGAGTTAGTAAGTTGCTAGGCATCGTAGACCACATAGTCAGAGACAGTTCCAAAGAGTTTACAGTGTAAATAGACAAGACAAATGGAGGGGGACAAGGGAAACAAAGACTGGAAATGAATCATGAAACATCACAAAGCTGGTGGCAGAACCGTGAGAAGAATATAGGTCTTTTGACTCCTAATCTAAGTTCACAGTCACTACACTATGCTACCTTATTAAACATTTGAAATATATATAAAGGAAAACAAAGTGATCAGTTATCATGGTTAAAACAAGCATACAGCATTTCATATCATTTTTCCTACTACATGAAACATAGTAATCAACAATAATTTGTAATAAGTTATAATGTGGTAATAAAATATATCCATCATATACTGAAAATGCAAATGCAATATCTTTTTAAGAGCTGTAATATGGGAAAATGTAGATTAGCAATAAATATTTGTTGCAAAATTCTAATACATCTATCAATATTATCAGAAATATGATATTGATGTAATAGAACAGGAAACATAAGAGAGAAAAAAAAGATTACCCCACTCAGTATTTTCAATTAAAAACATGATCTCTCAAAAGATAAAAATACTTTAAAGTTCCATCATTAATTCCCATTTTAAAGGAGAGGGAATAAAGTTTAAGGGTGACCACTGTAGTCACATATATATAAATTCTGAGGAGTAAAATCCTGGCCCTGTAGAAGTTAATAGGAGTTTTGACAGTGACTTTAACAGGGCCAGGATTTCTTCCTTTGTATCACATCTTTCTCATAGATCATATCTAGTTATTCCAGTTCTCTCTGTGTAAATATCTCATTTTCTACATCACTGTCAGTGAAGCGATCTCTTGTGGTCTCCCCATAAATGGTGTCTTTCTCTCTTTTACGTTGAATGTCTAGCGTTGGGTGCAAGGTGCTGACAACTCATTACCATCTGAACTCTAATCAAACATATTTGTTAATAGGTACCAATTCCTTTATGCAGAATTCACCCATTTGTTGTACCAAGACATGCTTATATTTCTGCACTGAATAGATTAACTAAGTTTGAAGTCAATACTGCTGATTTACCTTTGGAATCTGATCAACAGAACTCTCTTATAACAAATTTTGGAGAAGCTTTTCTAAGAGATTCTCACTTTTCTTATATTGACTAATTCATTTAATTACAAGAGATAATTGGGTTATAATTGTATTATCAGGTATTTAATTGTTATTTTGCTTATACAGTAGTTGCCTGAATAATTAAAACAGCTTCCTAATTAAAATTTATGCAAGCAAGTAATAAACATGAAGTATGGATGTTAATTATTCAGCTTGCTAGTATAACTCTTGTAATAATGTAGTATTTGAAAATGGAAATACAATCTGTTCACAACCTGTGTGATAATACATCAATTGGTATTACTTAATAAGGACTTCTGAAACTCCACAGTCCCACCACAACCCAAAGTGCAGAAATTATTACAAGAATGTGTAATGACAGATTATTTGAAATTATCGGTTCAGTCTAGTATTGAACTAATAATAACCATAGTTTCTATCATTAATTCATACTTTACATACTCTCAGAAGACAATTTCACAACTACCTATGTATTATTTTAATAATAATTATGTTGTAATGTGGTTGTATGTAATAAAATGAGTGGCAAATATTTAAGACTGAACTTTTGACTTCACTATGCAGATTGCAGGAGTGCTTATGAGGATGTGTTAAATAATCATTGTAAATGTACAGCTTCCATGCTGTTTACTCAATTTTTATGGGTAGACTTGTAAAAAAAAAATTAATGAATCCACTACATAACATTTCCCACTTGCTAGCTAAGACCACTGCCTATCAAGCTGGCCAGTATTGTCTCATGATTTCCTCCTACAACCCCATCTGTCTGTCTTCACTGGTTGTTTCTAATCTTTTATTTAGGACTTGCCTTCATCGTCAGCGCTGCAGCTTCACCACTGTAGTGCTTAGTGAGGATGCTACCTATTCTGACAGGAGAGCTTCTCCCTTTGGCGTAGGTACTCCACCTCACTGAGAGGTGGTAGTATGTTGATGGGAGAAGCCCCCAACAAAGCACTGTCTACACAAGGAGTTAGGTCAGTATGACTTTGTTGCTCGGGGTGTGGAAAACCCATATTTATAACGACATAGTTATACCGACATAAATTTGTAGTGTAGACCAGGCCTTAGATTATAAATTCTTTGATGCAAGGGCCATCTTATTGTTCTGTGTTTGTACAGCACCTCACACAGATTAGAGAGGCTACAAAAACAGAAAACACAAATAATAATGGGAGATTTCCACTATCTGCATATTGACCGGGAACAAGTCACCTCAGGAAGGGATGAAGAGATAAACATTTCTAGACACTATTAATGACTGCTTCTTGGAGCAGCTAGTCCTGGAGCACACAAGAGGAGAGGCAATTCTTGATTTAGTCCTAAGTGGCACACAGGACTTTGTCCAAGGGGTGAATATTGCTGAAATGCTTGGTAACAGTTATCATAATGCACCGTTTCTCAAACTGGGGTCGCCGCTTGTGTAGGGAAAGCTCCTGGCAGGCTGGGCTGGTTTGTTTACCTGCCCCGTCCGCAGGTCCGGCTCCCACTGGCCATGGTTCGCCGCTGCAGGCCAATGGGAGCTGCTGGAAGCGGCGCGGGCCGAGGGACGTACTGGCCGCCGCTTCCAGCAGCCCCCATTGGCCTGCAGCCGCAAACCGCGGCCAGTGGGAGCCACGATCGGCCGGACCTGCGGACGGGGCAGGTAAACAAACCAGCCTGGCCTGCCAGGGGCTTTCCCTACACAAGCGGCAACCCCGGTTTGAGAAACACTGTCATAATGTAATTAAATTTAACATCCTTGTAGGGGGGGAAATATCATAGAAACCCACCATAATAGTATTTAACTTCAAAAGGGGGAACTACACAAAAAAATGAGGAGACTAGGTAAGCAGAAATTAAAAGGAACAGTCAAAAAAGTGACATGCCTGCAAGCTTCATGGAAACTTTTAAAAAACACCATAACAGAGGCTCAAACTAAATAGTAAGAGATCCAAAAAACCACAACCATGGCTAAACAGACTAAAAGAGGGAGTTAGAGACAAAAAAATTTAAATATTGGAAGTCAAATAGAAAAGAGCATAAACTCTGTCAAGTCAAGTATAATTTGGTAGGCCAAAAAATAATTTGAAGAGCAACTAGCAACAGGCACACACAAAAATTATTAGATTTTTAAATATATCAGAAGCAGGAAGCCTGCCAAACAATCAGTGGGGCCCCTGGATGATTAAAATGCTAAAGGAGCACTCAAGGAAGATAAAGACATTGAGAAGAAACCAAATGAATTATTTGCATTGGTCTTAACTGCAGAGGATGTGTGGGAGATTCCCACGCTTTAGCCATTCTATTTATGTGACAAATCTAAGGAACTGGCCCACATTGAGGTGTCAGTAGAGATTTTGGAACAAACTGAAAAATTAAACATTAATAAGTTATCAGGATCAGTTGGTATTCACTCAAGAGTTCTGAAGGAACTCAAATAGGAAATTGTAGAACTACTTACTGTGATATGTATCCTATTGCTTAAATCAACCTCTTTACCAGATGACTGGCAGATAGCTAATACTATGCTGATTTTATTTTAATGCATCGATTGGCGATCGTGGATATTACAGGGCAGTAAGCCTAAATTCCATATCAAATTGGTTGAAAATATAGTATAGAACAGGATTATCAGACACATAGATGAACACAATATGTTGGGAAGAGTCAACATGGCTTTTGTAAAGGGAAATAATGCCTCACCAATCTATTAGAATTCTTTGAGGTTTTTGGCAAACATGTGGACAAGGATGATCCAGTGGATATAGTGTAGTTGGAGTTTCAGAAAACCTTTGACAAGGTCCCTCACCAAAGGCTCTTAAGCAAAGTAAGGAGCTATGAGGTAACAGGGAAGGTCTTCTCATGGATCACTAACTGTCTAAAAGATAGGACACAAAGGGTAGGAAGAAACGGTCAATTTTCACAGTAGAGAGACCTATGTAGTGGAGTCCCTCAAGGATCTGTACTGGGACTAGTGCTGTTCAACATATTCATAAAATGATCTGGTAAAAGGGGAAAACAGTGAGTTGGCAAAGTTTTCAGATGATACAAAATCACTCAAGATAGTTAAGTCCAAAGCTGACTGTGAAGATTTACAAAGGGCTCTCACAAAACTGGGTGACTGGGCAACTAAATGGCAGATGAAATTCAATGTTGATAAATGCAAAGTAATGCACAGTGGAAAACATAATCCAAACTATCCATACAAAATGATTGGGTCTAAATTAGCAGTTACCACTCAAAAAGAGATCTTAGAGTCATTGTGGATTGTTCTCTGAAAACAACTGCTAAATGTAAACTGGTAGTCAAAAAATCTAATAAAATGCTAGGAACCATTAGGAAAGGGATAGATAATAAGACAGCAAATATAATAATGTCACTATAAATCCATGATATGCCCACACCTTGAATACTGCATGTAGTTCTGGTAACCCAATCTCAAAGAAGATATATTAGAATTAGAAATGGTACAGAAAAGAACAAGAAAAATTATTAGGGGTATAGAACAGCTTCCATATGAGGAGAGATTAAAAAGAGTGGGACTGGTCATCTTAGAAAAGGGATGACTGAGGAGAGGATGGTTTGGAGAACATGAATAGAAAAGTGTTATTTACCCCTTCAGATACACAAGAACCAGGGGTCACCTGAAGAAATTAATAGGCAGCGGGTTTAAGATACCCCATGCTCTGGGTGTCCTTAAATTTCTGACTGCTAGAAGCTGGGATTGGATAACAGGGCATGGAGAACTCAAAAAATTGCCCTCTTTTGTTCACCCCTCTGAAGCATCTGGTATTGCCTGCTATTGGATGACAGGATATTGGGCTAGATGGACCATTGGTCTAACCCAGTATGAACATTCTTGTTCTGGACTGACCCCTGTCAAACCCTACTGGACAAACTCTCCCATGTTGACAGCGAACCGTTGATAACTACTTTTTGAATATGGTCTTTCAACCAGTTGGGCACCCCACCTTATAGTAATTTAATCTAGACCACGTTTCCCTAGTTTGCTTAGGAAAATGTCATGTGGGACCGTATCTAAAGCCTTATTTAAATCAAGATATCTCATGTTTACCCCCACCATCCGCTAGGATTGTAGGCCAATAGCTTTCTCTCTTTTCAGTCAGCTTTCATCCTATCTTGTCACTTCTACCTCTCCAATATATCCAGTATCTCCAAAATCCACCCTTCATCTCCATAACCGTTACTAAAAGTCTGGTCCATGTTCTCATTATCTCCTGTATGCACTAGTGCATCCTCCTCTACTTTGTCCTCCTCACCTCCAAACTCTCCAACCCATAAAACACATGGTAAGCTAAAATCATCTTCCTTACATACCGCTCTGATCATATCACTTTTCCTGCTTGAATACTTCCACTGATTTCCTGCCTATTTTTCCCATGAATTCATGGCCCTCATCTTCAAGTTGATGTTCTGCATGGCACCATTCTACATACCCCATTTTGTGGACCATTCCATCCTCACCTTTACTCTGTGCTCTGCAGCTTCTCTTCTGTTTTACTGAATCCTTTGGGCTACATTTTCCTCTAAGTTTCACTGGTGTTATGATAAAGCACCTAGTACACTTGGAATTTTCTAATAATTTGGTACAGCTTTCCCTTCAGATGTCAGTCAGGGTTTTTAGGAACTAAAGTAATTTATGACAACTGCCAGGATCCTTACCAGTATGTGAGAGGTTAATTTTACTTCTTGATCTAGTATACATCCCAATGTTTTAGCTCTTATGTCCTTAATACTGCTTTCCCTTTAGCCACAATTAAAACCTCACCAATATAAATTACATTATATACATGCCTATTGCTGTCAGCCTCACATCACTGGGTGCTTATGGCTCCAGTTGAAATATTTCCCTTGAAGTTCAGACAAAACTTCTCCTCCGGGGGAGGGGGAGAGGTCAATAGCACTTTCTTTTCTCCCAATTCCAATGAGAAATTTTAACTGAAAGCACAAAGGGCTTATAACTGACAGGAAGCAGATTGGGGAAATTCAGAAATGGAAAATATAAAACTGTTATTTGCAGCAATGGAATTGGAATTTTCAACATATGTACAGTAAAGAGGCAACTTATCTTTATTGACTACTGGATCATTAACAGTAAACAAGGTTCTGCTATACAACCAATAACTTTAGTACTGAGTACTGATTTACTGTATATTCAGGGCACAATGCATGTGTACCATAAGTTGATTTACAATTATTTTGTGTAGGTACCATTAAATAATGGAATTACCGCTCTTTGAAATTTACACACAGATCTCATGTAACATTAAGGATAATAGCTGATCCCTTCAAGTCAGGATTGAGACACATTGTCAGCTGATGTGGGGAAGTTTACAAGAGTGATACTTATTACTGAAAACCTTAACAAATACAGGGTCTGATCTTGCAGTCTGTGCTCATGAGAGTAGTTTAATTCTTGCAGGTTTAAACAGTCTATTCCCATAAGCAAGCATTTCAGGATCAGGCCCATAGACTTACATTCCTCACCCCACGTAGAGTAGGACCAGATTTTTAAAGGCAGATAAGTGCTTATTCAAGTTTTCAAAGGTGCTTATGGCAGTTAGGCACCTAGGCACTTTTGAAAATCCAACTAGATGCCTCTCTGCATCTTTAGGTACCTAAATACCTTTAAAAATCTGGCCCTTAGTCTCCCTGTGCCTCAGGTTCCAATCTGTAAAATGGAGTGTATTATAAATCCCTACATCACAGGGTGAGGATAAAGTAAAGATTTTGAGGTGCTCCTAAACCATGGTGAAGGGGACCATAGAAGAAGCTTAGATACACAGATAGAAGAGCCTGCACTTCTGTACAGGTGGTGAGAGTCAACCACCCCGTTTTATAAGAACACTTCATGAAATTATATTTCTCTTCCACTATTAATAGCAGTTATATGATTGAGTCTGAATACAGATAGCTACACAGCTGTTCTGAGGTCAGGTGAGTAAGGAGATGATAGTTTACATAAATTACAGGGGTTATTCTTTCCCTATATTTCAAGGATCAGTGCATTCTTGGGAAATTCTCATTACTTGACTTTTGCACTTTCACTGCAGATATTGCATTGACACTGATATATAGGGACTTTGGCTGGGGCTTATCTCCTTTAATATGATCACTCTGATACCTTCTATTTCATTTTGACAGCTATTATGCAGTACAAGGCTAGTGAACCTGATCTTCATTATTCCTTCTCACTCATCTTTTTGTGTCCTCCTCTTTAGACTCCAGGGGCTTGATTATTCCATTCATTTCAAGGCACTGCATAGAGAAAAAGAGTGTGTTGCATCACACGGAAAGCACAGTAACGTAAAACACCTCAAATATGCAACACTCTGTGTTCACAGCAAATATGGAGACATGCATTCCCTAGGTGTCTCTGGGCTGCACAAGGCTGGTAAACTGATAGAAAGGTGGATGCAGTCATGCAAAATGGAGGTGTGGTGAGGAAGAGGAGGTCATGCTCCTGATTTAAAATAAAACATGTCATAAGAAGAGTACTTTGAAAACCTACTGCTAACTCATGTTAAGTATGCTGCTTATAGCATGCACCTTTGAACATGAGCATTGCCAAAAAATATTGCTTTATTTAGATCCTTGAATGGCAGGTGGGATGGAAATATAAAGCATTATAGTGAGTAACAGGGTCCAATACTAAAAACCCTCAATGCCAGTGAGTTCAATGGGATTTCTGCATACAGGGGGCTTGCAGAATGGGATGTGCCTCATTATATAAATATATGATTCATCTTTGAGACATAAACATCTAAACTAGTAGTCAGGAGCTATTTAGTAATCACATTTAATGATTAAGAGAATAAATTTGAGAATAAATAAGGAAGCAAGAACAGGTTTTCAATGAACTGCGTACCTAAATGGTCCTAATTATTGTTCTCCTCCCAGCTTCTCTCAAAATGTCCCTTTTAATAAGGCTAATTATACAGAAGACTGTACTAAAATCAAATATGATGTTCAAAAAATCAATCCTATGGCATTTGGTGGGTTAGACATGAGTCACATGATGGCTAATAATTTTGAAATATATGAAGGGAAATAAGCATATCTTAGACAGACATCTGAAAAGTTCAGCCAGCATTAATATACTGTATGTGAAACATCAGTCACACTAAATGCTAAGTTAAAATGCATGCTCCACAATATGATATTAAAAATAAGGAAGGAACAAGAAGAATTAGCTTTAGGCTTCTTTTCTGCTAGCACTGAATAAGAAACATTGCATTCACTTTCTTAAGTGGTCTCAATGCAATATACACCTATTGCGCAGACACCTTATGATCCCTAGGAGGTAATGGCTTTTGGTCCTACAAAGACACCAAGGTGTAATCCTCCCCTTTAAATATAGTCAAATAAGACTCTAAAAGCATGAGGCACGAGTAATATATGAGTCAGTTATAGGAGTGAGAATAAACACTCTAGGGCAATCAATCATCATGGTTCAAGGAACAGCCTGAATGCTAGATGGAGTCAGGAAGGAATCCCCCTTCTTATATCATAATATTGAACAACTTGGTGCATTAATAGAGGCAGGTTGGGGTTACATTTTCCTCTAAGGAATCTAGGTTTGGCTTTTTGTCAAACACTAGGTGGGCCATTGATCTGTTCCATTATGATAAATGCTAATATGCACCTGTGGAGAAATCTTGATCCTACTGAGGTCAAATGAAGTTTGGCCATTGATTTCAGTGTGGCCAGTATATGATTCCCAGAATTTATTGATCTGAAGAATCATCAGGTTTACTGAATACCATGGTAAGGGAGCAGAAAAGAATGGGAATACTTGTAATTTGTACTGAACTAGCCATCTGAGTATGGACATCATCAGATTTTCATAGTACAGAAGCCTGGGGGTCCTTTTCTAATGAATAGAATACTTTATTTGCAATATTCTCAGAATCCAAGTTTTTAATTTGCAATGGGGACTACAAGTAAATGACAAGAATGCCAAAACATTCATTCATACATTTTTAAACTGTCATTAAGGATGACTTTATTCTAACTCTAGGAGAAAGTACACACACAAAAAATTAAAGCTGAGGTACTCCATAAGTAAAGGTGATTGCATTTTGCTGGGTGTGTGTTTGTGTGTGTGTGAGAGAGTATGTTCTCTAGTAATGGTGTTTACTGTCTGAATATGTGTGAGCTTATTTTAATGGATCTAACTTAATTTTATATATTCAGGACACAATTTCTACAAAATAATGAACAGTTATGAAAATGTCTATTAGATAAAAGGTCACTTCTATAAAATGCTATTTGATTGTACAGGGAATGTATTTTTCCTTCATAATTGATATAATAATTGTGACTTGTCTCTGCAAAATATTTCTAATTTCTTATAGTAGTGCTAAATTTACAGAACCTTTTTACTATTAATCCAGTAAGGTATTATTATTGTTTAAGTTCAGCTTCTACCAAAATGACTGTCTGAAATCACTACAATAGTTAAATTAACTGGCACAATCCTGAGAGAAGAAAAAACCAAATTACTAATTTTAGTAGGTCTTATTATGAATTCACAAGCTTTCCAGAGCATTTTTAAGTATTTCCAATTTGCAGGTTCATTGATGATAGATTACTTCATTAATTGTATTTCTTATTTTATTTTATTTTATTTTGCCAAAGTCTCTCTTGTGAATGGTATTGGGGAGGAAAAGTGATATATCTTGATTACTGAAATTTGAGAAGATTATCACTATTCAGAAAAGATAAAATCAATAATTTTTAATCAGCTTACATTTGCAATGGCAATCTGTATATGTTTTCAAGTACTGAGAAGCAGAGCCTCAAGCTAAGAGAACACCTCCTCTAACAGTAAGAGTGTATTTTTTGGACATGTTATACCTCTGTGAAATATCTAAACTGCTAATATAGTACAGCTTCCCCTTCATATTACAAAAATACTGAGACACAAATTTTCAGTGTATGCAGGATCAGGCTAAGAACTGACAAGAAGTGCTTAAGCCTCACCTTTTGGAAAGGAGCTTCATGTGATGCATTTCTGTCATGGAATCAAAGGATAGTGTTTAAAAAAAATCTGAATCCTATGAAGAAAACATATATAATGTTTTTCTCAATGCCTTTGATGCCACAGTTATACTGAGGTAGTAAAAGCAAGCATATTTACTGTAGGATATTAAGAGCAACATTTTTTAAAGTGGCCATTGCCTTTCTTGAGACAAGTAGGAGGGTACCCCAAATTAGAGGCGGCTTTTGAAAATGAGGGCCTAAATGTATGAGAAATCATGTTTTCCCACATAAGTGACATTACCAAGGGAGCATAATAGAAATGAGTAGCTATATCTGCAGGAACAGTATCAACATTGTAGTGGTATGAAAGGGAAGACAGGGAAGGGAACTTAATCTGGATGGGTAAGGGAGAGTGGGGGAGGCAGATCCAGAGAAACGTGCACACCATGGAGGGAGGAAAGAATGTATAGTGAAACGCTACACTCTGAAAGCAAAGGAGATTCAATACCTGATCCAAGGCCTACTGAAGTCAGTGGGAGTCTTTCCTAAGACCTGGGGGATAAGGTGGGTAGAAGAGTGAGATATAAGTTTAAAGGATATTGCTAAAGGATCCCTCTCATAAAGAACAAGCTTGAACCTAAGAAAATTTCCATTTCATTTTTTTCAGGACATAAATAACCATACCACTTCATATTTGATAGAAATGCTTCTTTCGCTCTCTTTCTTTCTCTTTCTCTCATTCTGCATAGTTTGTTTTCCACATCAGAACATTTTAATTGCATGAAACTCTAATATATATATTAGTTCTAGGCTATATTTAAAACTTTGGAACCTTCTAAAGTCCCCCTCCCTTTTGAAGAAATACTGTAAATATCCCTGACAACTGTAATAACTGGACATTGTTAGAGCAATACTAACAGAGAGGGTTAACAGCTTGTGCTTGTACAAAATACTTGAAGTCAGTCAGAAAGCCATTATTATGACCTTGTGCTGACCACATTCTATGAAGTGTTACATGATCAGGGACAGGGAAGTTGCTTAATGGAAGTTATATAGTAGCTAGATGTATCCTTGTCACACTTCATCTAAACTGATACATTGCAATGGTCTGCACTGCTCAGACCTGGCAATTACTGTCCAATTCCAATCTATTTCACACTGCCACTATAATGAAAAATAATTAGGAGCCTGAAAATGAGTTTTCACATGAAATGGTTTCAGTGCTTGGACACAATCGCCTTTGGCAGATGGCTTTGGGTTTTCTTTAATATAATAAAGACAGTTAATCATCTCTAAAGAGTGCACTGAATGAATAAACTTTTAACACTACTTTCTCCATTGAAATTCACATTGTGATTAAATGTTTAATGCTCAAGAGTTCATGGTTTTGTTTTGTTTTTATTTTTTTATGGTTAACTATTCTGAAATAGAGGACACCCATGAAATCTCTGTACTCTGTAATATATACTGGTGAAGAACAAAAATTAATTCAGAAGTCAATTATCTGACATCAGTGTTTAGAAACTCATATAAAATCTGAACTAAATAATAATAATACTAAACATTTGCTCTCCTAAATATAGTAAAGACAACAAATGTTCAGGACTTTAGAATGTCTTCGTGAAGTCTGTCTAGGAAATTATGGGTCAATTAAATCTTATGAAATAATATAACGGCTCTAACAATAAGTTAATGCTGTTGGTAAATGAAACTTTCAATGATAAGCTGGGATTGCTGAAGATAACCTGCACAATAGACATGAAAAGGTCTGGTTAAATAATGGTAATAGATTAGATATTTATAGCTATAGATAGATAATGAGTTTCAAATTATGATATAGATATAGTTATACATATATAGAGAGATATAGATATATAGATATCTATAGATACATAGATATATCTGTATATAGCTACTCATCTCTATTATGCTCCCTTGGTAATGTCACTTATGTGGGAAAACATAGATATAGATATAGATATAGATATAGATATAGATATAGATAATGAGTTTCAAATTATGGTATGTGTGTTAAACAATGTCACTAAATCATTGATTTATAGAAGACAAATATGAGCAAAACTTATAATGAAAAACTAGATACTAGTTTTGACTGTAGTTTATGCTTTCCAGTACAGTACTGAATAGCAGTAGAAGAATAAAAATAAATATATTGGATAACACTATTTGTCTACTGACACAAACACGTGTGTGTGAATATATACTATACTATACTATACTACACTATACTATACCCCTTTCAGAGTAGATCTATAATTTGTAAATATAGTAATTAATATTATTTTTTTTGTAAAACATTATTTATTGTTTTTATTATTTAGGAAAGTATTCAACCAGTTGTTGGAATCAGAATTTATGTGTGTGTGTGTGTACAGAGAGCTAATTAATACTGAAAATGAACAAAAACAAATATATATTTTAGATATAAATATTTGATATATTTTAGAGTGGAAAGTATTTGGAAAGGAGATATTTCTTTCCAACTGAATAATAAATTAAGGTGTACACTAAATTACATCTTACAGAATCATCAATCATATGTGCTTTAGTGCTGGTGGTGTGAAAGCACTTGTTTAGCAAGATTTGGCTAAACACTTTTCTCTTAAAATCCCATTTCAGCTGCTTTGCCTGTGTTCTTTGAGATCTTCTGCTGTCCTCAATAATTATGCTAGTAGCATTGCTCTAAGAAACAATGTTTCAGTGTTGGGGTTGTCTCATTTCAACTGCTTTTTACCTAACTCCATTTAATAGTTGGTATGACACACTTACTCTAAAGTGAACCTGCAAATGAAATAAATAACTCCATCCCCTCTTGATATTAATGCTAAAAAAGAAACAAAAAACAAAACAAAACAAAACAACAACAACAACAACAAAACCTTTTTTAAAATAAAGGAATATTGAAGGAATATTAATATAACTTGCTGTCCCCTATGTCTTGACTTGCTACTACTGATTGGAGAGCTGCCCTGTAAAGCACCAAAGTTATGATTGAAGTTCTGTCTTTTCAGCCTTGAAAATCTTTTAGTGTTCTTTGATCTACTTTTATGGCAAAGAACTTTGAAATGCTTTCACTGGAAAACTTTATTTACAATACATTAATATAGCATGCTACTATATGGATAGCAATGCATTTACCTACCAAAAAACATCACACTCTGGCATTTCGGGTTATTTAACAATATTATTCTTGACAAATGTGGTGAATCTGTTGTAACTCCATTGACATCAGTGGAGATATTGTGGATTTACTGGTGTGAATGAGAGGGGAAAATTGCCTCATTTCCATTTGGTACAGAAGCTGTGGTGGGAAAAGGTGGCTTAAAGCCACCTTCATGCTTCTTGGATTTTTGAGCCAAATGGGGCCCAGTTTGGCCCTGGATTAATTTAGAGCAGTCTCAGGGCCCAATTTTGAACAATACTCAGCAAGAATGGCTTCTCAAGGGGGCCATTCCACAGCCAAGAATATCCAGAGCATTGTGGCACTCCACCCTGTAGTATGGGATGAAAAGGTGAGAGCTTTATTCTATTTGAACTCTCTTGAGCTAGGTGTATTCCTCTGGGGCCTTTATCCAGACAGTTAGGCTCATTAGCACTGCTGGTGTGGCTCAAAGATGACATAATGGACATGTGAGTTGGTCCCTAAAAAGTTTTTATTTATTTATTTATTTACCCAAATACTTGAGAAATCATCTCCCTCTGTGCAACAGTGACAACCCACAGCAGCCACATTCTCCTGTA
Source organism: Emys orbicularis (assembly GCF_028017835.1). Classification (NCBI taxonomy): domain Eukaryota; kingdom Metazoa; phylum Chordata; order Testudines; family Emydidae; genus Emys; species Emys orbicularis. The sequence continues at coordinate 73,998,551 of NC_088685.1, read as the reverse complement.
ATAGTAGAAATGGCAAATGCAAGGCTGAGACAAGTGACCCATGACTACGAAACCAACTCCTAGTACACATTAGAATGACCAAAAGGCCCTCTGGCTTCAGAACAAAATGCAGAACCCATTGATTTGACTTACATTTCCTCAAATAAAAAATCTGTGTCTGCAGAGGGAATGAAATCACTTAAATATAGAGAAGTTAGTTTTTTAAAAAGTATAAAGTGCTTGGATATCCTGGTAATGAGCATGGCATAAGGGCAAAGGTTCATATCTCTTCATTTCCAACCTTTTTCTCTAACCTCAAGAATACATTGTCTCTTCTTTAACCTGAACCAGTACACCTAAAGTATTCTAATGGCTGAGCCTTTTGGTTTGTTTCCCATTATTTCTGGTTTTTTACTACACCTCTACCCCGATATAACGTGACCCGATATAACAGGAATTCGGATATAATGTGGTAAAGCAGCGCTGCAGGGGGGCGGGGCTGTGCGCTCCAGCGGATCAAAGCAAGTTCAATATAATGTGGTTTCACCTATAACGCGGTAAGATTTTTTGGCTCCTGAAGACAGCGTTATATCAGGATAGAGGTGTATGTGTAAACGGTTTCCATGTTCACATGCAAAGCACAGGGAGACACTTCCCCCTTCCTGAGAGGCAGAGAATATACCCTTCTCATGTGAAGAGAGAACTAGGATGTTCACCAACTAGTAGGCCAGAAGATACATCACATCCTTTAGGGGGTGGAGAAGGAGTCTCAGGATCCAGGCTGGCTAATACACAAGCTTCAGGCACTAGCAGCATTAACCAGGTATACTTCACTGTACTTCTTCTTAGAGGAAGCATAACTAGTACCCAGCAGTGTGTTGTGTTATCCTGCCCTCAGATATCCTGCCATGCAAATGTGAGATAGCTCTTAAGCCAGACACATGGCTGGAACCACTACATTCCCACCTTGAGTGGATTTCTTAGATTAAGTCAAGAATTTGCCCTATATTTAGGAGACAGAGACAAATAGTTACAGTTATCATAAGCTAACACAGATGTCATCAATATAAAGGTTCCTGTGAATGGTATTGAATGTATTATATTGAAGTCAATGGGGGTGTATAGCCACATGGAGTCAATTGCCGAAACAGGGCCTACATGCTTGATCTGGCTCCTCCTGAAGTTAAGGAGAGGTTTACCAGTGCACAATGGGCCAGGTGCTTAAACTTGCTCTTCTAGCACTGTGATCATGTTCCCTATGAACTCTCTGAAAAGGATGCAATGGAATAGGTTATAGTTATAGTATATTATAAATGCTGGTTCAATATTATATGTCTTTCATTACATATGTAATATTAACACTTTTACATCCATTGCTCATAAACTGCTGCAAATATAACATATGGACATTAGTGTTGATTGTGTCTGGGATACCAAAGTGTCCTAGAAAGATGTTCTAATATCTTATGTGTAAGGAAATGTGAGAAATTTTAAGATACAGAAGTAGCCGATTCCTGCAGGCTAGGGAATAGATATAGCAATTTAAGGATATTCTTAAAGAGAAAAGGACCAAATTCTTCCCTCACACTAACCTCATTGGGTGTCACTGAGAGAATAATTTAGCCTATTATCTTTTTGGCGCTCTTCACATATGTGACCTTTTTGTGAGATAGCTGTGTCAACTTTTAAAATTTTTCAACCAGTGCAAATGACGCTACTTGAGTTTTAAATGTAAGGAGAAGCATTGTGTACTAAGAGGCAGGGAGTTATATTAAGCTGATACAACAATATATCGACTCCTCCATTGCATAATTTAGACAAACATAACAAAGCACTAAATGCTCCATTTTCCATGTTAAACTTTAACATGTTCACAGAAGGCACGTCCCTAGTGGGGGTAAAGCTCTGGTACTTCTTTCAAATCACTAGTGCAGCTGCCAAGTGCTATACACTTTTCTTCTTTTTGTTAATGAGTTTTCTCTTTAAACAAAATGAGACAGAGAGAGAAAGAAAAGTTTTAAAACTGCCTGAGGCCAGAATGTGTCTCAGTCCAAATCCTCTGAACTGCTATTTATAAATTCAACACATGTATACAGTAAAACCTACTGTACTGGTAAATAATTATCAAAGGTATTTAGTGACAAAGCCAAATACATGTTTTCGTGGGCTATTTATATTTAAAAAAATCATTTATTTCTGGCACCACGTATAGAATTATCAGTTATAATTATGTCTGATGGTGTCCTGTTACAGTATCCCTATGTCACACCACATGGCAAGAACTCTTGTGACTGTACCCTCTGTAATGTGATATAATTGCTAAAATGTCAAATTCTGTACTTGCAATCAACTTCAATAGCTACAAATCATTTTTTGTACCCTGGTTAATTGTGTCGAATGTCTAATTTCAGATTGTAGAAGAGGCTATTGGACATTTGTAGTATTCGGGTGAGGAATAAAATGAATTGGTCTGTCTAGATAGATACTTTCTTGGAAACATATAGTATCTACAAGTGTTACTTTTCATCTGACTTAGTAACTTAAAGCTATTTATTGTAAAGGTTTGCTTAATTTTTTTCATTGCTTTTTTCTCTCATTATTAAGTAAACTATGGCATACATGTCAAAAGATAACAATTACATTTTAATTCTATTTACTTAGCTCAGAAGTGTTTTACAGTGAAGAGGCAATATTTTAGATATGTAGCAAAGACACTTTACTTAACTGCACTTTTCTGAATACAATGTTAACAATAATCAATTTTACAGTGTAATTAGCATGCTTTTTTCTTGATGAGAAGTTGTCGTATGAGACCAACACAAAGGATTAGTCTTGAACTAACTTTATTAACAATAAGAGCACAAGATGCATGCATTACATATTTATGTCTTACGATACAGTATTTAATTACACAATCTCATACTATTTTTTCCTTTGGGCCCTCGCCTCATTCAGTGCACAGAAGAGACTATGCTCACTGAATGAGCAGCTATTCAATATTTTGTTTACTCATCATTGTTCAATGACCTGATTTAATACACACTATTCAAACCTTGTTCTGAAGACAGAACCATTAATTTCCTAATTGGCCTTTCTATAGTGCTCCTCACGATAGTATCTGAGTGCTTCACAAATATTAATGCATTTATTTTCATAAGAACTTTGAGGTGAGGTTTTATTATTCCCATTTTACTTATTGGGAACTGAGGCACAGAGAGATTAAGGTCAGAAATATCCATTAAATTGCCCATTTTGAAACACCTAGAACTAGATTCTTCAGAGTACTTAGTATTATGTAGCATTTTGTATATTCAAAACACAGCTCCAACTGATTTAACTTTCAGCAGAGGATGCTCAGCACTGCTGCAAACCAGACCCCAGGGCATCAAGTCAGGCACTCAGAAAATGAAAGACACACAATTGGTGACCATCTTGAGATTTAAGAGACTTCCCTAGCATCACCTCAGAGCTCTACGACAGAGGCAGAGATACAATCTAGTTCTCTGGGGTAGCATTCAACTGCATTAAGCACAAGACCATTTTTCTTTCTCTTTCAGCAGTCCATCTCATTCACTGAACAACTTACAACTTCTGCAACAAATAAGGCAGAGGTCTTATAAGCAACAGTTTTCCTTCACTACACAACCTTGATTAATTTCCAAGCAGATCTGTCCTGTTCAGTGACTGTGGCAAGAGTCCTGTGGAAAATATAGTACATGATCATATAATTAAAGATTGTATCCATTAAGATACATAATAAGGGGTTAACTGAGGTTCCCAGAAACCTTAATTTTGGCATTTCCTAAAATTTTTGAGTGCTTGACCTTGCAGCCTTAATGTTCTTTGAACATTATTTTGGCTGTAAATTGTTGTATGTAATTTCTAAAGTTTATAAAAAACTGAAAAAAGAAAAGAAAAGAAAAACAAATTCCATCATATAGAATCATATTGACACCCACATGCATCATCACCAGGATTGGACGCTTTAAATCCACAGACCTCTTCCAGTTAAGCTAATGGAGTAACTGATAGCAGTAGTAGGTTGTCATTGTTTATGTAGACCAGCACTAGAGGGGGCTATGACACTTTAACAGTAGATTTTACAGATGTTTGCTGACAGCAAGGAATGGTGATACTCGGGAATCTTGGGTTCCATTCTAGGCTCTGAAGGGGAGCAGGTAGCAGTGGGTATGATCTGGCAGACCAGGTGCCAGCTCATGACAAGGCGACTAGGCCTCAACTGAACACTGACCAATACATAGATGAAAACCAGTCTGGCTCACCTGTGTGTTAGTATTGGTAAAATAGATTTTAAGTTTATAAGAATGTGTTTAGTGTTTAGACTTTATGAAATGCTTGTAGGATTCTGCATGTATTAATCTCACTGGTAACATCTGTACCCCATTGTTATAGGGTTATATTAAGTGTTTGCATTGTAATCCTCTGTAATTGTGTCATCAAACTGGAAAGGAGCATTAATTAATGTAAAATGCTGGCTTCCTAGAGTTTCTGCCCATCAAAAGGTCCGTTGAAATGAAATGAGCCACTGTGAAACATCAAAGTACATAGATTATTTATTTTATTTATTGATTGCTCCTCCCCACCCCCATGAAGAGGAGACATGCAGGTGGACTCATCCCATCAGTTTGAACTCTGGGAGAAAAGAATAAAAAATTTTGACAGGAAGAAACTGGATCTCTATGCTGCTAGGACTTTGAGAAGGCAAGATTTCTAAGCATAAGTAAGGAGTCCCCAGTGTTTGTCCTGGGTTAACCCTAGAGGACTTACAGAGTTTGCATATTACAGTAGCTTCCATTATCTTTTGGAATGTAACTCATTTATTTGTGTGTTTTCTTTCTTTAACGGTGTAAATAAATCATTTTTTTCTCAGTTAATATATTTTTAGTTAATTGATTATAGAATTGACTACAAGCATTGTCTTTGGTGTAGGATCTAAAGTGCAGTTGACCTCAGGTAAGTAACTGGTCCTTTGGGACTGGAAGTAACTGAAATACTGTTGTGATTTTTGGTGTAAGGATCTATCACAAAGGCAGGCTTACCAGGGTGGCATAATAGACTGGAGTACCCAAAGGGACTGTCTGTAACTCCATATTAAGGCTGTTATGGTGCCTGAGGAATTCACACCTGATATTTGGTTGGTGAAATCTAAGTATAGAACTCACAACCAATTTAGGGTGTATGTGCTGGTTCTTAATGGTCTGCCCTATTCCCTAGCACCGGAGCCACTCCAGACAGTTTTACAGTGGACATATACTTTTCTGCCATTCCTCCCATGCTCCATCCCAGTTCCAATTTCCTGATCTAGCCTGTACATGTTTCTACTCCTCAGGATTCTCATCCCAATCCCAGTCTTCTTGCTCAGCAAGACCTATGTCTCATCCCTCCAGGCCCCACCTCAGTCTCAGACACACACTCTCTCTCCCAGCTCAACCATTCTTTCCGAGGCATTTCCAGTTCTTTTCTCCAGTCCCAAGCCCTTGTCTCCTTGCCCATCAAATCCCTGTTCCCTCTACTACTGGCTCCTCATCCAGTATGTCTCTCTCTCCCCTACCTTAGCCTTCAGTTACTTCCCCTCCACATCCTGGCTCCTCACTGGCTCCCAGTCCCACTCTCCTTCCTTCGTCTTTTTATTCAATCTCAGCATACCTCAGCCCAGCTCTTTGCTCAGGCTCTACCAGTTCTTTCATAGCATCCTGGCACCCCCATCAAATCTGTCTCCCCTGCCTACCTTTCCTCCCCTCTTGCCCCACTAATTCTTAGTATAAGTCTTGCCCAGCCAGTGCCAATCTCTCCATGATTCCTCATCTGATCTCAGCTCTTCCCACCTACTGGTTCGCAGTTTTCCTTTTGTTTTTTCTCTTTGGGTCCCAGTCCCAGTCTCCTTGCCCAGTCAGTCCCAATCCCTCCCTACCCCAAAGCTCATTCCCAGTGCCTGTCTCAGGCTGAGACAGACACACACCATGGAAAATTTCATCACAAATACTTAAAGGTCGGCAAAGTTATAAGCAGTAGAAAACAGAACTTTATAATGGGAAGTGTCAGGCTATCTTACTAAGCAGTGCTATCAGCCTTGGGGGTGGGGAGTATATTGTTGCCCCCTTTGGCATGAGTGGTTAGCCATTATTCTGGGCCTTGGTTGTTTCCACTGGGAAGATAAATTGCTGATAAAATTAAGGTATTTCTTTGGTGTAGTCCTACATATTTGCAATAATGTACACGAAGCCTTGCTCCCCAGAACACAGTAGGAACAAACAACAGTAGGCAGTTTTCTTGCTTACAGTTTCCAAGTCTGCCCCTCCAGCCTATCCTGCTTCCCAAGATCTTGTTCCTCCGCTCCCCCTCAGGGCCACAGCTGCTTCTCTCAACGTCTGCTGCCTCTGAATTTGCTGGCCTCTGCCTTTCTCTCACATACAGATTGCCAAACAATCCTCTAGCCACTGTATGTGCAGTCCATTCCACGGAAACCCCTCTGACCACAGGATTTAACCTTGCTCAGATTTCAGGATGCTGCCAATTGCATTGGGAGTTAACTTTGATTATCTCCACCTATGTTATTCCATAAAGGGGCTTAATTGCTCCTTCCATTTACCTGAAAGAACAGTGGTTGTCACACCCCCATCATCTTTAACCAGGTCTGGGATTGTCTATAGATTCAGAGAGCGGCTTGATAGCAGCCATTAACTCCTTCTAGCACAACAGTATGCTGCAAGACCAAAATAAACAAACAACTAAAACCTCCCCACTATATAGAGGCTTTGATTCATGAAAGCATCCCTTTTCAGGAACCATTTGAGCACACGCTTAATTCCTCCGACTTTCTGAATAGACATGTACTTGAGCACACATTTAAGTGCTTTTTTAAATTAAGGACTAAAATAGAGTTAAAGTCAAATTAAGGTAGGTGGGCTCAATCTTGCAGAATGCTGAGCCGTCTGGCCAATCCAGCAAAGTATTTATGCATTTTAGTAGTCCCATTGAAGTCAGTGAGACTCATCATATGTTTAAAGGGCTCCTCATATGCTTCAGGGCCAATTTGATGAATTTGTCAAGAATTTTCAGCGCTTCGCATGCTCAAACTATGTATCTTTAAAATCCTACTTTCAGTATCTTCAAAAATAATTTAATTTAATCTGGAACCATAAACACTGTCTTTTACTTTTACATTGTACAAGACCAGACTTAACTGGGACTGAATGGTTCTAGGTCCCACTTTTGGTCTCCATGAATTCCTCTTACCCAAGCTCTTATGGCCCATGTACAATTGACATTACGTGACATATACTGTCTACTGTCAAATTCTTTTTTACTTGCTTCTTATAAATGGATACTTGAGGGTCTGGTTTTAGTAGATCAAGTCAAGAATAGAGGCTTCATCCACAACATATAACAGATGGTGGCTGTCCAGGGCTGATGTATGGAACATTTCTGCCTATAAATAAGAAGTTGGCTGGTTTCTTTTTCTGAGTGTTCCTTTTTGCCTGCATAGTCTATAATCCACTTTTCAACTTTTTAATACACCATTCAGCCAAGCCACTAGAAGCTGAATGTTTGGAGCTTGTGGTTAGATGTGTCATTCTATTTTACATCATGAATTCATGAAATTCTTTTGTAGTAAAATTGTAGGCTGTTATCACTGACAATCTGCTCTGGGATATCAGTTCTTGCTAATAAAATGTATAGTGCATCAGAGGTATGTGATACTTTTGTGGATGATTTACAAAATACCTCTGGTCATTCAAATAGTTATCAATCATGATAAGGTACATTTGGTTTTGGAAAGTCCCATGAAATCCATACCTATGCATTAACAAGTGTGGACTGATGCCTTTTCTGGTGTATATCTATAGATATACTGAACATTCTTTATCATTTGAAAGGGGAGTTGTGCCAATCACATGGTTTATTGTCTATATTGCCACACTGTGAGCATTTAAAATTAGGTTACTCAGTCCAACACTGGCATTACTTTGGTGTACAACACTTTTACACTAGGTCACTTCATCTGTCTCTTGTTATAATTAAAGTTAAATGAAACTTTTTTTTCTGTTGCAGAATGCTGGTTTGTCTAATCTGAAATATTTTGCAGAAATGCATCAGTCTGACTAAAATGTCCTCAGGTCCAGGATGGAATTGAGAGCAAGCCAATGTATCATCCCATAATAGCCTGGTGATTAGGGCAGTCCTGCAATGTGGGAGACCCTGAGGCAACACAGGATTTAAATCTTCTGCATGCAAACAAAAACAAATTTAATATCTACTGCTCAGGAATATGCAGACCAACTTCTGTCAGCAAACATTTCTGTACAGCTTCACGTCTCAGGCCACACACCATGCCATCATACAGATTTGTTACAAATTCACAGCACTAGTTTAACTTCTCTAGTTCTGCTACATATTTCACTTATGAACTCTTCAGGCTGCTGACTCTGCATATGGAGCCAGAACTAACTGGCTGTGACAAATGCCTTTGTAATCTCTGCCTAATTTTAATCTTTTAACTTTCAGGTGTTGCTAGTGGGACATATATTTTATGTCCCAAAAGGCTCAAAAACAAAAGTACCTTTTTTGTCATCTGCTACATTATTAACATAAAATCCAGTCTTTCAGCATATAATTTCCCGGGGATCCATTGTAGGAAGCCATGTGTCCTATAAACCCAATCATTCTGCCTCCACCCAAAGAGATGTAGTATTGAGTAAAATACATCTTCGTCTTCATCTTCACTGCCAATTTGTAGTATCTTTATGCTTTCTTTGTGATAAATTGCAGTGTGAGGCTTGCACACACAGAGCCATTCTTGAACTAACTCTCTTAACAGAAAGCAGGAAGAACAATACACAGGAATATCCCATAGCTTGCTAAGAATACAGAAAAAAATATTAAAAAATCTATGCCATTACATTACTGTGAGCTAACAAAATTAATTTATCCACAAAGACATTAGCTCATTGTGGTTACGAACTAGTTCCCTTTCTATGTCACCAGCTCATTTGTTATGTTCATAGAGAACACTCAAAAGTGTTTGTGCAAATGGAGAACATCTTACAGAATATGGTGAAAGCATTCTTTAGACTTTGGCTTGCAGCTACTTCCTATCATCAGAACAATTTTACAGAAAAATGCTAGAAAGAGTGAGAGAAAAGTACAAAAAGGTTTCCAAGTTAATTCATAGCATTCTTCTTATAACTCCTTTGGTGTGTGCCCTCATTGGAAGTCCTGAAATCAGTTCAGCAATATCTCAATGTGATCGCCAATCCCCAGTTCACTGAAATGGGAAACTGATGTAGAAACATGCTCAGTCAAGAGAACTGTAACATAATGATGAATGGAAAGTGCCAAAGAGACAAATGTCTCAGCTAATGCTACAAGTCTTACATTAACAAGTTCTTCTTGTTCTGCAAACAAACCTCACAGAAAGGTTTTACTACTTGGTCACACTGGAAACACATCCCTGAAGAACCCTATGGTGTCACTGCTAAGTAAAAAAACTATCACCCCAAGTTTACTCTCCCTTTCTGAATTCGCATAAATCTGCAGCTAGTCTCTTCCAGTTAAGTTAGGTTCTTCCAGGGTCTGTCCATTAGAGGTGTTGTTATTAAAGGTTCTTTGCAGAACTAAGGAGACTACCACAATGCAACGTTCACATGCAGATACACAGGCACTGACATTTGTTTTTCCCAGGGGGTGTGCCACCCCCACTCCACCTCGAGGCCCTGCTCCCACTCGGCCTCTTTCCCTGAGGCCCCGCCCATGCTCTGCCTTTCCCCACCCTGGCTCTGCCCTCTACCTAGGCCCCTCCCGCCCATCTACCTCTAGCTCTGTTCTGCCCACCCACTTCCCCCATGTGTCTCCCACCAGCCACTCATTGATCAGCGGCCAGCCCTGGGGCCGTGCCAAACAGGTGATCAGTGGCCAGCCCTGAAACTGCGGAACCACTGCGGCAGGTGGGTGCTGAGCACCCCCTATATTTTTCTGTGAGAGCTTGAACCCCAGAGCACCCATGGATTCACCACCAATGTGCAGATACTTTATGACTTTGCTGATGCCAGTCCACCACACTGACTGATTGGCCCATTCATGGCATTTAGTTAGTCCTTGATGTCATTTTGTGGATGAGGTTTAGGATTTCTTCTCTAATTGCTTTTGGAATTCTGATGCAATCACTTTTAATCAGGACTCCATTTGACTTGTTAATTGTCCATGTATCACAAGTAGTCTCTTGTCACTTCCTTAGTGTCCTTAGCTACTTAGGCCAGCTGGCTCTAATGTATCTTAGAAATTCTTGAAGTTGTGTGTCCGTCAAGGTTGCTTTTTGTAGCCGGTGTAGTCTCTTTTCTGACATGAAGTCTGTATGTGTTCACAGCATCTACATACACCTGTATATCATCTTGAAGCTCATGGACAGTTGAGGGTAATACTGGGCTCTGTCACAGTGTGTCTTCTGCTACCAGATTTTCCCCAGGAACGTAGTTAGTAATTGGGCTAAATCACTTTAACTCTATCAAAAAATGTTGGCATCTCACTGGTGCTAGATCCAGATCTTTTCCACTGATGTGGTTTACAAGCTCTTTATGGTCTGTTATCAGAGTAAAAGAAACCAATCCACACAAGTACCTGTAAAAGTTCTCAAATGCCCATACACTTGCCAAGCACTCCTTTTCAATCTATGCATATCATTTTTCTGCTTCTGTGAGTGTGTGAGAGCAAAATGCAACTGGCTTCCATTCGGATCCACTACACCATCATAGCTGCTTGCGTCGACATTGAACATCGTGTGTTTGTTCACATCATTATGCTATCCATGAGCTAACTTCCTTATGCATTTAGCTATTGTGCTAGTGCTCAGTCCAGTCTCTGAAGGGAAACTATATAAATTGCTAGACTCAACCCATATGAATTTTGGAGTAATTTGTTTGTTTAGGAGTTACTGTCAGTTAACAATCACCTCTTCAGAAGTCGCTGGAGGTCTTTTACAGTTATTTCAGAAGCTAAATTAAATACTTTAAGTTTTTGCTCACTGTTAAATCAAAATTAAGAAGACCTGTCAGGCCAATCAGAACATGGCTGTTGGTCCCCAGGATCTCACCTCCTAACTTGTGATGTTAATTAATGCACAGACCAAATAAAAACCAGGAGATAATATATTATTAAATAAAAAAAAATGAGTTTATGGAAAATCTTCATTTGTGGGGTGGATTTTAGTTTATCCTTTTTTTAGAGAAAAGGAGCATAACTCACAAATGTCTGATCTGCCTCAAATATATCAATGGGGAGATCTAGAGTTGTATGTTAAAAGCAGAAAGGGAAAAGAAAAATATGATGGGTATCTGTATTGAATGTCAGGGTACACAGAAGCAATCAGGGAGGGAATAAAAGAAGACATTTCACTCTTAGTCATGACAGAAAGTTGTTGGATGTCTTTCAAATTATTATGCCAGTCCAGATATTTTTTGCATAATAGGAACATCTTTTATGTGTCAGAACAGGTTTTGATTATAACTAAATAAGTGAAAGTAGAGATATGTTGATAAAGGTGACCTCTAATGTAAAGTTTTGGGCTGAGTTGTCTAAAGTATTTTATAGAGGAAATCCAAGGCAGCCTGACGAGGGATGCAGAACAAAAGACATCACAATACACAATATTGGGATAGCAGGATTAAAATATCCTATTTCTAAACAACAAAAAAGTTCAGTCATATTTAGAAAAGGAAAACATGCCACTGCCAACAAGCAAAATGTTCTTAATTAACAGGAGAAGCTACAGTGGTTATGAACAGTACATCCATTCCTCATGCCCACAAGACAAAATTAATTGCGGGACCTAGGTGACGGTTGTCATGGAGCATGTGATAGATTTGTCACAATGTATATTTTAATCTCCTTTTCTTTCTGGCCAGCTGTATCCATGCTCTTCCCTTTAGATGTCTCTGACACACTGAAAATTCTGGACATTCTTCTACCCCGGGGAAAGTAGGGGGTGAGGACATTTTATCTAGTGTCAGATTTCAGGGCAGGGCAGGGAGTATGGGCTCCATCCTGGAATGGAGCTGCAGTGCTCTCTTCCCTATTTAAAGGGATGCTATTGATAAAATTCTGGAGTTGGTAAGAGATTTTGGGTTGGCTACAGGATGTGAGGGAAGGTACTACCCATAAGAGGCAGCCTATTCCTTCTCCTCTACCTCACGCCACTGGATGGATCTTTGCTGTATGCTCTGAAGTGTTGTTAAGTTATCAGACAAACACAGAGTAGCTGCTGCCACCAACACTTCCACACCCATCTAGAACTACTCCTCACGGAGCAGGGGTTCCCTTATGGAAGTGTGTTTGTACAGCACCTAGCACAATAGGATTCTGGTCCCTGCTTGGGTCCCCTAGGCACCAGCACAATAATAATTAATATCATACACAAATGAGTATGATAAGTTTGGCTGTTCTGTTCAAGGGAGATCTGAGAATAAAATAGTAAAGGTACTGATGGTCAGGGCAACATTAGAAAGCCTGTTTAAAACACAGTTTGAGATTGCAGTACTAGCAAGTGCAGGAAGCTGTAATGCAATGTACCACAAATATTTTGCCCTAAACTACTGATAGGAAGGACATGGCTGGATACTCTATCAGGAACATATGTATCATGACTGGGTGGTGCGCAGTTGTGATACTGTATGATTGGAACATGACCATTGCCACTGTTAGACAATTGCAACAAATCTTATACAAAGTATGTCATGTAAGGTATCAATGGAAAAGTTACAATCTATCAAATATGACTATCCTGTTTGTATGAACGTATCATAGTTGTATCTAAAGTTATGAATGTTGACTATGTACCAGTATTTCAAATGAGTTTGCTCCTGGGCTAATACCCACAAAGTAGTTTACATTCAGTCTAGCCAGCACATTGTAAATGGACCATTCAAGTTGATGGCCCATTAAATAATAGTTAATTCTCTCAATGAGCAATAGAAGAAGCTCATTCCCACCTGGTGAGCCTTCCTGTGGACACCTTTGCCAGAATATAGGTAATGACTGCTTCTGTGAATCATCAAGGCATGTACAGGTATGTGACTTGCTCATGTGACCCTGGACTCCATCTTGTGCCTGTAATTTTCCACAAACTAAGATTGAAAGCATCCCCTCCTCATGGAGGAAGGTATAAAGACCCTGGAAGCATCGCCATTTGGCCTCTTTCCTGCTCTGATCTCTGGACCATGGACTTACACAAAAAGGAGCATTCCAACCAATGGACTGAGGACCTTCCAATCTTTTGGAAGTCACCAGAGACTTTACAAGTCAGCAGTCTGTAACATCACTGCCACAGACCTGATCCAAGAACTTTGCAATGATTGTAAGTATTTGATTTCTTTGACCATTTTAACTCTCTCTTTCTTCTTTTCTCTTATAAATAAACTTTTAAATATTAGATACTAAAGGATTGGCAACAGTGTGATTATCGGGTAAGAGCTGAGTTATATATTGACTTGGATATGTGCCTGATCTTTTGAGATCAAAAGAACACTTTGTTTGATGAAATTGGTTTTCAATAAACACTCATCATAAAGTTTAGTGTCTGGGGGTGAAGCAAGGGCTGAAATACCTAAGGAGACTGCAGTTTAGACTTCTTGTTAACAAGTGTGGTGAGACAGAAGTTTACTTTTGTTTTGGCTTGGAATATCTAATAATAGAATAACCACCAGTTTGGGGTGAGTCTGCCCTATTTCTCAGCAGTTTGTCCTGAATCTGCCATCCTTAGCTGTGATCCACTGAGGCACGATAGCAGTGGTTAGAGCAGGAATCAGAAGTCAGGCCAAGTCAGGTACCAGAGGGTCAGAATCCAAGACAGGCCAGAGGACAAACCAAAAGTCTGACGTCAGGAGGCAGGCAGGGTCAGGTTACTGGGAGGTCAGAGTAGGGTTACCATATTTCAGGTTCCCCAAAAGAGGACACTTGGGGGGAGGGCGGTATCTGTGGATGGAGGGGCTAACTAGAGAGTACAGTTTTGGGTGCTGGAGGGGGTACCATTGGTGGGGGTACTCACTGAAGATGGGGGGCAGGGTTGCTTCCTGTTACAGTGGCAGGGGGGCTGGCACAAGCCCAGGATTCAGAAACAGCCATCAGTCAGCCCCTCCTTGCAGGACCCCTTCCCCAGGGCTATGGGGGGAGGTTGATGGGTGGGATACAGCAGCTGTGGCTTGCAGTGCAATGGACCAATCAGTTGCAGATGCAGGGGAATGAATCAATCCATTGTGAATGCAGGGAAATGGGTCAATCAGGAAGTGTACCACATTTGATTATGTTGTTAAAATTCATGACTCAGGCCAATTTTATAATTTTGGGGGGCCTCACCCATGATATTTGAATGCTTGATGTTAGCAATACTATACATCCCTTCTAAAACTCTTTGATGTTTTATTTTTAATTTCTACTGCTGCAACTCTCATTGCACATATAAAGAACAATGCCCAACAAAACAAATAGTGTATCAGCTGGTGTATAACAGACGTCCAGAATATTGCATTATTGTTTTACTTGGTTTTCAGTGCCTGTGATCTATAGTAAATTACAAATTCATGTCTCATGCTGTGCTGGGGGAAGGATGGGATCCCAGGGAGCCCTCACATGCAAAAAAATTCATTGTTGTTTCTGCAAAATATGGGGAACATACATTTTATTGTCACAAGATGTTGTGAAGAAAAACTGCCTTTTACTTATCTCTACCCATGATATTATGCCAACGAGATCTCTTTCCTCACATTCCCACTTTTGTTATTTATGCAATATTTTAACCCAGCTCTAAAATTAGCTACTTCCTCCACTGCCCTCATGTCCATCCCATATAGATGGCTGATGTTATCACAGCTAGAAATTGAATTGTCTGGGAGATTTAATTTCTGCTTCTAATCATTTTCTTACAACTCTATGGAAGGCAGTGTTTGGTAAAACATCAATTCCTCTGCTTGTGTTCTCTTTTGTTTGAATGAAAGTAATTATGTTTACAACAAATTAAGCATCACATCTTTCCTTTTGGTGCGTGCAGAAAAGTCTGTTTCTTCTTCAGCTACCAGTTCTCTCATTGAACAGGTCTGGCTTTCATTATAGGAGGCAGAAAAGTTACAGTGCTAACAATAAAAAAACCTGAGAGAGATGTAATGTGCCTAGCTGTGGATGGTTAGTGACAATAACAGGGCCAAATAACTCCTCTGAGTGGCAGAAATTGTCCTCTTAAAAAAGGCAAAAAAATGAACTGGAAAAAAATTATCACAAGGTTCTAGGGAAACCTCAGCTGAATAAAGTGGTAGCGTTGCAGTTCTACTTCTTTTATTAACATTATTTCTTGATATCATGTCTTAGAACATAGAAGTCTTTGGAATTCATTGAATGCATTTGTTGCAAGCTGTAACCTTCTTCTAATTTCTTCATCACATCTTCTGTTTGATATTATCAGACTCCCTAAATAGTGGAAACTTCACTTGCTTCATTGCTTGGCCATCGAGATATAGGTGTTGCCTACTTTGTGCATTACTGTATTTACTTAGTATCATTCAGTAAAACACTCCAACTGGTTAACTTACTAGAAACACACACTTTACTGAATTTACCCAGCACTGGTGATTTATAATGAAAACAAAAGAAGTTTACCAACAAAAGAGCATGGATTAAGTGATACCAAGTCAAAGAGATAAAGATAGAGATGGTTACAAGAAAATAAAAGTGAAAACACACTTTTAAAAGTCCAAAACTTAATCTAACAAGATACAGTTTTTGTTCAAGAAGTTTTTTGTCTCACCTGCAGTCTCCTTTCTGACTTTCTACCTGACATCCTGGACAGGACCCATCACTGAGATCAAATCACTTGGTTCATCGTCTCCTTAAAGTGAAAGATAACTTTAGGAGGTCACTCCCCCTCTCTCTATAGTTCAGTGAAGCTTTGAAATATATTTTTATGAAGGTTACCCCCAGCTAATGTTTATTAGTTCATGCTGAATAAAGGAGTCATGAGGTCTAGAAGATAAAGCTCCGAGGTGGTTCCTCCCCCACTGGTGGTTGCTACTATGTAAATTATCTATTCCTGGTGCAACCTCAGATACAAACAAATAGCCCATTTGAGTTTGGGCCACACTTGGTTTGAGGTATCAGCCTCTTTCTTTCTGCCTAGAGAAAACCCATTTAAACACCTTTTAGTTACAGACTTTAAAGCAGAGTATTAGGGAGTATTCATAATTTCACATATAGCATTGATATATTTTTACATTTGATATATTTACAATGATATTATCAATCTGTGTGGTGTTAGTTTTCAAATGTCACCTCATATGTCATATTTCGTTATATAAATACAGTCTTCTTATAAATATAAATATACAGTCTTCTTAGCATATGCGCAACTTGCCTTAGGTTGCACGTGATCAGGATTCATCACCAAATTTGGTCCACTGGTTGAATCATTAGCTTCCCCAGTCCAGGATGGGTACTGATGGGGAGTGCAACGTGAATGCTGATGCATGCTGTGGTGCCTAGAGTCACAGTGGTACTCTTTCTTATCCCCTTTTGATGGCTATATCTTCCAATATTTCAGGATCATCAAAAAGTTCCTTTATGTAGTCAACCCATCCTTCCAGGATGCTGTTGGTTTCATAGCATACCCTGTCATCCTCAGTTTTATTACAGCTAATTACTTTTGTTTGTTTGTTTATACTTCATTTGACTCTTGGTTCCTTTTATGGGTGATGAATCTGTGTTTGTGTATGATTTCATATTCTTTGATTTAATCACATCTTTGTTCTAGCCATTTTTTCTTTTGCCTCTTTGCATGCTTTTGAAATTATTTGTGGAACTTTCAATATTCCTCACTTCTCCTATCTTTGTATTCTCTTACTCATAGACTCATAGACTCATAGACTTTAAGGTCAGAAGGGACCAATATGGTCATCTAGTCTGACCTCCCGCATGATGCAGGCCACAAAAGCTGACTCACCCACAACAGAATCTTCCAGCCTGCGACCCCTGCCCTATGCTGCGGAGGAAGGCGAAAAACCTCCAGGGCCTCTGCCAATCTACCCTGGAGGAAAATTCCTTCCCGACCCCAAATATGGCGATCAGCAGAACCCCGAGCATACAGGCAAGATTCTACAGCCGGACCCTCATTTTACCCGCGATGGCCCGTTAATGCCTAATTGACTAAAATCACATTATCCCATCAAACCATTCCCTCCATAAACTTATCAAGCCTAATCTTGAAGCCAGGGAGGTCCTTCGCCCCCACCGTTTCCCTCGGAAGGCTGTTCCAAAATTTTACCCCTCTGACGGTTAGAAACCTTCGTCTAATTTCAAGCCTAAACTTCCCCACGGCCAGTTTATATCCATTCGTTCTCGTATCCACATTACTACTAAGCTGAAATAATTCCTCTCCCTCCTTGGTATTAATCCCTCTGATATATTTAAAGAGAGCAATCATATCCCCCCTCAGCCTTCTTTTGGTTAGGCTAAACAAACCGAGCTCCTCGAGTCTCCTTTCATAGGAAAGGTTTTCCATTCCTCGGATCATCCTAGTGGCCCTTCTCTGTACCCGTTCCAGTTTGAGTTCATCCTTTTTAAACATAGGAGACCAGAACTGCACACAGTACTCCAAATGAGGTCTCACCAGCGCCTTGTATAACGGAAGCAGCACCTCCCTGTCCCTACTAGAAATACCTCGCCTAACGCATCCCAAGATCGCATTAGCTTTTTTCACAGCCACGTCACATTGCCGACTCATAGTCATCCTGCGATCAACCAGGACTCCGAGGTCCTTCTCCTCCTCCATCACTTCCAACCTATGCGTCCCTAACTTATAACTAAAATTCTTGTTAGTCATCCCTAAATGCATCACCTTACACTTCCCACTATTAAATCTCATCCTATTATTGTTACTCCAATTTACAAGGTCATCCAAGTCTCCCTGCAAAATATCCCGATCCTTCTCCGAATTGGCAATACCTCCCAACTTTGTGTCATCCGCAAACTTTATCAGCCCACTCCTACATTCAGTTCCGAGGTCAGTAACGAATAGATTAAATAAAATCGGACCCAAAACCGAACCTTGAGGAACCCCACTGGTGACCTCCCTCCAACCCGACAGTTCCCCTTTCAGTACTACCCGTTGCAGTCTTCCCTTTAACCAGTTCTTTATCCACCTCTGGATTTTCATATCGATCCCCATCTTTTCTAATTTAACCAGTAATTCCTCGTGCGGCACAGTATCAAACGCTTTACTAAAATCTAGGTAAATTAGATCCACCGCATTTCCTTTATCTAGAAGGTCTGTTACTTTCTCAAAAAAGGAGATCAAGTTGGTTTGGCACGATCTTCCTTTCGTAAACCCATGTTGTAATTTGTCCCAATTGCCATTCACCTCAAGGTCCTTAACTACTTTTTCCTTCAAAATTTTTTCCAAGACCTTGCATACTACAGAAGTTAAACTAACAGGCCTGTAGTTACCCGGGTCACTTTTTATCCCCTTCTTGAAAATAGGAACCACATTAGCTATTTTCCAGTCCATCGGTACCTCCCCCGAGTTTACAGATTTATTAAAAATTATTGCCAAGGGGCTTGCAATTTCTCGTGCCAGCTCCTTCAATATTCTAGGATGAAGATCATCCGGTCCACCCGATTTAGTCCCATTTAGCTGGTCAAGTTTGGCTTCCACCTCTGATACTTTAATGTCAATTGCCCCTCCTTTATTCCCCTCTGTCCCGCTCCCTCTATTCCTAAGCCCTTCATTAGCCTTATTAAACACCGACGCAAAATATTCATTTAGATATTGTGCCATGCTTAGATTGTCCTTAATCTCCACTCCATCTGCAAGCTTCAGTGGCCCCACTTCCTCTTTCTTTGTTTTCTTCCTATTTATATGGCTATAAAACCTCTTACTATTGGATTTAATTCCCCTCGCGAGGTCCAACTCTACACGGCTTTTGGCCTTTCTCACCGCATCCCTACATGCTCTGACCTCAATAAGGTAGGTTTCTTTGCCGATCTCTCCTCTCTTCCATTCTTTGTACGCTTTCTGTTTTTTCTTAATCGCCCCTTTGAGACGCCCGCTCATCCAGCTGGGTCTAATTCCCCTGCCTACTGACCGTTTCCCCTTTCTCGGGATACAGGCCTCGGACAGCTCGTGCAACTTCAGCTTGAAATAATCCCAGGCCTCATCTGCCTTTAGCTCTCTAAGTATGTTAGCCCAATCCACTTCCCTAAGTAGTTGCCTTAATTTATTAAAGTTGGCCTTTTTGAAATCGTAAACCTTAGTCACAGTCATAGTTTTATTTCTGTTAACCCTTCCATTTAGTTTAAACCAAATTAGCTCATGGTCACTCGAGCCAAGGTTGTCCCCTACAACCATTTCCTCAACGAGGTCCTCACTACTCACCAGCACCAAATCTAAAATGGCATCCCCCCTCGTCGGTTCAGCTACTACTTGATGAAGGAATTCATCTGCTAGCACGTCTAGAAACATCTGAGCCCTATTATTGTTACTAGCATTTGTTCCCCAATCTATGTCTGGGAAGTTAAAGTCCCCCATGATCACACAGCTCTTATTAGTTTTTACTTCCTTAAAAACATTAAATAGTTCTCTGTCCGCATCCAGGCTAGATCCCGGCGGTCTATAGCACACCCCAAGCAGTATCTCAGGGGAGGCTCTAGTAGTTCTTTTACCCAGTGTAATTGTTGCCCAGACAGACTCCGTCTTATCCATTCCATCACTTATTATTTCTTTACATTTTAGCTCATTATTGACATACAATGCCACACCCCCACCTTTACCTTTTTTCCGGTCATTCCTAAACAGCACATACCCTTCCATACCTGTACTCCAGTCATGACTACCATTCCACCACGTTTCGGTTATTCCTACGATATCAGGTTTCATTTCTTGGACCAGGAGCTCCAATTCCTCCATTTTGTTACCTAGGCTTCTCGCATTGGTGTATAAACATCTTACCGTATGCTGTCTATCCTTTCTCCCATTAGTTATGCACTTTGGTACGGACCCTGTAGTGTCCATCCGCCCCCTCCTTCTTATGTCCAATTCCCTACCCCTACCTATATCTGTGCTTTTCTCCTCGCCCTCTTTTTCAGTGTTGGAATCTGGCGTGGAGATCAACTGGACATCTCCCAACCGTCTCCCCCAAGTTCCTAGTTTAAAGCCCTTCTGATGAGATGAGCCAGCCTCCCTCCCAGAAGTCTATTTCCTTCCCTACTCAGGTGAAGTCCATCCCGCGAGAACAGCTGTCTGTCCCCGAAAGCCTCCCAGTGGCCATACATCCCAAAGCCCTCCTTATAGCACCACTCCCTTAGCCAGCTATTTATCCTCACAATCCTGTCCGCCCTTTGCTGTCCTTCTCTAGGAACAGGCAGAATCCCACTGAAGATAATCTGAGCCTCGACTTCCTTAAGCGTCTTCCCCAGCCTGGCATAATCTCCCTTGATTCTCTCTAGCGAGAACCTAGCCGTGTCATTCGTTCCTACATGAAGGATGATCAAGGGGTTCTTACCCGCTCCTTTTAGGATCCTTTTCAACCGCAGGTCCACATCCCGTATCTTAGCGCCCGGCAGACAGCACACCCTTCTGTTTTCCGGGTCCGCCCTGGTCACAGGCCTGTCTAACCTCCTCAGTAAGGAGTCCCCAATCACATAAACCTGCCTTTGCCTGGGGGCAGTGCAATCTACCAATCTATCCCCTGTTCCCTGCGGCCGTAACTCCTGTCTGTCTCTATTTTCCCTTATAGTCCCCTTATTGCCATCCTGTATCCTCCCGGGGCCAAGTGTTGATGCTACTTCCATCAACTCCTCCCCCCTGTGTATTGGACTAGCTGCCCTTCTTTTCTTCCTCTGCCTCCCACCATCAGGTACCACCTGCTGCGTCCCCTCCTCGTTAGCCAAACACCCAAACCTGTTCCTGAGTTCTATTTCCCCCTCACTAGCCCTCCTTTTCCTTGGCCTGCTTCTCACGGTCACATGCTTCCACTGCTCTTGTTCTCCCCCCGACATTCCCCCCTCACAGACCATAGCCCCCGCTTCCACCTGCACCCCTAAGCATTCCCCTTCGGCCACCCCTTGCCTTTGCTCCATTAGCTGCTCAAACCCCCTTCTAAACTCTACCAGGGTCTCTACCTGCATCTCCAACCCCCGAACCTTTTCCTCTAACAGGGCAAGTAGGCGGCATTTCATACAGACATACCTCTGATCAGGTGCACCTGCTAGGACCATATACATACCGCAGCTGCTACATGCTTTCATCTGCATTGTGTCCCCTGCTGCTTGGCTCATGGCTGCTGTGGTCTCTGCCTGCTGCCTCTGAGGGAACATTGTATTTATTAAGTTTACAATTTAATTAGTCATCTGTGCTGGTTTAGCATCATGTCCTTTTTCTCCTAATACCAGTGTAGTGGTTGTATGTACTGCTGTCTTAAACTTTTTCCAATTTTCCTCTACACTGTCTTTATTATTGTATTTTTGGGAGACATCAGTACTTTGGTTGACTTTTGAAATGTATTCCATACATTTTTGTTGTTTTGAGTTGTCCACATCAATCTGTTGCCTTGGGTATCTGTTAGATTAAGCATTTTTAAAATCTTTAGTCTCAGCTTCATGACAAACAGACTGTGATCACTATTGCAATCTGCCGATGGGAACGTTCTAGCATCTAAAACTGCATTATGAAATCTTGTTGATAATAAAATGTAATCTATTTGATTCCTGCTAGTGTGTCCCAGTTTGCCCTCAGGGCTTCAGTATCTATATAAGCTTCTTGTCTGGTGCTGAAACCATGCATTACAGATGACTACATCATTTCTGCTTGCAAATTCGAACAGTCTGTCTATTCTTGCATTCCTAAATTCTAATTAATAATCTCCAACTATGTCACCCAATCAACATTTTCCTCTTAGTGCTGAAGTCACCCATAGCTATCAACAGGGCTCTGCTTTTCTTTTGTTTTATTGTTTGTTTGTTTGTTTTTTCAATTAATTGTGGATTTTTAAAAAGACCTACACATCTTCTTCATTGTCTTCTGTGGGGGCATAAAGTTTAGCATGCAAATTCCAATCACCACCAGTATTCTATCAGATACTGGCCAAATTCCCGAAATACTATTGGCTAAGGTTTTTCTTTAATATTGTTCCTCCTTTGTGCCTCTGTCCACATGAATAAATCAGGTCATATTTGTTCTGTAATTGTATATGTGCACTAGCTATCCATCTCACTTCATTAATTCTGAGGGCACCAAATTTCAAAAGCTCAGCTTCTTCTAACACGTTTTGAAGTTTTCCTGCTTGATATAGTATTCTTACATTCCATGTTGCAATTTTCATTTTTTCACAATGTTTGTTTTCAGTTTTCCAGTTGTCTATTTTATACAGGGTGTGTGGTCACCCACATTATTGCACTCAGTCATCCATTTTACATTGTCCTGCCTAGGTACAAGACAACACTGATTGCTAGTCAGAGCATGAGAATTCTTTGCTGATTTAATTATGAATTCCCATGTCTGGTGGTGATTCACCTGGAGATAGAGTTTCACGGTGAGGCCCCCAACGCTCTTCTATGAGCAAATGCCATTGACTCATTGGGGTTCATCCTCCTTTCCAGAATTCCTTCTGACAGCACAATTGCCTGCCACTATGGTTAGGATTGGCTGCAGGCTTATTTAATGGTGGGCTACATTTGCCATGTCCAGTACTGCCTTTGCGCTTTTGTGATATTTTATAGGGGCAGCAGTACCACTTGCTGCTCCCCCATGGTCTATTAGTACTGTCATCAGATTGTCCATGATTGCTTATTTCACAGGTTTCCCTGCTTATATTGCAGCTAGTCTTCATATCTGAAGCAGTTCCAGGATAGTTTAGGTTAGTCAAGACTAGAAAAAACTGTGAGGAATTTCAGAGGGATCTAGCAAAGCTGAAGAAATGGGCAGTGTGTTGGCAGATGAAATGCAGTGTTAGCAAATGCAAGGTAATGTACCTTAGAAGGAATTATTTGAACTGTTCATACATAGTGCTGTCCTCTAGGTTAACTATAGTCTCTCATTAGAAAGAATGTGGACAGCTCAATAAAACCAATAAAACCTCTGCTTAATGTGCACCAATGATACAAAAAGCAAATAAAATGTTAGGAGATATGAAGGCAGAGGGAGGAGATAATACTGGAAATAGCCGGAAGCCATTGTAGAAACCGATGGTGCACCCTCACCTGGAATCGTGTACAGTTCTGGTCACAGTATCCCAAAGAAGAGATAGCAGAAATGGAAACACAGATGGAAAGACTGAAAAGACTGGGACTGTATAATTTAAAGAAGAGATGAGTAAATTGGAACATGATAAAAGTACACAGAATAATTAATGCTCCAATGAAGGTAAATCAGGTGTTTCTATTTGAACTTTCTCATAAGACAAGAACAAGGGGGATATTCAAGAAAATTAAACGGTGACTAATTTAGAACTGACACAAGGAAATGCATTTTTACTCTGTTTGTAACAAACCTGTGGAATTCCATATGGTATGGAATTATCATAAAATATCCTGGAGGTTAGGATATTGGTATGATTCAGAAAAGGATTAGACATTTATATGGATAATGAGAATATGCACAGTTACATTCATAGGAGTTTTTTAAAAGAGACACATACATTTTTATGCACTGGGGCATAAGCTAGCCACTATTTAACAGGGGTCAGAACAAAATGTCCCCTGTGGCCAGATCATTCCATAAAGTGTGCACTACAGAGTTTCTTGTACCATCTGATATTGACCATTGTTGGAGGCAGGATATTAGACTAGATGGACCACTGTTCTGATCTGGTATTGCCATCCATATCTTCTTATACTTAGAACAGAAAATTAATAATGTATCCAAAGGAAACAGCAGCGACATAGGCTAATAATATGTTTAATTTTGCCAATACTTCACAGTGATCATCTTCATGAAACACATGCTATAATACCATATATATCTTTTGTGCTTTCAAAAAGACAGGACTGTAGTTGTAGGTCTCATCCAAAAGAAATTACTTCCAACAAAAAGATTACCCCATCAGCATTCTAGGTGCTTGTTCTCATTCACTCAGTGGAAAGGATGCCACCTATTGAAACATAAACATCCAGGTATTTGTTCAAAGCTGCTCAGCTTGTGAGACATGGCTAAGATACAGGAAAGGCTAAGAGTATGATTCTATTACAATTTTATACCACTGAAATTCCATTTGCTTCAATGAAGTTACTCCTGATATAGATGTGTAAAGCAGGTCCTAAGATCCCCTCTTATAGCTCTGCCAATACAGTCATGGACTTCAACACTTACTGCTGTTTCAGCTGTGACATCATCATGAGCAAAGACTTCAAATCAAGAAAAATAGTGGGATGGTTTTCAGATGTGGAAAAACATCACTTCTATATTGGATGAAACCAACAAATTAATTTTCTATGAGAATCTAAAACATTGTTTGGCCTATGCATTGAGAGATGAAAGACAGGTCCATATTTTACCACATCACCTCTAGTGTTCAGTTTTTTATTGCACCAATGTTTCAGTGTTTCTATCTTGCTTCCAATTTTTGTCCACACAAAAATATTCATTTGCAGCAAACCCCATTCACACTCAGTTTGGGCCTGCAAATAGAGATTTGCACGATCATTTCTGCAAACTGGCAATACTTTTAAAACACCAAAAGTGATTGTGAGCACTTCGTTCTGTGTTTCCAGAGACAGACTATGCCTTGAAGATGCAACCTATTTATATGTACACGGTCAAATCCTCAGCTGGGGTGAATCAGCATAGCTCCGTTGTCTCCAATGGAGCTGTGATTATTTACACTAGCTGAGGATCTTGCCCACAGTATTTTAGCCAGCCTTCCAAATTCTTTTTTTTTTTTTTTTAATATAAATTGGATCTGGATTCAAAAAAAGAGAAAATTAGACTGTCTATTTTTTCTTGTCATACAAGGAATCTCATAATATAATGGGTGCAATGTAAGAAATCATTAAGACTGATGCTATGTATACTTTAAAAGAATGAACATATCAATAGGACTCACTTTCCCAGGATTGTATGATCTGAAAATGACTGAGGCTGATTGCATCACCTTCTTTTAAAAAAAATTAAGTTTCATCCTCATTTCATAGTGACAGCTGATGGCAAAGGAAATGTGTTCATTCAGAACCTTATTTAATGAGGAAAAGACCATTGAGAATAGCTTCTCATTTACTTCAGTGACCTGGCACTATAGTCACTGGGATCAGTCACTTGGTCAGTGCCAGCTGTCTAACTTAATTTCCTACAGACTATGGTTCCCCTGACTTATATATCTGTAAACTTTCCAACCACTTTTTCTTTTGTGCCAGGAGAAAGCAAAAGACTTTCTCTGCTTCCCTTGTATTTCCAGATGTTCTCATTGCTGTACATATGGTGATAGTTGTTCTTTCCCAGAAGCAGGAGTTTTAGATGATATGTGTTGCACAGAACCAAGATACAACATACTACGCACTAAGAACTGGCTAGGGATATGTTGAATTCAAAATCTCTCCGATGACTTTTAAGCTGTGGATTAATGTTATTTAAATGACTCTTTCTAATAACCTTGGGTTCTTTTAACATTTATTATCCTAAATTTAGAAATGCCTCAGGATGTGCTAGTAACATCTTTTAAGTTTTAGACTCTAATTGAAGAGTCTGAAATGAAACTATGTATAGAGTGATCACAGCATGTAATATATAAATAATATTTATTATATTGCCTTGTTTCTTATAGGTATTGTGGACAAGTTCTACTTACCACGAGCAAGTTACTATGTTTCCAAAGGAGCATCATATTTGTTAATATCTACATTTTTTTCTCAGACTTTTTCAGTCTAGATAGTGTCTCTTTCTGATGGTTGGAACTTAAGCTGGGTGAATGCTACATAATGTTATCCATGAATATTTGTTCTAATTTGTAAACAAATTCCCTTCTACTTTATTCATACCCTTTCTACTTTATTCTTACTCTTTCTGTTAGAATTTTTGCAAACTAGTTTACTAGCAGGAAAGTTCATTGAAAGAGGTGATTTTAATTAAGTAATGGAAACTATGTATAGACATTGGTAAATACAATAATTTGCATCAAAAACATGAAACTAAAAGTTACACACTGAATCAGTCCTTCAACAAAAATATAACATGTTCAATGAAAGTTAAACAATGTTGTTCAAATTTCAGTTATTGAGTATTCACAGTGACTTGTTCTCAATGTACAAACCAAGATATATTCATCAAGATAATTTGCCAACCAATGTTAAAGAGCAAATAAATGAGAAAAAAATAATAAAGGATAAGTAATAGACAAGATGGACATGAAAAGAGGGGGGGAAATAAGGGGGAAAGGTTGTGAAAAAAAAGAATGAAGAGAATACTATTAAAAACTAGGGATATAAATAGAAAAGTAGAGGAAAAGATAGGGTAAGACAGAGCAATAAAGCATGGAACTGTATTTATCTGCCGGAGTCTGCTGTGTGAAGAGAGTTGTAGTACTCAGGCCTACCACGTTATATTACTTTAACCAATTAAGCTCTGCTTCAGTGCTCTGAGTGGTCATAGTACTAGATAAATGGTTTCGTTCTGTGGTCTCCTTAGGGAGCTATTATTCTGCAAGCAGTTGTGATGCCAAAATATTATTATAAATATGGCACTTAAACTCCTGGGATAAAGCCAAACTGCCTACAGGCTGCAGGTGTTTGGGCACGGTAGGCCGGGTGACAGTTTTCTTGAGGACAGTGACTATTTGGCAACTAATGTACATTTATGTTTTAATTTTGCTGGAATCGTCGTATGTGCCACACATGGTATCTCAATATAAAACTACTGTTTAGAGATGGGCCATGGGACACAGCTGTCTTCTGTTAACGCTCCTTGCTAGAACTGTGCTTAAAGCAACAGACATTCTACAGACCCATTATGGCAGGTGCAGCTTGTTAACTCCTCCCTGGTTATAAAGCTGGTGGCTGCGGCTCATTGGGGTGAGGAAACTAGGGAGCTGGTCAGGGAAGGTTTTGGTGGGAAATCATAGGGGCAGCAATACTGTCAACTCCAAACATTCAAGAATCATGGGATTTAGGGCCTGGGTTGGAGGAGGTGGGCCAGGTGATCCTCACAGACCCCCCCAGAATTATAAGATTTTAAATAAATACATATATTTGGGGTTCTTTTTATTTGATCTCTCTTTTTTGAAGCCTTCAGGGTGCACCTCCATCATGTTTTCAGGCTTTTCTCCACAACCAGGAATGATAAAAACTTACTTTAAAAAAAAATGCTGAGATTCTCATGTAATCACTTGTTTTCAGTAGCTGGGGTTCTAGGTAAATCATGAGAGCTGGCAACAAAGCAGCCAAATTCAGGGGGGATGGTTTTGCTATTGTTTTTAGTTACCAGTAAAACTAAAACTGCAGAAAAGGAGTGAGGTTTGGATTCTAACTCAGGCATACATGCTCTATGGAGGACAGGATAGACCAGGGGTTCTCAACTCCACGGCCCACCAGTGCCACAATAGCCGGTTTTCTGCATATAAAAACCAAGCTGGCGTTAGGGGGTAGCAAGCAGGGCAATTGCCTGGGGCCCCATGCCACATGGGCACCCGCAAAGCTACATTACTCAGGCTTCTGCTTCAGTCCTGGGTGGCTGGGCTAAGGGCCCTGGGCTTCAGCATCATGCAATGGGGCTTTGGCTTTCTACCCTGGGCCTCAGCAAATCTAATGCTGGCTTTGCTTGGCAGCCTCCCTGAAACCTGCTTGCGGCACTCCAGGGTGTCCCAGATCCCTGGTTGAGAACAACTGGGATAGGCATTCAGCCCAATCACATGCTCAGACTGAAAAACACATCATAGAGTCATAGAATCATAGAATATCAGGGTTGGAAGGGACCTCAGGAGGTCATCTAGTCCAACCCCCTGCTCAAAGCAGGACCAATTCCCAACTAAATCATCCCAGCCAGGGCTTTGTCAAGCCGGGCCTTAAAAACCTCCAAGGAAGGAGATTCCACCACCTCCCTAGGTAACGCATTCCAGTGCTTCACCACCCTCCTAGTGAAATAGTGTTTCCTAATATCCAACCTAGACCTCCCCCACTGCAACTTGAGACCATTGCTCCTTGTTCTGTCATCTGCCACCACTGAGAACAGCCGAGCTCCATCCTCTTTGGAACCTCCCTTCAGGTAGTTGAAAGCAGCTATCAAATCCCCCCTCATTCTTCTCTTCTGGAGACTAAACAATCCCAGTTCCCTCAGCCTCTCCTCATAAGTCATGTGTTCCAGACCCCTAATCATTTTTGTTGCCCTCCGCTGGACTCTTTCCAATATTTCCACATCCTTCTTGTAGTGTGGGGCCCAAAACTGGACACAGTACTCCAGATGAGGCCCCACCAATGTCGAATAAAGGGGAACGATCACGTTCCTCAATCTGCTGGCAATGCCCCTACTTATACAGCCCAAAATGCCGTTAGCCTTCTTGGCAACAAGAGCACACTGTTGACTCATATCCAGCTTCTCGTCCACTGTGACCCCTAGGTCCTTTTCTGCAGAACTGCTACCTAGCCATTCGGTCCCTAGTCTGTAGCAGTGCATAGGATTCTTCCGTCCTAAGTGCAGGACTCTGCACTTCTCCTTGTTGAACCTCATCAGGTTTTTTTTGGCCCAATCCTCTAATTTGTCTAGGTCCCTCTGTATCTGATCCCTACCCTCCAGCGTATCTACCATGCCTCCCAGTTTAGTGTCATCTGCAAACTTGCTGAGAGTGCAGTCCACACCATCCTCCAGATCATTAATAAAGATATTAAACAAAACTGGCCCCAGGACCGACCCTTGGGGTACTCCGCTTG
This sequence comes from Emys orbicularis, assembly GCF_028017835.1. Lineage (NCBI taxonomy): Eukaryota > Metazoa > Chordata > Testudines > Emydidae > Emys > Emys orbicularis. The sequence goes on along the minus strand of NC_088685.1, from coordinate 73,969,679 downwards.
AAACTGGCTGCCAACTGGACATGGAGCCATTGATCACTACCCGTTGAGCCCGACGATCTAGCCAGCTTTCTATCCACTTTACAGTCCATTCATCCAGTCCATACTTCTTTAACTTGGCGGCAAGAATCAGAACCCACCTTCCTACCTCCCAAACTTTTGGGGCCAATGGGAGGAAATGGTGGATCCAGAACTCAAGCCAAGGGGAGGAGGAGGAGGCTCTTTCTTTTCTATGTCCAAAGAGCTGAAAATATGTGAGACATTATTTTCGTATTTCCTCAGTTGCAGAGTCTGCCCCCTAGCTTCTCTAACCTGGGGCCCCACTTCCCTGCTGCAAACTTTCACATCCCTGATCCAATCAGCCCAGCTCTCCAGGTCACCTCACATACATTCATTATATGGCAAGGAAAGAATGAGCTTCCCACCCCCCTTCCCTCTCTTCTCATCTCAGGCTTTTTGAGAAGGGCATTTTTAATGGCTGCCCCCTTCACCCCACTAGATCTTCAGGGGGGCCAGCAGTGGCTTCAGGCACCAGTGCTCCAAGTGCGTGCCTGGTGTGGCAAACCACGGGGGGCGCCCTGCCGATCCCTGTGAGGGCAGCAGTCAGGCCCCCTTTGGCGGCATGCCTGCGGGAGGTCCGCCGGTCCCGCAGATTCGCTGGCAATTCGGCGGCGGGTACGCCGAAGCCGCGGGACCGGCGGAGCTCCCACCCGCAGAAAGCCACCTGCCTGCTGTGCTTGGGGTGGCAAAAAAGCTAGAGCCGCCCCTGAGGGGGGCTGCCAATTAAGGGCCAACTAATCCCCTGAGTCCAAAACCATAGGCCTTCTGAGGGACTCCCTTTTCTGGCTGCAGTTGCATGACCTGTGCTGGGGTTAGAAAAGTTAATATCCCTGTCATCTGACATGGGTCTGTGTCTCCCACCCCCTCACTCCATTAAATTACCACAAAATACTTTAGTACATTAAAAGATGTTGTAGTCACTGCTGTTCTAGAGGGCGCAAATACCCTTTGTGGAGAAATCAATTTCGCAAGAGCTTCTAGGTGCAGCAGGAACCGACTGTGCTGTTCCCTGCTGTGTAAGGTCAATACAGACGAACTGTCATAGTTATGTGCGATAAAACTAGTTGTTGCCCTGTAAAGGAAAATCTTCCTATGCCAAACATGAATGGTGAATGGGGTTTCTTTTTAAACAAAGTGTCCTAATATTGATAAATTACCCCTTAGGAAACAGGCCACATATTTTCCAAAATATGGCTAATGATATGTTAGGCTCATTGACCTGTGTTGTTAGAAATTAAATTGATGAAAAGATGCTGTCCTCTCCTGTATTTAGCATCCTTGCTGATGAATGTAATGCTGTAAGAATACAAAGAAAACCTTTCATTTAGGTTCACTTGATTGACCTACAGACACTTGTTTCAAGAGCTCATTATGTGGCTAACATGCAAATTATCTCTGGGACTGGCCATACAATAGCTTAGACTTTGCTTACCACCCAATAATAATAATAATAATAATATGTAAAAAGTTATAGTCTTGGAGAGTGACGAGGCTAAAGTAATCACTAGGATAGAGAACAACGCTGGACAATTGTTTTAAGGTTAAGTCCAATGCTAATAAATTACGACTGCATTGCTACAAGTTAGCACTTGTGAGTGCTGAGGCTGCTTATACAGACCTTCATCTGAAAGAAGATCAAACATCTTTCACAGGTCTTTTTATTATTTTAAATTGTCTTTAAAACACTTGGATACAATGAAAGAGATTGAGGAAGTTACTGGGTGATCACCATGGAAAATAAAAGAAGTACAAGACGTGCATTGCCTGGCGTAAATATAGTTCAGTACAAGCAAAATTTAAAATTCTCAGTGTAAGATTTTAATATTTTGGGTGACCTACAGGAGAACATCATAAATGAGCCTGATTTTCATAGGGTGAGTGCTCAGCAGTTTCTGATAACGAGGCCTCTTCATGTGTCCCATATTGGGCAATCAAAATCACTAGCCACTTTTGGAAAATATTGACCTGGGCTCACTAACTATTTTAATATGGGGTCTGATTCCAATGCCAGTGGTTTTACAAAGAAATTGCCCAAAGCACATTTTGTAAGGCAAATCTTTTATGCATATGAATGCCTTGACACTTATAATGGAGCTGTGCTTTGTTTAACCCAAAGCGAGATCTGGACGTTGTAATTGCCAGTGACTGTAAATTACTGTTTGTGGAGAAATTTATGAAGGATAGCTGTCTTTGGACAGGAGAGAATGAAAGATCCTAGAGGCTCACCTAAAAAATTATGGAACACAAAGGAACACGCTGCTTTACAAAGTTCTCCATTTTATACTGGGAAAAGGAATATTGAGTCCCAAAAGAGTTTGATTAATTATTTAATTGATAATTGAAAACATAGTTTGACAGAGACTGACATTAATGTACTGTATGCATGTGGCACACTTGGAATGAGACCATTATTCTATTTATCTTCAAATGATATTCCACAGTGAAATACTAGACAGTTAGAAATAGTGATCAGCTATTATAGGAGGGAAAACGTCACAAACAGGGTAATTTATCATCTATAGCAGGATAATTTCAAAATGTGTTAAGAGCAGAATGGAGTGAGTAAGGCTAAAACCCCTGGTGATACAAGAGAGCTACCGATGGCATATGTAGCTATGTAACTGTCATGATCGTTTTTGCTGAAACTTTTATATTTCCGGGAGATGACTATCTGTTGGAGGCAGCTGGCAATTATTTGTTTTGTTCAGAGATGGCCCATAACAGAATAGACACATTCTGTGCTCTCTCATTGAGACTTTACTTTAGTTCTTTCTTGTTTTCCCTTATTTAAATTGAAGGAGTGTGTGTGTGTGCATGTGTGTGCACATAAAAACTAACATTACTCCAGGGCAAAAATCTTCCTTATTATGGAGACTGATACATTTACACAGGGAGTGTTTCCCAAATGTAATTAATGCTTTGCCCTTACTGCCCTGATTCATTCTTGCAAGAGGGTCTCTAGCTCTCAAAAACCTAATTAAACTAGTTGAGGATAGACTGCACCATCCTGGGTAAATGGTCAGATGGTTGAGAGAACTGAAAATGCCAAAATTAGGGCTGTCAAACTTTTTAAAAAATACTCACTATTAATCGCAGTTTTAATCACACTGTTAAAAATAATTGAATACCATTTATTTAAATATGGTTTTGGTGGCGGGGGGGTGAGTGTGTGTGTGGGGGGGGGGGGGGGGGAAGCGCTGTCTGTTTTAGTAGAGCACTCAGAAGCCTGAATGCTTTTTCAGCCAGCAGCAGCTGCTGTTGGCAGCAGCAGAGAGGCTCCCCCTGTTCCCTGACCCCAGTTCAGCAGTGACCGGATACATAGTTGGGGGAAGGGGGACACCCTGACATCAGCCCCCCACCCCTGCTCTGTGTAGCAGACAGTAAGCAGTCTCCTGGTCCATAGCAGCTTGGCTAGGGGTAGCTCCATGGGGCAGGAAAGAAGGTGGGAGCAGCAATGAAACCAAGCAGTGGGAGCTGGGACACCCCTGCCCCTGTGGCATGCAGCGGTGCTCCCCTGATCATGGCGCCCTGGTATGAGATTAATGCACATTAAAAAATATATATTAATTTGTTCTGAGTTAATTGCATGCATTACCTGTGATTAACTGACAGCCCTAATCATGGGCAGCGGGTATAAGAGGCCTCCCCTGGCACTGCCGCTGCTGCCAGATGCCTGGTTGAGGGTTTGGCGGGGGAAACTTTTTGCTTTATTATGTCCCATGCAGCTTCCAGGATGGCTGAGGAGGCAGTCTGTGCTATTCAGTTCCTGAGTTCATCAGTGATGTCCCTGGACTCCAGAGAGATTACTGATGAACCCAGGAAGCTGAGTAGCAGATACTGCCTCCTCAGCTGCCCCGGAACCTACATGGGGCATATCAAAAGCTCAGGTTCTTCTTCTGGAAGAGAGACACTTTTCCCGTGGGGAGGCTTGGAGTCTGGGGAGGGCAGGTGCTGTACGGCTGCGGATGGCCCGGGACTCCTCTGGCCATCAGGGGTCTCGGGGCTCCAGACACGGGGGGTGGGGTGGCCAGCAAAGGGTCTTCAGTGTCTGGCTGCAGAGGGGCAGGGGGCTCAGGGCTCTGACCCAGGGGGCACAGGAGGAAGGGGGGCTGGCCTCCCCGAAGGGGGGCTCCAGCAGCCGCCCATTGCCTTAATTATTATTTTTGATACAAATATTTGCACTGTAAAAAAGTCGAAGCATGAAGGGGCATACATATGTTTAGCATATCTGGCATGTAAATACTTTGCAATACTGGCTATAACAGTGCCGTATGAATGCCTGTTCTCACTTTCAGGTGACGTAAATAATAAGCGGACACCATTATCTCCTGTAAATGTAAACAAACTTATTTGTCATAGCGATTGGCTGAACAAGAAGTAGGACTGAGTGGACTTGTAGGCTCTAAAGTTTTACATTGTTTTGTTTCTGAGTGCAGTTATGTAAAAAAAAATCCTACATTTATAAGTTGCATTTTCATGATAAAGAGTTGTACTACAGTACTTGTATGAAGTTGACTGAAAAATACTATTTCTTTTATCTTTTTTACAGTGCAAATATTTGTAATAAAAACCAATAATATAAAGTGAGCACCGTAGACTTTGTATTCTATGCTGTAATTGAAATCAATATATTTGAAAATGTAGAAAAACATCTGAAATATTAAATTTAAATTGGTATTCTATTATCGTTTAACAGTGTGATTAAAACTGTGATTAATCATCACTAATTTTTTTAATCGGGTTAATTTGTTTTGAGTTAATTGCTTGAGTTAACTGCGATTAATTGATAGCCCTAGCTAAAATGTTTAACTTTGCTTCAGCCTCCCCACACTGGAGAGGCAAAGAAAGAAAGGAGAACCTTTCTGTAAACTAGTTCTTCTAATACCACTAATAGTTGAATAATTAGCTCAATTGAATTTAAATATTCTTTTGTGTGTAAGGTGCTTTGAGGACATATATCAGTATCCATGTGCACTGTTACCTCTCACACTCAAACATCTTTGAAAAATACTTGTAAAATATGCAAAGAAAAAAAATAATGTAAAAATATTTGTTTATTGCATTAAAAGGTATTAGCCCCACCAACCCTCCCCCTCTTTTTATATAGACTGTGCCTTGCAGTAACTTTAACAATATTTGGCAAAGATACACTATTTTTGCCTTTTGATTTCTATTTTTGTTATTGTAGGGCTGACATGGCATAGAACAATGTCAAGACATTTCTGAAATGAACCCATCCCATCCCACTATCAGCAGAGGTCATCTGATAACCACACTGGGAGCTGCCACTCTGGAAAGCTCTTGCTTCAGCCAGTCACCACCTTCTCTCTAGAATTCTTTGTCCAGTGATGGAAAGAAGGGTACTGATATTTCAGTTCTTAAATCAAAACTGAAGGTCTTCTTTGTTTAACCTTGCTGCCAATCACAGTCTGTAATTAAATTATTACACATCTTTTGTAAAGCACCTTGAGATGGCTGAGCATGATAATAAAACACTATGTAAGCTAATGTAGTTGCTGTTGCTGTTATTGATTTACAGAGCCAAACAATATGTTTTCATACAGTACGGCTTTCTTTGCAATTGTTAATGTGTAATAAGTTATAGCACAAAATGACTAAGCACACTAACTTGTATAAATAGAGAGGACATTGTTTTATGCACCACATTTTAAGAGAGTTCTGCCCGTGAAATTTGGGTTTTCTCTTGTAGAGTAAGATCATCATTTCATGAGTAGAATGGGAAAGAAAAACAGAGAAATCTTGAATAACTGGCACCCATACCACTTCTGTGACAATATTGTGATAATAAAAGAAGTGCCCTAAATCACTTAGAGTGAGATTATGATTTAAGGGGTAGCCCTAAGTAAGGCATAGCAGTGTTGTCAACTCTCACAATGTTATGATGTGTCTACTGATATTGTTTTTTCTTATAACCAGCTCCTGGAGTCAAGTGATTACGTGAAAATCTCCTTTTCATTAAAAAGGTAAGTTTCTATTCCTCATGGACGCAGAGTAAAACTTGAAAACATGATCTGACTGTATCACAAAGACCAGAAACCAAAAGGCAAAGAAAAAGAATGCATTTTAATCTCTCTTTTTAGTCAGCCTTGTGATTTTTTTTTTTTGAGGCTTAGTTTATGACTTTTTAATACTTGCAGTTTCCAACCTTCTCATCAGTTATTTATGTTGTAGTCACTGAGGGGGTGGGAAAGGAAGTAAATAATGAAAACAGGAAGGATCCTGCAAACTCCAAAAAGAACTTTAAAGCAACCACATAAAAACAAATGCTGTTCCCATGTTTGAGGATGACGGAGCAAACAAAATCAGAAATATTTCTTATGCTTTTGTATCTGATTTTTTGCTTATTCCTATTAGTCACCCTTGCAAAGATTTTGCATACTTTACTCTGATTTGTATATAATTGTCATCAGAATGTGGCCAGTACATGTGAGAAGGAGCATCATTATATCCTGTTGCTCACTATGCAAACTGCAACTAATACAGCACATGTATCTGCTTTCTTTTAATCATCAAAGTCTACCTTAGAATCAGCTGCTTGGCCATGATCAGCTAGGGCAAAATACTATTTTCTCTGATCAACAATGTCCTCCCTCTGGCACAGACATAAAAAATTCAATCCATCAATCTATTTAAAAAAAAACATTAAAAAGGTAAAAAACCAACAACCAACCATCTCCCCCTGCCCCTCACTGAAATCACTAATTTGCCAATGAAATCAAAGCAACCAGAGCAGTGTGAAAGCAAAGAGGCTGTCAGGGAGATAAGTGTTAGAAATACCCAATATTTTTTGTTATCTAGAACTGTTTCTTCTACTGATGTAAGAGACTACTTTGACTGTAAATTTACTTTTCAGCTAACCTTCTGGGTTGAATCAAGGAAGTCAGGCAATTGATTGCAGTCAGGAACCATTTGGTGTCTGATTCTCTTCTTGCTTACACTAGTATAATTCTATTAACCTCATTGGAGATGTTTCTTTGTGACACCAGTGTTCTAGGGAGAATCAGTCCCACTCTCTTTGACTTATGCACAGACTCAGCTGACATTTGCCAATTGTTACTAAAGAGTTTCAAGGTTTTGATCAGTTTATTTGAATATTTACTATGCTTAATTTGTGCATAAGAGATGGTATATGTCTAGATAGTGATTTTGTTCTGAGTGAAGTGTCTGTGCAGCTTGTTAAAGGATGTTTTGTGTCTTGGATGAGAGGAAAAGAAAATCAATTAGTAATTTCTGACCTTAGTTAGAGCTGTGCATCCTGGGCCCTACGCCTTTTATTATGTTTTTTGGTTAGAGTTGTGTCATAAACAGATAGTTAAGGGTTAATGCCTCTTTTACGTGGAAAGGGTTAAGAAGTTCACCTAGCCTAGCTGATACCTGACCAGAGGAACCAATGGGGGGATAAGATGTTTCAAAAGGAAGGAGGGAAGTTCCCTTTGTCTGGGTCAGTTTCAGTTTTGGCCGGAGTGGAAAAGTAGTGAGTATTAGAAAAGGAATAAATAGGTTTATGTTTATTTTCTTTTTGTAACTTGTCTTGGGCATTAGGGAATAATCAAATTGTGTATTTTTTGTGTAACTATGTTTTTGACCAGGGGAACATCCTCTGTGTTTTGAATCTGTTGTCTGTGAGATCAGTTTGTATGCTGTCTCCCAGAGGGTTTTCTTTTACCTTTCTTTTCTTTAATTAAAGCCTTTTTTAAAGAACCTGATTGATTTTTCCTTGTTTTTAGATCCAAGGGGATTGGATCTGGACTCACCAGGGATTGTTGGAGGAAAGGAGTGGGGGGAGATGAGTAATTTTTCCTTGTTTTAAGATCCAAGGGGTTTGGATCAGTGTTCACCAGGGAATTGGTGGAGGAGTCTCTCAAGGCTACCCAGGGAGGGAAAGGTTTTGGGGGGGAAGACAGAGTTTCCCAAATGACTCAAACTATTTGGGTGGTGGCAGCCAGACCCGATCTAAGCTGGTAATTCAGTTTAGGGGTTCACATGCAGGTCCCCATATCTGTACTCTAAACTCCAGAGTGGGGGTGAAACCTATGACAACTTGTTTAACCTAACCTAAGAAGACTGAGGGGAGAGATGATTGCTCTCTATAAATACATCAGAGAGGATAAATACCAGGAACTGAGAGGCCTTATTTAAGTTAAGCACCATGCTGGCACCAGAAAAAATGGATCTAAACTGGCAATCAACAAGTTTAGACTTGAAGTTAGACAAAGGTTTCTAACCATCAGAGGTGTGAAGTTCTGGAATAGCCTTCCAAGGGGAGCAGTGGGGACAAAACTGGCTTAGCAGTGGGGACAAAACTGGCTTCAAGACTGAGCTAGATAAGTTTATGGAGGGATGGTAGGATGAGACTGCCTACAATGGCGTGTAGAAGATCTGTGACTGCTAGTAGCTAATATCCCCACTGGCCAGTGAAGGGACACTAGATGGGGAGGGCTCTGAGATATTACAGTGAATTCTTTCCCACGTGTCTGGCGGGTCTTGCCGACATGCTCAGATCCTAACTGATCACCACACAGTGGAAGGCCTATGCCTCTGGAACTTACTCCCTTAAGAAATCACCATAGTTCAAGTTTGGCAAGGTTTAAATCACAGTATAAATCATGTATCTATTTGGGTGTACTGACCCTTACTGCTCTTTCTTTTAATAGCAGAGATCAGGCATTACGTTATTTACTTTGTTAATGGCATTTTACTGATGTGACGTGTCACGTGAGGCAGTAGCTACAAGAGCTGGAATGGAAATGGTTTTCCTGTCTTCTGATATTTTCAAAATTTTGGATATATTTCCTGTTCCACATTGGGATGAAACAGAAACATTTTGAAGTTTTTTCCATGAAAAACATTAGAAAAAGCAACCTACATGCCAGACAAGCCAATAGAATGATAGTTGGGGTCATAGCGCCAACTTCTGGCACCGGTGAGTGTTCACACACCCCACCCCGGCCCTGCCCCAACTCCACCCCTGTCCTGCCCCCATTCCAACCCCTTCCCCAAAGTCTCTGCCCTCTCCCTGCCCCTATTGGACTCCGTCCCCAAATCCCCGCCCCAGCCCCGCCTCTTCCCCACCTCCTCCCCTAAGCGCACCATGTTCCCAGTCCTCCCCCCTCCCTCCCACATCTTGTTACGCCGCGAAAGCACTGGGAGGAGAAGCGAGGATGGCACTCTCAGGGGGGGAGGCGGAGGCGGAGGTGAGCTGGGGCGGGGGGCAGGGCGGGGAGCTTGGCTGCCAGTGGGTGTAGAGCACCCACCAATTTTTCCCCGTGGGTGCTTCAGCCCCGGAGCACCCACAGAGTTGGGGCCTATGATTGGGGTGATCACCTTGGATGTGTTTAAGTACTGGTCTCCCTGAGTTGGAGCAGCAATTTGAACCTAGATTTCCCCCCTCTAGTCTGGAGTGTGGGTCTCTGTCTTTCTCACTCTAACCTGGACCCGAGAAAGTTTTGTGAAACTGGCCCTTTCCTGTGAACAGTTTCAGTTTTGACGCATTGGTATTTTCCTATGAAAAAACATTCAGTCAAAAAATCTCCAACCAGATCTAGTGGCTACCACAATACATTTCTAAAGAAATAGTGACAGATTCTGGACTGAAGGTATACCAGGTCAATCAGGTTGCAACCTCTTGCATCTGTCTTACATTTGGCCCATATATATGCTATTAATAATAGGCAATTATAAAGTATGGAAATATAATTCTGTGAAAGATTTCTGCTCACATGGAAAGCCACATAATAAACGTCAGAAATAATCCATGACCATTTCCAGAAATTCATCTCCTTCTCTTTTCATGCCACTTACTCTTCCTGGACTATCTTCCCTGAACTGTTCCATAAGCCTGCTCCTTTAGCCCTCTCAAGTTCTGAGACCTCATGAGGGGGTATGTTCTGAGAGCCCAGGCTCCAGCCCAACCTGAATGTCTACAGTGCAATTTTTAGTCCCACAGTCTTGCCCCACGAGCCTGAGTCAATTGACCTGGGCTTTGAGATTTGGTGCTGAAGGTTTTTTGTTGCATTGCAGACATACGCTGAGGGGCCATGCAGCTGAGGAAGCTCAAGACTAGATATTTCCTCAGGTAATTACAAAAATAAAAAAAGCATATGGACATGAACGTGACTAGGGTTTTCAAAGGGGCCTCTGGAAATTAATAGGTATGAAGATGTCTGAATTGTTCTCACCCATACTTTATATATATATATGGAAATATACCTATCTCATAGAACTGGAAGGGACCCTGAAAGGTCATTGAGTCCAGCCCCCTGCCTTCACTAGCAGGACCAAGTACTGATCTTGCCCCAGATCCTAAGTGACCACCTCAAGGAGTGAACTCACAACCCTGGTTTTAGCAGGCTAATGCTCAGTTTGTAAACTCTGCAGGGCCAAGACTATCTACTTCTGTATTTATTGTGCCTAGCACAATGGGTCCTGGTCTTAATTGAGGCTTTAGGTACTACTGTAATGTAAATTAAGATTTAATAATAAGAAAACCACAAGACTTGAAATGTTGCCCTCCACAGTGAGAAGTAGCAGTGGCAGAACACTATTGCAGCAAATGTGAATAGGAGGTTAAATTTTGGCTCCATTAAAGTAAATGGCAAAACTCTCATTGATTTCAATGGGGCCAACTCTTCACCCTCAGTTCTATAGAAGGTAAATAATTTAGAATAGGTGCTATTAATACACAACTGCAAAAATACTCTGAACAGGCCTCTTTATAAGATTTGCTTAGGTTTATGAAAATTACAAGTGAACCTATACTGCAAAATCATGCAAAATTAGCAGTTTGATACTGTTTTCATCAAAAACTCAATAGTTACAAGTGAGTTTCATTGTAAGCTTTTGAAGCTCAAACTCAAATCTCAAATGAGGTAGGCCTTGCATGAAGTGAAAGAGAAGAACTTGTTCAAGTGAGGTGAAAAACAGCATATTTTGCACAACTATCCTGGCCCAACTTTACTACCTTCTAGACATCCAGAAATAAGAGGACCCATCACACAGCTAGACAAGATAATAGTATGTGTAAACACACTTTGAGCAACAAAAAGGCACAAACATGCATATCCCAGAAGAAAGATTCCCAACAAAACAGAGGTTTAGTGACAAATTAAATTTTCAAATTAAAAATTTAAAGGAATTATGAGGGATAGAACCATACCAACGGCAACATCATTAAAAATAAATGAGAGTTGAAAAACCTATTTGGAATCTAAACACATTACAGACCAAAAAAGATCAAATAATTAAAAAACAAAACACAGACAGCAAAGAGAAATGCTTTTGACTCGGTGAATAATATCCAAAGCAATATGCTTTTTAGATTTAAGGGGGAAAATAGAGCACTATTTTAGTGCCTAATTTATAAATTATTATTATTATTTATTATGTAAGGGTACATCTCTCCTGTTTGCCTCAAGTTGATATGCAACCTTTGTGAAGTACTGATCTTCCCCTCTTTGAAAATGTTTTCTTTTAGTATTTCCTTTTATTTGCTATATTTGAACATTGGCTTTTTTCCTTTTTATTATATTTTTTCTTCTGTACATAATTATTTCAATTATGTCCATTACATTCATTTAACAACATGAGAATAAAGAAGCACTAGGCCAATCTGAAGAAAATCAAGGACTTACATAGAAGCAAAGAGCTATACTTTGAAGGTTTTTTTAAAGCTAAATAACACCAAATTTAGGAATTCTTTTTGTGTAGAAAAAATAACATGCAAAGCAGTTTGAAGGACTCTGCAACCAGATTTATTAAGGTGATCATTATATTAAACTGATAATATAGTATAACCTCAGTTGTTTGAGCCTCAATTCTCTAAAACTCCCTTTTATCCCAAATAGGGTCATGTACCCCAGTTTCTCTAAATTATATTGAAAAATCCCTTTGATTATCCAAAAACTTGACTATACGAAGGTATTCAGTGTCTCCTATCACATGGTTAATCAAGCCTGTAGTGTAGAATAAATCATATCTTATTAATTATTTCTAAATGATGAGGTAAAAGTGCAGTAATTAGTAATATGGAAGGAAAGGCCCTAAAAGAACTGGTCAGAGAAACTTTGACAAAACCATATTCTGTCAGAATATGCAGTTTAGGTGAAACTATGAAACACTTCATAGAAGTGGGTTTTTTGTCAGAATTTCAAATTTAAGAGAAAAACTGGGGAAAATAGGTCTGACAATGTTGAAATGACCAGATTCAACATCTTCGGAATAAAAATATTGAATGTTTTTTATTTTTAAATTTTTAAATTTTGTATGATATTATAACTATATTGTAATATTATAACTATATTGTAATATAATATAATAATAAATAACATGATACAAAATAGAAAAGCCAAAACTGAAACAAATATTGAATAATAAATTGATCAACCAGAAATTAAAATTTGCAATTTTTCTTTGAAGACAATTTTGAAATAATTCAGTTTTGCTCTTATTCAAAATGAAACCATATTTCAAAATCTCAAAGTACTTCATGAAACAGAACTTCTGTCCTGCACCTAGCACTAGAACCTAGCAATGAATCTCTCTCTCCCTCTCTTGACCTCATTTGCGGGTTGGATTGTGAAGGACCAATGACAGTTCAGCAAAGGCAATTTTAACCCGCTTATCTGTTGACCAGTTACTGGTAGCTGTGATTTCCTTTTATTTTAGCACTTGGTTGTCCTATTTGCTGGACGAAAGAAGAGAGAAAAAGAGAGTGTCAGTGCTTTCAGACCATCTGAAATTGGGAAGAAGGAATCCTGAGGTAAATTCAAAATACAGTTTTCCTCTTATGATAGTGCAAGGCTCTACAGCAGTGGTGGGCAACCGCATGCGGCCCCCCACAGCTCCCAGTGGTTCGCTGTTCCTGGCCAATGGGAGCTGCGGGAAACAGCAGGCTGCAGGGATGTGCTGGCCACCGCTTCCCACAGCTCCCATTGGCTGTGAAGAGAGACAATGAGCGTGGTGTGGCTATGCACAATCGATGGGAGGCTCGAGGTCGAATTAGATAAAGTCGACTTAATTTTGTAGTGTAGACAAACCCATATCTATTTCTCCTCACCATTATAGGGTATGCAGAGCATGTCACTGCTATCAAGTGTCTGAGTGAGGGGCCAGTCAATAGCCTCCCTCAATTGCTTGACTAACACCTCTGCAGTGTGTTTTTATTTATACTACCCCGTAGAGTAAATTAGCTCACCCTCCCCTAGGATTGACTGTGCCCCACTTAGTACCTTTCAGGTGACCCTATTGTCATGTAAACCAATGCTGTGGCCAGTTGAAATAAGCTTTGAATGAGGACTAATAAAGTTTCATTAGGCATCCACTATAGTGGAAAGTAGATGAAGTAACAGCATATATGAGTTGTATCATGACTGGGAAAGTGACTTTGGTAGTATGTTTGGGAGGTAAATTTCCTTCTTGGACACTATTTCTTTAACAAATGCATCATTCAAAAAAATCTTAAAAGGGTAATGTTTGGCCTTCTTTATCGTAAACCAAGGATAATTACTGTCCGGCACACTAAGATTATTTATACGTAGATGCTGTATGATTTTTTGGAGAAATCAGGCATACTAGTCTGCTATATCTCCCTATTTTTCAGAATGTGGTTTTCAGAGCTGAGTCATGAATACTTCTACATTATCTGAAGATAATACAAAGCATTCCCATGGTAACATGAGGTTCTATGATTCTGGTTACCTTTGTTCCAAAACAGCATATACTGTATTTGCCCCGGAAGACTCTTTTGTGAATTAGGGGTGAAACTGCTGCATACATGCCCCTGAAGCCAGACACAGTTTAGCTAGTGTGGTTTCTCCACTTGTCCAGAAGACTTGCTCTTCTTCAGCCTGAAATATCCATTATGTTCATGAGGCAGAATGGGCCTAAAACAAAAAACTGAACATCATGTCACTGAGCTAGCTGGAAATTCAAACAGGGACTTCTAAAAACAAGCTAAAGGTGGTGAGCTGGTTAAACTTACATCTATCAAGATTGAGTATAGCAGCCTTGTCATGGGCTAGATTGTGCGACTTGGGCACAGCTTTGAATCAGAGTTGCAACATCCCAAGGGGAGCTCAGTGAATGGATTTCTCAGAGGCACAATCCATCTCTGAGTTCATCAGTGCTCAGAAGGAGTGCACTGTCCTAACCTCCTGCATGAAATGTAGTAGATTACAACTCTAAGTAAGATGGATTAACAAATCAACTCCAACATATGCACAATTAAAAATCATATGCACAGATAAATCACATTATCAGTCTTTTGCTGTAGGAGTTATAATGCTTTTTAATCTGTTTCTCAGGAGTTTTATAAGGATTAGTTAGTGAATGTTTTTAAAATGCTTTAAAGATGAAAAATGCTAGATGAATGCTAAAGATTTTTATTTATACAGTAATCAGCTATAAGCTTGAGGGCTCTGCATAGGAAAACAGAGCTCCTTTGAGTCATCCTGATGTTTATTTCATGGTTAAAGATGCAGGTCAATTATTCTGAGTTGTAGTGGCAGGAACATCTTGTTTACTTCATGTAGGACATAAGAAGGGTTGGAATGGCTCTTTTAAAAGCAAAGGGAATAGGAACTCATACAGATGTCCTGTCAGGGAAACTCTAGGAACAGCCAAGTTTAGGGTTTGTATTATGTTATTGCCACCTGAGATGTGAACATAACGTCTTGGTCACTCAAAGCAGTAAAAAGCAACAGAGAGTCCTGTGGCACCTTTAAGACTAACAGATGTATTGGAGCATAAGCTTTCGTGGGGGAATGCCCACTTTGTCGGATGCATCCGACGAAGTGGGCATTCACCCATGAAAGCTTATGCTCCAATACATCTGTTAGTCTAAAAGGTGCCACAGGACTCTCTGTTGCTTTTTACAGATCCAGACTAACACGGCTACCCCTCTGATACTTCAAAGCAGTAAGAAGACATTGTTCACTACTGTGGCAATCTGTGTGTCCAGGGCAATGAGAAGCACAGCATCATCCCAAGATTTTGTGCCTCGTTTTGCGTTCCATACTTTAAGAAAGATGTGGACAAATTGGAGAGAGTCCAGAGGAGAGCAACACAAATGATAAAAGGTTTAGAAAACCTGAGCCTGTGAGGAAAGGTGAAAAAACAGGAGTGTTTTATGTCCTGCTCTACTTGGCACTGGTGAGGCCTGAGGTGGTGTACTGTGTGCATTTGGGCACCACACTTTAAGAAAGAACTGGACAGAGTTCAGAGGAAAAACAACAAAAATGATTAAAGGGTTAAAAAAAAACCTGACCTTGGAGGAAAAGTTAAAAATTTGGTCATGTTTAGTCTTGAGAAAAGAAGACTGAGGGGGAACCTGATAACAGTCTTCAAATATGTTAAATGCTGTTATAAAGAGGATGGTGATCAATTGATCCACTGAAGCTTGAACAATAAGTAATGGGCTTAATCCACAGCAAGGGAGATTTAGGTTAGAAGTTAGGGAAAGCTTTCTTAGTATAAGGATAGTTAAGTACAGCAATAGGATACCAAGGAGAGTTGTAGAATCCCCATCGTTGGAGGTTTTTAAGAACAGGTTACAAAAAACACTTGTCAGGGATGGTCTAGCTATACTTGATCCTGTCTCACAACAGAGGGATGGACTAGATGATCTCTTGAATCCCTTCCAGTACTACATTCTCATGATTCTATGATCTTTGCCAGGCTTTTGGATACTGTGCTGATAGTGGAGCTGAATCAGTAGAGAAGGATACTTACATCTGAGTGATATCTACATATTGGTGGCCCTGGAGTCCATGGCACATTATGGATGATGAATAACAAAACACCAAGTTTCAGCAGCCAGACCGGTGGCTCAATGTGCTATCTCTCAGCCCACGTCTTCACCTCATGCGGGATCAAGCTCTACATTTGTAATCTACGTAACACCCTAAAGATGCTTAAATGCCTGGCTTAAATGCCTAGTCCTCTCCGCATTACAAAGCATTGCCCACACTGTGTACTGCCCTGACACTGTTGTTAAGACAATTTCATGTAAGCAGCCTCGGTGGTATTCAGTGAAGTTCTTTTTCCTCAGCATTCTGCAAAACTGTTGGGGTTAGGAACTGCACTGAAGCTCCCAACGTTATAGAGACCGCAGATGTATGGAAAAGAGGTTGTCTCCATCAAAGAAAAACAGCTCTTCAGCTGCAAATGAATGTGAAATCTGGTGTGCCAAACTCCAGTGACCAACAATATTTATAATTGGTTATTTAGATACTATCATTAACTGCTAAATTACAGAACTGTAAACTGCAGGCAAATCAAGTTCAGAGCACCTACTATGGTAAAAAAGACTTATCACATAAAATATGACAGAACATTGAAACATGTAAGAGGGTTTAATACTGTGGAATATTGAGCAGTAATAATAATGTCACCTTTAATCCATTGACTTCAATGGAAGCATCTGTGGAATAAGACAGTTATTTTTGTTGAATAGTGCATCATAATCTAGTCCTTAACTAGCAAACTTAGAGAAAGAACTCACTTTTGACTAAATCTAGTCCTTAACTAGCAAACTTAGAGAAAGAACTCACTTTTGACTAAATGAGGAAATTTGAGAAGCTTTGGCAGAAGTTTACAATTAAAATAACCTCATCAAGAGGAGAAATTTAAAAAAATTGATTTTGTTTATGTACTTTTTTACGAATTCTAAAATCATACTAATGAGTGTCTTATATTTTGTATATATATGACAATAATGATTTATAGCTTGTCTCATTTTTTGTGTATATATTAAAATACCAATTATATTATTTCACAGTAATATTTATACATGTGTATGTACAGTAATTGTGTTTGTAAAATATAATAGTATTTATTTTCCTTTCTCTCACTATACCTTTTGAAGAAATAAAACAACTGTGTCTGATCCTTTGTCTACATTCATCTGGATTTGGCAAAGTGACCACGGGTATCACAAAACAGCAGGACAATGGGTCTAGTCCTGCAAGTGACATGCTATTGGTAGGCTGCTCTGCCGGCATACGATGACTTGCAGAACTGGGCCTTGGTTAGTTAGTGACCGGAAAAAAAATTCTGTGAACATCTCAGTTTAACTAGTTTTTATCTTTGGTTAAAAAACAAAAAAATATTGTAAATAACTTATCATAGTGTATCCAAAAGCTTGAACATAAACTTTAATCAGTGATGGGGAAACAAAGGCTGATTTACTCATGGTTCATTTAAGAGTGGGACAAAACATCATCAAAAAGCACTCAAAGTTTATACATCATTTGAATAAGTATTCAGTAAAAGCGAATAATAAGCATATCTCCACATCTAAAAAGCTACGTTTCAGATGTCTGAATAGCATGGGCTGAGAATGTGCTATCTGGATGCAATTACAGAGAGCATCGAAGCAATGACATCCATCTCTTCTTCCCCCCTTTTTTCTTCTGCTTTTCATTATATAATTTGTATATATAAACATAATCACCCTGACTGCTGACAATGGAAAAAAAATAGGGATGTGCTCTATGGCTTAGACGTAACTTGTGAGGCTAGAACTTTAGAAACATGTTTCTTCTTTCAAATTTTATAGGATAAGTTTTCTTTATTTTCATGCAGCTGTTTTCACAAAGCCTGAAATTTGAATGCTCAACTGAGTTGTATTGCAGAGTGGATCTGGCTCATACAGGAAATAAATATGTGAGAGGAAGGTAATATGAAGGATAATTACTGCAAAAATCTTCCCACACACATATTTTGTATGAATTATTAAGTGTGAAATTCAGTAGTCCCAACTCCAAGCATTCAAAAATCATGAGTCAGGGCCCCCTAAATCATGAGTGGTTTAAAAACCACGAGACTAAAAAAAGGGTTATTTTTATTTAACTTCTTTGTTTTCAATGATTAGGGTGCACTCAGGTCACATTCTCAGGCTTTTCTCAAGAACCCTGAGGACACGAAACTTACATTTTTCCAAATGAAAGATGAGATTCTCACATATCCACATACTCCAGGAGCTAGGACTTTAAAGAAAAACACCAGATATCATGAGACTTGTGATAAAATCAAGAGTGGTGGCAATGCTGGAAATGCATTTCCTGTCCAGAGCCCTGCTCAAAACCTGCTGGCTGCTTAAGCCCTATTTTGAAGGATTCAGTGGGACTTAAGAAGTGAATAGGCCTTAACAGCACCACTGCACAGCAGTGAATTTCACCCTATGTAGATTTACTTGGACTGTGTGTGCACATTTTGGAGGGTTGCAGATATTCTAGCAAGCATGTTTATTGATGGGAATGATCACAGAACTAGTGAATAGAGCTGTTTCCCCACCACCACTGCAAAAAGGGGAAAAATGACAATTTAACCCCGATTCCCTCCCAAAACACAAAATTAAGACATTCATCATTTCAGTGAGATTTATAAATTTGAAAAAAATATTGGGCTGTCTCCAAAAGCGAATCTTAGAGAAATATTACAGAACATTCACAAAGAAATTTGATCTTTAGAGTTGCACTAATCCAATCAGGGAACATAAACATACATTGGAACATATTTGCAAGATCTGTGGCCACTAGCCCTCTCAGACCCATGCTTTCATGTTGTTTCTTTGAACAGATTCACTCTGCTAATCTGTCTTTTGCATGGTGTCAAGCAGGAATCTTATTCTTCACTGTCTAAGACAGAAACCCCAGCGGAAGGGGTTTTGAAGTCTTTTGGCAAAAGCAAAATTATTTTTTTCCTGACAAAGGTATTCTCTGCTCACAGCCTTCCTCTCACATATTTAATTCTAGCATGAACTAAAGCCACACTGGAAGATGCCTCATATAAGCATTCAAAGTTAAGACATTATTATTTATCATATATATAGCAGTAGAGAGATCTGGAGACCTCAAACATGCCCATATAGCCATTGTGCTAGGGAATGTGCCCTAGAGTTTACATCTTCCTTGACACAGTTCTGTTTTCTTATGCGGTCAATACCTTACCATGTTATAAGAATCATGCCAAAACCCAACTATTAACTTGATTCTTTAAAAGGATTAGATCTTGTCTACTTTACTAAATAGATTGTGCCATAACTAAAGACAGATGTGTTGGCACTTACCCTTTTATATTTCCAGTATAGACAGGGTAAATATGCCACTTTTAGGGATAGCACCTGATAGCATTTTGTAGTCTATATATTTTCTGAGGGAAGAGAAAAACTAGTCAATGAAGCATAAAATGCTGAAAAAATGTACTCGATGTTTTATCCTTTAATTTTGCTGATGGAACAATTATCATACATAATCCTCATGATGGTACTCAGTGCTATTAGAAAATTTAATTAGCTATTAAGGGCTGTATTTCCAAATAAATTATTTATTTAATAAAAAAATGTATACACTTAATATGAATTATCACATTGCCATGTGAAACTTTATGATTTTTTTTTTTAGTGATTTACAAAGAAAATTTGGCAGATAACAGGATATACAGGGTAACACACCAAAAGACATTTTCATAGAGAAATAGCTGTCTTTCTCTGGAAAACAATCACCTTTATCTATTGTGAACAATAGGAAATATGAATATGTGTCCTCTTAAAGATAGAAGATTAAAATGCATTTGTGGAAAGCACAGTTTCACCAGACTTTGCTGCTATTAATTTGTCTCCTGATTCATACTCCAGGTGATGTCTCTTCTTCATCTTTTCCAGCTTCTCCTCTAGGAAAAAAATGCCCTATACTTTCTAACCTCCCAGGCCAAGATGGAAATGCCTACTTACATCTAATATGCTCCTAATGAATGATTCTGAAAAATACAAAACAGACCCAGTGTAAACATCACATTATCCATGCAAAATGTGCATTTCTAACTACTGAAAAGACACACAAGTGCTTAAAAGTGTTCTATCTAATTAGGAAATTGATTCTTTCTATTAAATTCATTGAACTTACTATCAGTTACTTCAGTTTTTCTCTAAGATCAAAAGATATAATTTGTGAAAGCAGATATAAAAAGGTTTATAAAGCCTACCAGTCACATTTTAATGATTTTTTTTTATTATTACAGTTCAGTGAAAACATTTTCTTGCCTTACTGTGAACCCAAACAATAACAGCATCCATGTGTTAATTCACCAGAGCAGAAAATGAAATTTACTACCAAATACATAGTGAAGCTGATGTGATTTGTTGTCCAAATTGAGTGTAAGCAGGTTCTGAACAAGCTCCCCCCTGATATCTAGTGGTGAGCTGGGGGAAAAGACTTCAGGAACAGACCTTGTTTGCATAGACATGCCCACCCTGCCTAGGTGCGTAGCATGATGGAGCTGCTTTGCCCAAATGCTCACTTTTGGCTGTTGTTGGATTGCAAGTCACTTTGGTGTTGGATGCAGGGGTGATGAAAAGTTATTGTCTTTTTTGTGTGAGTGGGGGATGGCAGAATTGTGCTTGTCCTGCCCTGATTGAGGGAGTCACCCTCAACTAAACTTCACTCATTAAGCAGGGAGTATGGATGCCAAATCCCAGTGATAGGAGAGAGGGTAGAGATAGGTGTTCCTACTTGGTAGTGTTGGCTCTGCTTAAGAGTCCTAGATGCCATTGGACCCTCCACCTCTCCATTGTTTAAAGACAGAGCTGATTAGACTCAATTGAGAGTCTTTCATTTTTTTAAAAGCAGCAAAGAGTCCTGTGGCACCTTATAGACTAACAGAGGTATAGGAGCATGAGCTTTTGTGGGTGAATACCCACTTCTTTGGATGCATCTGAAGAAGTGGGTATTCACCCACGAAAGCTCATGCTCCTATACCTCTGTTAGTCTATAAGGTGCCACAGGACTCTTTGCTGCTTTTACAGATCCAGACTAACACGGCTACCCCTTTGATACTTTCATTTTTTTATGTATCACTACAGCAGAAAATCACCGATAACCAGATCTAAGGCTTAGCTGTGGGGCAGGGTTTCCAGTGAAAGAGACTTCCCAGCCTGCACTAGCAATAAGGTTCTCCCACTAAGAGCTGTAATCACTGAGAGCTGTGTTAAGTGGTGGGACCTCAAGTGATTGCGTATGGACAAGGTTACTCCCTGCTAGTCTCATGTTTGAGTCACAGTCTAGTCCTATATGTGGTTCTACTCTGAAAATTGATTATGTATAAATATTTTCTTCTTAGTTAATAGATCTCTTTGTGCTCCTAGATAGGTATATATGTTTTTTTAATTAGTGACAAAATAAGTTTTTGCTATTTTTCTCTCATGTGAGACCTATAAAGCCAACACTTCTATGGAAGAATGAACCTCATCTTGTTTGTACATCAAGAGAACTGTAACCTAATTCTAATTGCATGGTCACATTCTGTCCTCATCTGTCTCTGTGCAACTCTCTGGAAGATATTGGGATTACACAGATGTCATTGAGGGCAAAATTTGGTCTGCAGAATCTTTCTTACTGGTGATGACGTACAAGTCAGAAAGAATCCAGATAGCAGGGCTGGCAATTAAAATAGTAATCTAAACAGATATCTTCTGGAGTAACATACAAAATGAATATGAAACCTACAATGCCATTTTAAAAGTGATTCATCAAAGCAGAATCACATATTATTAGAGTGGAGGGAAAATTGTATGAATTATTCAATCCCCCCCACCTCCATTAAACTCTTCCATATCTAACTATTTGGTTTTCTAATACAACTAGCCATTGTAATAGGTGAATCAGATGAATCCAGAGTCTGAATAGCTTTAGGAAATGCTGCAAAACTTTCCTTTTAGAAAAGACCGTCCCACCATAAGAATGACACTCCCAGCCCTGACACCCTTTTACAAATTCAAATCCAAGTAATATCCTAGAAGTGAAAGGAACCACATCCCATCTCTAATTCTTTTCAGCCACTTTGTCCCCTTTACTGTGTTTGCTTAAAAAAAAATAGTTGTCTGCACATTTATCATCCTTCACCTGATTGTGCATATTTACATTCCACTGCAGGTGTGTGGGTGCCCAGTGCACTTGAGTTGGAGACTTTTGCCAGCAGTACTACTAGGCAGTGCATGGGCCTCTTCTCTCCTTGTTCTGTCATGTGAGGGCATAAAAGGGCATGGTTGCCATCTCCATCTCAGTTCCTTCTCACTGCCCATGGAGAGAGTTGGAGCCCCCTGTGGCATTTGCTCCAGACATCTAGATTTTAGAACTTTAAGGTATATAATTAGTATATAGTTATAGTTAATATTTAGTGGTGAATAGTTTAATTTTAGTAGTTACGTGGAGAATTTATTATCATAGAATTGTAGAACTGGAAGGGACCATTGATGCTTCTGGCACCACTGATACACCAAGCACCATCAGTTTAATCTCTCCTAGAGTAGTCTCTGACTAGTTATGCCAGTACTGATCACTTCATTGGCTTTCCACCCACTGCAGCCCTCACATTCTTTGGAGCCTAATTTCTCCCCTCTACCCAGCCCACCTAGAATCCAACAGGAACTGCTCCTCACTATTCTGAGGAGGTCTGCTTTTGTTTTTTTGACTCTGAAAGGGAGGAACTTGACTAATCTTTAAGATAATTTAGATCGCTTTACAGGTCTTTGACAGCTATGAGACCTAAAGGTGAGTGCTGGTCTTCCTATAGGGAAGTCCCAACATGGGATCCCCTTTCCATGGATGGCTCAGCCTATGCAGCACCTTCCATGCACTTGTTGGTCATAAGATTTCCAAGAGACTATAGACCTTCATCACCACCACACTCTAGGAGATAGTTCCCTACTACCCTGCTGCAGGAAACCTCAGCATCCTGTTATCATCCCTCAACCCACTTAGGTGGACCCCAAGGAGGAGGGAGAATTAGTGGAGAAACCCTTAGATCTCCCCCCCCCCCCCACACACACACACATTTCTTCATCTTAATCATATGAAGCCATCATTCCAGAGTCCTCATCTCCCCGCCTCCCCCAGAGGACTTCAAAGCCTTTCAGGACTTCATGAGAAGGGGGGCCACTTCTCTAGGGATGCAGGTGGAACTTGTGCAAGAGAATCCATACACCCTCCTAGATATTTTACAGACTTCTGCCCCACGAAGAGTTGTGTTCCCCATCAATGAAGCCTTACTGGAGCCAGCAAAAACTCTATGGCAGGTTCTGACCTATATACCTTCTACATCCAAGCAAGTGGAGAGATGGTATCAAGTCCTCAACAAGATTTTTTACTATTTCTTTACACATCCAGTTCCTGATTATTTGTTGGTCACAGCTGCTAATGAGCAGTCCCATCAAACCCACCCAAAGATAAGGAATTTAAGAGGATGGATTTATAGCCTCCCAAGGTTTATTATAGGCTCCCAAAGGTTTAGCAACCAAAAGGTTTATTTCACCATCACTCTTCAAATAAGAGTCACTAATTATGGTTCTTTTATCAAAATATAATTTTATTAATTTCTCTGCGACTTTAAATTTGTTGACAAACTGTCAGCAGAATATAAGGAACAGTTTTTAGCTTTGATTTCCGAGGGACATCTTACTGCTCGTACATCCCTTCAAGTAGCAATAGATTCCACTGAAATAGCAATAGATGCCACTGAAACAGCCTTGTGTTCCTGGCAACAGGCTTCTGCCATTCCAAGGAAACTGCAGACCCTCTTTTCAACCGAAGTCACAGTATTCCTCTAAGAAATGGTCAAAACCTCTTTGACATTGTCAGCCATCTTCATCAGTGGGAGGTCCTTCTTACCAGACAGCTCCAGCCTCTAAGCAATCATTTTAACTTCTTGATCAAGGACAGCACACCGACTATATTTTCTCCCTTCAGATTGCATCTCTCCCTCTTCCACTGTGCTTGGGAAAGTGTCACGTCAGACAAGTGGTGCTCAACACAGTGAAGGAAGTATATGTTATCCAATTCACCTCCCACCCTTTTCTTAACCCACCTTCCCTATCCCTTTTCATGAGACTATGTTACATCAAGAATTATGGTCCCTTCTAAAATTGGGAGCAACAGAAGTTTCTTACCAACATGAAGGGAAAGTCTTCTATTCCCGGTACTTTCTGGTCCCAAAAACATCTAGTGGCCACCACCCCACTCTTGATCTAAGAAAGCTGAACCAGTTCATCAAGAAAATCAAATGCAGGATGGTCACCCTTGCTTCTATTATCCCTAACCTGGAGATTGGTGTCCTTGATTTACAGGATGCACACTTCCACATGACAATACATCTTTGCCAGAGGAAGTACCTTTGATTCATAGCAGGCACCAACCTTTACCAATACAGAGTGCTTCTCTCTGGATTGTCCTTAGCCCCAAGGGTCTTTACCAAGTGCATGGCATTAGAAGCAGCTCACCTTCATGATTTGGGCTCTCAAATGTATCCTTACCTGGATGATTGGCTTCTTCATGAAGCATCAAATGACCAGGTCCAAAAAAGCATCCTAGTCATCACATATCTATTCTTCCTTCTGGGCCTGAAACTCAGTTTGGATAAATCACAGTTACGACCGATACAACACTTAACTTTCATAGGAGAAACCTCAATACCAGGACTACCATGTCTTACTTTCCAAAGGAAAGATATCAATCTATAGCCTTCCTCTCCAAAAGCCTCAGATCCAATCCAACAACAACAGAGTGTGTCTGATCCTAGGCCATGTGACCTCATGCATGTGTGTAAATTCACATACCAGACTTCACTCTTTGTTTTCTGCAGCCCTTGCTCCATTTGGTATATCGTTATTCCAGGCACACTCTGGACATGCGGATTTGCATATATATTCCATGACCCTCCCACCTTCCCCACTACTTCAGATATTACACACAGGCATGCACAAAATGGAGAGGGAGGCAGAGGTCACGCTCCTTTTATGTCCTTACCTGAGACCATGAGGAGACCAGGGGCACATGTGCCACCTAGTGGTACTGCTTGCAAAAGTCACCAACTTGAGTGCACTGGGCACACATACACCAGCAATAGAATGTATAGGCTCAATACATCTAGAAGAACAAGAGTAAGTTGTAAGCAACCCTCTTTTAATACTAACTAACATTTGTGCTCACATATGCCTTCTGTTCTGCAGGTTTTTTACACAGTGTAACTAGTTCTGCAACATATGATATTCTTTTGTCTGGTACAGCTATCATTAGACATAATTAAACCCTGTAAAAGTCCTACAAAAACTGAAACACAGGCAAATATGAAATGTAGGATTATTAGAATCTAGATATGTGGTAAGATACTATAGTATACAAAGCAGCTATGATATAAAATAATTTGCAGTTAACTGTATAAATCAAGATACTGTAATTAGACCTTTGACACAGAGAATATTTGTTTATGATTTGTAATATGAATGTTCATGTTACTTCAAATACTATTTCAGATCATTGTCAATTGTTGTGATAAATGTTTGGATTAATCCTACTAACCTATGCTACATTTTAAGAAACCTGGATAACCTGGAGCAGCTGAGACCCTGGATGTTTTTATAAACTCATGTAGAAAAACCTATTATATTTTGTTCACCAGGGACACATGGAGCACATTAAAATGAAACATTTTTATATTGTTTGACTTTGTACAAATTGAGAAACTAGATCATATCAATGAAAATGTTTTTGCTTTCGTAGAGCAGCAGCTATTTCCACTTTTTACATCCCTTTCAACTTTTGCTCAGTCATGACTACCAAAGAGATGTGATAAGATATAACACTCACAAGAGAGGATGAAACTTGAAATGGCCAGAGGTGCATGGGGAATTGCGAATTGTTGTGTGTCACTTGACAACAATATACTTTATAATAGCAAAGTTGGCAGGTTTGGCAAGCCGATGTGATATATACTGACCTAGAAATTAAAGCAGGCTCCTTATGAACAGTGAGGGAGAGAGAAAAATTGTTATAGTGCAGCTCTTCTCAGACACAGGGAAAGCATCTGAGAAGAAAATGCCCTTATATAAACATCTGCACAATATTTGTGCCATCTGTACAATTTGTGCCATCTGCACAATATTTGAGCCATATGAATTAAGTGAGAGATTGGTCCTTTGGCAGATTTACATAGGACCAGGGCAATGGAGTGCATTTCATATTCTATTTGCCTTTCACAGGCCTGTGTATACAGATCTAGCTGTAGATGAAGTTTGTACATCAATACTTTTGCAAATATGGTCAGTGTTTAACCTTTACATTTGTCTATATCTGGTGTCTACTTAGGCATGTTTGTGACTACTGTATGCCTCAGTTTGTACGTCTAATTTAGAACAGGTGTTCCAAGAATGCCTTTGCAAGGTTAGCATACAGCATACAGACTCATTTTAGTAATCTTTATTAGAAGTAAGAGGCAACTCTTGCTCTGCATGCATGGCCTTAGAGGATCCCTTTGCAGGTTACCAGAGCAGTTCCACCATGCAGGAAAGAATATGGTATGTGAGATCATGCAGGAAGGGAATGTCTCCTGCCTGACATGGAGCTCTGCACTGGAGATAGGAGGATCTGTTTGCTGTAGTGCACAGGAGATAAGTAAAAGTGGGGGAGAGATACACCAGGAGAGGGGAAGATACAGACCAGATGATATTACATTGCACAGATTCTCCAGTTCATCCCACATTAGACCTGCAAAAGGAACATGAAGGTCTACTTCAGTCATAGGTTTAAATAGTCTCAATCAAGCAGCTGCACATCTGCCATATTGTCTGTTGGGAAGAAGTCTCCTTTTCTTGTCAGCTTGCATACAGGCCAAGCATGTGTGCCAACAAAAATGCACATTTGTTCACAAAAAATCAGTTTTATCAAAAAGCTATTTTCTGTTAAAAAAGATGTACAATTTTTGACTAGCTTTATTCAACAGTTTAGCCAACACACTATATTAACCATTCAGCCAATCTTGTGCACACAAGTCATAACCTAAATGTTTAATATAAAACAACTCATATTTGCAGGAGACAAAGATTTGGGGGGGAAGGAAGGGGGAGACAAGTGACCAAAGGAAATAAGGGCATTCACAAACCTCAGCTCCTTCACTCCAAGTGCAAGGTGCTCATCTTCAGCCTTGCCTTCCCTACTATAAATGCATGATAGTGTGTACATATGTATCTGCTAATTATTATTATTGCTTATTTTCTTCATCTAGGTTGAAAAACCTGGACTTATGAAGTAGTATTTTCTAAGGAATGTGACATTACACCTCACATTTCCAGTGTATTTATGACATATCCCTGAACGTTAGATATTACACGTGGGTCTAATTTAGCTAATTTAGCTAAAATGTAAAAACTCCTGAAGTTTAACATCTACTCCCTACTGGGTGTGCTTACGAGGAGGCTGCAGAACATGTTAATTCTACCAAGGTCAATTTTATATTACATACGTTAAGTTGGTTGAATTCAGGTGCATCAATCTTTTGTAAATTGTGAAGTGTGAGTGGGGGGTAGTTTCAAGAACAGCCAATTTTTTGTCTGAATTAGTGTGAAAGCCCACAATGGGCCATGGCATTGGGTTAATGTATGGTCGTGGGTATAGGACATTATGCCAGCACCATTCTGCAACAACAGCCTAAACTGAGCAGTCAGTCCTGGAAGGAGGGCCTTTCAGGTTACACTCAATAATGAAAAAGAAGAAAATAAAAGGGAAAATTCAAGCTTAAGTGGGCTACCCAGACAGTGGGAGAATATGTCTGGGAACAGCCTTGGTAGCTAGATTCTGGGTAGCTAGAATGAGCACCTTTGATAAGCCCTTGGATAAGAAGGATCCGTTGACTTTTTTCCCCTGTGGTGATTATATTTTTATTGTTTATTTGAACATAGGGATATCTGCTTATGCCTCCCAAGACATGCTATAGCCCATTTCATGGACTACTTTTTCACCCAAACTTGACTATTCAATATTATTTGTCTCTTCAAAAAAGCATGGCAGCGGGCCAGATGATATGCTGTTGCTAAGTGTACAATTGTAAAATGGTTTGCTAAGACAGCACTACACTGCTTAGACCTCTTGGACAGGATGAGTTCAAAACCTGATTGGTCATGACTTGTGCTCACGTAGTCTTAAGTTTGTGAATTGATATCTCTCAATTCAGTTGTACACACATAGTGGTTGACATTGAGAAATCAGTAGTTACCTTCTTCAATACCACAGTATTTCTCCTTTACTTAGAATGGGAGCTAACTGTGGTATCTCAGTAATTGTCAGCAAATACTGGGCCAGATCCTCAGTTGCTGCCCATATGTAATGGGAATGATTGAGAAGTAAGAGCACAAAGAACCCATTTGTAGCTCCAAGATTCATGGATTAGTTTTGTATCAGCACAGTTCCTGATGTAATTTAGAGCAACCCCAGAGGTATTTTACACTACCTATTAATGGTACTAAGAGGTTGTTGCAGTGGCAGGGATCATGAGAGTTCAAAGTTGCTCTGGCCACACCCACTTTTTCCCCACCATGCCCCCTATTTCAGAACCTGAAAGGCAGCAGCATTCAACCATGGTAGTCTGACTAGTTTGGATAGTAGTATACAACTTGACAATCTATACAGATTTACAATTCCCATTCCTAACTACAGTATACCCTCTTTTGAAGATTCGCTATCAAAACACAAAGGACATGTGAATCATAAGGTTTACATTTTTTAGAGGACAGCACAATATGGCTGAACTGTATTTTAAACGTAGTGTTATCTGTCAGATTGTATTGTAGTGAGTTTGCTTTGGTACGATGGAAACCAGGTAGTATTATTCACCTCTGATACCAAAATGTATTTAAAGCTATTAATGAGGAGAAATATCAGCTTAATAAATATTTGTGCAATAGTTTATCTACAATCAATTTAAGTTTAATAAAGCATGCTCAAGCATTATTTTGTCCTAATTACTGAAGTTAATTCTCTGGTGAAATTTGTATTCTTTTTAATACAATATTAATTTTACTGTTTTTCTAGAAGTGTTTCATGAACTGAGAAAAATATTTCAGCTCAGAACATTTGTATTGAAATTGGGTGCTAAACCTAACATTTATGTATTTTCAGACAGGTTTGGTATCTCTTCTCAGATACTAACAGGGCTTATGTTTAGATAGCAAATTTATTAAAAAAAAAACACTTTAAAGACTAGAATACACTAAACACACAATAAGAAAACATAGACATGACTATTGTAAGGTCAGATGAACTTGCAGTTCAGGGAAGGGGGAAAAAAACTTCTTCAAATCTACTTGCATTGTTACTGTCATAGTTAAAGAAGTCTTCTGAAAGTTTCTGAGCTGTTTTGATAATTCTCTTGCCAGTTTCTATCAAAGACTGGAAATGAGAGTGCCAGAAACTGTTCTTATGACATACCTGGCAGCTCACCGACAGGGAGATACATCATGGGAAATGTAGTTAAGCCTGGAAGCAGGACCTACAGGGGGAAATGGCAGGCATGAGGACCCTGGAATTATAACTCCCATGGATGGATGGATGGATGGATGAAGAGATTAATGCTGAACTGTCCTGAAACAAAACACTTCATTTGGATTTTCCTGATGTAAATCTCTGCCAAAATCATTCTTTTCCCATGGAAAATTTAGATGTTGACCATCTCCTTTTTTGTTGGGTAAAAGTTTTATTCCAGTTTTGTAGACAATGTTCCACAGTACTTATGGGATCAAACAGATATCCAGAAGGTACCTTGATTAGCACTTGTTTAGAAGCAAGTATGCGATTGCAGAAGCCAGTGTGGAATAATTGTTGTATTAATATAGGTGGAATATCTAACCCAGTTACTGTCCAACATTAAGCAGCATTAAACAGAGTTTGGGATTTGGGTACACAGAGACCTCAGCCTGCTTGGTACCATGAAAAACACACCATTAAAAATCCTTTTAAATTTTTTATTAAAGATACAGAAAAGAAGGAAAGATAGTTAAGACATTTGCAATGTAAAATATTAAGTAAGTTTTTCATTTTAACAACATCCCTTGTTCAGAAGAACATAAGAATGGCCACACTGGGTGAGACCAGTGGTTCATCTAGCCTAGTATCCTGTCTTCCAACAGTGGCTGGTGCCAGATGCTTCAGAGGGAATGACAGAACAGGGCATTTATCAAATGGTCCATTCCCTGTCATCCAGTCCTAGCATCTGGCAGTCAGAAGCTTATGAACACTGAGAGCATGTGGTTGCATCTCTGTCCATCTTGGCTAAGAGCCATTGATGGACCTATCCTCCATGAATTTATCTAATTCTTTTTTGAACCCTGTGTGATGGGTTCGGTCACAGAGACCCCCTTGGGACTGTCACCTGATGTACTGAGACTACCTCTGAGCCTGTTTTCTCTGCCAGTTTGGGCCTCCAGAACTCTGCCTTGTTGAGCCA
The DNA here is from genome assembly GCF_028017835.1 of Emys orbicularis. Taxonomy (NCBI): domain Eukaryota; kingdom Metazoa; phylum Chordata; order Testudines; family Emydidae; genus Emys; species Emys orbicularis. Next base: position 73,939,340 of record NC_088685.1, on the reverse strand, counting down.
GACATGCCAGTCTGCTCCAACACAGACCCAGGGTCTAAACCATGCGCCCCAAAGCTGCAGACTTAACTGAAAACAGCTTAAGAAGTGATCCCGTCTCTAGCACTCAGACACCCAATGCCCAATGGGATCCAAACCCCAAATAAATCTGTTTTACTCTGTATAAAGCTTATACAGGGTAAACTCATAAATTGTCCGCCCTCTATAACACTGATAGAGAAATATACACAGCTGTGTGAAGAAGCATTTCCTTCTGTTTGCTTTAAACCTGCTGTCTATTAATTTCATTGCGTGACCCCTGGTTCTTGTATTATGTGAAGGAGTAAATAACATTTCCTAATTCACTTTCTCCACACCATGCATGATTTTATAGACCTCTATCATATCCCCTCTCGTCTCTTTTCTAAATTTAACAATCCCAGTCTTTTTAATCTCTCCTCATATGGAAGCTGTTCCATAACCCCATATCATTTTTGTTGCCCTTCCCTGTACTTTTCCAATTCTAATGCTGCATTCAAGATGGGGGCATTCCGTGGTTTTATATAATGACATTATGATATTTCTGTCTTATTATCTATCCCTTTCCTAATGCGTCCTAACATTCTGTTAGCTTTTATGACTGACACTGCACATTGAGAGGATGCTATCAGAGCACGATGACTCCAAGATTTCTTTTTTGACTATCAGGCTTTTGCCTTTAGCTGTAGAGAGTCTTCAGAAGGAAAAACAAACAAACAAACAAACAAACGTTGTTTGGCAGTCTCTTAGATGGTAATAACTGTCCTTTTTGGGAAAGGACACCCCAGCCACTGGGGAAGTGGCACCGTTAAGGGGCAGTGAAAGGAAAGACTGCCTGGGACAGTGGGACCTGAGAGACTTTGTCACTCACCCCATCCCACCTCTTCGTAAGGGGACAACTACGGTGACCTGGCTGGAGGGCCAACACATGAAGTGGGAGAATTCGAGTCCCGGGAGAGCGAGACTGAGAAGCAGGCAGTCAGCAACCATAGCCACAGTCAAAAGGGGATGCTCCAGTAGTGAGCAGAGCACCCCGTGACAGCCTCACAATTAGGGTAAATTTGTAGGATCAGTTATTACACCTCCACTTTGCAATTACGTATGAACTCCTTGAGGAAGAACAACAGCCTGCACTATCAGGCCTTTAGCGCCCACAGTAGGAGCTAGAAAACTTGGCCCTTCATTCATATTTTTATTCCATGAAATGATTTAACAGTAAATTTCCATTTGTACTGCTTTCTTATAACAAATTGAAAATCACCATTAGTTTTATTCCAATGTATTACATATTATTATTTCTTACGGCTTCTACAATATTCTATGTGCTGCACAAATGTAAAAGGAGGGTCTGGTCCCCTGTAGAGCTTACAATCTGTTTTGGGGATTGTGTATGCTAAGCAAATATATAGAAAATTTACAAACCACTGAAAAAAACAATCACAAAATTAGCAAGTACTGATATAATATACACATCTCCAGAAAGGAATTAATCCAGGAAAAAAGTTAAGCGTATCTGGTGATATTTCTAATGTGGGCAATGAAGAGTAATACATTGAAGGTCAGGATGTTGCAGCACAGCACATGTTTAGTTATTATAATCTAGCAGGAGATAACCAGAATGAATATATGTGTGTAGCAGAGAGAGAGAGAGAGAGAGAGAGAGGGAGAGACTGTTTAATTAAATGCCTTAATTTATTTGACTTTCAGAATGTCTTTGATAAAACTCCTTATGACAGGCTCCTGCTTGAAGCTACAGAGATCTGTAGATGGATATGGCAATAGATCATACTTCTCAGCTGTCTCTGTGTTTTCATTTTAAGCTCTCTGGGCCCTTAACTTGATCTGATGCTGTTTCTCAATAATGAAAGGGATTTAAAGACTATACATTTGGATGTATTTCAGATTTCAAAAGTAACAATGGGATTTATTTTATGACATTATTTGACAAAGTTTGCTGTCAATCTGCACAATGTTATTAGTAAAACTGTTATTAAAACAGGACAAAATCTTTTCATTATATGTTTTAACTTCGAAAAGTTTAGATCCCTGGTTAAGAAGGTTTGCTGATATATAGTGAATTAATATTGTAATTGTTTGATATTGTTGTCTGCTATTTCTTAGGTTGTGTTTTCTCTATTAGTAGTTCACCTTGTACAGAAGTATAATGGAATAAGAGTGTATGACTACTTTACCCCAGGATCCATAAAAAATATCTGAATGGGAACTTGTGGTTAGGTTATGTCTCTGGATACCTTGACTTTTGGTATATTGACATCAATTTTGGGTGTTCAACAGCACAGTTGGTTGCAGGAAACAAATAAAAAGGTTCTCCACAGCTAAAATAAACCCAGTTTAAAGAGAGATGAGCCATACTAACTGAGAAACTGCCCAGCCCTTAATGAGAAAATCACAAGCAGTCTAGAGGAGATGAGAATGACCAGTGGTGGAAACAGAAAAGCATAGACCTCTCTACAGAGGTAGCAATGCAGGAAATCTCTTGCAGCATAACTGTACGGCATTAGTGAGACCACTGTTGGAATATTATGGCCATACTTTAAAAAAGATATTAACAATTTAAAGTGGGTTTATAAAAGAGCTACAAGAATGATTTGAAATCTCGACACCTGTCTGTGAGAGGCTAAAGAAATTCAGTCTATTTGCTTTATTTAAGAGAAAGATAAGAGGTGACATGATCATGGTCTACAAATACCTGCACAGGGGGGAAAACTTCTGGTAATAGAGGGTTATTTAATCCAGCAGACAAAGGCATAACAGGATCCAGCAGCTGGAAGCTGAAGCTAGCGAAATCCAAATTAGAAATAATATTTTAACAGTGGACGTAATTAACCATCTAGGGATATGGTAGATTCTCTGTCACCTGGAGTTTTAAAATCAAGACCAAATATCTTTCTTAAAGATATGTGCTAACTAGAAGTTATGGGCTTGTTGGAGGAATCACTGGGTGAAATTCTCTGGCCTGTGTTAGGCAAGGAGTCAGACTATATCATCAACATCATCTCCCCTTCTGGTCTTAAAATCCTTGAATCTATGGATAAATCAGATGCTACTCTAATCCTCTCACTCTTCCTCAACCCCTGCCTAGGGTTTTGAAATGAAAATTTCAATTAAAGCATAAAAAAATTAAGATGGTTTCTCTCCCCAAAATTCATTTAAATGCATAAATAACAAATGCTTGCAGGTAGCACGTTAGATGTCAGCTCTAGAGACCCCACTGTATTGCTATCTGTAGAAAGCAGTATTGCAGCATAGCCCTTTTAAAATATCCAAGGCCAAATCCTCAAATCCTTACTCAGGCAACCCCAACATGAGATCTGCCTAACTAAAGACTACAAGATTTATTAGTAATTTAACACGAGCTTCCTACCTACATTCCTACACTGATTTACCTATCTTCTCTGTAAATGGGGACTGTGACACAATCCTATTTATGACTGCATAAATGGACTTCAAACTCTGGCACACCTCATCAACTAATGTCCCACAAGATCATATCCTGGTGGTATCTCTGCCATCCACTCTGCCTTACCTGAAACAATTGAATGGATTGCCAACCTCGACTTGAACAGCTAACATTACTGTTTTTAAGGCATGTGAAAGAAGAAGACTGATGATGCCAATTATTTTCTTTCCCCCGTTACAAATGGTAGGGCAACAGAGTTCACAGCTGATGGTGGTTGGGTGGCATGTGTATGATTATTACTTCATTTCATTCTCATTGTATCCTAATCTTGGGGATTTTCCACACTGGGACAGACTAGCGCTGAGTATATTTTGGCAGCTTTTCTCAAAAAGTGACCGGTCCCTGATACTGTAGAACAAGGCATAATGGCATTAAAATGTATGTATTGACATCCATGGGGTTACTAACATGCTGGAAAGTTAAGCATATGCTTATGTGCTTTGCTGGATTGGAGTCCACCTGTTCAGCACTTTGCAGGCTTGAGTTACGTCCGGCTATGCCTATAGACACGGAGATCAAAGTTTTGGAACTTTTGAGTACAAAAAGATGAAGAAGCATGGCTGCTCACTGCCACACACAGCTGGTTGGTGTAGTAACACTGGAGCAGGTCACCCAAAGGGTGCTTGCATACGCCAACTCATAACTTTAAGGGGGATCTCTGGAACAATTAAAGGAGCCACAAGCAGCACCCATTAATCACTTTAAAATGACAGGAAAAACATTTATATGTATTATAGCCAGGGGAAACAAACAAATAGCAAACAGGATTTTTTAGCAATATTATCTTTCTATGGAAGAACGAATGTAACAACACTATAAAATCACACACTGGATAATGCTTTGTTTTTGACACATTAGAATACTAACAACTTACACCCCCTAATCTTGTTCTGAGAAGGAACAATGAATTACAACTATGCATTGGCCTCAGCCAAAGTGTTGACTTTTATACATGGATGAGAACCTTTAAGCCACCTTTGAACTCTCTTGATCCTGCAAAAATCTAGCCACTGTAAAGGTCACCTCTTCTAATTTAGACTGCCCTAGAGTCCTGTCCATTTTATGGCAGTGTCTCCCCATTTACCCTCAATGGCCTGCAGCACATTCCAGAATCTCTGCATTGTTACCTGCTGTGTTCCTACCCCGACATACTCTTCACACACTGACACACCCCTTTATGCTAAGATTTACAAGGGGGTCCTCAAAGGGCAGTCTTATAGCTGTCTCCTACATCATCTGCCTTTATACTGTTACAGCCCCTTTATCCAGCATAAATATGCTGGAGCGGGAGTGAGGATCCCACCCATTGCTGATGCTGCTTCTGCAGCCAAGTCTTTTACACTTAAAGCAATAAAAGCTCACATTCTCCATCACAGCCTCCCACAGTCACCTACTCTATCTTTAAAATGAAGAAAATCACTCTTAAAAGTTGTGTAAGCAAACAGAACATCATTAAACAAAAGAAAAAGAACATCCTTCCTCTACTGGGCTCTGACCTACCTCTGCATTCTCCCTATTGTTTGCTTTCATGCCACAAAACATGCATCTAAATTCAGCTTCAGAAGATGTGCTGCATCAAACAGTTTACCCCTTGACCTTCAGTTCCTTCTTCCACTGTAATATAAACATTTTTGCTTTCCCAAGCTAAAAAAATCAATTTTAACCAATGAAAAATACTTTTAAGTTAAGGCAAAATTCCCCAAAGACCTAAAAGTGGCAATTCTTCAACAAAAAAACTTCAAAAACAGACTCCAACGTGAAACTGCAGAACTGGAATTAATTTGCAAACTGGACATCATCAAATTAGGCCGGAATAAAGACTGGGAGTGGTTGGGTCATTACAAAAACTAAACCTAATTTCCCCAATACTAATTTCCCCCTACTGTTACTCACACCTTCTTGTCAACTGTCTGAAATGGGCCACTCTCATTACCACTTCAAAAGTTATTTTTCCTCCCTTGGTATCCTGCTGTTAATTAATTGTCTCGTTAGACTGATCTCACACTTAGTAAGGCAACTCCCATCCTTTCATGTATTTATACCTGCTCCTGTATTTTCCACTCCGTGCATCGGATGAAGTGGGTTATAGCCCACGAAAGCTTATGCCCAAATAAATTTGTTAGTCTCTAAGGTGCCACAAGGACTCCTCACTGTTTTTGCTGATACAGACTAACTCTGAAATCAAATACAGTTATTTTTCCACCAACTCATTAAAACCAGGATAAAGCCCAAGCTTCTGTTTAGTTTTATACATAAAACTTTGCCTGCACCTGCACCTCCAGTTCTTTTATACCACCCTAAAAAAATAGAACAGAATTAAATGCATTTTCAGGCCATAAAACTATAAGCATATCCATAAATGAAAAGAAAACCCATTACACCAACTCTAAAGCAACATAATCTGACTACCTCATATAAGCTCTGAATTTCACAAGCCTTTGTTTATGATCTTTTAAGGATATGGCCAGTAGCACTGTTAAGCTTCCTTATGACATTAAGTATTGGACACATTATCATTAAATTAAATTGTACCAATGAAAAGGGCCGCTTAGCCTAGTCAAGTAATAAGTAGGAATTCATAGAGTTTGTGCATATGTGTGATCTACAGGGGAAAAAAATATTAACTACTTTGGGAAATGCAGACCTGACCTGAATTGTCTTTAAAGGAAGGCTCTAGAGAACTGTTCCAATTAGATGTTAGTAATGAAAAGCCCTGTTGTTGACATTAATGGCATTTTCCCCTTCAAATTAAGAAATGCAGTGATTCAGTATTTCAAACTCCCACAATTTTTCTGAAATCCTATACCTTGCTTTCATGTGAGAGAACGTGCCAGAGGCTGGTTAGACACAGGACTAGGAGTTAGGAGACTGTGGCTACATCATTGACATTAGTCTCAGTTGCCTTACCAGTAACCTGAGGATAATAATGCTTCACAAGGATATTGTGTCGCCAGACTAATTTATGTTTGCAAAACACAGAGGTTCCTAGTTGGAAAATGCTATATAATATGTAAGATATTATCTGGTGTGGAAGATCCTCTCTGAAGAAGAAAATTCTCTTACAAAGCCTGCTTGTGAAGTATAGTTTTGAAATCAATATACATCAAGCAACATCAATATTTTCATATACTTAGTCCCTGTTTATAAATTTTGGCTGCAATTACAGCTGTGCAAAAAGTCTGACAAATTCTCATGATCAAACTTACTAATTCATATAGGTGTTTACCATAGGATATTTTGCCTCATTTTGTGAAATGTGGTTAATTTGACATTAATAAGCCAATGCCAGGACCTTTTGACATCATTTTATGACTTAAATTGTTATCAGATTTATTGGTGACAATTATATTTCAATATTCTTAAAAAGAAAATGCTCTGATAAAGTAAGGAGTTAGCTTGTCACACTCACTGAACCAGCAAGCACCAGATTGGCTGGTTTCACTTTCCAGATGAGCCTTTTGGCTCTGTTGTAGTTACAGCCACAGGTGATTTCAGACAAACATCTGAGAACTGATTACTCCCAAAATTTTAGATGCTCAGGACTCAACTTTGTGTCTGCAGAATGCAATCCAAGTATTGCCCATTCAGATTTGAGAGTTTCAAAACAAGTGACATTCCCACTTCACAATGTCATGACATCATGAGAAAGTTCTTACCACATCAAAAGAGCTGAAGCTCTTGAATTCATCCAGCAGGAACTGCCTGTATGGTGAAATGGAAAACCAAGGAGAGTTGTGATCTGTGAGCCCAGCAGTGGAATACAATATGAGAGAGAATACCAGTCATTTTCTAGGGCAATTCTCTTTCTCTCTTGCCTCCTTCACTTCACCTCTGAAGTGTGGTCTTTGTTAGGCAAGTGTTATATCATAAATGTCATGCTGAGTTTGGGATTTTGACTCAGAGGACAAATCTCTATGCCTTTTCTCTGCTTGCATACTAACCCAGCCTCATCCTCAAATAAAATACAAATTTGTCTTACTGACCCAATGGACTCAAATCTGTATTTTCAGTGTCTGATGAGGGTGAGAAATCAGATTTTGTGCTTTCAATAAAGCAGATGGTTTTAAAGTGCTGGTAATTGGGTGTGGGCTGGAGTACACTTTGTTTAAAATGTAATAAAGGGACTATTTAAGAAAGGACAAGACACATAAACATTGATAATAGCCAGTACCAAAGAGACCTGTACAAAATGATTGTGCTCCATATAGGGATAAAGGGAGAGGAAAGCAGGACTGCATTGGGGGCAATCATGAGAATACAGCAGTTATTGGCTAGGAGACCTAGACAAACACCTAGGAGTATAGAAATCATGTACTAGATCAGTCTAGAGATACATCTAATCCAGCATTCTGCCTCCAACAGAAACCAGTAAAAGATAATTCAGAAGAATTATCTTTTATGGATACAGCTTGCTCAGGAAGGATAGACAGGGGGAAAAGGGAGGAGGTGTTGCCTTATATATTAAAAATGTACACACTTGGACTGAGGTAGAGATGGACATAGGAGATGGAAGTGTTGAGAGTCTCTGGGTTAGGCTAAAAGGGGTAAAAAACAAGGGTGATGTCATGCTAGGAGTCTACTACAGGCCACCTAACCAGGTGGATGAGGCTTTTTTTAAACAACTAACAAAATCATCCAAAGCCCAAGATTTGGTGGTGATGGGGGACTTCAACTATCCGGATATATGTTGGGAAAATAACACAGCGGGGCACAGACTATCCCACAAATTCTTGGACTGCATTGCAGACAACTTTTTATTTCAGAAGGTTGAAAAAGCTACTAGGGGGGAAGCTGTTCTAGACTTGATTTTAACAAATAGGGAGGAACTCGTTGAGAATTTGAAAGTAGAAGGCAGCTTGGGTGAAAGTGATCATGAAATCATAGAGTTTGCAATTCTAAGGAAGGGTAGTAGGGAGAACAGCAAAATAGAGACAATGGATTTCAGGAAGGCGGATTTTGGTAAGCTCAGAGAGCTGATAGGTAAGGTCCCATGGGAATCAAGACTGAGGGGAAAAACAACTGAGGAGAGTTGGCAGTTTTTCAAAGGGACACTATTAAGGGCCCAAAAGCAAGCTATTCCGCTGGTTAGGAAAGATAGAAAATGTGGCAAAAGACCACCTTGGCTTAACCACGAGATCTTGCATGATCTAAAAAATAAAAAGGAGTCAAATAAAAAATGGAAACTAGGACAGATTACAAAGGATGAATATAGGCAAACAACACAGGAATGCAGGGGCAAGATTAGAAAGGCAAAGGCACAAAATGAGCTCAAACTAGCTACGGGAATAAAGGGGAACAAGAAGACTTTTTATCAATACATTAGAAGCAAGAGGAAGACCAAAGACAGGGTAGGCCCACTGCTTAGTGAAGAGGGAGAAACAGTAACAGGAAACTTGGAAATGGCAGAGATGCTTAATGACTTCTTTGTTTCGGTCTTCACCGAGAAGTCTGTAGGAATGCCTAACATAGTGAATGCTAATGGGAAGGGGGTAGGTTTAGCAGATAAAATGAAAAAAGAACAAGTTAAAAATCACTTAGAAAAGTTAGATGCCTGCAAGTCACCAGGGCCTGATGAAATGCATCCTAGAATACTCAAGGAGCTAATAGAGGAGGTATCTGAGCCTCTAGCTATTATCTTTGGAAAATCATGGGAGACGGGAGAGATTCCAGAAGACTGGAAAAGGGCAAATATAGTGCCCATCTATAAAAAGGGAAATAAAAACAACCCAGGAAACTACAGACCAGTTAGTTTAACTTCTGTGCCAGGGAAGATAATGGAGCAAGTAATTAAGGAAATCATCTGCAAACACTTGGAAGGTGGTAAGGTGATAGGGAACAGCCAGCATGGATTTGTAAAGAACAAATCATGTCAAACCAATCTGATAGCTTTCTTCGATAGGATAACGAGTCTTATGGATAAGGGAGAAGCTGTGGATGTGGTATACCTAGACTTTAGTACGGCATTTGATACGGTCTCGCATGATATTCTTATTGATAAACTAGGCAAATACAATTTAGATGGGGCTACTATAAGGTGGGTGCATAACTGGCTGGATAACCGTACTCAGAGAGTTGTTATTAATGGTTCCCAATCCTGCTGGAAAGGCATAACGAGTGGGGTTCCGCAGGGGTCTGTTTTGGGACCGGCTCTGTTCAATATCTTCATTAACGACTTAGATATTGGCATAGAAAGTACGCTTATTAAGTTTGCGGATGATACCAAACTGGGAGGGATTGCAACTGCTTTGGAGGACAGGGTCATAATTCAAAATGATCTGGACAAATTGGAGAAATGGTCTGAATTAAACAGGATGAAGTTTAACAAAGACAAATGCAAAGTGCTCCACTTAGGAAGAAAAAACCAGTTTCACACATACAGAATGGGAAGAGACTGTCTAGGAAGGAGTACGGCAGAAAGGGATCTAGGGGTTATAGTGGACCACAAGCTAAATATGAGTCAACAGTGTGATGCTGTTGCAAAAAAAGCAAACATGATTCTGGGATGTATTAACAGGTGTGTTGTGAGCAAGACACGAGAAGTCATTCTTCTGCTCTACTCTGCTCTGGTTAGGCCTCAGCTGGAGTATTGTGTCCAGTTTTGGGCACCGCATTTCAAGAAAGATGTGGAGAAATTGGAAAGGGTCCAGAGAAGAGCAACAAGAATGATTAAAGGTCTTGAGAACATGACCTATGAAGGAAGACTGAAAGAATTGGGTTTGTTTAGTTTGGAAAAGAGAAGACTGAGAGGGGACATGATAGCAGTTTTCAGGTATCTAAAAGGGTGTCATAAGGAGGAGGGAGAAAACTTGTTCACCTTAGCCTCTGAGGATAGAACAAGAAGCAATGGGCTTAAACTGCAGCAAGGGAGGTCTAGGTTGGACATTAGGAAAAAGTTCCTAACTGTCAGGGTGGTTAAACACTGGAATAAATTGCCTAGGGAGGTTGTGGAATCTCCATCTCTGGAGATATTTAAGAGTAGGTTAGATAAATGTCTATCAGGGATGGTCTAGACAGTGTTTGGTCCTGCCATGCGGGCAGGGGACTGGACTCGATGACCTCTCGAGGTCCCTTCCAGTCCTAGAATCTATGAATCTATGAATCTATAAGAAGGTCCAAGAAACTCTGTAATGAACAAATGTGGAATAAGCTACCTATGGAGGAAGTTTTGTCTTAACTCTGTCACCTAGAGGTTTATATGCTGAAACTTGAGGGTTTATATCCCTTTAAAATATTTTTTTAAATCCTGTCTAATGTAGGATGTCCTTCTATATTAGGACAGAGACTCCATGAACTTCAGTGGAACTACTTGTGTGTTAGTTAAGTGCTCACCAAGTGGGAGTAAGGACTTCACAAGCTGACCCTAGTTGATTAGTTTTCATTGGACATATAGGTCACATGACGCTGTTTCTGTGGCCAGATTGGATTAACAAAGTTTTTGCATTCAGGTTCCTCCTTACCCTCAGAAATTACATTTTTCTGTTGATAAATTTGGGGTTCACATTTGCTTGTAAACAATCTACAGAAAAACAATTATTTGCCCAAATTATTCAGAGAATAATTTCAGTGAATAAAATTGAAAAACTCAGAAGTTGCTGGTCAGACAGTTCATGAGCAGAAAATGCATAGATTAATAATGATTTATTTTGGATTATTTACCCAGTTCTATTGATAATCAACATGTAAATGACCTGTTCTTAAAAATGTAGGTACTCTTTCTTAACTAGAATACAATAATTTAACTAATGAAAATCTCTCCTTTTGATCAGGTCCATATTTTTGAGAATGAAGGAAGTTTACTATTTTTTTTTGGAAGATGCTTAATTAAAGGTAAGACAATTAGTGAATGTAACATGATGAATAGGAAATCTCTGTGCTTTACAAATTTTTACTTCATTAAGCCTTTTTGAATAAATTCTGCCAATTTCAATTATAAATTGTGCATGAAACCACAGCAAATTGGCCCCAAAATTCATCAGAGGGTGGAATGCAGTATTTAAAAGGATTAATATTTATTGGAGTACTTCCTATAAAAGGTTTTAATTGAGTAATAATGCAAAACAAGAAACATAACAGCTGCAGAGGGATATAGTCCCCATGAAGTGGGATATGTAGTTTGATGTTAAAAAAAATGTTAGTAGCTTACTCAAAATCTTAAAATCCTTAGAATCTGGCTGTAAATTGCATAGAATTGGCTTGTTTTTCTAGCTGACATTTAAATGTGAGATTCAGATTTGTTTAGAGTAAATCCAAACAGCTGAATTGGACTTGAAGGGATTTATCCATAACTCCTGCATTATTTAGCATATATTAAAACAATAACTATACAAAGGCAAAAGTCATTTTGTTACAGGAACCAAGGACAGGATAGTTCCATCTCAGTGCTACCCTGGTGATGCCACTCTGACTGGTAGAAACTTGAACACAGTTCTGGACACTTCAGTACTGGAGAAGTGTTGAGAAACTAGACGGAATTCGGCCAAGAAGAGCAATAGGACTAGAAAATGCCAGTTAGGCACATACTGCAGAGCTGCAGTAACTCAGGAAAGGCACCAGATCCACTCAGATTCATGGAAAATGTCTTCTTGAACTCCCCAGCATACAGTGGGAACATGCACACTAGTATACTCCTTAATGAACTGAAATCTTGGACCATTGAAGTCAATGGGCTCTTTGCCATTGACTTCAGTGTGGCCAGGATCGCACCTATGGTGTGTTACCTGCTTCCGGCTGCATGTTAGTCCAGATCCACAGGCCACTGGGGGAATAGGAAGAGTATTTTTCTGCTCCATCTGTATCTCCAGAGGGTTGTGGAGAGCAGCATCTGAATTCTGCTCTTCCCTGCACTGCACCTCTAGGAAGGTTAATGAGGAAGGATGAACAGAAATGCATATGTATCTAGGTAATAGGTAGTTATATTATAGTGATAAAAGTCATATCTGAGCGTGGCTTGGATAAATGGTATTTAAGCTATAAAGATGATGGCTGTCTACAACCATTTATAATAATAATATTTTGATGCAATGCCTTCCATATAAGGATTTCAAAGTACATTATCATTAATTAATAATTAAGCTTCACAGCACACCCATAGGGTAGGAAATAGTGCTGGGCATGTTTAGTTTAGAGAGCAGATAAATAAGAAGGGACACGATAGGAGAATACAAAACAATGAATGGAACAGAGAAGTTAATGTGGCACCCTCTTATAATACAAGAACAAGGAGGGGATATTAAATAAAATTGAAAACAACAAAATATAAGTGATAAAAGAAAAGAATAATTTTTATGCAACACATTATTTTAGCTGTGGAACTCACTGCCACAAGATATCATAGAGGCCATATTTTGATTATTCCCAGTCCATATTGGATATTCATGTCTTGTTTGTTTATCAAATTTCAATGGGGCTATTCAAAGAAATAAAGCTACTTACACACTGAAGTGTTTGCAGCCCTGGGGCATATGTCATCACTTAGCAAAATGATGTGTACTTGATTATTTTAATCTTTACTCTTAAATTATTGTTTATTTGTATGACAGTATCATCTAGAAGTCCCAAATGAGATTTTGATCCTATTTTGCCGGGCACTGTGCAAACACATAGTGGGAGACAATCAATGGCCTGGATCATGTACAGTTGACCTGGGAAGGGAAACAGAGGAACAGACAAGTTACCTCAACTCTTTAAAGTCACATGAGTCAGCAGCACTGATAGGACTGCTTGTCCAGTGTCCTAGCCATTAGACACACAGCCTCTATAGATCACTCTGCTAATCATTTCTGGCTGCCTTCAAGGTGGCTACTCCTGTGAGTAATGTCACATACATTCATATACGTTTGCAGGATCAGAATCTAAAGTGGGTATATAACTACCTACAAATATTTGAAGGGTGGATGTATTTATAATAGTACAATACAAAGAGGATATTATTTAGAGAAATGGGATGAAACATAAACAGGGAAAAGCTAAGCTCAATAATAACAGGAAAAGCTTCTTGACAGTGATCCCTATCAGGTTGTTGGCTAGCTCCTCAAGAAAAGTGATTAAAGTGAGAAAGGATTACATTTTGCAGCTTTACTTTGATTAATTTTCAGTAACCTGAAATTTCTCAAAAAATGGAAAATTAGGGAGAAAGGGATTTAAAAATTATAATACATGAATTGGCCAAAAAACCCTCATACTTTTTAGCAAAAAGTTTACACCCATTTTGCCAGAGTTTAATTCTAGGATTATATATGGATTAAATATGAGGATTGTCTACTCATTAATGCTATGAAGTGTAGATTAATAGTAGTAGATGCAGTTTAAATATTAAACTAAAGCCAAATACAGCCAGCATCATGAAGCAGATACCTAACAAATGTCACACCAGAAGCTTTACCAGTCTTACAATACAAAGCCTCCTGAGGCTTTTTTAATTACAGCTGCAGTGAACCTTTTCACCAGTGTTACAAACACTGATAAACAATCCCCTCAGAATTTTTAAGCTTTAGATACCGGTATGGTGCTCTTCTTTGCGAGCCTGAATGCATTCCCTCCGGTTCACAGTGAGGATTGAGCCTACAAAACTCTGAAAATTTCACCAATCCGGTGGGAAATTTATTCTGCCTTCTAGTGTTCAAACCAATTGAGCCTCTGAATTGACAATTGACAGGCAACATTCAGAGCAGGATCATCGTGTTAAGGTGTTAAGATCTTATTCTACATGCACTTTTTATATCGTTTTGGTGTTTGTAAAGCAGGCCAGAAGTTGGACTGTACTGTGCTGTTGAAACAGGTGAAAGAAAATCAAAGTGGATGATTAGGAAAGTTTGCAGTAGAAGGCTGTATATCTTTTAAGTATCAGAGGGGTAGCCGTGTTACTCTGGATCTGTAAAAGCGACAAAGAGTCCTGTGGCACCTTATAGACTAACAGATGTATTGGAGCATAAGCTTTCGTGGGTGAATACCCACTTCGTCAGACGCATGTCTTATCTTTTAAGACAATTTATACATAACCTTGGATGCGAAAAAGAACAACACTCCAGCTTTATTAGAAAACTAGGCATCCAGCTACATGCTTAAGTGACTGAATCTATGACAGCGTAAAAAGACAATATCTTGGGTTGAATCCCCAAAGAAAATTTTGAACCCAAGCGACCACATAAATATTAATATAAGAACCAGGTAGAGTAAGAAAGGAAGAGAGGAGTTAGGCTGAAATGTACTAAATAAAATGCCCACATAAATTATTGAATAATTTCAATTTTTAACCAGCCTTAGTGAATGCTGAAATATCACTTTTAACTTCCTTCTCCTTTATTTGAAAGTAACCTGAAGTCCTGCAAGCTGAAAAGTTGTTGTGTCTGTTTTTATTTGGTTTATCATGTGAAGGTTCAATCTCAGAAACAGGGTTCAATGTTTCATAAATGTCTTGTAAAAGATGGAATATTTGGGGGGAAATATTTATTATGGTATCAGCTAGTAGGAAATACTTCACTTAAGGGTGAAGGTTGGTTTTTGCCTTGCCTTTTCAGATAGACACAAACTTCCTCAAAAGCATTTATTTTGAACTATTTCCCAAACGTGGTCTAAGCACCAAAGTATTTCTTTTATTTAAGCAAAAATACGATCAATTTATAAGTTATATGGTTGTGGACAAAATGCTTTACCACATGTTTCAGTTGAAATATTATGTTTCTATCTAAAAAGCAACTGAAGTTAGAAATCACAAACTCAACCTGTTTTGTTTATTTTAGAGTTTTATATCAGAGTAGTGTCCTAGGATCTAAAAGAGCAAAAGGAGCAGCTGGGTCCACTTATATAAGAGATTGTGTTGGCCCTAACTGAGGGGGCATAGTGGGAGTTACTTCATCTTAGGGTTGTTTGTGCTCTGCCTGAGTTTATACAATCCTCAGTTGGGGAGGTTAGTAGAAGGGTATTCCCTAAAAGGTGTATTTTAAGTATTGTTTGGTTTAGAGTACAGGTTGAACTTAGTACCATATTGTTCAGGAGGCAAGAAGCAGAGAAAGATACATATGGTTTTAACAGCTTCTTGGGTGGGGTTGGATGGGATGGGATGTCTCACTACATCTGTTTTATGTTTCCCATCCCTTGTCATTTATACCCCCCCACACTTTTTTTTTTGTCAGAGCTGCTTTTGGTTTCTGCTTAGTTTATGCTTCAATGTGCTACATTGAAATTTGAATCCTTATTTCCCTTTTCGTATTTCATGTGGATTGCTTGATTGTCCCAATAAAATATGTCAAATAGCATCTTCACTCTCTCATGTTTCTGATCCATAGTTAAGCCTAACATCCTTATCTGTGTGTCATTTACCTCACTGCCCATGGTGCACCTGAGAAAATTAACATCATCACTCACCCTGGAAAGTCCTGCTGCAACAACAAATTGCTGAAAATGACTTCTTCATGTTGATCATGCTGATGTAGCAGCAAAGTTAAAGCTCTACGGAGTGATTATATAATGAATTTGTGGTTTGGTATCATAAGGCCTATTGCTATCTACAGTATTATAACTTCAATTTTTGTATAGCTAAGTAATGATAATAATACAGTTTTTAAAAAGAAAACATCTGTCAACTGTTAGCACAGAACTGTTGATCCCTTTGCCAGTTGTTTGGTTTAATGATGTCTGTTGTACTTCCCAAGTAGCTCCTTTCTCCTCTATAGCATAAATGCTATTTCCAGGTTTTTTACTAGTCAGGATAGTATTGCACTTGGCCTCCTTAATATCTATCATTGTTGCAGCTTTGTGAATCAGCTGGATGTGATGCTCTAAAATCCAAACCCTGTGAATCAGTGCACAACCTGACAATCAGACTGTGTGCTGGTGATCACAGGGAGCCATGGGAAGGAGTATCAGATACTCTGAATGGGCAATACTTGGATTACATTCTGCAGACACAAAGTTGAGTCCTGAGGAGTATCAGAAGGAGCTTTGTGCAATGGAGAAGTAGCCAAGATTCATGCATGTAATAGAAGATAGCTCAGACAATAATTCCAGTGAGGATGTTGTATCCAAAATGCCTTTCATCTCTACTGCCTCAGAGAACAGGAAACTGGAAACCACTCTAAGGTCGTACATATGGCAATGCAATGCTCTGCTCAGGGCCACCAGCCAGGAATATATATATATATATGTAGAACCCTCAGAGTTCTACAATCTGAAATCAACATTTTGCTTATGTGCATAAGAATTTTCCATTTTTTTCCTGCACCTTTTTTCAACTTGAGTTCTACAAGCTTCTTTAAAACAAAACAAACCAAACCAAACCAAACCAAACCAAACCAAACCAAACCAAACAAACAAAAAACAAATAAGAATTCTTCTTTATGATGGCCCAACATAATAGTTTGGTGGTACATTCTGCCTGACAGAAGTCAATACAGAAATAATATCTATTTCTTATTTATCATTCTTGTATATGCCACACCACCCTTGGTAGCTGTCTCTTTGAGACTTGAAGGTGTCTATGCTGCATCAACATAAAAAAAGTTGTGATTATGACTTCCAACACTTAAACATTGTAATTTATCGCACAATAGCAAATGATTTCCCAGGTTTTGCATTTAATTTTTCACAGTCACTTTTTTTTGTAATGAGAAACATGCAATATCCCATCCCCATGATGCAGTGTCTGCTCAAGCTAAAGATACTGGCTAAGCAGAATCTGTAATGATGATGCTTATTGCACATGGCACTAGGGAAATTATTTTTGAAATATGTGTGGAATTCCATGTACCAGGCAGAATTATTTTCACTGTGGACCAGACTTGTTTAAAATAGAAAGAAATAACAAAAAGCAAATTTCTTGTAAAATCAAATGGAAGTCCAATTTCCAAGTACCCAAATGAGACCACAAAAATGGCTGAGATTATTCAGGTAATAAACATGGGCACCCAGCTAGCAATCTGCATACTTATTTTCCTATTTCCACATGCAATCTCAGATACACATTAAAGACCTCAAATGTCATGTGTGGACACAAAGGGGCAGATTCTCTGACCTACCTTATTTTAATTCTGCTGCTCAGGTGGTACAAAGGGAGTAGAGAAACTGGCTACATCTCATTAGCTGGGAATTCCCGTGGAATAGGTTAGTCTCTGGTGGGATTTGCAAACTCCTTCTCCCCGTCCCTGCAGCCCCTGGTAGAGAAGATATTGGGGTAAGGAGTTTTTATGTCTGGGGCATGCTGTTTTCTGACTGTGCATGGAGACCTTTGCAAATTAGTGCATGTTTGAGTTACCTTTGGGCTTGGGTCTCTGATGCTGCCTTCCCTATTTTCTACAAAGTTATACTATTAAGTTTCATTTCCCACAGAAAACACAAAGTTATCAGAGCCTATTGTCTACAAGACTATATGAAGTACCCATCTATTTTTATGTAAGAACATAAAATGGCCATACTGGGTCAGACAAGAGGTCCATCTAGCCCAGTATCTTGTCTGCTGACAGTGGCCAATGTCAGGTGCCCCAGAGGGAATGAACAGAACAGGTAATCAGTAAGTGTTCCATTCCCTGTCACTCATTCCCAGCTTCTGGCACACAGAGGCTAGGGACACCATTGCTGCCCATCCTCCATGAATTTATCTATTATACTACAGCAGGGATCGACAACCTTTGGCACGTGGTCCACCAGGGTAAGCACCCTGGCGGGCCGGGCCGGTTTGTTTATCTGCCGCATCCACAGGTTCGGCCGATCGCGGCTCCCACTGGCTGCGGTTAGCCGCTTCAGGCCAATGGGGGCTGCGGGAAGCAGCGGCCAGCACATCCCTCGGCCCGCACCCTTTCCCTCAGCCCCCGTAGCCAGTGGGGATGTGATCGGCCGAACCTGCGAATGCGGCAGGTAAACAAACCAGCCCAGGCCGCCAAGGTGCTTACCCAGGTGGGCCACATGCCAAAGGTTGCCGATCCCTGTACTAGAGGTATATGCCACACCACCCTTGGTAGCTGTCTCTATAACAGATATCTAGTTCTTTTTTGAATCCTGTTATAGTCATGGTCTTCACAACATCCTCCGGCAAGGAGTTCCACAGGTTGACTGTGCGTTGTGTGAAGAAATACTTCATTTTGTTTGTTTTAAACCTGCTGCCTATTAATTTCATTTGGTGACCCCTAGTTCATGAGTTATGAGAAGGAGTAAATAACACTTCCTTATTTACTTTCTCCACACCAGTCATGATTTTATAAACCTCAATCATATCTCCCCTTCGTTGTCTCATTTCCAAGATGAAAAGTCCCAGTTTTATTAATCTCTCCTCAAATGGCAGCCATTCTACGCCCCTAATCATTTTTGTTGCCCTTTTCTGAACCTTTTCCAATTCCAATATATCTTTTTTTGAGATGGAGCGACCATATCTACATGCAGTATTCAAGATGTGGACACACCAAGGATTTATATAGAGGCAATATGATATTTCTGTTTTATTATCTATCCCTTTCTTAATGATGCCCAATGTTCCATTCACTTTTTTGACTGCCACTGCACATTAAATGGATGTTTTCAGAGAACTATCCACAATGACTCCAAGATCTCTTTCTTGAGTGGTAACAGCTAATTTAGACACCATCATTTTATATGAATAATTGGGATTATGTTTTCCAATGTTCATTACTTTGCCTTTATCAACACTGAATTTCATCTGCCATTTTGTTACCCAGTCACCTAGTTTTGAAAGATCCTTTTGTAGCTCTTTGCAGTGTGCCTGGGACTTAACTATCTTGAGTAGTTTTGTATCATCTGCAAATTTTGCCACCTCACTGTTTACTCCTTTTTTACAGATCATTTATGAATATGTTGAATAGGACTGGACCCATTACAGACCCCTGGGGGACACCACTATTTACCTCTCTCCATTCTGAAAACTGACCATTTATTCCTACCCTTTGTTTCCTATCTTTTAAACAGTTACCAATACATGATAGGACCTTCCCTTTTATCCCATGACAGCTTACTTTGCTTAAGAGCCTTTGGTGAGGGTCCTTGTCAAAGGCTTTCTGTTAATCTAAGTACACTGTATCCACTGGATCTCCCTTGTCCACATTCTTATTGACCCCCTCAAAGAATTCTAGTAGATTGGTGAGGCATGATTTCCCTTTACAAAAATCATGTTGACTCTTCTCCAACAAATTATGTTCAGCTATGTGTCTGAAAATTTTGTTCTTTACTATAGTTTCAACCAGTTTGCCTGGTACTGAAGTCAGGCTTATTGGCCTGTAATTGCTGGGATCACCTCTGGAGCCCTTTTTAAAAATTGGCATCACATTAGCTATCTTCCAGTCATTTGGTACAGAAGCGGATTTAAATGATATTTTACATACCACAGTTAGTAGTTTTGCATTTGAGTTCCTTCAGAACTCTTGGGTGAATACCATCTGGTCCTGGTGACTTATTACTGTTTAGTTTATCAATTTGTTCCAAAACCTCCTCTAATGACACCTCAAACTGGGACAGTTCCTCAGATTTGTCACCTAAAAAGAATGGCTCAGGTTCAGGAATATTCCTCACATCCTCATCCATAAAGACCGATGCAAAGAATTCATTTAGTTTCTCTGCAATGGCCTTATCATCCTTGAGTGCTCCTTTAGCATCTCGATTGTCCAGTGGCCCCATTGGTTGTTTAGCAGTCTTCCTGCTGCTGATGTACTTAAAAAATGTTTTGCTCTTACTGAAGATAGATCATATCTGCTCTTTCTAATCAAATTATTTTTAGCAGTATGAATTGCAGTCTTGGTTCTTTTGGACATAAAGAATTAGCATTTGTTTTTGCTAACATGAAGAAAAATCCTAACAGTGAAATGTCAGCTTTTTGCCACAGTGTAGACTACATTGGAATATAGAATGTATCTGAAGCTTACATGATTAGAAAAATATACATGATATGAAATGCACATAGTTAATCAATTGTTCCATTAAGTTTCTATAAAGTGGTAGGGAATGAATACAAAAAAATAAATATTAATGAGAAAATGCAATGGCAACTTCCAAGAAGAACATTCGCAATGAATTCTGAACCCCTCTGTGGCCTCAGACAATCACTTGACTTCTTTTTGCGTCCGTTAATCCCAGTGTAAAATTGGGTACAACACAAAATCTCAGTGAAAAATCAGATCTTGCATCTGATTTGAATAAAATAGGATTGATAACTTATGCACACAAATACTGAACTTGAATCATTGTGTATGACTTCAATTTGAGCCACATATTTTGAAGTCTGAAGGCATTCAAGACCATATTTATCAGTGTGGTAATGGTGTACAATGTGTATTAGTCACAAAATGTGAGTAAGTGTTAAAGTTCTATAAACTGCACCCGTTTGGAATTCATCTGTTGGGGGTTGGGGGAGAAAATTCTCCCATATATGGGCCTAAGGTAGTCCTGGACACTCAGTGGGATTCATTTGAGATGCTTTCCTCTTTCTGATTTAGTTCCACTGGCTTTGGGTGGTACCTGTCACAAGAGTTGCCTGCTGTGTTCGTTATCTTCTACTTGCCTCTGAAAGCTGTGTTCTGCAACACACCTGCCCTGCTTGTCACCATGATCGAACTCATCCTAACACTGTGTGTAGGACATAAAACTGCCTTACCCTATGATGCAACTGATTGAGGTCCACTTGAGTGCATTGGTCACTTAAGCCTTTCCATTAGCTTCAGTTGGCACTGAAATCAGCACCTAATTTTGCACCACTGGATCTGGTTTTGTCCAATACTACTTTGCAATTGATTTTTAATCTGCCATTTCTGAATGGAAAACTCTTTGAGGATGAAATTGACTCCTCTGCAGTGGGTTCACAACAGGCCTGTGCACTACTTAAGTCTCATTTTTATTGTAATATTCCTTTACATAATGGCACCCAGAGTAGCAGATGGGGGCCATTTTATGTTGTTATAAATCACTATAAATAAATGATTGATTCCATGTGGAAATGTTGCATTTATAGTAATTACTTACAAACTCTTTGTAAAAATAAGACCATATTGTACAGTCCATTCTCTTTATTTGTGTAGCTTCTGTACATTGGAGACAAAGTGCATTTTATTTAACATATTGTATAATTTCTAAAGATATTCAACTAGCTTCTCAGTAAAGCAGGATATAGGGCAGAGGATTTTTATTTTTGTACAGCCACTTTTAATCTTGCTTATTCATAAAAGTTTGTAAAGTGCGTACACTGCAAGTGGATGTAAAGTATCTGAACTGTAATTACTGTCATTACTTGCTATACCATCTGCATCTTTCAGGAACCAGCAGATTGAACTAATCACCAATAATTGTTTCCAAGATGTTTAGTACATCTTAAATTTAAATGTTAAAACAAACAAAAGTTTATATTTGGCTATGATTTCTGCCACAGGCTCCCGTTTTCAACACCCTATGTCTTCTCTATAGGGCTAGTTTAAAGCCTTGGATAAAGACCAATATGAGGTCCTCAGTTTAATTCCAAGTCTTTGGGATAATTGGAATATGCTTGGAAGTCTTAAGTCTGTATCTTCTATACAGCATTCCATATTACAAAACCATCATACATCATTTTGAACATTTCAAAATCTGTGCTGGGACCATCGGATGGAAATGAATTACTTTCCAATAGAAAGACAGTAATTCCTTCTTAAATCAGCTCCTCAGTCACTGAAGAAGGAGCACAGGGAACCTTTATCTGTGTAAACCTCTACCACACCTGACACAGAAATGAACAGATCACTTCACTTTCATCACTGCCAGATCATCACTCTGACTGAGAACACATAGTGTTGTTAATAATCTAGGTGTGTCGTTTTGATAGGCCTACTCCTTACTTTGGCTTAGGTAGACTGAAAATGTTCCCTCTTCTTCAGTTTTGCCTCACTTCCTGATCACCCTCACCAAATGGAAATTGTTTGATACTCAAGTTAATTATTCAACAAACACTAACTAGGATATCTGCATACAAAGAATTGTGTTGATAAGATCTCATTCTAATATTCTAAATCTATTGCACAATTGTCAATAAAAAGGAGAAAACAAGACAGTTATCTGAAAGGAGTTGTTTTTTTCCCCAAGCAATGTCCTGGACCCAGAAAATAGGCAGTTAGCTATGAGGCAGTCAGATTTTCCATCTTGCTTCTCTGGAATGTAGCGCTTTGAGAATGTACAACATTGTGCAAAACCTCCTTGAACCATCCCGCTGTATGGTGGCAAGATTGCTCCTGGCCGCTCCTCTTGGCTGATACTGCTCCAAGTCTTTCCCCGTAGATTGTCACTCTGCGCTAAATTGGGATTTTTCCTTACTCTACAGTACTCATTGGTATGATTTTAACAGAAGCATAAGAGCTGAGGTATGCAAAATGTGGAGATATTTCAAGAAACAAAATACTCCCTAGATTTTAGAGAGTTTAAGGCCAGAAGGGACTATTAGATCATATATTATGTCACACACAATTACATTTCACCCAGTTGGCCCTGTAGTGAACCCAGTAAAAAGTGGTTACTAACCTTTGGTAGCTGTTGTTCTTAGACATGTGTTGCACACATGCCTTCCAATCTTGGTGTGTGCATGCTATGTGCACAGTGGCCAGAATTTTTTGGGCAGCTTGAGCACCCTCTGCTGCTGTGTGCCAGCAGCATTGGAATTAAGGGCCTAGCTGACCCCGAACTCCCTCAGTTCCTTCTTTCTGGATAACTACAATGTAGCGGGGTAGAAGGGCAGGTCGGGACTACCCTTCTTGAAGAAGAATAGTTGTGAAAGGTTAGTAACCGTTTTTTCTTCATCAAGTGATTGCACATGTACATTCCACTCTTAGTGACTCCCAAACAGTAATATAGGCAAGCGATGGGAATTCATGTACACACAGACTGTAGTACAATTTGACTACATTTGGCATAATCTTTAGAGTATTGGGTGATGAAATAATGATGTGATGTCCCAGGTCTTGAACCCAGGGCTGGAGTCCCCAGACAGCTGCTGCACCATGGCCTCCACCCAATGTCATCTGAAACGTGTTGGGCCAAGAAGCTAGTAGCACTATAGCCTCAGCCAAGGCACCAACCACAGGAACCCTGACTGGAGGATCACCCAACTCCACCAATTGGTCCTACCATGCTATTTAAGGAAGAAGGAGGCACAGGAAATTTGTCCGAGCAACAAGGCGATTTCCTGTTGTGGTTGCATTGGACCCTGCTTTTACCCCACCCTCCCTACATGTGAAAAATGGGATTTGCAGCATGTCCTCAGGCTGAAGAAATCTGGATTGTTGTAGATCAAAGAGATATGTGATTTGTATTTTTCAATATGTTTTTAATGGCTCCTGAAATGAAGTCTGCTGGTAAGCAAAGCATAAACTATTCAAACCCACTCCACGGACATGCTGGCAGTGACTTGTATTTCCTTGCTACTCCCATTCTAGTCAGTTACAGGATCATAGGGATCATATCCTTAAGCCCACATCCTCAGCTTGACTTTGATGGACGTGTGCTATATGCCCAGTTGAGGATCTAGCCCACAATATTTAAAGCAAGCATTTAAAAGATAAACTAGCTATATGAAATCAGCTAGCTTTAGGCTCCTTGACTCAGACCCGAAGAAGAGCTCTACCTAAGCTCAAGTTGGTCCAGTAAAAGATATAACCTCACCCATCTTGTTTATCATGGTACGGGCAATATGAATGGCCGTCTTTGTATGAAAATATTTGCACTCGTGGGACAACTAAGTTTATTTAAAAAAAAACAATCTTGTTAAACCAATACAAACCTATAGGGCTGTTTAATTGGGGTGTAACGGTTTAGGCTCAGGCTGAAGCCCAAGCTTTGGGACCTGCTCCTTTCACAGGACCCAGAGCTCAGGCTCCAACCCAAGCCTGAATGGCTACACTGCAATTAAACTGCCCCTTAGTCTGAGCCCTCTGAGCTGACACAGGCCAGCTGTGGCTGTCTAATTGCAGTGTAGACATACTCTCAGGGTCCTTATTTATTTCTTTCATTTGAATTTTAAACTCATATCTGAAGTAGCAGATGCTCATTCTTTTCCTATAGAATTTTTATTTTGTTTGTATACAAGGAGTAAAATTGGTACCCATGATTGTTACACCTCATAGTAACCATGTACTGTTTCTCAGAGCACAGCATGATAAGAGTCAAAGGTTGAGACCATGAAGATTGGCCTTGACTGTGTTCCTGCTGGTTAAAGTTGGCCTGCTAAGCGCACTTGTATATGTTTCTTCCTTTGTTAAGGTTTCCCTCTCAGGCATTGTTTAGGAGGCCATCGATTGTGATTAACACAGTTGTCCTTTGCTTTTTGTGCTTTTCCTTAAATAAGGGGTGGATATCGTGGAATGAATTGCTTATAAGTCTTCCCAGAGTTAGGACAGTGTTTTACCCTCTCTCTAGCTATATTATTTAAGGTTTCTATTCTATTAAGGGAACACTATAAATTAGCACATTGAAATCCTGAGCACCCACCAATACTAGGACTCAATCAGTTGATTATCTAAAGTTTGGAACTTGTATTATGTAGAATTTAACATACTTCTAATTCTCAGCTACTATGTCATGTTCTAGTCTTATATTCTGGAAAATTCATTATTATCTATTTCTATGACAGCAGAATAGCAATTTACAGACTCAGATAGATAGAAAGTTTTATACTAAGAATAACATAAATAGGAATGGAGGCTTGAGATAACCAGAGCTTTGGGAGTTGGGGTGGAGAGGAAAGGGCAGGTGGTATGGCTGTTATAAAGGAAGCACTGAAATGATTTAGTAGCATCTTATACATGAGAGAAAGGGCGTTAAATGTAACATCAGCATTGTAAGGCTGGGCGATGGGGTGGATGGTAAAATGATCAAGCGTGATTATGAAGAAGGGAGGAAGAAGAGATTTTTGAAAAACAACAAACTCATGTTCGTCTCAAAGACAACAGGACAAACTTTCACAAAAACAGTGGGACAGACCTGTTCTAAAGTGATCACAGCCTGATGGCTTGATCTTGCAATCTGTATACTAACAAACAGAATAGAGGAACTATTCATGGTAGTAAACAGAGTAGCCAGTAGGAAATGCTTGTGATTGAAGTTATGTCTACATTACAGTGCTACAGCAGCACAGCTGCAGTGACAGGTTTTCTACTGTAGCACCATAGTGTAGACATTTCCTACACAGACAGGAGGGTTTTTTTCCTATTGATGTAGGCAATCCACTTCTCCAAGTGGTGGTAGCTAGGTCGATGAAAGAATTTGACACCAGGGGTGTGTGTGTGGGGGAAGGTATGTTGGCTTACCTATGGAGCTCAAAGGCATGCATATTTCACACCCCTGAGCAACATAGCTAGGTTGATCTAAATTTTAAGTGTAAACCAGGGCTTAAATCACCCCGGAGGCTGCTCTAAGCTATGTCAGGTTGCACATATCAATACCCTGTAAACAAGGGCTATCTGGGTAACACAAAGGTAGACCCAGGCACAGGTACAAAGTTTATCAGGTCTTCTCTGACTCCTGCTGGAGGCAGCAGCACCCTGACACTCCTTACCCCAGTAAATCCACTCAGATCACATATCCAACAAGACAGTCCTCTACATGCCTACAAGGGCAGGAGGAAAGAGTGGCCAATCAAGGACCAGCAGGTCGATTAATAAGGCTTGCCTGCTTTGCTCAGGGGCAGAGCTGGATGGGACTGGGACAGAGGAGACATTCCTCAGGGCTAACACACAGCCCAGGCCCAGCTCAGGGCCTTGCCCTAAGTGCTGCAATTCACCACTTGCATTTGAAGATTTCCCCCCCTCTTTGTTTAAAGGCAGAGACAGCTGAATCCTAAATTGCTATTTTGTTGCTTGATTGTTTAAAGACTGTCACCAAGCTCCTGGCACAGGCCGCTTGCAGGTGGCCAAGCTGGTGGCCAAACCTTGCAGGCTGCGGCAGGGAGAACCTGCAGTACCGCACATGGCAATACAGATCAGCCTCCCACAGAACTATACTCCTGAGCTGCATCATGCTCTCCTTAGTCATGCTGACAGCCAAGGACAGGAGTCTGAATCTTTACAATTTTTTTTATTGACAGAATAGGAAACTTATAAGCAGAAAAATGTTCAAATGCCAGCTTTGTTTCTATTAAACACGTTGCATACATGGCCTCAAATCATAAACCAGAAAGCAGTATTCCTGGATCAACAGTTTTTTAAAAAAAGCAATGAGAGGCATTTGTCTTTAGCAACTAGAGATATGTGCCCATGCTAAGTCAAGGATTTTTTTTTTACACCAGCAACATATGGTCTGAGTCATACTGTTCCAACTTCCTAAGTCCAATAAACAGAATTAGGCTATTATTTGACCACAAAATTGTCATAAAGTGCAAGCATGCAGTATACTGTTTTATAAGCATTTTCATCCTTATATATTTCATAAGCTGTCTCACCCCTTGCCTTCCCATGGCAATATATTGCAAGCATCTGAATTTTATTTTATGTCATTTAGGAACATTAGAAGCTGATGTGGATTGCACACTGGGGATCTCAATGGGAGCACTTGTTTATTCCATCCATATGGATTCCTTGTAGCAATTACAAGTGAAGCCTGTTAAAAGGGCACCTCTGTGACAAAGGAAATGGCATTATTTTTGCATTGTGCATCTAAATGGAAAAGTTCAAATTTCTTCACAAAGAGTCTTCCCACTATATAAGTTCACCTCTGCGTTAAAATCATACTTACTATGTGGCACAGACATCAGTTACTTTACCTCCTTTAAAGTTAAATATGGCTTCATGTTTAGAAGCAGGGCCGGCTCTAGGCTTTTTGCTGCCCCAAGCAAAAAAAAATTTTGGCTGGCCCCCACCCCAGCCCTGGGCTCTCCCCTTCTCCCCCCCCCACCCCCAACTGCACCCTCCTGCTGCCCCAGCCCTGGGTCACTGGTAACTCGCTCCCAGGGCGGGTCATTCAGCAGGAATTTTGGATGTGCCCAGAACACAGACAGGATTGGTTCCCATATGGTTACAGAACTGCAGTAAAGTGGAACAATTTTCAGCTTGTGTGATTGGAGGATATCTGGATGCATATTATAAGACTGTCCTACATAAATGAGGAAAAGTTGAGGTGCCTTTATTATTCTTTTGTTCCACTGTCTTCCTTTTAAACAAATAAAACTAAAACTAAAAAAAAAAAAAAAGCAATGGCTGTTGAAAATAGCAATTCCAGTCCTAATAACCACTGGGAAGCATTTCTTGCTCAATTTATTCTACTTTTTCTACAGCAAGTTACAGTGGATCAGTATATTTGATTTGGGAGAAATGAAGTAACAGCTGCCCAAATTGAGCTTGAGCACTCCTGAATTTTGAGGTGTTCAAATCTGGAAGGCAGGTGCTAGATTCCCTTTCTGAATATTAGCTAAATCTGGAAAAGAAAAGTCAATTTCTGCTTCCATGGCTCAGAAGTGTAAATCCTCCTACCTGCCTGGTACTGTATCTAAAGCTGCCCAGTCTAGTAGAGCCTCCCCTCCCTTACTTTTCATTTTAAATTCTAGTGGGATCCACGTACCTCCTTTGCTAGGCTTCAGATAGAGAGGTGCACTGTCCATTTAGTCTACCCAATTCTTTCTTTGGGGGAGAGCCCAGGATTGGGGTGGCAGGAGGTGCGGGGAGGGGGGGAGAGCCCAGGGCTGGGGCAGCAGGGGAGTGAAGGTGGGGGCCAGAGCTGGGGCGGCAGGGGGTGCAGGTGCGGGGGGGGGGGGAGAAGAGCCCAGGGCTGGGGCGGCAGGAGGTGCGGGTGGTGGGAGAGCCCAGGGCTGGGGCAGCA
Source organism: Emys orbicularis (assembly GCF_028017835.1). Lineage (NCBI taxonomy): Eukaryota > Metazoa > Chordata > Testudines > Emydidae > Emys > Emys orbicularis. The sequence goes on along the minus strand of NC_088685.1, from coordinate 73,911,088 downwards.
GGGGAGTGCAGGTGGGGGCCAGAGCTGGGGCGGCAGGGGGTGTGGGCGGGGGAGAGTCCAGGGCTGGGGCAATACAGGGGTGCGGGGGGAGCCCAGGGCTGGGGTGGGGGCGGCAAAAAACCTAGAGCTGGCTCTGTCCCTACCATTCACAGCCAGCTGCAGGTTTCAGTTCCATACTCCTTCCCCCTCCCTTTCCTGTTGCTAGTGGCTGAGGGAATGCTAGGAAATGTAGTTCTTTCCCTGCTCCAGGGCTGGCTCTATAGGCAGGGAGCTAACCAAGGAACTACAGCTCCCAGGGCCCCCTGTTGGTTCTCAGCTCCCATGCTGGATTCTTGCACCCCTGCAAATTTGCCGCCCCAAGCAACTGCTTGCTTTGCTGGTGCCTAGAGCTGGCCCTGTTTAGAAGCTGCTCTTAGAAAGCAATATGAGACAATTTGTCAGTCTCAGTCATTATTCTACTAGGGAATGCTTGGCATGAACCTATTCTATAGCTGTGCCACTCTCTCAGGGTGCCCGGGACTGTGAGTCACCCTGTTACCCCTGGACCTCCAGCACAAAGGAGTCTCTCTTGTGGTAGCTGGGTGTCAGTGCCTGCACAGAACCTCTACCAGTCTTACTTTGCTTTGCAGGTTAACAATAGGGGGACCCCAATCACCGAGCCCCCTGGAAGAACATTCCTCTGTAGCATTTAGCCGCATCACCAGGCACTCTCAGTAATTACCAGGTTCACTACTCCCAAGGGAATAGTACGTACACACCAACTCATTTGATTCAACTGAGTATCAGCTCAGTATAACAAGACAGCATTGTAATCTATTTATAGTGAAAACAAATACGTTTAACAAAGACTAAGATGTAAGAGATAGTGAGCAAGGGTAATAAGAACAAACAGGTTACAAATAAAACAAAAGCATAATATTTTCTAGAGACTAAAAACTTAATTTAATAGGCTACAATCCTTGTCTAAAGCAGTCTTATCTCACCTAAGCCTTTTCTGCAGTTTCAACCCACATTGGTCTAGATGCTGTTTTCATGGATGTAACTGCACTGCCCAGTTTACCCACTCAAGCGCAGGATAAAAGAGGGGTCCTGGTGCCTACTTATACCCCAAAGTCCATTGTTTTTGTCCACAGAGTCAGGGTGATTCCCTGGAATTCACACTCTGGTATGCTTTCCCGGGTTGAATTTACATTTTCCATCCCTTGGCCCCCTTCAATCCATTTCTCCTATTGACTTTACATGGAAATGGGACTTGCTTTGTGTCCTGTTTACGAGGTTTAATTTATATCAGTCACAGGATGGACAAGTGATTCCATACCCTTTGTCTGGCAAAAACCTATTTGTCAACCCTGCCCAGGACACAGAGTCTACACATATTTTTAATCCATACATACAACTTAAATATCACCTGTACATATGTTACACAATGATTAGGAGGCTCAGTATGACATAAGCTCCCATTAGACACATTGCACAACCCTTTTTTTTGGTAATTACTATGAAAGCAGTATAGTAGATGTAATGAATTTGTCGGGCCTCATAGGCATTGCTGTTACAGAACAGTGAACCCTTTGCCAGTTGGCTTTGAGGGGTTCTTAGAGTCACTATAATATATACATTTATTTAATTCATCAGCTGATTGTGTTAAAGGGGAAAGTAGACAAAGAACACATATCACTGTATGAAGTTTCCCTAAGGTTTTGACTGGCGTAATTCATTACAAGGTGGCAATATCTTTGTTATGTTCAGAGTTATTAAACTCTGTATTTAGGCAAGTTATAGTGCTGTTTACTACGGTATTTTTCTAAGATCAGCAACCTACAGCTGACTGACTAATTTCTCCAATCTAATTGTCTGAGACAGTACATTTGGAAAGCTCAGAAGGGATAATAATGGTGTAGTGACTTTGTTTACATGCCTTGTCAAAAGACTTAGAAACAATATTAGTCAACAAATGTGTCACAAGGAGAAACTGCTAGTACCACAATCTCTTTCAGACAGGAAATATTGAAGTGCTGTGGGATTTTGATTCCAAACCAACTGCAAATGAATCAGTAAGCATATGCTTTGAAATGCCTCAGCTGTTCCTGAGCTTTGGAGTTCCTGGAGAGGACCAAGATTCACAAGTTCAGCACTCACACCTGTGTTCCAATAAGAAAAATAATTTAGCAGATCTACTTAAAGAACTTTGGTTGTACATACACATTTGTTTATATCAATAAGAGAAATGACAAACTGAATTCATCACTAAATGTTGTCTTACATGTACATCAAAAGGAATTCTGCTTACCCCACCAAGAAGTTGCCCTATTATCTTAAGCATAGACAAGTTATAATTGTTACCTACTTAATTCCTGAATCAAGAATGTTAACTGGTTTTACCTTCTAAATCTGTTTCTAATTTTTTTTCTTTTTTTTCCCCCCAAGAGATCAAAGACTGAGCTGGTTGAGGGCTTGAGCCAAAGCCCTTTGGAAATTGATGGAAAGACACTTTTTGACACACTAGACTATAGATCAGGCCCTGAATGTACTAGCTTGATCTCTGCTTATTCTGACAGGTCCTAGGTAGATAATTTTTGAAGATTCACTTGAATAAAAAAATGGCACATTTGCTTTGACAATATTTGTGACCTATTTTATTCACTTCACGTGGAAGTGTGTATGTAATTTTTCACAAAAATATTAGTGGAAAGATGGTATTGCGACTACTATTGCAAATCCATATATACAATAGTATTTATGTGATCATTCTGAAAACTTGGGTTTGGCAATTATTCAATCAGAGAGCAGAAACCATGCCATGGGTTTTAGATGACCAATCACTGCACCGACATTGAGTTAAGAACAATAAACTCTCAAAGCAAAAGTCAGAGTAATTTTTTCATGAGGAAATCATGCTGGAATATGTTTGCATAATCCATTCATCAGATAAATTTGAATAAGAACAAGTGTGCAAAACCCAAAGATTTGTCTGAGTAAATCTTACAAACAGAAAAGGTGGCTACTGTTTCAAACAAAATACTGTATAGAGGATGCCTGCTCTTTGAAAATGTCTGTTATTTGCACACTGGTGGATGGGAAAGAATTAAAACTTGATTAGAAAGCCTCTGGGTCTTTCTATTTTCTCAAATGTAATCATGAGGCTATTTGGGTTGAAATAACATTTTTTCTTGAATAATCTTAACTCTTCCAAAAACTGCTCAAAGTTCAGCCCTAACTATAAGTAAACCTGTATACAATAAATGTAAACTAGTTCAACATATATTCCATTGATAAGAATCAAATTAAAATTAAACTATACATTACAGTAAACAAGTTAAGCAAGCCCATTTTAAGTGTCAAGGATCATCTTGTTTGCCATGCTCTTTTCCTTGCATAGATAAGGGGTTAGCAATAAGAAAGGTATGATTCTTTTCTACTGCATGTTGTGGATGACTCAGCAGAATAAATTGGAGAGGGAGTTGTTCTCTCTCTTATGTCATTTTTCTGGCTAATGTGGTAGCTGAAGAGATTACATCAATGTGCTGAAGGCTTTGTGTCTTGTTGAAGTTCTGCAGTTCTTGTTTTTAATGATTTATTAGATCAGATGCTGACATATGCAAGCTACACCATCAATTGCTGTTGCAGAATCCAATGCCCCAGGCAAAGTCATTGTCCCAGCTGTTTGGCAATACTTATCCTGTATTAAGAAAAAGGAACTTTGCTGTTAGCAGGACTGTACAACAATATCTAACTTACGTGATGGTCAGTTTCAGGCCATCATTCTGTCAAGTGCCAATGGCATGTAGATTAAAATGTGACTTTAAGATAACTATTCTAGAGCAGAAATAATTACAGGTCACTGGGCTTACATAGATGTTGCTAGTTTTCTAATAAACAACACAATAATTTACACAGTAACAGAAATGTTCAGATTTAAACCCATAAAAGCTTGTGAATTCCTAGTTAAGGCTTTCACTCCATCTTTAGGATTTACTTTGTTGTGATAAGGTATTTTGGTGGTCTCAGACCAGTGCCATGACAGATTTTGCAAAGCTGGAACCAAAAGGGACATGTTAAGAATAAAGATGCATATTTGAATGTCCTTGCTTCTGTGGTTTAAATCACATTTGTGATACTTACTTATGTAGCATTTGTCTGTGTTTCCATTATTTTGTTTGTATAATATTATTTACAATGGTCTATAAAAAGAAATACAACAAAATCATAGAAATATATGAGAGAGTCTTTCTATAATTCTTGGCTCATTGGTATAATGGACCATAATAGAGTTATTACAGCTGATCATGTCAATGTATATGTAGAGTTTAATCCATGGATTAGGAACATAATAGACCATAGCAGATCCTGCTATGTGTCTGGGTGGTGATATGTACATAAATGTATCATTATGCAGATAATTATTTTGTCTAAATTTAGACCACAATTTCCTGACATTTTCAAAGGTGTTTGTTTAGGTATCAGAATGGGGAGATGTGAGGGGGCTTAGCATGTGTTCACATTCATTGACTTTAATGGATGTCATGAAAAATAAAACCCTACACAATGGAATTGAAACACTGGGCAACAGTAGGTGCAGACTTGAATGAGGCCCTGTAAAAATCTGGATTGCTGGAATGTGGGCAGCTTTATCTAAGTTGTTTTCACCAGAACCACTAGTCTTAGATTATACTGGAAAGTTGTGTATTTTATTTATAAAGTTACTGTTTGTTTTTAATTTGCATTCTGTAGCCTGCACATGCCGTAAGTGTGTTAGAGAGCCCCATGAAAAGCAGTTATTCTTATGTCCTGCAGCTGTTTTAAAACTCCAGTGTCGTTGCTGTTTTACTTTTGTTTTCTTTCAATGGTACTTGTGGATTAAAGGTTAGACATACATGTCCACAGAAGGCCATCAGAATTAGAGGGGAACTTAAACATTTTTTGTGAAGCTACTGCAGTTTATTTTCTTTGTAGGACTAACTAAACTGAATACAGCACTTAAAGAAAAAAACAAAAAAGCCTCCCATGTTCAACATTTGTATGCCAGCTCAATATTTCTGGGAGTGGGTTTATATTACACACTTGTTTTTTTTTAAAAAAAGCAAAACAAAAGTCAAACTCCACAGCACTGAAATGGAAACTGCAACATAGTTTTGCAAAACCTTCATTGTTTCCAATGTCAGACTTAGTAGTAAAACTTTGGTCAATTGGGTCAACAGAGAACGTTACAGACAGTGTCTGACTTCCTATCCTTACACTAACTGTGCAACACTGAATTCAGATAATGGATAATTACAGTTTGCTGCAAAGTCAGGGGAGAAAAGGCAATATGAATGGAACCTTGAGGAGTAAGAACACTCATGGGTTACCAAATAAACTTTTGAAGGAAATCAAAGAGACCAAAATGGATAGGAGTTCATGTTCTGTGTATAATGTCAGAAGCGTCCTTACCAGTCCCACAGAAAGGCACTGCTTATGTTTCATCCCTGTTATGCCAAGACACGAAGATAAAACTGATTGAGAACAAAAGTTTCTTTTCAAGTAATGCTCAGTCCTTAGAGCAAAATTGTGGAGTATTAAAGAGAAGCACCAAGCTTATAGAAATGAATATGGTAGGAGAAGTGTTACAATAGTGAATCTCCTTTAACTAGGCATCATTCATTAGTTACAAGCTTTTGTACTTGGGTCCAATTATTTCTGCAAAATCATAACTTCAAGAGCCTTATTGGCTGGTGAGTTGCAGGTGCAGAAATTCGCGGCCTCATTGTATAGTTCTTGCGCAAGCAAAAGTCTCAGTTACTTCAATGGAAATTTGTGCTTGTTTTAAGGCTGGCAGGATCAGTTTAAGGGTATTAAGAAAAAAAGTACTCAAATTAAATCTGAAACTGGCATTTTTCCACCTGCTGTCAAAATTACATTAAGTTGCAAGTTACTTAAGGAAGCAAATATGAGTGAAACTTCCTTTTGATAAATATGTTATTTGTATATGTAATTCCTTTCGTTTGACTATAATCAGGGAGACAGGACAAATTTTCTATTGGTGTAAATTGGTGAAGATCCATTTAAATCAATGCAGCTGTGCTCATTTACTACAGCAGTGGACTTAACCCAATATGTTCAAGGCACTAAAGCATCAAGCTGGGTTCAGAGAAGACAGTGCTTCTCATTAACTCCAGGATCACTCAACTCAGTCTGATTCTGTTCAGCTTCTCGGACAAATAGTTTACACTGGACACGTTCAGAGCATCATCATGGAGATTAGCATAGTCATTTCCATATGAACATTACACTGTGTCATTAACAGAGTACTTAAATGCCTAAGTTCATTGTCTGGCCAGGCTAGAAGAAAGACAAGAGGCAATGGATGTGGTTTAATTAAGCAGAAACTTTATTCACATAGAATATTAGTGAGTACTTGGCAATGAATTGTACCATGCAGGTTATTTCCTTAGTATTTTCCACATAATTCCCAGCCTGATCCCATTAATTTGAACCCGTTTCAAACAATGAGCCTTCTTTGGGGATAAAATCCAGCCCAAATTCTGAAATGGGTCAAATGCCACCAACCTGCACCCTCCTTTCATTGTGGTTTTTGCAAGTTATTTCCTTATTAGAGCTCTTTTTGGGGTGGATTTATAAGAATAGGTAAAGTTTCTGTTGATTGTACATGCTACATATAAGAAATGTTCAATGCTACACTTTGTTTTCATCCTGGAGGTCATTCAAATAGGTAAGCTGAATACCAATCATGCTGCAGGTGAGTGCATGGCTTAAGGCACTAAGCAATACTACATATTGGCATTATTTTTTAAGAAAATGATTTGAGTTTTCAGAAAACTGGGGATTAGCAACACTCCATACTGATGGTACAATTACTGCAGTGATTTCCTCCCTCCCTCCCAAAAATCTGTTAAACATGGTGCTGCATGTTTTGGTTTTTTGGTGGCACAGGTGTTTGCTGATGGGCTGATCAGGATAGTACTGTCAGACCAAAAAATGTCCCAGAGTGCTTTGACTGACATGTAAATTACCATTTGACCACAATATATGGTACCGTTCGGCACATGGGCCTTTTGGTGAAATTGTCTAGAACTATGCCAAGATGGCTAGTATGTGCAATGGCTCTGTTTTTAAGAAATCACCATTTCCATGTGCGTATTGGTGATAGAAAAAGTGCTTGGAGGCACCAGAAGAACGGCCTCCCACAAGGATCAGTATTATCTCCAACGTTATTCATCTTATATTTGAATGACCTGCCACATATCGAGTCTCGCAAGTTTGTTTATGCAGATGACATATGCCTCGGCACTCAGTCACACTCCCTTGACATACTTGAGAGTGTTCTGAATGCTGATAATTGGTTATGGCCAATTATTGTCATCAGTGGCGCCTGATACCAAGTAGAAGTAAGAGTGTGTCAAGTGTCTTCCACTTACATCATGCACAAGCTGGCAGAGAACTGGATATAGTTCTCAATGGTCAACGAATAAAACATGATTCACACATGGTCTATCTAGGTTTCATGTGACATAGAACTCTCACATATCGTGACCATCTTACAAAGACAGCAACTAAGATCAAAATGCCATGCACAGCAGACATGACTGGAGGAAGAGTTGGTGTATCTCTACATTTGGGTGATTCACTATGGGTATAACAGCCCCTCGGGAAGGCAGTACCAGCTGTCATAATTCAGAACAGCCCTGACAGTGCTCTGGAGTTTTACAGATCTTAGATGAGGGAGCAAAACAGTGGCATATAGACAGCTTTGTTCCCCTGCTAGGTCCTGCTTCCAGCCAGCTTGACTGGACCTCAGAAGTGGGCCAGTGTTTCCACAGTGAAGCATATTTTGCTATGTTGATAGTAGCCATATGAATCAAGGTCCTACAACTCACACTGCATTGAACTCATGGGCCTGATTATCCTCTCAATCCACTGATGTGTAAATCCATTTACTTCATCAGCATTCACTTTAATTGAAAATGGTGTAAGTGAGTCAGACTGGTCTAGTTAACTGACCACTATAATGTAGATTCATTTATATCATTTAAAACAATAGATTACCAGATTGTCTTCTGACTATTTTTGAGGCAGTACATACATAGTCTGACATTTTCAAGGGTTATTCTTTTTCATCTTTGATTTAAATATTTTTCCTTTATAATAAGTCTCAGTGTATAGCCGGCATTTCCTCACTTTTCCTTAAGTCTCATCATCAAAAAGTAGACACAATATAAATGCTGGTTGGACTTTATAAGGTAAGAGCATAGAATACATAACACTTATGTATCAAAAGTTAGTAGAGTGATAGGGTTAAAAAGAACAAGCACCTAAAGTCAATTGTTCACTACTTATAGCTCAATAAATAAGAGAAATTAGATTAAAATTTTAACATAGTAATCACAACCACCTTTAAAGAATGTGGGTGTATTTGGGGGTTTCATTTGTGTGCACTTTTCTCGCTTCAACAACATTGAATCATTTATTTCCTTTCACAGGAATGCCACAGACTTTCTCCACCACTAGCTAAGGATTCTGGCAGGCTTCAATTTGTCACACATTTTGTGTGTGACTTCTATCAGCAAAATCTCATCTCCCCAGCCTGTCTGTTCTAGGCCAATAGTGTGTAATAAATCTTAGCCGTAGAAATATGAAACAGTGAAACTAGGGGGAGAGAAATTAAAAAAAAAAAAAAAAAACAGACAGGGGAACCTCTAAGCAGCTCCATTCTTATAGGTTCTTCAGGTTTAACAAACTAGAGTGAGGGGGACTTCTGAAATTAACAAAGATGCCCTGAACATTATTGCTGTTGTATTATTCATCACAAAATGAGTCCCATCACGAACAATACCATGGAAAGAAAAGTTATAGTCTTGGAACCCATCTTTGGTGGGACTAAAGACCTGGACCTGCCTTGCCCATCTGCACCCATCAGTAAACCAATAGAAAAAGGTCCAAGAAAATATCAAGAGTTACTGACATCAAAAATTAGCAGCCAATAATAGTATCTCCACTAATGCTTCCTGCCCGAGTCCAACACAACATTTGTTGGATATTCTAATTTGTAGTAGAAGTGAGAGTATTTTTATGACCACAGAGTGCAGTGTATTGTCCCTTTAAGAGAGGCCTTTGCTCTTCCTGAAATTCTGTGGAATAGGGAGAAAGCAGGAATTACCATAGAACAGAATGGAGAGAGTCCACAGCTGGCCACCAACCTGAAAAGATGCTTGCGGGGGCTGCTTCTCTTGAAAACCTGAAGACTGACTTGAACCCCAGGCCCCCAAAGAGAAAAAGTCCCCCAAGAAAGTGTACAATGAATTTAAATCATACAAGTTATACTTGTAAGACATTATATAAAATAGCATTTCCCTTTAAAATAGACAGGCAAAATCAATTTGAGCAAGTAGCTGAAAATCTATTAAACTCAATAGACAAACCGAATTCAGTTACACTATGGCTGGATTTGGCCTCTTGTGTTTTTCTCTCAGTGACAATGATACATGGATATTATAACATATGGATTATGATCCTTTCTTTGGACCTTCCAGTTGGATTATCTCAAATAATTAGTCTGTAACTTCAGTAGCAGATCTCTTTGGTAATATCATAGATCCTTGGTAAGTTTTCATCTTCTGAGAAAATACAAAGCACAAAATGTACAGATTCTTTAGGGTATGAATCTGCTACTGTCTGCTAACGTCTCCTTCTAAAGTATTTAAAATAAGATAAAGTAACTTAGGGGCATCTTATGCTGAATAAAAGACTTTCTTGGACAGCTGAAGAATCCAGTTCTAGACTCAGAAGCACTACAAACATGTTAAGTTAGTAATAGATGCATTTGATATTCCTGGTAGCCTGAAGTAATTCTCTCTCTCTCTCTCTAATCACAAGGGAAACTGAAGATCAAATCTGGGAGAGATCCTGAGAGAGGAATAAAAATTTAAAAAATGGGTTTTGTCGTCATGCCATAGTAGATAGTTAAAAAATAGGATTAACTGAAATGACGACAACATGCTGAGCCCAAATGTATTGTTTCCAAAAATGATCTATTGGCAGAGATTTTTGCTAGCTCACAAAGAGAAAGTACTAGAGGACTGCAGGATGGCTATGATGTAGTTCTCCTTTAAAGATAGAGAGAGAGAAAAAAAGAGGACAGTACAAACACAGATCTAAGCTTTGCAGTGGTGTGTAATGCATTATAAATATGGGGACAAATTCTACCATGAGACATGCATGTGCAGCTCTCATTGAAAGCAATGCAACTTGAAGGCAATTATTCATGGGCAGAATTTGATCTAGGTACCAAAAGAGCAGTTTATAAACATAAGAATTTAACTTGGTAAAGGCCAGGAAATAGATTTGTATTCATGACTGATTTGGAAAATAAAGGAAAATGATGAAAAGGATTATCAGAATTTTTTTTTTAAAGTAAGCTAAGATGAACCTCTTATTTTGTCTGTGTGAAACTGTACGTCTAATTTCTAGGAAACAACTAGAAAAAAACCACAATCTTGAGGATAAAAGAGAGCACAGTAAAAGTAAAGGCTATAAACTGCCATAAAGAGACAGAACAATTTACATCTACATCATCAGCTTTACTTGAGTTTATGTTGAATATAAATACCACTAAGAGTGGGAATGTGCCCAGTAATTAGAGAAAGGAACTGGGAGCCAAAACCTCAGACTCATTTTCCAGCTTTGCTGCTGACTTGCTGTGTGATTTTTGGTAAGATACTTAACGTATCTAAGCCTCAATTTTTCAATCTGTAATATGAGGCTACCTGAGGACCAGGGATATTGAGAATCATAGAATCATTGCACTGGAAGGGACCTCGAGAGGTCATCTAGTCTAGTCTCCTGCACTCAAGGCAGGACTAAGTATTATCTGGATAGTCCCTGACAGGTGCTTATCAAAGCTGCTCTTAAAAATCTCCAATGATGGAGATTCCACAACCTTCCTAGGCAATTTATTCCAGTGCTTAACCACCCTGACAGGAAGATTTTCATAATGTCCAACCTAAATTGCCCTTGCTGCAATTTAAGCCCATTGCTTCTTGTCCTGTCCTCAGTGGTAAAGAGAACAATTTTTCTCCCTTCTTCTTATAACAACCGTTTATGTAACTGAAAACTGTTATCATGTCCCCCTCAGTCTTCTCTTCCTCCTGACTAAACAAACCCAATTTTTTCAATCTTCCCTCATAGGTCATGTTTTCTAGATGTTTAATCATTTTCGTTGCTCTTCTCTGGACTTTCTCCAATTTGTCCATATCTTTCTTGAAATGTGGCACCCAGAACTGGACACCATACTCCAATTGAGGCCTAATCAGCACGGAGTAGGATGGAAGAATTACTTCTCGTGTCTTGCTTACAAAACTCCTCTAATACATTCCAGAATGATGTTTGCTTTTTTTGCAACAGTTCACTGTTCACTCATATTTAGCTTGTGATACACTGTGACTTCCAGATCCCTTTCTGCAGTACTCCTTCCTAGGCAGTCATTTCCCATTTTGTGTGTGTGCAACTGATTGTTCCTTCCTAAGTGGAGTATTTTGCATTTGTCCTTATTGAATTTCATCTTATTTACTTCACACCATTTCTCCAGTTTGTCCAGATCATTTTGAATTTTAATCCTATCTTCCAAAGCACGTGCAACCTGTCCCAGATTGGTATCATCCTCAAACTTTATAGGTGTACTCTCTATGTCATTATCTAAATCATTAATGAATATGTTGAACAGAACTGGAGCCAGAACTGATCCCTCTGGGAGCCCACTCGATATGCCCTTCCAGCTTGACTTGAACCACTGATAACTCTCTGGGAGTTATACACCCACCTTATAGTAGCTCCATCTAGGTTGTATTTCCCTAGTTTGTTTATGAGAAGGTCATTTGAGACAGTATCAAAAGCCTCACTAACGTTAAGATATACCACATATGTTACTTCTCCCCTAGCCACAAGGCTTGTTACCCTGTCAAAAAAGCAATCAGATTGGTTTGACACAATTTGTTCTTGACAAAGCCATGCTGACTGTTACTTATCATCTTATTATCTTCTAGGTATTTGCTTAATTATTTGCTTTTTGGGTACTGAAGTTAAGCTTACTGGTCTGTAATTCCCCGGATTGTCTTTATTCCCCTTTTTATAGATTGGCACTATATTTGCCCTTTTCCAGTCCTCTGGAATCTCTCCCGTCTTCCATGACTTTGTGAAGACAATTGCTAATGGCTCAGATATGTCCTTAATCAGCTCCTTGGGTATTGTAGGATGTATGTCATTAGGCCTTGTTGACTGGAAGACATCTAACTTGTCTAAGCTTAATTCGATTTTGTAAAGTTCTTTTAAATCCTTAGACAAAAGGGACTATCTAGTGGTGATGTCATCTCTTGCAGTTTTGTTGTATGAAAATGTTTGATGTTCTTCTTAAAGCCCCAGCACCTGGTGTAATGGGTTATATAGAAATCTCATCCTTCATGTAAAAGAAAATATTTCTAGTAGAGAAGATTAATGGGAAATAGTCTTTTTCCAGAAAACATTTCTACAAAAAATATGAAAATCCCAAACCTGAAATATTTCAGGTTTTTCTATATTTGATTAAAAGCATTTTTCATCAGAATGAACTCCCCCCGCCCTACTGGCACTGGTTTCTAACCCTCATTATTTTCAATAAAAGTTTGTAAAATTGAATCCTATGGCTCAAAACCCAGAAGTCAAATAAAAAGGAACCTAAAGGTTTATTTTTTCTAAAAATCTTGTAATTTTTACTTCAACCTTTTGATATTTTTGGGTCAGCCTTTATTTTATTTTATTTTTTTTGATTGGTTGGGGTTGGCAGTACTGATATGTTGTAATGGCAGTCACACAACAGCATTTACCAAGAGTTGCAACAATTAAGAGAAACTGTGATGTCCACCACTGTGATACTATGGCTCTTGAAAATGGTGACTTTGTAAAAATATATACTACCATAAATGCAAAGTATTTCTAGTATGAATAGATATGAAAATGTGGGCTAAATTTGGCAAGCGTTAGAACTACCATAACAAATGTAATTGGTGATGGGTGGATAAGTACATATGTCAGTATATTATGTTTCAGAAAATAAGAGCAGTTACAAAAAAAAAAAAAAGGAAAAACTTTGACATCATATAAAATAACTTAGTCTTTGAAAACAAATGCTAAAAATAGACCAAACAGAACACAAAGTAGTTAGCTAGATTTTTACTGGTATACTGCCTGTAATCATCCATTAAACTACTTAATCAGGTCAATTTCAAATAACTCAAAAGATGGCGAGATTTAATGTTGGTTACATCAGAAAGGCAATAAGAATAGGATCTGTAGGACAGCAGCAAGAAGTGTGTTACAGAAAATGATAATATGGAAAAATGACTTATTTTTTTATGGAATCAGAGAAAAGCAAAAGCCCTGTTAGAATGAATGGAAGAAGTGGATGTGAATGAGAGATGTTGTTGCAAAGGAAAAGTTGTCTTGAAAGCATAGAGGAAATGGCCGTCAGAACTTGCAGTAAGAAGGGAAGCAAAATCCTTAGTCTAATACAAACTATGATAAGAGATAAAGGGAGGGAAGGTATTAAAGAAGTGGTTGACTACAGCAAAAAGTATACCACTTTAAGCAAAAAAATGATATTAAGTTTTACAGTAACTGTCATTAGATAATAAAGTGGATGCACAGGCTTCCACTCCTGCTAACCTGATTCTCACTTCTTTATGATGGTGGTGTTAGGAAGCTCACAGATGAATGTTTCAGCAAATTGAGTATTTCTTATATTGTATGGCAAGGGAAAGAAATCTCAGCAACAATTTAGACCCCAAACTGCAGTGAATCCCCTACTCAGAGGGAGTTCATTGCAGGATCAGGGCTAGGGTGACCAGATGTCCCGATTTTATAGGGACAGTCCTGATTTTGGGGTCTTTTTCTTATGTAGGCTCCTATTATCCCCCACCCCCGTCCTGATTTTTCACACTTGCTGTCTGGTCACCCTAGTCAGGGCCTTACACATGAATTTCACCTGATACTAAATTCAATACAAACCTTCCCATCCTCCCACATTAATGAAACAATAAGACTGTAAAAGTTCACATGGGCTCCAATCCATGTGCCTTTGAAGTCTGTGGAAAGCCTCATATTTCCTTCAGTGGGCTTTGGGTGAAATCCATGATGTAGAAATTTCAAATACTATGATGAGTGTCATAGAAATAACTGTTAAATGAGAAATATTATTAAATAAAATCATAAGAAGTCAGTATAGAGTAAAGTTAAGGTTCTGCCATGTTGCACATCCTAGATATGTTATAGATACAATTTACAACATAAACCCTAATATTCATTCATGTAAACAGAAAAACAGAAGTAAAGAATCCTATATATGTTTAACACAGGTTAACTCACTTAACTTTGCTTTTGGAACCTTGACTTATGTATTGTTTGACTTTCCATCCTTAAGGATTGTATTGATGTAGGATTTCAGTTTCGATTTTAATGTAGTATCTTTACTTTGTCATGGAGAAATCTCCTGTGTTTAATAATTTTAGCATTTTAAAATATCTCTTGGGTTTTCAAGGTATGGAAGATGGAGTGATCCCCCCTATTTGGTGTGACTATTTGGCTTCAGACAGATTTTTGAAAAACTAGGTTAGTGTTTTGACAGCTGTATCTTTACAAGGGAAGACATACAACTTTTTACTTTGTAAGTGGAATCTTAGAATTTTCAGATTCAGAACACAGCAAAGTTGCAGAGATACCCTAAAATCGCAAGATTTCTTCACTCCAGCAAGGGCCCCGTGTTAAAATTCCTACGGTCTTTAATGGAGCCATTCCTTCTGTAGACAGTGCTAAACCATCCCTGCCAGAGGTTCTAATCTCTTGGATTTATAAAATCCATTCCACAGTTTATTCCCTTTTAGAACAGATCTAGTTGCAGTAAGTCATCTTGCATCTCTGATACATGGAACTTTTTATAGAGTAGGGGGAAGCTGAAGTTAGAGAAGCTCAAACTGGAAATAAGGTGCATATTTTTCACAGTGAGGGTAATCAACCACTGCAACAGCTAACCAAGGCAAGTGATGGTTTATCCATTATTTGAAGTCTTTAAATCAAGATTTGATGTCTGTCTTATGTTATGTCTACATGACGAGCTAGAGGTGTACATTCCCTTGTTCATGCACATATACTTGCGCTAGCTTAGAGGTGGCCAAGCTGTGGCTCCAGAGCCACATGTGGTTCTTCATAGGTTAATATGCATCTCCTTGCATAGGCGCTGACTCCAAGGCTGGAGCTACAGATGCCAACTTTCCAATGTGCCGGGAGTGCTCACTGCTCAACCCCCTGCTCTGCCCCAGGTCCTGCCACCACTCCACCCCTTCCCCCGGGCCTGCCATGCCCTCGCTCCTCCCCCCTCCCCACCAGAACTTCCTGTGCACTGCAAAACAGCTGATTGCGGCAGGCGGGAGGCATGGGGAGGGAAGGGGAGGCGCTGATTGGCAGAGCTGCCAGTGGGCGGGAGGCGCTGGGGGCTGGAGGGGGGTAGCGGATGTGGGGCTGCTGACATATTACTGTGGCTCTTTGGCAATATTCATTGGTAAATTCTGTCTCCTTCTCAGGCTCATGTTGGCCACCCCTGAGCTAGCTCGATAGCAGCGTAGCAGCAGTAGCATAGGTAGTGGCATCAGAGGCATGGCTGAGCTATACCGAATACACACCCAGCAGTTCCAAGCAGGTTTGCGCTCAGCATGGCTCAGTTGTACCTCTGCTGCCACTACTCATTCTACTACAGCTGCACTGCTATTTATATTTGCACTAGCTCAATGACAGCTAGTGCAAGTATGTGTTCACAAGCAGGGAATCTCATGCCTACCCTGTAATTAAAGGTAGCCTTAAAAATATACTCTAGTTCAACCACAAGTTATGGGCTTCATGCAGGAATTATTAGATGAAGTTCTATGGCCTGTGTTATTTAGGAGGTCAGACTAGATAATCCTAACAGTCCCTATTAAAAAAAAATCTATGGAAGATAAAGTTGCAGCCACTGTGAAAGTTGCTCTCTGGACTATGTTGAACTCTTTCTCTTTACTTCTCTAATGAAATGTGAATCAATTTTTAAATTTCTTTTTTCTACAGCCTCCCTTAGGAACCTCTGTCTTTGGCACTTTGCTCCTATATGTCTTTTAAATTTAAGTTTTATACTCTCTATTCTTCCTGGTTACTTCGAGTCCCTTTTTATGTGAAACAAACCAAAATAAATCTCCTATCATCAGACCACCCAGGCAGCATTTAACTCTGCTATTTCTCAATTGCCTTTTTTTAGTTTTTTTGAAGCCCATCAGCTTGCGTGCCATGGTACAAGTCTAAAAAGGCACCACCTACTGCATGCTATCACCCACCTATCACTTCCTCCTCACAGGTCATCACAGTTGCATAAGGTTTTATATATATTCTACTAAAATAGTATGTTGCATATTTCTGTGCTGAAAATTGTAATTTGTATTTGTAGAGTTAATTCCTTTCCTATCTCAGCATATCCGTTTCCCCAAAATACCTCAGAGAGCAAAGGTACATGCAAGATATTTTAACACAGACCATGCATCTTAGACTAATTAAAGATTTTGTTGATGTCTAATAGGAGGTTTCAAAAAATTCTACCCTGAATGAACTGAAATGGAAACTTTTATGTGTGTCATTTACTGTATAATGTTTCATTTACACAGGAAGTTGAGGGAAGCATCCCTACATTTCTAAGTAAGCCTCAAAGGTAAATATGTGAGCCAAGAGGTTTCACTTCTGTTCTATTCTGGTAGAATTTGTATGAGTATCAGTGGTTGCACGTCACTGGCATTCATGAAAGTACTTCATGTTTGATCCACATTGTTCGCAATATCCAGAGACTTTTGCTTTTATATTCAAACAACTTCAAAAATCTCAAAGTGAAATTCACTCCAAACTGTAAAGTTTAACCTGGTTTCACCTCAAAGGCTACATAATTTGGCATTATTTCAATCAGTAACCATAAAACTGGCACAAACTGGATTAAAATTGCATCCTAGTTTGCTTAAAGACTTATGTCTTTTATAAACCTGATCTTAGTCTTGTCGTTATAACAAAACCAGGTGATTTCCCACTCCTCCCCCCATGACTTTAGTTTTAGGTTACAAATATGTGGCCTGATTTTGATCCTGTTTCCACTGATGTAAATCAGAAGTAATTTCACTGAAGTCAATGCAGTTAGACTGGTGTAAAATTGGCATAAATTAGGAATCAAACCCACTGTTTAAAAATGGGTGTAAAGATAAAACACAAAGAACTAAAAAAAACAGCGTAAGAAAACTGAACACTTATATTATTTGGATATCCAAAGAAATGTATTTTTTTAGTGAAAATGTGCGTTCAGCGTTCCCCCTTAAACTGGTGTAAATCAGTATTAAACCTCCCCCCCCCCCGCCGCCCCCCAGTCTCTGGTGGTATCTTGGTTTACAACCAGTGATGGTGAGGGGAGAAGCATATACATGCCGTACTTTACAAACAAACAAGTTGTTCAATTCACAAATACACTACATGTTTTCTGTTGCTTTATTATTTATTTGTACTGCAGTAGCACCCAAAGGCCCAGCTAGGTTCAGATCCCTATTGTGCTAGGTGCTGTAGAAAACACAAAATGACAATTTGTACACAATGGAGTTAAAAACTACAGCTATGAGGAAATATTTTGGTGGAGTACATGATTTTGAAATTTGTTCTAGATGCAACAACCTCCCCCCGCTCCCCACCGTCCAAAAAATGGAAGTTTCCCATGAACTGAAATTCTGAAAACAATTGAATTTCAGGTTGAAAGGAAGATTTTATTTTGATCAGACTGAAACATTCCATTCTGACTTTAGAGAAACAAGGTGGGTGAGGTAATACTTTTATTGTATCAACTTCTGAGAGAGAGTGTAAGCTCAAAAGCTTGTCAATCTCACCAACAGAAATTGGTCTAATAAAAGGTATTATCTCACCCACCTTGTCTCTAATATCCTTGGACCAACACAGCTACAGAACTGCATAAATTCTGATTTTGACATTTTAAAGTTTCATATTATATTTTATAATATAAAACATTGAAACAGTCATTTTGAAAAGGAAAATCAAAGTGCTCCATTCTTAAAAAAGGTCAGAATGGAATGTTTCAACTTTCTTGAATTGTTCTTCAATTTGTTTCAAAATTGTCAAAGGGGACATTCCCGGGAAACATTTAGCTTTTGAAAAATTGGTGGGGTTTTTGTTGTTGTTTTGTTTAGCCTACTGTAGACATTCCAGAAGAAACCAGGTTTGAGGAAAGATTTGAAATAGGATAGAGTAACGATAACCTTATAGATCAGCTCCAAAAAGGAATTACTGCATGTTTTGGCTCAGAAGGAGAAATAGGGTGTGTGAAAGCATCTGAGAGAATTTGGGGAATTTCTCTTGATTAAATCTGCATTGGATAATCAGTAAGGTGGGGATAATAACACTTCTCTACCTCACAGGGGTGTTGTAAGGATAAACATACTAAAGATATTGAGGTACTGTAACATGGGGGACATACCTCTTGAGCACCTCCTGTTGGCAGTCCTTTTCCCTAGTGCCCCCTCACTTGGTGGATCTTCTATAGCTTGGCCCTCTGCCCAAGTCACACAATGAAAGTTAACCCTTTCCGGGTAGGGAAAGTCCAACAAAATTGTCTATTTGTCCTCACCTGGGTCTTCAGCCCCAGCTCTGTGCCCTTTAAATTCATTCCTTTGCACAGGCTTCCAAACAAGCCTTGTTCCCTTCTCAGGATTTACATCACTTTGCTGGTAGCGGAACTGTGATGCTGGCAGACCAGATGCCAACTCATGCCAAGGCCCCTAGGTCTCACTGAACACTGACAAATATATAGCTTGAAACCAGTCTGTCTCACCTGTGTATTGCAGGATAGGTATTGGACTTATATAAATGTGTTTAAATTTTATGATTGCTTGTAAGTTGCTGCATGCTTTAATCTCACTTATAACCTCTATATCCCATGCTATAATGTAATACTTGGTTGTTACTTGGTTGGTGAAATCTAAGGGCATGGCTACACTGGAAACTTCAAAGCGCTGTCACGGGAACACTCCCGCGGCAGCTCTTTGAAGTGCGAGTGTGGTCCTGCACGAGCGCTGGGAGAGCGCTCCTGGTAATACACTTCCACGAAGGGATTAGCTCTGAGTGCTGGGAGCACGGCTCCCAGGGCTCAGAGCCTGTCTACACTAGCACTTTAAAGCGCTCAGACTTGCTGCACTCAGGGGGGTGATTTTTCACCCCCCTGAGCCAGCAAGTTAGAGCGCTATAAAATGTAAGTGTAGACAAGCCCTTAGTATAGAACACACAGTCAATTTAGGGGTTGTGCTTTGTTCCTGGACAGTCTGCCCTGAGGTATTCACTTATGGTCGGGAGCTACTCCAGACATCATGACAGGAATCCAGGCCTGCCCACTACACAAGGTTCCAACCCAGGGACCTTATAAACAGCAGCCACATACTTCTCACTTCAGTTTGTTGCTGCTATAACCCTAGGTCTCTTCTCATCTCGCCCCTTAATCTTCACCCTTACCTTAGGGATAAAGTTCTCTCTCTTCCCACTTAAGCAAATGTAGCCAGAAAATGTTTTTTTTGCCTCTGTCTTCACGAACAAGGTCAGCTCCCAGACTGCTGCACTGGGCAGCACAGTATGGGGAGAAGGTGACCAGCCTTCTATGGAGAAAGAAGTGGTTCGGGACTATTTAGAAAAACTGGACGAGCACAAGTCCATGGGCCTGGATGCGCTGCATCCAAGGGTGCTAAAGGAGTTGGCGGATGTGATTGCAGAGCCATTGGCCATTATCTTTGAAAACTCATGGCGATCGGGAGAGGTCCCGAATGACTGGAAAAAGGCTAATGTAGTGCCCATCTTTAAAAAAGGGAAGAAGGAGGATCCGGGGAACTACAGGCCAGTCAGCCTCACCTCAGTCCCTGGAAAAATCATGGAGCAGGTCCTCAAGGAATCAATTATGAAGCACTTAGAGGAGAGGAAAGGGATCAGGAACAGTCAGCATGGATTCACCAAGGGCAAGTCATGCCTGACTAACCTAATTGCCTTCTATGAGGAGATAACTGACTCTGTGGATGAGGGGAAAGCAGTGAATGTGTTATTCCTTGACTTTAGCAAAGCTTTTGATACGGTCTCCCACAGTATTCTTGCCACCAAGTTAAAGAAGTATGGGCTGGATGAATGGACTATAAGGTGGATAGAAAGCTGGCTAGATCATCGGGCTCAATGGGTAGTGATCAACGGCTCCATGTCTAGTTGGCAGCCGGTTTCAAGCGGAGTGCCCCAAGGGTCGGTCCTGGGGCCAGTTTTGTTCAATATCTTCATTAATGATCTGGAGGATGGCGTGGACTGCACTCTCAGCAAGTTTTCAGATGACACTAAACTGGGAGGAGTGGTAGATACGCTGAAGGGTAGGGATAGGATACAGAGGGACCTAGACAAATTAGAGGATTGGGACAAAAGAAACTTGATGAGGTTCAACAAGGACAAGTGCAGAGTCCTGCACTTAGGACGGAAGAATCCCATGCACTGTTACAGACTAGGGACTGAATGGCTAGGAAGCAGTTCTGCAGAAAAGGACCTAGGGGTTACAGTGGATGAGAAGCTGGATATGAGTCGACAGTGTGCCCTTGTTGCCAAGAAGGCTAACGGCATTTTGGGCTGTATAAGTAGGGGCATTGCCAGCAGATCGAGGGACGTGATCATTCCCCTCTATTCGACATTGGTGAGGCCTCACCTGGAGTACTGTGTCCAGTTTTGGGCCCCACACTACAAGAAGGATGTGGAAAAATTGGAAAGAGTCCAGCGGAGGGCAAAAAAAATGATTACGGGGCTGGAGCACATGACTTATGAGGAGAGGCTGAGGGAACTGGGATTGTTTAGTCTCCAGAAGAGAAGAATGAGGGGGGATTTGATAGCTGCTTTCAACTATCTGAATGGGGGTTCCAAAGAGGATGTCTCTAGATTGTTCTCAGTGGTACCTGATGACAGAACAAGGAGTAATGGTCTCAAGTTGCAGTTGGGGAGGTTTAGGTTGGATATTAGGAAAAACTTTTTCATTAGGAGGGTGGTGAAGCACTGGAATGGGTTATCTAGGGAGGTGGTGGAATCTCCTTCCTTAGAGGTTTTTAAGGTCAGGCTTGACAAAACCCTGGCTGGGATGATTTAGTTGGGAATTGGTCTTGCTTTGAGCAGGGGGTTGGAATAGATGACCTCCTGAGGTCCCTTCCAACCCTGATATTCTATGATTCTATGAACCAAACTCTGGCAAGCCCACAAGTGCCTTTGACCAGAGAGGTGCACCCTGCCTTGGCCCTCTGGACCAAGCCAGGAACTGACTGGCTGAGCTCCTACAGTTCCTTTTATCTGAGCCTCCTGGACTCTAATTGGCAGCTTCCATGAGGCTTTTCTAGTCAGGCCTGGAGAATCCACATTCACTGCTCCTTTACTGGGGCAGGGTGTAATGGGACCCTGGAGAATACTGTAGGGAGCCACAAAGAGCAGATCACCCCCACACACATACACAGGTACTCAGATTGTACAGTAATGGGGGTCATGTAAGTACCTCAGACAGACTACCAACTGAGGTTTCCTTATAACTGAGACTTAAATCTTGGTTCCCTTGCAGTCAATAACAGAACAAAGGAATACATTTTTAAATCAGTTCCTGAAGAATAAATTCTGTTAACATTAATTAATGGGATTTGTGTGAACACTATCCACACAATGCCTTGAAAATGAACCCCTAAGATGTTCCGTTTACATTTATTACACATGTGAACTCAAGGAGAGACATAGGGAATTTTTTTTTTTTTAATTCTTTGGTTGCAAGCTGTTGATCAAGCCAAGACTTTATAATGATGTATAAATCCACCCCTCAAGGAAAACAGGAAGGTTTTATATATATACACAGTGTAAGGAAGTCACTAAGAACTGAGAGGAGTATCTTTAACTCAGCTAAATTAAACATTGTTTAAGCCTGTGCTGCTAGGTATATCCTTATCATAGACATCATTTTTAATTCAATGAGGAGAGTCAGTTTAAATCTGATGGCAGACATGGGTTTATTACCACAGAACAGTTGGAGGGTAAAATCTTCTTTTCAAAACTAACTGTAAATGAAGTTTGCATTTTAGCTGATTTGTCACTAACTATGAAACTAGTGATTAGTCTGAGATGAGGAATGGATAGCCTTCCTGTCTGGGTATCCGGTTGAAAAAAAAAATAAAGATACAATCTTTTTGTATCCATCACAGCTTTGACAGCCTGGCTGGAGATAAATGGAATGATCACATAGAAATAGTTATTTATGACTCCAACCAACAAAATGCAGAACAGCGGTCAAGCAATAGACTGACTGACAATTGTAATAACAACCATTATCTCCAAGTTCTCAGCTGCCTAAATTGTACTTAAAGGCACAGTAACCTTTATAAAAGAAAAGCATGCACCATTTATTGCAGATCAGTCCTGTTTTTTTATTGTTAGTTAATTACAATTATATTTCATTGAAGTACAATCCAGCTGCCATTCAAGCCAAAGGCAGTCTTTCCAGTGACTTTAATGGGAGTTGGATCACTCCCTTAATGAATAAAAATAAATAAATAAGTTTTAGAATCATTTTAAATGTGGTGGACAAATGGCTCAGAGTGCTAGTAATGAGTCCAACTTAGGTTATTACTAGCAGGCATCAAAAATTTAATACATTAATAGATTTTAAGGCCAGGAGGGACCATTATGATAATTTACTCTGACCTCCTGCATAACAATGGTCACCTAATATTTTTTTCATCAAGCCTATACCTTCTGTTTGAGCTATAGCACATGTTTAGAAGAATATCCAGTGTTTATAAAAAACTGCAAGTGATGGAGTCCCACCATGTCCCTAGGTATGCTGTTTAGATGGTTAATTACCCTCATTATTAAAAATTGCACCTTATTTCTAATCTGAATTTTAATTTCAGTTCCAACCATTGGATCTTGTTATGCCTTTTTCTGATAAAGAGCCATCTACTATCAGAAATCTCTTTGTTGTGGACCACAAGTCACCTCAACCTTCTCTTTGATAAACTAAATAGGTTGAGCTTCTTTAGTCTCTCATTACAGGCACATTTTCCAGACCTTGGCTAATTCTTGTAAAATCATAGAATATTAGGGTTAGAAGAGACCTCAGGAGGTCATCTAGTCCAATCCCCTGCTCAAAGCAGGAGCAACACCAACTAAATCATCCAAGTCAGGGCTTTGTCAAGCTGGGCCTTAAAAAACTCTAAGGATGGAGATTCCACTACCTCCCTAGGTAACCCATTCCAGTGCTTCACAACCCTCCTAGTGGTTTACTAATATGGTTTACTAATATCCAACCTAGACCTCACCCACTGCAACTTGAGACCATTGCTTCTTGTTCTGTCATCTGCCACCACTGAGACCAGCCTAGCTACATCCTCTTTGGAACCCCCCCTTCAGGTAGTTAAAGGCTGCTATCAAATCCCCCCTCACTCTTCTCTTCTGCAGACTAAATAAACCCAGTTCCCTCAGCCTTTCCTCATAAGTCATGTACCCCATCCCCCCAAATCATTTTTGTTGCCCTCCGCCGGACTCGCTCCAATTTGTCCACATCCCTTCTGTAGTGGGGGGACGAAAACTGGACACAATACTCCAGATTTGGCCTCACCATTGCCGAATAGAGGGGAATAATCACTTCCCTCGATCTGCTGGCAATGCTCCTACTAATACAGCCCAATAGGTCATTGGCCTTCTTGGCAACAAGGGCACACTGCTGACTCATATACAGCTTCTCATCCACTGTAATCCCCAGGTCCTTTTCTGCAGAACTTCTGCTTAGCCAGTCGGTCTCCAGCCTGTAGCAGTGCATGGGATTCTTCCTTCCTAAGTGCAGGACTCTACACTTGTCCTTGTTGAACCTCATCAGATTTCTTTTGGCCCAATCCTCCAATTTGTCTAGGTCACTCTGGACCCTATTCCTACCCTCCAACTTATCTACCTCTCCCCCCAGCTTAGTGTCATCTGCGAACTTGCTGAGGGTGCAATTCATCCCATCATCCAGATCATTAATATATTATACATATTGATAATGTATGTTCTACTCTTAAAAATGTAGGTTTTAAAACCAAATTTGGTTTGAATTAAGATTTATAATATGGCAAGTAAATTGGAAGCTAAAGCTATTAGGGAAATAGTAACTCTAGAAGTTCAGGAGCCAAATCTACTGACTATCATTTAAAAATGAGCCTAGGGAAGTATGTGCATGCTCATGGTAACGACAGGGTCCATTCGCAGAATCCAAGGCTTTCTCCATAATAAGGTGAGATCATAGTGACAGAAGCTATTCCCACTCCTCTTAACGTTGGCTGCTCTTTTCCTTGTTCTTGCCTGCATTCTACATTCTAACATCTACATTCTACATCCTTTGTTCTTCATCTCCTCCCTTACTTCCTCTTCTGTCCTTTCATCTGTATCCCTCTCTACTGTCCCCTCTAAAAGCCTCATGCTACCTCTCACTTCTGATTGACTCTCCTTGCCTTCTTTCATTTTCTCTTCCCAGCCCAACTCCACTTGCCTCACTCCTTTCATATCTTCCAGCTCTCCCCTTCAGTGAGAGAGTATTGTTCTTCTACTTTACACTGCTGGATCTATTTCTGCCCCGTTTTAGCAAAGCACAGCATGGACCTTCAGCTAATGGTTCTCTGGAGTCCCACGGTGGGCTAATGTATTGTTACACACTAAAGAAAGCACTGGAGCAGTGCACATAAATATAATATAGGATTCCCCCCAAAAAATAATAATTTGTCCTCATATAGAAACTTGTATTCAGAGATCTCAAAGATCTTCACAAAAATTAATTGTTAAATAATCTTTACCTCTGAAATATATTAAGGGAGTTTGACAGATAGGTAAAGGGAGGAATAGAAAGTTTCACATGTATAATCACACATTTTTAAAAATGATTCACCTAAGGTAGCACAGCAGAATCTATTTTGATTTTCCTATGACTGTTGTCTAACTTGCATAAAATACATCTTCCTGAAGGAGCAGAGAGTTCCTTAGAGTAACACCCGTGAAGTTCATTACTTAGGGCTGGTTTTCACTAGATTGACACTGCTGCAATCGGCAGCATGGGTCAATTTAGCGAGTCTAGTGAAGACCCGCTAAATCGACGGCAGAGCACTCTCCGGTCGACCCAGGTACTCCAGCAATCTGAGAGGAGTAAAGGAAGTCAACCAGAGAGTGTCTCCCATCGATGCAGTGCAGTGAAGACACCAGGGTAAGTCGACATAAGCTACGTCGACTCCAGCTACATTACTCATGTAGCTGGAGTAGTGTAACTTAGGTCAACTTACTCTGGTAGTGAAGACAAGCCCCTAGAGAGTTTGATAACAATTGGCTTAACTACAACACTGAGTTGGAGAGCTCAATGCCCTACTACTGTAGTTATAACCTTAACGTTCCTAACAAAGAAAGTCTCATAGAATGCATTCTTTATACAACTGTATCCATTGGGTAGTCTGAGACACTGATTGTACATGTGTTTAACAATTATTTTGTACCCTGTAATGTTTTATAAATATCTCAAATACTAAACTGAATAAAATGGATGTCCTACTTTCAGATTCCCACCTATGTCATTAATGGATGTTTGCTCTGAAATGTGCTGCATTTATATCCAGTAGAGACAAGTAAAACTGAAAAGTGTTATCACTTTTACAGAGACAAGTGAAACTGAAAAGTGCACAACAGGAGGCAAGGGATTCTGTGGGACAGCTTAGAAATTTCCATTATAAATCATTAAGTACTACAGGGAAAGATTTGCAGAGCTCAAGCGGAGATAAACTTGTCAACTGGCTTCAACGATAATTCTGTCTGAATATAAATAAATATAATGGGGGCGGGGGGGGCGTACACACCGTAGATTCGGATAGACAGACAAACCACAGGTATGATGGAGTTAATGTTGGCTATATGCCAACAGGTACACAAAGAGTTCAATATGTTAGCATGGTAACCCTCTGTTGTCAACTCTCATGATTTTATCATGATCTTCATTATATTTGGTGTTTTTCTTAAAGTGCAGCTCCTGGAGTCATATGATTGCCTGAGAATCTCGTTTTCTTTTTTTAAAGTAAATTTCTGTCCCTCATTGCTGAGCCCAATAGCTCAAAAATGTGACCCCTAAAAGCTCATGCACTAGAATACAAATGAACCCCCAAATTCTCATTTTTAATTTTTTTGTGATTTATCAGTCAAATATGTGATTTTGGGGGAGCATAACACATGGTTTTTGAACCTTTGGGATTGGCAATACTGATAATCACAAAAGAAGAAGTGACACCATTAGTTGTTAAGCCTGAGTGTAAATAAGCTGTGGAACACAGGAGTGTTGGTAAGATCATGGACTTTATTTCCTAGTCCCAGTCACCTGATAGGAACTATGTTACAAATGGTTAATACTTGTGTCACACAACGGGGTCAGTATCAACTGGACAATGGGCAAACAAGTTCTTATGTATGTATGTATGTATGTATATATATATATATATATATATATAGAGAGAGAGAGAGAGAGAGAGAGAGAGAGAGAGAGAGAGAGAGAGAGAGAGAGTTGGTTTAAACTGGAATCCAAACATTTCTTTAAATGAGCTCCCCCAACCCAGAACCTCCTCTTCTGGCTGGCCTTGCTTACCACTTGGCCTCCAGATTCTGCATTTTCAACATTTATTGTGTTGGTAGTCCGTTGCTGACGATGACAATATTGTCGCTATTCTCATCTATAGCTATATATATGACTCTGAAGTCCAAACCCTGATGCATGGAGTCAGCTGCACTGAGGGCATGGGAAGTCCGTATCTATGATGTTCGATGATGCAGCTCTATGACACTTTTCACATGAAGCCTAGGGACGATTTTGTTGATCCCGTTCAAACCTTTTACATGCTGATCTTGTCAGAGATGGCTCAAAACTGGACTCACTGGCCATTTGTTCGAGCTCTTTGAGATTAATGCAAGCCCACTGAAGACTGCTCTTCAGGTTATCTTTGAAGCGCTTATACAGACAACCCTTCTTTCATTTGTCCTCCCTCAGCTCCCCATAAAAGATCTGTTTTGGGAGACAGTGGTCTTTCATTTAGATGACATGTCTGGGCCACCTAAGTTGTGCTGTCAGTAGCATTTCCTCAGTGATGGTGGTGTTTGCTCTCTCAAGGACCTTAATATGGGTCACTCTGTCCTGCCAGTGAATGCTCATTATTGAGCAGCGGGAGTGCATGTGAAATTGCTCAAGCTGTTTAATGTGCTGTCTATATAGAGCCCATGTCTCAGATCCATACAGGAGAGGTGTTAGAACCACTGCACTGTAGATCTTCAGTTGGTGGAGAGACGAATGTTGTGTTGGTTACGGAGTTTTGTTTAGAGTCAGTCAAGGGCCTGGCTGGCTTTACTGATTCTAGAGGAAATTTCCTTATCAAGGTAACCACCATTCAAGATGGTGCTGCCCAAATACTTGAACTGATCCACATTTCTCAATTGTCTGTCTTGGATGAAGATGGTTGGCTCTGGGGTATTGGATTGGATTACTGCAGGGATTGGCAACCTTTGGCATGCAGCTCGCCAGAGTAAGCACCCTGGCGGGCTGGGCTGGTTTGTTTACCTGACGCATCCACAGGTTCGGCCGATTGCAGCTCGCACTGGCCACGGTTCACCGTTCCAGGCCAATAGGGGCTGTGGGAAGCGGCGCGGGCCGAAGGATGTGCTGGCTGCCGCTTCCTGCCGCCCCCATTGGCGTGGAGCGGCAAACTGCGGCCAGTGGGAGCCACGATCAGCTGAACCTTTGGCCGCGGCAGGTAAGCAAACCGGCCCGGCCTACCAGGGTGCTTACCCTGGCGAACTGCATGCCAAAGGTTGCCGATCCCTGGATTACTGGTTGGAACAAGACTTCTGTCCTACTGAGAATGATGGTGAGCACAAAAAGCTGGGATGCTTCATAAAACCTGTCAACGACGATCAGAAGGTTGTCATGTCTATGGGCCATCAAGGCCCAGTCATCTGCAAAAAGTGCCGCAATAAGAAGTGTCTTGGTCTCAGCACTGAGTTTTTGAAGATCAAAGAGGGAGCCACCAAGTCGGTAGCCGATGTATATGAATGATTAATTTATTTATTTAATACATTTATTTAAATAAATTAATAAACATGTATTATTTCTAACTCCTCATATATATTAGGAACATTTCTGGGTCAAATCTGAGATACCTGTTAACAGCATCTTTTAATAATTCACTTCTTGTAACACTAGAGGTCAGCCATTATGCCAGCAGTTATAAGCCCAGGAAGAAAATATTCTATTATAGTCACTGAGGCGCATAAAAGTCCTTCTTCAGGACAGCTTCTGTGCACATAATCTCAGCTCTAGAACTAATCTACAACTGGGAAGAATTTTTCATTAAAATTTTCACAAAAATATGCCTTTCATTTTTATTAATAAAAATAATAAATCATCATATTTTGACCAGTTTTACTCAGCATCCCTTGGTGCCTCAAGACTAGCTAAATCTGAGTTACACATTTGGGTCAGAGCCTGCTCCCAGAGATCAATTAGAGCTGACACATTTCAAAGATGCTATTGGTCCACAGGTTTTTTTTTTTTTTCTCCCATGGCACAGCCTAGTATATTTCACAGATGACTCAACTTTCACTCACAAGTGGCAAAGCAAAGCAATCACCAATTCAGGAAAAGAAATATTATTTTATTATTCTTTACTGTACTTTCCTTCAGCATTAGAATAAACCAGTATTATCAAATGGTCTGTATCAACCTCTTTTAAAAAAAAAAAGAAAATGTGATAAAAATTACTTGTGAAAGGTTATAATGATTAATCACATCTGAAGACGTTCCATTTTAGCTTTTCTGGTTTTGTCCCAAGCAACATTTCTTTTGCAAATGCATTACACTCAGGTTTCAATGCTGTAATATGGTATTTTCTCTTACCTATTAAAAATTACATTGGAAATGTACAAATCCCTACCACACAATTATTCTCTTTGTGAGAAAATGCTTTCACAACCACAGAAAACTGACTTAATTGTTTTTAATATGCTCTGAATGTGCACATCTATAGAACAAATAAAGGAGTTTTCACAGTAGATGGCTCCAAACAGATTCCAAATAAATGAGAGAATGTGAATTTCTAGCACAGAGTGAGTGCTGTTTGTTTTGTCTAAGTATTTAGACATCAGCCAAATTCAGAAGTGGCTTTTTAGGCCTAGGTCCAAGGTCATTATGTGGGCACAGCAATCTGTTCACATACTTCATTTTGCAGGAGTAAGGCCTTAATATGTTACACTGGTTTAGACTCCCTTACCTCTGGGCAAAATAGGCCAGGGGGCATGTAACTAAGTAGAAGGGGAGTTAACTTATACCACCTTAGTCATCATTTTACTTCTGAAGTTGGCTTTGATGTCTCCTCCCTATCATCGGCAAATACTCTGAGATGTGTTTTTGAAAATAAAAGTTTCTCAGTAAATTGTACAGACGTCATTATCAGAACCTAATTATGACTGTGGAGCCAGAAAATAGATTGCATTCCCCATACATTATTAATGCTCTTCAGATCCTCATTTGTCATGTTCAAGGTTATGTAGAGATGATATTCAAGGAACCCTAACTCCTTGCTACAGTCACTCCCATAATTCTTGTCCCTCACCACACCATCTTAAACTCCTGGATAACATCAGAATTAGAGTACCATTCTCATGGGACTGTACAGAAAATGTAAGGATGAAAGGAAATCCTTGATGATGAAAATTAGGCTCAGTACTATAAAATAATTGAATTAACGTTCTCAGCTAGATATTGACTAATGATCTGTGTGTGAGAAGAAAGAATTAATTTGGTAGAACTAGTTGATGTTTACTGTATGCACATCTCTAGTACTTAGGTACAGTATGACCTACAATTAATCTGATTGCATGTTACATGATTAAGGGACTATATGAAATATGATTAACATACGCATACCAATTCAGTCTTTTCGTCTAAAGAGTTGTAATTACCAGTTTAAATGGTAAAAATGTCACAGAAGGTTTATGTCACTGGCAACAAAAGAACTTAGACATTCTATAAGCTTTTCCACCTTTACTTATACCAAGTACTCCTTGAGGTGTAAGATACACTCAGTAAAAGTTAGCGTGGGACAATCTTGCCCTTAGGCCCCCAATTCCAGAAAGCACTCCAGCACATGTTTAAGTCTACCCCTGTTCATCAAAGCCAAACCAAAGACTGGCTTCTGGTGTTTTTAGGTTAGAATTAATTCACAAGAAACTCTGTCATACCACCCAGCTTCCTGCTGATTTTGTACTGAACCATGAAGAATCATGATTGCACAGAGTTCTTGTGAGTTTTGTGTGGCTCCAGGTTTTATACTGAATAGCGATATTTCATGAAACACAAAAATGTTTCTCAATGTTACTATTTATTTCAGGGTAAGTAAACTACAATTGCTAATAGAAAAGGTGAACATATACAGCTCTCTGTCAAGGACAATGAGAAAGATAATGTAGCATGAAGGCAAGAGTTATCCAAACAATCTAAAAAAGTTCCAAAGCCTCTCCCATCCCATTCACCAGCATTTATATTTGCTAAAATTATAAGTCATTTGCTAAAATAAAACTATATAGTAAATTAGATCCTGCCACATAGCCGGTGATCACTTAACACAGAGTTATACCAACAACAGCTGCTTAAACTTTTATAGTACCTTATCATTACAAGCCATCTCAAGGTGCTTTATAAAATAACATTAAAACTGAAGGTTAATCCATTTTGTAGATTTGCTGTTTAGATAAAATCTAATGGACCAAATTCATCCCCTGTGTAACTTCCAAGATCTCAAGAGAGTTACAGAAAGGATTAATGTGGTCCATTGAAAACAAATATGTCTTATGTTTAGAGCGAAAAAGGAACTTTCAGACTAGAGCAAAAGGGGGTATAGAGGGAGGCAATTTACTGGCCTGCCTTTTTAATAATCCCTTTGCTATTATTTCAGATATTTGGATTTGAATAAGTGCTTATTCTTATTCCTTCATATCAATTTCTCCATCTGCTTGATCTTGTTGTGACACCACAACCTTGCCTATATGTATGTGCCACTATGTCATCTATTGTGATGGAAATGAATGTGATGTAAAAAAATCAGCATTACAGCTTCCCTGTAAGATTAAGAAGGAAAAGAGGATGAGCTGGGAAGAAACAAATCCCCATTTAAATATAAATAATTTTGCCAATCAGCAAATATGCTAAATCTAAATGAATAAATACATTTCTTCATCTTTGAATAGTCTTTAAAATAATCCTCCTGAAAGTCTTTTACATAAAGCAAATGCAGTCATTACTGATATCATTAAGCAATGACACCCATAAGGCAGATAACAGGTAAAAGAGTGATCACTCAGAATGACATATTTCAGCACTGAAGATTCATAGATTATAAAGGTCAGAAGGGAAAGCAGTGGTCTAAACTCCTGCATAACACAGGCCATAGGACTTCCCCAAATTAATTCCTGTTTGAACCAGAGCATCTCTTTAAAAAAAAAAAAAAAAGTCTAATCTCAATTTTATGATTTCCCATTACGGAGAATCCACCACAACCCTTCTTGTTGTTCCAATGGTTAATTACCCTCACTTAAGAATTTGCACCTTATTTCTAGTCTGAGTTTGTCAAGCATCAGCCTCCAGCCAGGAACCTGTTGGAAGGACTGGCTGGAAGGAGACCTGCAATAGTTGACATAAACAAGAGACCAAGAAAAGAAAGGAGACAAGATTTTCAAAAATGGATGCCTAAATTATGCTGCTACATTTTCACTAAGGTACCAAAAATTGACCTATTTTCAAAAGTGCTGAGGTCCCAGCATCTTCCACTGACTTCAAGCCACTTATTTCAGTGCCTATATACAGAATTAGCTGCCTAATTTTAGATATATATTTTTTGAAATGTTGGCTAGAGTCACTAATTGAGAAAGGTAACTTTTAGAGTTTTTTTGAGTGGAGCTGGTCAAAAAATGATAAATATGTTTCATGACACTTAAATTTTTCAAAGTTTTGCAAATTTGAAAGTTTCCATATTTTTAATAAGAGAAAAAATGTTTTGTTTTGTCAAAATTCAGAAAATTTTGGAAAAAAATAAACAATGTGTTTTTCCCATTTTTCACTTAAAAAAAGTTTGCAACAATTTTGACCATCTTTATGAGTAATACATATTAAATTAACATGAAACTGAATTGAACTCTTACAAAAATCCCTTATTGAAAGATTTCTTTAATTAAAATTAAAAATTTGGTTCACTGTACCAATATGTTTTAAATTCTGTGCTGACTAAATTTTGAATTATGTTTATTAACAAGTTAGGTAAACTATATAATGTGGAATAGAATTTGATCCTTCATTTCTTCCACAAACCTAGCTCCTACTGAACTCAGTGGTGGTTGTGCTTTTGACAGGTGCCAGATGGAGATCACTGAAAGCAAAAAACCTCCGGTTATGTGTAGCACAAATTGGCAAAACTTGGGTTAAACTCACTCGGGAGCCCCCACAATACATCTCTTATGTCCCTTCCCAAAAAATCCTTTGCCCATTTATCAATCTATGTGGAGAGGTTGGATTAGGGTTGCCAGTTTTGGTTGAACATAGTCCTGGAGGTTTCTTTAATTCTTGAATTAAGCTTTAATTCCTGGAGACTTGAGAGTTGGCAACCCTAGGTTGGATACTGGATACGTATATGGTAATCCTTCCTGCTAGATTGTAAAGTGACTGGAGAGCCACTCTGTTTAGCATAAGCATGGGAACTAAGGGTGTGGGGGGTGCTGCAACACCCCCAGGTTTTACACGGGGCTCTGCTCCTGGCCCCGCGCCCAGGGTCCTGACTGCTGGCCCCATGCCCAGGGTCCTGGCTGCCAGCCCCAGCCATGGCCCCAGCCTTACCCCCCCCACACTCCTGTCTGCATCCCCCTCCCTCCCCAGAGCCACAGCCCTGCTCCCAGCCCCAGCTCTAGGGAGTGGCGGGAGGCTTGGACAGGGGTAAGAGGGCGCAGCACCTCCACTATAAAAAGTGTTCCAGCGCCACTGCTGAGTATGATATTTCAACTCAATAGCAAAGGTAGCCACCATAGGCCATTTCATGGCCAGGGAGATAGGTGGGATATCTCTGACCTTGCCCATGACCCACTCCGTGTGTGTCCATGCAGAGAGTTTATGGAGTGGAGGGCTCTGTGACTTGGGGGGATGAATGCCCTCTGCCCCCAAATGTTGTATCCCTGATTGATTCCACTGCCTAGAGGACCTCTGCAGCTATGTAGTAGGGGGCTGGATTTAGCCCTTAACATGAAACTTCGAGGTGCTGAAGTGATGCATAGGGCCTCATGTACTGGGGAGAAGTACACCAGGGAGAACCAACCTAAGGTATAAGAGCAGTTCAATCTCCATGTTTTATTTAATCCATCTCAGCTTAGACTGTCAGCAAGGGAAACATCTAATTTATAATGTGATTACTTGTCTCATCACCTAGGAACTGGACTAAGGCCACCAGCAAACTACACAACCAAAGAAAGAGGTGTAACATAACAACAACGTTGGTCACAACTGACCTGAGCCAGATTTGAACCTATAGTTTAATGGTTAAAAGCTATACTTCCTAGAAACAGACATGAACCATCAAGTCCCCCGGTATTGTAAATCTACATTCTCATTAATTTAGCCTTGTTCTCAGAATATGCTCTCTCTTCAGTTTTCATTTCAAACATTTTGTGTTTCTGATTAATCTTCACAATAGGAGTCACATTTTTAATATATTCTCAAGATTGATTACTGCAGTTCTTTATGCCTCAGTGGGACATTGCACCATAAAACATTTTTATTAATGATCTGGAAGAAGGGATAAACAGTGCATTAATTGCATTTGCAGATGATACCAAATTAAGAGGTGTTGCAAACACTACTGAAGCATGAGAAATAGAAAGGGATCTAAAAACACAAGAAATGAAGTATGGGCAGGAAATAACAAAATGAACTTCAGCCGGGAAAACTGCATACCAAATACACCTGAGGATTAGTAATAATCCAAAACACAGATATTCAATAGGTGTAAGATACCTGCAAATACAGTAACACTGAATGGGACCCAGGGCTCTAAACTGGCAGCAAATTAGACACAAAGTGGCTTTGAATCGCACATACAGCAATGCAATGTGACAGCAGAAAAAAAGGACAATTTTGTCTGTGTACAGATACACAGAATAATCAAATCATAGACCAAGGGGATGAGAGTCCCTCTCCATATGGCAATGAGAGACCATACACCTAGAATACTCACAGTTCTGGGCACCTCATTATCAAAAACTGGAGGGAATTCAGAAGAGGGCAATAAAAATGATTTAAGCAGCTGGAAAGAGTGATTTATGAGGAAGATTAAAAGAACATGAACATAATATGTATACAATATGGCAAAGGGGTTAGATACCCATTAGAATACTAGGAAACTCCCATCTTCTGTGGATCAGGAACAGAAGGGACATGTAACACACACTCACCCATGGGTGGCATCCTTCCTCTGGACAGATGCCTTATTGCTTGAAGTACTTAAAATCAGGGTGAACATGTAACCCACTGGTCAGTATGTGTACATATCCCTCCCTGTGCACAATCCACAGAGGCTATTAAGCTTGTTAGCTCCAAAAACTGGCTCTTTAG
This sequence comes from Emys orbicularis, assembly GCF_028017835.1. NCBI lineage: Eukaryota > Metazoa > Chordata > Testudines > Emydidae > Emys > Emys orbicularis. The sequence goes on along the minus strand of NC_088685.1, from coordinate 73,876,281 downwards.
CTCAAGCTGTAGCGATTCCTGCTTTCAGCTGTGAGAGTTCCTGACTGAAGGCCCAGTGTGCAGGCCAAGATAGTGTCTGTCACATAGGTAGGGGCTTGCCTGGGATTCAATCTGTCCCGGGCCTCTGTCCACAGGAAGTACGCCACTCAGTGGTGAGTGTATGTAACATGTTCCGGCTCTGCCTGATCCACAGAGGATGGGAATCTCTTGCATAAGAATGGATTTGGCCCTAAAATGCTGCAATTTGCCCATTCCCAAGTAGCAAATGGAGTATTAGTTTTCACCTGGTGAATTTACTTGTGTGGGAATTGAAGCGTTATGCATTTAATGACAGACTGGGGATGGGAAATAGTTAGGGCTACGATTTAATCATGGGTATTTTTAGTAAAAGTCATGTACAGGTCACAGGCAAGAAACAAAAAATCACGGCCTGTGACCTGTCCATGACATACCATAAACACCCCTGATTGAATCTTGGGAGTGGGAGAGCCCAGGTGGGCCCACTGCCAGGGGGGAGTTCCGGGGGGGGGGGGGCAGTGGTTGCTACGGCTGCCGCCAGGTGGGGGAGTCCAAGGGGTCCCAGGGCAGCCTGCAACCCAGCCACTGCTCCGGCTGCCCCAGGACCACTGCTTAGGCGGTCCCCGGGACCAGTTGCATCGGGCCCACCAGAGCAGTGGCCAGTGTGGCTGGTTGTGGACTGCCTGAGCGACTCACTGCAGAACTGCTCCAGCAGCGGGTGGTGTGGCTGTCACCAGGGCTGCCTGAGCAGATGGCCCCGGGCGGCCCTGGGGTCAGCAACACTGGCTGCTGCAGAAGTCACGGAGGTTACAGGAAGCCACGGAATTTGTGACTTCCGTGACCTCCGTGACCAACAAGAAGCCCTATAAATAGATTTTTTAGCATATTTCCTTTACATAATGAACTATAAATTTGATAGAATTATTTTGATGAAAGTTAGACACCTAACCTGTTTAGTGGGATTTTCAAAAGCACGTATCTGCTTATCTATATCTAAATACCTTTGAAAATCTGGCCCTCCTTTTTCAAATCCAAGGCCAGCCCTGACTGCCACTGTACATTGTGTGGATGTTTTCAGAGAACTATCCACAATGACTCCAAGATCTCTTTCTTGAGTGGTAACAGTTAATTTAGATCCCATAATTTTATATGTATAGTGGTATTATGTTTTCCAATGTGCATTACTTTGCATTTATCAACCTTGAATTTAATCTGTCATTTAGTTGCCCAGTCACCCAGTTTTGTGAGATCCCTTTGTAACTCTTCACAGTCTGCTTTGGACTTAACTATCTTGAGTAGTTTTGTATCATCTGCAAACTTTGCCACCTCACTGTTTACCTTTTTCCCAGATCATTTATGAATATGTTAAACAGTACTGGTCCTAGTACAGACCCTTGGGGGACACCACAGTTTACCTCTCTCCACTCTGAAAACTGACCATTTATTCCTACCTTTTATTTCCTATCTTTTAAACAGTTACTGATCCACGAGAGGATCTTCCCTCTTATCCCATGACTGCTTACTTTGCTTTAAAGCTTTTGGTGAGGAACCTTGTCAAAGGCTTCCTGAAAATCTAAGTACACTATATCCACTGGATCTCCCTTGTGCATATGCTTGTTGACCCCCTCAAAGACTTTTCATGGTGAGGCATGATTTCCCTTTACAAAAATCATGTTGAGTCTTCCCCAACAAATCATGTTCATCTATGTGTCTGATCATTCTGTTATGTATTATAGTTTCAAAAAAATTGCCCTGGACTTATGTTAGGCTTACTGGCCTGTAATTGCTGGGATCACCTCTGGAGCATTTTTTAAAAATTGGTGTCACATTAGCGATCCTCCAGTCATCTGGTACAGAAGCTGATTTAAATGATATTTTACATACCGCATTTAGTAGTTTTGCAATTTCACATTTGAGTTACTTCAGAACTCTTGGGTGAATACCATCTGTTCCTGGTGACTTATTACTGTTTAGTTTATCATTTTGTTCCAAAACCTCCTCTAATGATACCTCAATCTGGGACAGTTCCTCAGATTTGTCACCTAAGAAGAATGACTCAGGTTCAGGAATCTCCCTCACATCCTCAGCCATGAAGACCGATGCAAAGAATTCATTTAGTTTCTCCTCAATGGCCTTACCTTCCTGGAGTGCTCCTTTAGCATCTCGATTGTCCAGTGGCCCCACTGGTTGTTTACCAGGCTTCCTGTTTCTGATGTACTTAAAAAAAAATTGCTGTTACTTTTTGAGTCTTTGGCTAGCTGTTTTTCAAATTCTGTTTTGACCTTCCTATTATTACTTCACTTGCAAGAGTTTATGCGCTTTTCTATTTTCCTTAATAGGATTTAACTTCCATTTTTTAAAGGATGCCTTTTTGCCTCTAAATGCTTCTCTTACTTTGTTGTTTAGCCACTGTGGTGCTTTTTTGGTCCTCTTACTATGTTTTTTTTTAATTTGGGGTATTTAATTTGAGCTTCTATTATGGTGTCTTTAAAAAGTTTCCATGCAGCTTGCAGGGATTTCACTTTTGGCACTGTATCTTTTAATTTCTGCTTAACTAACTTCCTCATTTTTGTGCAGTTCCCCTCTCTGAAATTAAATGCTACCGTGGTGGGCTGCTGTGGTGTTTTCCCCCCAGAGGGATGATAAATTTTATTATGTTATGGTCTCTGCTATCAAGCGGTTCAGCTATTTTCACCTCTTGGACCAGATCCTGTGCTCTACTTAGGACTAAATCAGGAATTGCCTCTCCTCTTGTGACTTCCAGGACTAGCTGCTCCAAGAAGCAGTCACTTAAGGTGTCAAGAAACTTTATTTCTGCATCCCGTCCTGATGTGACATGTACCCAGTCAATATGGGGATAGTTGAAATCCCCCATTATTATTGAGGTTTTTTTTTATAGCCTCTCTAATCTTCCTGAGCATTTCACAGTCATCATCCTGGTCAGGTGGTGGGTAGTATATCCTACTGCTATAGTCTTATTATTCGAGCATGGAATTACTATCCATAGAGAGTCTATAGTACAGTTTGGTTCATTTAAGTTTTTTACTTCATTTGATTCTATACTTTCTTTCACATATAGTGCCACTCCCCCACCAGTATGACCTGTTCTCTCCTTCCGATATATTTTGTACCCTGTTATTACTGTGTTCCATTGATTATCTTCATTCCACCAAGTTTCTGTGATGCCTATTATATCAATATACTCATTTAATATGAGCACTCTAGTTCACCCATTTGTATATAAGTACTTGTATATACTTGTATTTGTATATAAGCACTTAAAAATGGTCATTTTTTAGTTGTCTGCCATAACATGATTTAATTGAATGGGACTCTTTTTCATTTTATTGTTTCTCATCAGATTAGGGTGACCAGATGTCCTGATTTTATAGGGACAGTCCCGATTTTTGGGTCTTTTTCTTATATAGGCTCCTATTTCCTCCCACCCCCGTCCCGATTTTTCACACTCTACATTAGATCCTACCCATATTTTATCATCTTCCACCCTTTCCTCCTTACTAGAATATAGACAATCTCCATTAACAGATCTTCCCCTAAGGGATGTCTCTGTCCGAACCACATGCTCCTCCACACCTGTCAGCTTTTCCCAAGTCCTTAGTTCAGGGATCTGCAACCTTTGGTACGCGGGCTGAGGGATATGCTACTGCCGTTTCCCGCAGCCCCCGTTGGCCTGGAGGGGGAAACCGCGGCCAATGGGAGCCGCGATCAGCCAAACCCGCGGATGCGGCAGGTAAACAAACTGGTCTGGCCCACCAGGATACTTACCCTGGCGGGCTGCGTACCAAAGGTTGCCGATCCCTGCCTTAGTTTAAAAACTGCTCTACGATCTTTTTAACTTTATGTGCCAGCAATCTGGTTCTATTTTGATCTAGATGGAGCCCATCCTTCCTGTATAGGCTCCACATTTCCCAGAAGTTTCCCCTGTTCCTAATAAACTAAACCCCTCCTCCCTACACCATCGTCTCATCCATGCATTGAGACTCTGCAGTTCTACCTATCTAACTGGCCCTGCATGTGGAATTGGAAGCTTTTCACAGAAGGCTACCTCCACGGTAAGGTCAATCTCTTACCTAGCAGCCTAAATTTGGCCTCCAGGACTTCTCTCCTATCTCTCCCTATGTCCCTGGTACCTACATGTATGATGACTGCCAGCTCCTCCCCAGCATTACACATAAATCTGTCTAGATGTCTCCAGAGATCTGCAACCTTCGCACCAGGCAGGCAAGTCACCATGGAGTTCTCCCAGTCATTGCAAACCCAGCAATCTATGTTTCTAATGATTGAATCCCCCCCCTTACTAATACCTGTCTCTTCCTAATAACTGGAGTTCCCTCCCCCGGAGAGGTATCCTCAGTGCGAGAGGATACCATGACACCATCTGGAAGGAGGTCCCAACTAAAGAATCGTTTCCCTCTGCTCCAGTTTGATGTTCTCCTTCTCTGAGACTTTCATCCTCCTCAACAGCACAGGGGCTGTCAGACCAGGGGGTGGGACTGTTGTCTCCTGGAAAGTCTCATTTATGTACCTCTCTGTCTCTCAGCTCCTCCAGTTCAGCCACTGTACATGGACTCTGAGGGCTAGATGCTCCTTGCACACATGCGCCACCCGCACATAGGGCAGGTAATCATACATGCTGCATTCAGTGCAATAAACTAGATAGGCCCCACTCTGTTGCTGGATTTCTGCCTGCATTCTCTTTTTACTGCTGCAGTTCGTTCCTTTATTGTTGTTTTGTTTTTATCAGGGATGTTTATTGCCTTAAGTTTAAAGAATGTTAATGATTTGTATCTATCCCCCCTCACCCCTGCACTCTCCCACTCCCCCTCTAAACTCCCTTGGAAAACTCCCGAGTTAGTTGCTTCTGTTCGTTAGCTCCTCTGGTTGCTTAGGAGTGGGATATAGAAGGCCATCAACTGTATGTGAAGTGAAGAATCAAGACTTGTTGTAGGATCTGTTGTAAGAAGGTTGAAAAAGCTACTGGGGGGAAGCTGTTCTAGACTTGATTTTAACAAATAGGGAGGAACTCGTTGAGAATTTGAAAGTAGAAGGCAGCTTGGGTGAAAGTGATCATGAAATCATAGAGTTTGCAATTCTAAGGAAGGGTAGAAGGGAGAACAGCAAAATAGAGACAATGGATTTCAGGAAGGCGGATTTTGGTAAGCTCAGAGAGCTGATAGGTAAGGTCCCATGGGAATCAAGACTGAGGGGAAAAACAACTGAGGAGAGTTGGCAGTTTTTCAAAGGGACACTATTAAGGGCCCAAAAGCAAGCTATTCCACTGGTTAGGAAAGATAGAAAATGTGGCAAAAGACCACCTTGGCTTAACCACGAGATCTTGCATGATCTAAAAAATAAAAAGGAGTCAAATAAAAAATGGAAACTAGGACAGATTACAAAGGATGAATATAGGCAAACAACACAGGAATGCAGGGGCAAGATTAGAAAGGCAAAGGCACAAAATGAGCTCAAACTAGCTACGGGAATAAAGGGGAACAAGAAGACTTTTATCAATACATTAGAAGCAAGAGGAAGACCAAAGACAGGGTAGGCCCACTGCTTACTGAAGAGGGAGAAACAATAACAGGAAACTTGGAAATGGCAGAGATGCTTAATGACTTCTTTGTTTCGGTCTTCACCGAGAAGTCTGAAGGAATGCCTAACATAGTGAATGCTAATGGGAAGGGGGTAGGTTTAGCAGATAAAATAAAAAAAGAACAAGTTAAAAATCACTTAGAAAAGTTAGATGCCTGCAAGTCACCAGGGCCTGATGAAATGCATCCTAGAATACTCAAGGAGCTAATAGAGGAGGTATCTGAGCCTCTAGCTATTATCTGTGGGAAATCATGGGAGACGGGAGAGATTCCAGAAGACTGGAAGAGGGCAAATATAGTGCCCATCTATAAAAAGGGAAATAAAAACAACCCAGGAAACTACAGACCAGTTAGTTTAACTTCTGTGCCAGGGAAGATCATGGAGCAAGTAATTAAGGAAATCATCTGCAAACACTTGGAAGGTGGTAAGGTGATAGGGAACAGCCAGCATGGATTTGTAAAGAACAAATCATGTCAAACCAATCTGATAGCTTTCTTTGATAGGATAATGAGTCTTGTGGATAAGGGAGAAGCTGTGGATGTGGTATACCTAGACTTTAGTAAGGCATTTGATAGGGTCTCGCATGATATTCTTATCGATAAACTAGGCAAATACAATTTGGATGGGGCTACTATAAGGTGGGTGCATAGCTGGCTGGATAACCGTACTGAGAGAGTTGTTATTAATGGTTCCCAATCCTGCTGGAAAGGCATAACGAGTGGGGTTCCGCATGGGGTCTGTTTTGGGACCGGCTCTGTTCAATATCTTCATTAACGACTTAGATATTGGCATAGAAAGTACGCTTATTAAGTTTGCGGATGATACCAAACTGGGAGGGATTGCAACTGCTTTGGAGGACAGGGTCATAATTCAAAATGATCTGGACAAATTGGAGAAATGGTCTGAGTTAAACGGGATGAAGTTTAACAAAGACAAATGCAAAGTGCTCCACTTAGGAAGAAAAAATCAGTTTCACACATACAGAATGGGAAGAGACTGTCTAGGAAGGAGTACGGCAGAAAGGGATCTGGGGGTTATAGTGGACCACAAGCTAAATATGAGTCAACCGTGTGATGCTGTTGCAAAAAAAGCAAACATGATTCTGGGATGTATTAACAGGTGTGTTGTGAGCAAGACACGAGAAGTCATTCTTCCGCGCTACTCTGCTCTGGTTAGGCCTCAGCTGGAGTATTGTGTCCAGTTCTGGGCACCGCATTTCAAGAAAGATGTGGAGAAATTGGAAAGGGTCCAGAGAAGAGCAACAAGAATGATTAAAGGTCTTGAGAACATGACCTATGAAGGAAGGCTGAAAGCATTGGGTTTGTTTAGTTTGGAAAAGAGAAGACTGAGAGGGGACATGATAGCAGTTTTCAGGTATCTAAAAGGGTGTCATAAGGAGGAGGGAGAAAACTTGTTCACCTTCGCCTCTAAGGATAGAACAAGAAGCAATGGGCTTAAACTGCAGCAAGGGAGGTCTAGGTTGGACATTAGGAAAAAGTTCCTAACTGTCAGGGTGGTTAAACACTGGAATAAATTGCCTAGGGATGTTGTGGAATCTCCATCTCTGGAGATATTTAAGAGTAGGTTAGATAAATGGTCTATCAGGGATGGTCTAGACAGTATTTGGTCCTGCCATGCGGGCAGGGGACTGGACTCGATGACCTCTCGAGGTCCCTTCCAGTCCTAGAATCTATGAATCTATGAAAAAAAGGATTCAAACACACACTACTTCGACACAAAGAGTAATGCATTTGTGAATAGGACCATTTGGGCCTGTTTCTGATTTCATACTGCTTTTAGTGGAATTACTCCTCATTTATACAACTGTAAGTGAGGTATCACACCCATTACCCATCTATGTATTCTCTCTCTTGGATTTTTGTGGTCTCTATCTCCTTAGTATCTATTTCAGTAGTGATATTGCTTTTATAACTTAGCAATGTGTGTGACTCCTGTTATATTAAAACATTAATTAAATTACCGGTATATCCATTTTAATTAACACCTTCGGTATACTTTTTCCTGTGTGATTTTTATGACTCCTATATATTGCAATTCAGTAGTATACAATATACAAGATTGAAAACACAAAAATAATCAGCATTTTTCACCATGATCTCTATTTATTGTTATATATGGCTTCATGCAACTCTGTTTAATTTGAAATCTACTGCTAAGTACAATCAGTCATACTAATATTTTTCTACAAATTGATTAGTGCAATATTGAATATTGACATCCTTCTACCACACATTAACAGCATTAATTGGCATTACCATGTCAATGACAATGAAGACAGATAAGAAAGGAAGCTATCAAAATATATTGCTGTATTCTTACCGTGTCTTCTTGATCTCTTGGATCCAGTACTAAAGTGCATTATATCGAAGGGCTGGCCTCAGCAGAAATTGTTTGCAGTGTTGTTGTTGCCATGTTAGTCCCAGGTTATTAAAGACAGAAGGGGGGTGAGGTAATATCTTTTATTGGACCAACAATAAGCTTGAAAGCTTGTCTCTTTCGCCAACAGAAAGTTGGTCCAACGAAAGATATTACCTCCCCCATCTTTTCTAAGCAGAAAGTGTCAGTGAAGGCTGAAGAACAGATTTCTTTTCTCGTCTAAAATTGGCTAGTCATGAAAGAATTTTTAAAAATGCTCTGTTCCTCACTCTCCACAGAGTTAAAGAGGGTTGAGAAGAGCTTCTTGTAAACTATTATCTTCCTCCACTATTCACAGTCAATTCATGAAATTCCACATTACCCCTTACCTCAGCACAGCAGCTATTTTCATTTCCAGTTAATCCAGGGTAGACTTGGATCTAGTCCCACAGAACAAGCACAGCATGAGCCATTTCAACATATGCTACCAAAACAAATATTACAGCTAGAGTTTATGGTAAATATTGGTTTATACTGAAAATTATATATATATAATTTCATTCAGGGTTTGCTCTCAGCATCCCTGGCCATCAGCTGCATATCCTACTACATCTAGTCAAATGAACTAAGCCAGATGAGTGCAAAGAAGAGAAGGACACGGGGATGTTTCAATCCTGCCCATTTTGGCACTCCGCATAGAGGCAAGCTCCTGTTGCAGCCAAAGGCAGACTGAGCCAAGGTTGGGATATTGAAAATATACTGATGTGGCTGGTAAATCATCAGTAGGACTCAATGGTTTGAAGGCCCAGTGATCATATCTTGAAATGGTAATTTTTTAATTTATATTTTATTGTTGTTTTTCAAAAATAAAGGGAGAACAGAAAAAAAGAACAAAAAGGTAAATTAATGGGAAGAATGGGAAAGAAAATGAAGGTGGAGGGGCAGGAAGGGGAGACAAGAGTGACATCTTGGTTTCCATGTGCTAGAAATCAAATCAAAGATTTCTAGAAAGTTATACCAAATCTTTCCAAATTTGTCTGAGGACCCTCTTCTCCGAAACATTACCTATTCTTTAGCTGCCAGGTCAGACAAGTTTCTGAGCCAAACTTCTATCGTTGGAGGCAGTCTAATACCACCAAGGATATAAATTAATGCTATTCAATTCCATAACTTTCCAATGAAGTCTAGGAGTTCCTTCTGGTCCTGATGATTGACAAGATACCAAATGAATAATCAAATAATTCAAATCAGTCATTTGGGAGCTGTAGGTCATCAGCAACTCTGAAAGTTAGGATACTTTATTCAAGAGCCTAAATTCAGAATGTAGGTTACCAATTTTAGGCACCTAAATTTCCCTATTTTGGCCCTATTGGCTAATTGGTCTTTATAAAATCTGATAATTTAGGAAATTTCAAATTCATTCAGACTTTGGTTTAAAATTCACTCATGCAGAAAGACTTAAACCTTAATTAAGGTTTAAATTTTGTTAGATATGGTAAGAAGCAGCCAACCAGCTAGACTCAATGTGTGTATCTATCCATCTTTATTGGAAGGAGAGAGAAAGTTGTAGCAAGTGTCAATGGTGCTCAAATGTATTGGTAGCACTCATTAATGCCACTAATTAGAAGGTACTGCACATAAGTGGTAGGTGTAATTGACCTGGAAAACAAGACACCCAGATTAGGGCCCTGATTAGTACTAGAGATGCAGGAGCTTTTACTGAAATACTAGTTTTGTTAAAATATATAACAACATGTGGCAATGACCTGACACTGGTGTAAAAAAACACCAAATCTTTTTTAGAACAATGTGACAAGTCTCCCATCCTCGCTGCAGGAGAACCTGAGCAGTGGAATTGGTGTGGTTCTGCTACATGATATGAGTGACATCCTGGCTCCATTCAAGTCAATGGGAGTTTTGCTATTCACTTCACTGGAGTCATGATTTCACTCTGGCAACCCACATGGGCTTGTGAACCTGTAGTTTACAACATAGCTGTGATCAGTCACAGCTCCCTGTATCCCATTTATAGGGCTCCTTGGTGGGGGTGGAACAACTAAGTAGAATAGTTGACCATTATCTCATGTAACTTGCAGGTGCATGTGGCAAAACTAGGGGCTACTACATCCATGAGGCTGAAATACTTCCCCCTCCTCCCCGCACCTCCTTAGCATATAGCCTGTTTATTTAGGTTGTGTACAGGGTTCAAGATTTGCCCCGGGCCTATATTTTAGGTTCTTAATTACTTCCACCTTCCTTATCTATTCATTTTCTATCATCTTCTTTCTTTATTATTTCACATAATAAATACTTAAATGTAAACTCTATTTATATATAATCACTATCAGCATGCTTACAATATATGTAATTATTTTATATAGTACATTAAATAAAGTTCAAGGTCTGCCATATTTTTGAGCGGTGATTTGCGGCTAAAATGTACTTTAAAATATGTGTGGGGAGATTCAGCATTATATTTTAAATCACAAATTAACCACCATTAAATAATCTACCCTATGTTAACTTTATTTTAACATTGGACAGGCCATGTGCATGAATTTCCTCTTAGTTGGTAATTTAAAGTATACGTTAGTTCCTTTGATAACTCTGGCAAGTCTTTTTCTATTGAATCAATACTATGATTATAGCAAAAGTTTTCTGGATTAGAAGTCAATGTCTTGCCATAGTCTTAATGCAAGCTTTACTTTCTTTGCGTGAATGATTCATCCTACCTTCTGTTCTTTCCGTTTTTTCACTTATATAAAAGAAGAGACTTGTTATTTCTAGATTTAAAATGCTTCTGATCAGTGCAGGGAAAATTACAATGGAACTCTTAAGGGAATTGTATTGTTACTAATACCATACTAAAATAGAGCCAGAGTTTTCCTGACTGTAACTAGGAGTCCTCTAGTTCCAACTCTGCCAGTGACTGTGGAGAATTCAGTTAACCTCTGTATACCTTGATTTTAATATCTGTGAAATGGAGATGCTATTTACCTATGTTACAGTGGTGTTATGAGATAGACTACAGTTTTTAAAGATGCTTTTTGGGGTTCAACTGCACTATACAAGCATGAATTATTATTACTACTTATATAGTGTATGTCTTTGAATTATATTTGCTACCTTTTGAAATACAGTACTTTCTGAATCAACTGTTTGTTTGTATAATTCCAGAGACTAAAGCAAGGGACAATGAGAGGAAAAAGGAAGCTAGCATGCAGCTCCTCCTTGTCTGTTAAAAGCAGAGCGAGCGCTCCCCCTCCTCCCTGGCTAGTGTTGTGAGAACTTTTCCTCCTGTCTCTGTACACTTTAACCAGGGTATAATCCTTAACAAAATTCATTTCTAGCTGCTATATCATAATGCTATTATTTGTATTTTGGTAGCACCCAAAGGCTACAATGGAGATCAGGGACTCACTTTGCTAGGCACTTTACATATATATAGTGAGAAACAATCACTTCCTCAGAGAATTTACACTCTAACAAGTCAAGGTAGACAAAGGATGGCAGGAGAAAACGAGGCTCAGGGAGGCCAACTAACTTGCCCAATGTCACACATCAGTTTAATTATATTGCCTATTTGCACAATGAGGCTCCAATCTTTGTTGGGGTAACCTACCCTGAGTTGAGTGCTCGCTTCAGTTCTTTTTTGGAATATCAGATTAGTCTACCCTTCTGTAACCTATTACATTATTTTAAATCAATAGTGCAGAGACTACATATACTCCCTACTACTATTTTGACCTTTATTTAGCTATGTGAGCCATTACATAGAGTTGTTTGAGCATCTCACCTTGAAGATGTACAACTATTGATTTTGTGTGTGTGTTTATTTTTCTAAAGATTCTTTACCAGCATCAAGGGAATTGTGAACAGGTTGTGTATCTTTTATTTATATATTTAATTAATTTATTGATATGTTTTGAAGTGATGTATTTGCTCTTTGGTAGTTAAGATTTCATTCAATTCTTTAATACAACTGAGAACAGAACTCATTAATCATATGCCAAATTGCAGAACTATAGTTATAACTCTGAAGTTTCAGAGTAGTAAATAGAAAATGTTATCTTTAATGTCCAAGCAAATTGATTCACTCGTCAGTGAAAAGTTATACCCGTTAGGTTTGTTTTCTGTAAAATATCACTCTGCACTTTGGATTCAATAATTAATCTGATAGCTATTGTGTCTCTACAGAAGGCAACAATTGAATCATTACACTATTCAGTAAGCTAAACATCTATTCAGCAGCTATGTCAAGATGACATAAAATTACGAGGATGAAATTACTTGTGAATTGAGCACATACTGTGTCATTGGTGCTGTACAGAACACAAATATAAATGGGTCAAACCCTGCTTATTGGTGCAAGTAAATTCCATGCAAGTGAGCAACTGATCAACATGACCATGCAGAATCAAATATAGAAATTAGAGATGAGTCCAAACTAAAACCTCAGATCCAGACTCTGGATTTACATACAAAATCTGTATCTCAATAATGGGTATAGCTGTTCCTGCAGACCCAAATATTCCTGGACTTGGGAGAGTTGAATCCAGATGTGGATGTGATTTTTTCCAAAAGTTGTAGTGATCCAATTCAGTGGTTGAGTGTATGGGAAAATTTGACCTTCAGACCCCAAAACACTGACTTTCTCAATGTTGATTACAATTTAAAGGAGAGATTATCTTGTGGACACCTCTCCTGCCTGACTGCTCTCACTTCCAACCTTCCACAGAAGCATGGGACCCTCTCCTTCACAGGTAACTCCGACTTTCTACCCTTTGAGATTGCACAGACGACCTCCTCCCATTTCTGATCACACAGTGTCCTGTGGTAAATAAAACAATTGCTCCCATAGAAATGAGGAAAGTATTTGATGTGTTTTAAGTTGTCTTTTAATGCACTTTAGCAGCCTGAAACAAGGAGGAGTAGCTTGCACCATATGACCAGGCCACTCTGTTGAAACCATGAGCAATTACTCTGAAATTACCAGGGGTTCATGGAGCACAGTTTAAGAACTCTGACTCTAATGAGAATCTCCTTTTGCATATATGCAATATTTTTCTTGAGTAATTTGCAGTCTTTGAATAGTCCCAGTCCACTATTGTATCTTCATGCTTTGGAATTCTTTGATCAATCAGACCATATATAAAAACAGCCTGCCCAGTGTCTATTCTTCCTGCCTTAGAGTGCTATTCAAAAACATTCTCCTCCAATTAATTTTATCCCACCCTCACAAGTCCTCTGGACAAATGCTAAATCAATGAAACCACTTTTTCCTGAATTTGCTAATGCATATATATCCTGAGTGCTCCAGTATTTAATAGAGTTTCTTGAGTAATTGGATCAATAATTGAATTAATCTGGATTATAACAGATTAGGATTTTAGGACACTGAAATATTGCGTGTACATGTTGAAACTCTTATCATCGGAAGCCATTATTTGAGCTGTGAGAGATTAAGAATCCTGCCTGGTGAATAATTTAAAAGGAAAAGGTCACCAAACTGAGGAACCTTAAAATTAAAGTCAATGAAGAATTCATAAATTGGGGAAGGGGGCGGATTAGGTAGCAGGGAATGAAGAAAAATCTTAGAACTATATCATGCCCAGAGCCTTCCAGAAACTATAAGATTAAGGTTCTAATAACTTTAAGCATGTGAGTAAATTCATTTCTGTTTTGCAAATCACTTAAAGTATTTAGCTCCCATGGGACTACTCATGGGTTTAAAGTTAAGCATGTGATTAAGTGTTTTGCTGAATCAGGACCTGTGGTGCTAATAACTGACTCACTTCAATGGGAGTTGAGAACACTCATCACTTTGCAGAATCAGGCCCTTATTTTGAACATGTTTCTTCTAGGTTCCATATCTGATTGGTTTATGGACCCTCCGGTACTATATCTTTTACTTTTATATTATATTATTTGCAAAAAAAAAAAATACATTAGAAGAATATTAAGGCTGCAAAGTCAAGCACTCACTAGCTAAGAAATGCCAGAATGCAGATTCAGGAGGGAAAGCATCCTCTCCTACAGGATATGGAATGGCAACAAAGCCCCTTCATCTTTGCATGTTCTTCCTCCTTTGTTTGGAGTGGGAGAATCAGTAGGTGGCTGGCTGATTTACAGTCCACCAGATCTACCTCCACTCTTTTACTAGACCTCTTTTGCTTTTCCTCCAAGACTCCCTGCATGCTGGAATACGGGGAGCTGAACACAGGGGGCACAGCTCACCACCAAGGGGTCTCAGTACTCTTTTCCTCATGCACAGAGCACCACACCTGTTTAGTTAGGGCCAAAGACCTCTACCCCATCCAGAGTACGGTGGTCATACACTGACAAAAATCCACATTGTACTACTGACAGCAGCTGAAGGATGTATTCATTTGTTAAAAACAAAACAGAAAGGGAAAAGCTTTGTAACATTGATGACTGTCAGAGATTTCAATACAATTACTACCTCTGTAACTAACGGAATTAATTCCAAACTCATAAATGTACACCAGTCTGCATTAGTCAAACCCAAATTAAACATACAACAATGTATTGTTTTCCCCAAATTAATTATTTAATTATTAAGCTAGAACAAATGTTGAGTGACTATTTCTATTGTTTCCAAATGTTGAGTGACTGTTCTTGGGTGCTGCATTCAGAACGGCTTATGATCTTGAATGCTAGCCTACTCATAAAGATAGAAAGAGAACTATAGGGTTATTTGGGGGTTCCCCAAATAAGAATGTTACAAGAGGTCTCTGGCCTGGTAGTTTCATGGGTGAAGAATCCTGTACTCTGCCCAGTGTCTGTTAGAGATGAGCTCAAAATTCTGGACTGGAACATCCCTAAACTGTAAAGCAGTTTAAAACCCAAGCCCAGAGTTGGACCCAAAATTAGCAAATGGACCCTACCTTTATGGGAGTAATCATGGTCTAGTGAACAGAGCACAAAGATGGATTAGTGCTTAAAGAATTGTGAAATCTATATGCACAAAGAACTGAACCGAAGCAAGACTGCATTGAAGAATTCAGCTCTTTTCCTCATCCCCAGTTGAGGGCAAATAACTAGTGATTATAAAATATGTTCATGACTTTGGCTCTTTTGGGACTCCTCAATGTTACTGGCTGGCAAGGAGCCATCCGTGACTGGCCAGATTATATCTCATCCTATCAGAGACAGACTGGCCATGGTGATCCTCATATGAATGTCCTCCAGGTTTGATTATTGCAACTCACATCAATGAGTGAAAAGACATCCTGAAAAAGCTCCAATTAGTATAAAATGCAGCAAATGATCTGCTTAGCTACAAAGGGTCCTCTGAACAGATTACTCAAAATGCTCGGCTTTCTACATGAGCTTCCCACTAGATACATAGACTAACAATTCAAGTTCTTCAAATATTCAAGGCATTCAACAGGATTGCCCTAGCTACCTGAGAGATTCCCACTCCAGGAATCTTCCATGACCTTCTACAACAGCAAAATTCCTGAAACTGTGACAGCTAAAGGGAAGTTAAGCAGCAGTGGAGGCAAAGCTTTTACTAGAGCTAGGAAAAGACTCTGCAGTTTATGCCCTCAAGAGATAAGAATGACTATGGACTTCACTGCATTCAGAGCTAAATAAAAAAACATAACTCTTTAACTTAGTTTTCCCTCAGTAAGTCGCATGTGCACACCTATACCCATGTACCCCAACAACCTAATTAAGTGACTTACTCCTAAGAGAGAGATACTAATATAGTTCTTTTATTTGTAATTTAGAAAGACAATAAGATACTACAGTGAGAGGAGCCATATAAGAATTTAGATAAGTAATCAGCTAAGTGGAAATACTGGACCAAACCAAAATGCTGAATTTGGACAACCCCCCTCATTTTGTGTCTTTAGATAAAGCTCTATTTTCTGTATGACTGGTAGAAGTAGGAAACCATTTGGGATAGAGAATCCATGCATGTGGAAATGATAAAGACCTTTTGATGGAATACCTGGTAGCTGGCAACAAAATTATTGATCAGACAGGCTAGTAGTTATGACAAATAGAGGGCCCCTTATTAATTATTTTTTGAATGTTTATTTGAATGTGTATTATAACATGACAGCAGAGTGTCTGACATTTTCGACTAGCTCCATTAAGGAGAAAATTTGAGTATCTGCAAACTTCTAACCCTCAGGGATGGGGCAATCAGGATAATAAGTACAAACTATTAATACTCCATGGATCCATCCACCCAGAAAATACAGCGATCACATGGGCTATTTGCTTTTGATTACCCAGCTTGGCATTTCATCAGAACTAATTGAAGTGGTCTTGAGTTGGTGGTGTGGAGTGGTGTATCTGTGATACCTCTGAGCCTGAACCTGCCTAAGCCTGAGCTACCTTGGAGCCTGAGCCTGCTTAAACATGATGAGTCAGCCCTGAACCAGAGTGTGTGATGAGTCATCAGAAACAGTTTCCTGCAGGTCTTGTGATAGGCCCACACATTCAACCAGGATTCAGCCAATCCACAGGCAAGGATGCACCCAGGTGATTCCAAGGCAGCTATATAGGCTCCTAAGGGAAACATTCTTTTCAGTCTGCTCAGTGTCACTACTTGGTTGGGAACACACCTGTTGCTATTAGTTTCAATAGTCTGCCCTTGCTCCTGCTCTAGTTGTGGCTCTTTCCACACTAGTCAGCCTATACTCCAGTCTGCATCTGCTCTTGCCTCAGCTGGATGCTCTGTGACTCTGATAGTAACAAAGCCACATAGCATCTGATATAGGAGTCCCTGGACAAAGGAGTTGATAAAAACCTGAACCAGAGACAGGAAGAAGGCATTCCATTCCAAAACATTATGACAGGCTATTAGTTAGTTAGGACCAGCAGGATGACAGGGCTTCTGGCTGAAACAGAAGGTGAGGTTTGTTCATTGCTTACTGTAACTGAGCTATGAATGGCAGTCTTATAGCAATATGTGACCCTAACCAAGATGATATTTGCTTTTGTTTACTTATTTTCGCTCTATTTTTGAACCTAAACTTAATTATGTTTAAGACTCGTATTGGAGAAATACCCTTTTTTCCAGCTCCAAGGGGAGAGAACCCTGCAGGTACCCTAATGCAAAGGGGCCAATATGTTAACAGTTTGTGGAACTAGGGTAACTTCAAAGGTCCCAGTAATGAACAGCACAGAGAGTTTAATCAAAAGAAGCTTTCTGATGGGAGCAAATATCATCTTATCAGAAGAC
Organism: Emys orbicularis; assembly: GCF_028017835.1. Lineage (NCBI taxonomy): Eukaryota > Metazoa > Chordata > Testudines > Emydidae > Emys > Emys orbicularis. Next base: position 73,859,051 of record NC_088685.1, on the reverse strand, counting down.
AACAAATGAAAGGACACACAGATGTTATAACCCTTTGTTGCAAGTATACTAAAAGACAATAGTTATTATAAAAATCCAATCATCTAAAAGCCCTTTGTTTCCTTATAATTCACAAATTCTTGACATTGTCCACAATCTACAGTTTGGGGGGGTTGTTTCGAGGAATAATAAAGATCAAGAAGATGTCCCTTTTCTCTTTCCCTTTTTTTACCATAAATAAATAAATAAATAAATAAATATGTTTGAGACATTATTTAAAGGCTCAGTCTCTTGCTGTTCCACTCTCGGCTGATTTGGCTAGAGAAACATTTAACACTGAAAAGTTGCCAAGTGATAAAGTTTGCAGTCTATATGTCATTTTCTAAGCCCCCCATTATCTATAGAAATTCCAAACAGTAAGCTTAAATACCTGAGAATCCCTGTTACACTGATATCGCATGCAAACTCTGATAGTTCATACAAACACATTAAAATGTTTAATGATCCCAGGAAAACTAAATGACCCATTAAGGCCAGGCTCATAATTAACCAGAGCAAATACATACCAACTTCTATCTCGTCATTTTTATTCCATCAATCTATGTACTTTCTGATTTCCTCCATCTCTGAAAGTGGGTCCAGTGCTCTTGCTCTCCCTTTATCTCAAACTGATTTACAGCCCTTTCTTCTATTGCTCCCGTTAGTACTCTATTCCATATTTTGACCTGTCTCTTTGTTAAGCAATTGAGGCTGAATTGCATTTAGACTAGTCCCCTCATTAACTTTAATCCTTGCCTTTTTATTTTCAAATTAGTTATATGCTACTATCATAAGCGGTTTATGGCTATCCATTCATTTCTTTCATTTCCTGAATATAAATACAGTTATTGTGTGCCTAATAACACCATCTCCTCCCTTCCACTTAAATGAGAAGGCCATGTCTGGCTAAACTGTCTTTAAATCATAACATATAATCTTAATACTCTAAATCATTTTGATAGCTGTCTGTTCCATCTCTATTGTGCTCACCTTGTAGCAGAATTACACACAGTATTCTGACAGGTTTCAGAGTAGCAGCCGTGTTAGTCTGTATCCGCAAAAAGAACAGGAGTACTTGTGGCACCTTAGAGACTAACAAATTTATTAGAGCATAAGCTTTCGTGGGCTACAACCCACTTCTTCGGATCCGAAGAAGTGGGTTGTAGCCCACGAAAGCTTATGCTCTAATAAATTTGTTAGTCTCTAAGGTGCCACAAGTACTCCTGTTCTTTTTACACAGTATTCTAAATATGGTCTCACTAGTTCCTTATACTCATATAGACTTTGATCTTCAAACCCTTTCCTGAATTCTTAGTAGTTGAGTAATATACTGTTTTTATTTTTAAAATCCTCAGTTGGACTTTTTTCTCTCCCATGCCACTGGAGTTTACTTTATCATTTGCTATGGTGATCTTCTTCTCTGTGAATCTGACAATTGTTACTTAAAGGAGATCGTTTTGTTTAGTATTTAGAGCAGGGATTTTGTTTAGTGTTTAGAGCATCCTCATCTCTGACAATGGCTTGCTGTGCAACCCTGGGCAAACTGCTTAGCCACTGGAAAAAGCTACCTTATGGCCTATCTTCTCCATTTGTTAAGTAAGATAAAAATATGTCTACCTCTTAAAAGGCATTTTCAGAAGCCTGTATGGCAGTTTAAAATAAATATCCTATCTTCTAACAGTGGCCAATGCCAGATGCTCCAGAGGAATGAACAGAATAAGGCAATTATCAAGTGATCCACCCCTGTCATCTAGTCCCTGCATCTGGCAGTCAGAGGTTTAAGGACACCCTGAACATGGGGTTGCATCCCTGTCCATCTTGGCTAAGAGCCTTTGGTGGACCTATTCTTCATGAACTTATCCGATTCTTTTTTAATTCAATTATATTTTTGGCCTTCACAACATCCTCTGGCAATGAGTTCCACAGGTTGACTGTGCATTGTGGGAAGAAGTACCTCTTTTTGTTTGTTTTAAACCTGCTGCCTACTAATTTCATTGGGTGACTCCTGGTAATTGGGTTATATGAAGAAATAAATAACACTTCCTTCTTCACTTTTTTTCATACCGTTCATGATCTTATAGACCTCTATCATATCCCCCATCAGACATCTCTTTTTTTTCCAAGGTGAACAATCCCAGTCTTTTTAATCTCTCCTTATATGGAAGCTGTGCCATATCCCTAATCATTTTTGTTGCCCTTTTCTGTATTTTTTCCATTTCTAATGTATCTTTTTTGAGATGGGGTGACCAAAACTGCATGCAGTATTCAGGGTGTGGATGTACCATGGCTTTACATAGTGGCACTATGACATTTACTGTCTTATCCCTTTCATAATGGTTCTTAACACTCTGTTAGCTTTTTTGATGGCTGCTGCACATTGAGCAGATGTTTCCAAAGAACTATCTACAATGACTCCAAGATCTCTTTCTTGAGTGATAACAGCTAATTTAAACCCCATCATTTTATATGTATAGTTGGGATTATGTTTTCCAATGTGCATTACTTTGCATTTATCAACATTGAATTTTATCTTCCATTCTGCCTTATCACGCAGTTTTGTGAGATCCCTTTGTAACTCTTCACAGTCTGCTTGGGACTTAACTATCTTGAATCATTCTGTATCATCTGCAAACTTTGCCACCCCACTGTTTACCCTTTTTTCCAGGTTATTTATGAATATGTTAAAAGGTATCAGTCCCAGTACAGACCCTGTAGAGCACACCACTATTTACCTCTCTCCATTCTGAAAACGGACTGCTTATTCATACCCTTTGTTTCCTGTCTTGTAATCAGGTACTGATCTATGAGAGTACCTTCTCTCTTACTTTGCTTAAGAGCCTTTGGTGAGGAACCTTGTCAAGGGCTTCCTGAAAGTCCAAGTACACTATATCCACTGGATCCCCTTTGTTCACCCCCTCAAAGAATTCTAATAGATTGTTGAGGCATGATTTCCCTTTACAAAAACCACGTTCACTTTTCCCAAAGTGGTACAGTTTGAGTCATTTAAGAACTTTACTCTATTTGACTCCATGCTTTCTTTCCTAGCTCGTGCCACTCCCACACCAGTGACCAATGACCTATTCTGTCATTCCTATATATTTTGTACCCAGGTATTATCATGACCCATTGATTATCACTGTTCCACCAAGTTTCTGTGATGCCTATTATATCAATATCTTCATCTAATATCAGGCAGGCAGTTTCACCCATCTCATTATTTAAACTTCTAACATTTGAATATAAGATCTTATATATTTTTTTTCAATATTTAGTTCATGTGATGTATTTAAATGGTACTCTTTGTCATTTAACAGTTTCTTTTCAGTTCCTACCTGTACTTTATCAACTTCTATCCTCTCTTCTATTTTAATGGGGTAAATGTTAATATTAACATTAAATAGTTCACATTAGTATTAACAGATAATAGTGTAGCAATTAAAGATTCCAAGAAAGTACTCTTCCTTTTATTATTCTTTTACCAACCTAAAGACCTTAAAGTTATTAGGCAATGCCTCTGCCAAGTCTAATTTCCTACCTTATGTGCTCATTGAGCCATGTGTCTCCAAACTAATGGTTTGAAAGTATAACATACCTTTACCATTCTTAATAAAAAGCATCCTGATTTACACCCCCTCCAAAAAAAAAAAAAAAAAAAAACAAAAAAAAAAAGAAAGAAAGAAAAGAAAAGAAAAGAAAAGAAAAGAAAAGAAAAGAAAAACCACCAAAACAAACAAACAAACACACACTTCCAAAACCTAAATGTATATTTTGAGTTAAATTCCAACTTTCTACTATGTCACCCTAATCTGTCACTAATTTTCTGCTTATGTCCCCTGACAGCCCCATTGACTCCTTTCCTGGTTGTTTGTTTCTCATATTGATCTTTTCCTCCAAAGCTTTAAGCTGTCTTAAGCACAACAAACAATTTAGGGACTTTATTTGTCTCTTGAGCCTGGTAGTTTTAAATCCTTCTGATGACTTTATCCTTTCAACCTATAAACTCCTATAATGGTCTTCATTAATGCTTCTAACGCTTTCTGCCATGAAATCAGATGCTTTGTCTTTCATTTCAGTTTTCCGCAATTAACATTAAAGCTACTGCTTTGGGCTGCCTGCAAGGTTTGTACTCTCAAGCTCAGATTCAGTAAACATTGCCATGTGAACATCCATTTATTTTAATTATCCACATCAGATATTTCTACCTTGCTCTTTTGGAAAACATGCTAAGAAGATACCTTCCCTTTCTTCTACTTTTCTGTGTTGAAGGTTGTCTGAGATAAAGTTTATTCATATTTTTGATGTGTCCGGGAGGTTATAATTTGTTAGACACCAGAATTAAACAGCATTTTAACTCCCTTGTTCTATTGTCGTTAAATAGGGATTTTCTGGAATATCTTCATATTAGCAGTTTTGCATAGAATGGATGTCACCTTTATAAAAAAGGCACTACTAAGCTTTGTGTTAGGACAGAAACCTTGTCTAGCCACGTTTGTATCACAGATATTAGATTCTTGTTTAAACACACTGTCAGTTGCCGGGTTTGACATTTATGTTAATTATTTCCGTTCTGTAAGGGGGACATCTATTTCCAAGCTATTTTCTGGGGCTTGTAACACTTACAACATATTTTTAGACAGATGGATTCATCTCATCTGCTTTTTGTGAGTCACTAAATGCTATTTTAGCACCAAGAGAAAGATCCCAACTCTAGCTATCGGAAGTAAGTGAGTGACAGTACATATTCATTTTTGAAGTTGCATTAATGGTATTAACAGCTAAACTAGATCTAGGTGACCATCCCAAAGAATCTGGAAAAAATCAGTTGCTTACCAGAGGTCAATCAAAATAGAGTTGGAAACTTGGGAATCCTTTAAACAGATTGTTTAATATAGATGGTATATAACACACCGATCTCTCTCCGGGTATACATAAATATATAGATTGATAAATAGAGTATAAATTGCATATAGAGAGTAAAAATGGTATTTGCTCATGTAATGAAAGACTGTACGGTAAAGTGCATGTGCAAGAGGGCAGAGTTTTCTCTGGATAAAGAACAAATTGGATCCAGATCCAATCTAATCAACAGACCTCTAAGCAAAGAAAGCCCTCAACAGAACAGCAAAGGGTCTTGTGCTCTTATTCACAAATGTGTTTGATTTGTGCATTTCCCATGTCTGATATAATCTCTCCTTCCTCAGGGCACCAGAGTAACCAAAAAAGAGAGGACTTTCTTGTCCATGACTACACCTCTTGTGGCATGTCTGGTCAGTAAAAGTGAATGCAAGGTTCCACTAAAATATGAGGGGAAGATAGCTGTCCCCTTTTCAGCATGCTGGCAATTTCGAGACAGCACTCAGCCTTGCAGTACAGATGCAAATGCCTGGCAGAGAGCAGGCAGGAGCAGAGTCAAATGAGGGATGAAGCTGTAAGACAGAGAGGGAGCCAAGAAATTGATGAGCTCTGGCACTCCTTGCCTCCCAAAGTTGTCCCCAACTCCCAAGTCCCTGCACTAGAGACTAGAGTTTCTGACAATGGGACTTTTCCGTGGATTCTTGAGTCCAAATTTTGTGAGCCATAATTTTGTGGATTGGAAGAGTTATGGTTGTGTGGGCAAATTGGCTTTGCTATTTCCTCATTTGTCCACACTTCACCTTGCAACTTGAATGCTCTTTTAACAGGTTATTTTTAAAGTATTATAATATGTGCCCAGATACTATGGTAAAATAGCTATATCACATATATTTATATGGCTCTATTTGTATATACATAAATATGATATGTGTGATTGTATATAATGTATAAAGTGTGTGCAATTAAATTCTTATTGGGTTTAAGTTATTCATTATTGTTATCTCTGCCCTTGATGCTCTTTCACATACCCTATTCTTTGCTATGCTCATTATGTAGGGAATACTAAAAATGTTGAGGTACCAGTAATTAGTTATCTAAGGCTAGAGAAGCATTTTTAGGCACATCACAATTTACTTTGTATCTTTCTCTATAACTATATAGTATATTGGGCATGATTCTCATGTACATAAGGGCACTTTACACTGCTCTAGAGATGAGAAGGATCCTTAAAGCAGAAGCAAATTATATTTTCATTCATTCTAAGGCCACTTTGCATTGCCGGAGTGATGTAACATGGCCTCAGTGTATTTGAGAATCAGGCCCATGGTGTTGATAAATAGAAAGTTATTTAATTTGCTGTTCAAATCAATACCGAATCATTGTTTTTCCTTTCCTGTTGTTGTTCATTATGCATTATCTTCTTTTCTCTTTATTCCTTACTTTGATCTTGTCCTTCAATAAAATCCCTTTTCTCTGGAAGTCCAAAACTAAGAAAGCAGTAGGCCCACGTACCCCTAGGTTTTCCTTGATTCGCCTTCTTCCGTCCTAATGAAATCTGTACAAACTGGGAGAACCTAGTGTAGCATGTCAGACTATGTCCTGAATAGATTTTGCATGTGTGCCAGGCATCTCTAACTCCTCTCCAAACAATCTTCAAAATGCCACATTTCATGGCAACCTCCCTGTCAGCCTAGGACAGCAAGACAGGCTTTGCACCTTTGCACCTTTTCAGTGTCACTCCTGCAGTTGGAGGGGTAGTTGTTTGATAATAATGTGAGGTGCTTATTTTTGGAAGAGTTGTACTATTTGCATTGTAGACAATCTCTGGTGGCAATGTAGACAATCTCTGAGCTCAGGAAGGCCATGGGGCCTTCTAATCTTCTTACATTCTTATGCAGCATATCAACGGCAGTCATTTGGAGATACCTGAGCATGAATACATTTTGAATTTTCTCAGTCTGTTGCTTATTGCTTACCTAAGGGAAAATAAGACTCCTTCCCTACCCACTTGGAACTGACTCCCTGTGGGATGAGGCAAAATCTCTTTGCTATCCTCCTCTATGTTGTTTGTTGTTGACTCCAGTTTTAATTGATTGGCTAACTTGAGTTAATTGGCAATATCTTTGTATATGCTAGTCTGACATTGCACAAATGCTTATTCCAGGACACAGAAGTTGTGGTGTACCTTGATCTTAACCCCAGGGTGGCAAACATAGCTGAGCCCTAGGATAAGCCACAGACCCTTTGTGTCCTGGAAAACAAGATTGTGAAGGGTCGAGACTAACATGTACAAATCTGTTAGCTAACTTTAGTTTACAATTATTTTTGTGTGTACTATACCATAGCACCTATGAGCTGCAGTCATGGGCCGGGACCCCAGTGTGCCAATCTCCGTACACACAAAACAAAAAGACAGTCCCTGCCCCCAATGGATTTACAATTGAAGTAGTTGGCTATTAATTAACTTGACTTAAAAAAAACTCTAGGGTACACAAACCCACAGGGGCTGGGTTACAAAATGGGTCTTGGAACCTTGCTAGGAGAAGCTCTATTAGGAAGGAAGCTCTGTTAAGAAACTCAGTGACTGTCTCCTCAGAAAGAACAGACAGTGTTATTCAAAGGTTGGAAAAGAGTGGATTTCTCCTTTGTTGTATCTACCTGTCAAACCGTGCTTACAATGTCTTCTGTGTGAGTCTCAGTGAAGTGAGTGAGTCTTTTGTGAAGGCCAAAACTATAACAAGGTTCAAAAAAGAACTAGATAAGTTCATGGAGTATAGGTCCATCAATGGCTATTAGCCAGGATGGGCAGGGATGGTGTCCCTAGCCTCTGTTTTCTAGAAGCTGGGACTGGGCGACAGGAGATGGATCACTTTATGATTACCTGTTCTGTTCATTCCCTCTGGGGCACCTGGCACTGGCCACTGTCAGAAGACAGGATACTGGGCTAGATGGACCTTTGGTCTGACTCAGTACGGCCGTTCTTATGTTCTCCGACATGTTTCTTCTCTTATAGTTTTACTATTGCACTGTGCACTTTTTTTTTGCAATGGTCTGATAAAAAAAACCCACCACTTATCTAGCTTTGAAGCTTTTTCCTCCTTGCTTTTCATCCCTTTGGAGCCACCCCCATTCAACATCTTGTGTAGAACAGTAAGGCTCTGGCTTCAATGTGCTGACAATTAGCTTATCTATTCACAGCACAACAGTCAGCTCCAGAGGCCTTATAAAGATGCTGACAGTATACATCACTGTCTTCAGAACACCTCAAAAACCTGGGCTGCAGCCAGTGTTTACAAGACCTTGGACAATTCTTGAACTGGGTCCCACTTTAAGCCTTATGGGGTCTAGGGAGGTTTAGCCAAACTAGACATTACTTATCTCTGAAGAAGGGAAGTTCATTTCCAGTGTCTCTCCATACACTACCACAAGTTTAAAAAACACACATCAGCACGGAAAATGAGCACAAACAATCTCAGCACTGCATTATAAGAGCATTTCTAAGCCCTTCCTCCTACACAATCACCTGGCAATTCTTGACCCCATCTCCCACACCTAATATCAGGCCTATCTCTAAGTAATGTTACTATATAACTGTGCTATGGGACCTGGGTACCTAGGTGCTTTTGAAAATCCCACAAGGTGACAATCTGCATTTTTTGGTACCCAAATACCTTTAAAAATTGTCCCTGACAGCTTTTGCTCTTTGTTCCCACACTGAGGTATTTTATTCCATGCTTGTCTCCAGTCCCTCTATGCTTCTTCTCAGCTGGTTCTGAAGAGCACCATTTTGGGGAGGTAGCCAAGGCTCCTTGCTCAGATTGGGACAAATATTATCACTATCCCTCAGTACCTGGGATCCTGCCCAAAAAACTTTACTGTAGCACATACGCCGCTAAAGGGTAATGGCAGACAGCTCAAATGCCTGTCCTCACAAATAGAAGCATACACTCAGAATATCCTCCCTCATCCCCCCACTTCCTTCCCCCAAAGAACACCTAATGGACCAGATTTACTCCTGCCTTATGTTGACTTCTTCCAGTTTAAATAAGGACCCAGGGCCTCTAGTGGCAGAAAAATGCTGGATGTGGGGGAAAGGCTGCAGAAGCACATGGTGGCCTCCTCCTCTTCTTCTACATATGGGGCCTTAGCGAGGTATTGCAGACCAAAAAGTAAGTGGTGTAGTCAGAAAAGAGGTGTAGGTAGGGCACAATGGGTATGGACTAATTCAGCTCATTCCCATTGTGGAGGTCCTGTGGTGCCCTGGCCAGGAGGGAAAGCTGCCCCTCCCAAAGGGGCAGTGATGGAAATAGTGTGAGCCAGATCCTCAGCTGGTGTATATCAGCCACTATATCTGTCTGCCCTGGGATGAGTTTCCCCACAGATTGTTGCAGGCATCAGTGGCACAGAGATGTATAAATGTGTTCTTCCCTGTGCCAGCCACAGTAAATATGGATCAATACGTTTAAACAAAATGCAGCAGAAGTGAAAAGAGTGCACCAGAAGATAATATATTTCTTTTAAAGTAGCTCATAAAAACAGTTTGTGGAATTCTCTAGTTAAGTCCTACTGAGGCAAAAGCAAGGAAGGAGTCCATTAATTAAAGCCATGTGGAAAAAATGTGCACCATAATTTAAAAAAACGAGCCAAAAATGTACAGAGATATGGAGGGGCTCAGCTAATGAATCAGGAAGGGCAGCAGGGTGGGGGCTGAAATCCGGGCCAAGAGAACAATAGGGGAGCCAAAGGCCAGGCTGGAGGAGAGAAAGTGCATAGAGAGGGCAAAGCCAGGAGCATGAAGCCAAGGAAGGCTGAAGGGTTGGATAGATTTACAGAGAGGAAGATCTGGAGAGGAACAGAGTTTCTTAGCCACAAGACATGAAGTACTGTACGAGAGCGGAAAGGGAAAGTGACTGTTTTACTACCAACTCCCCACCATCTGCAGTTTCACTGGCGCAATGGAAGAGAAATATAACAATTAGCTTACTTCTACACCCACCTGAAATGGGCTCTGCATTTGCTGACTTTGTTTTATTGCTTGGCATCACAGTTACATTTTAAAATATTTTCCTCTTATATTGTAGGTTTATTAATCTATTTTTCCTTTGCAAGATTTTACTGAGGTATTGAATTAATATTTTTGGTTCTTTTATTTCTTTGCTTCAAGCACACATTTTTCACCACTAACACATTTAAATGTGGATGAAATGTATTGGTAATAACTGAATTTCTCTGGAATAATACTTTTAAATCCAGACCTTTAGTGAAAAAAGCCCCTGTTCTCATTACAAACTATATGCATTATTTAGAAGGATTTTCCTTTTGACTCTTCATGCAACATTTCACTAAGAAAATTCTCATGGTCACAGATAACCTATAAAATGTTGTTCCCAAACACTGACATTCATACCAGTAACAGCTTTTCTTTCTGCTACTCTAGACTAGAGCCTTTCCCCCTAACACTAAGCCTACTTAAATAAAGTGGCTGAAATACAGAATTGCCATGAAGATTTCTGTTTCAGTTTACTGCGCTATGGTAATCACAGCACACTTTTAAGTCCCCCTAGTTGTACTTTACCAATCCAGCTCTCTCCTGAGTGCAGAGTTCTGATGCTTCCTGCCTCTCATTCAGCTCTGTGTGCATAGTGGAACTTGTAGCCACACTTTTGCAGCTGAATGGGGACTGACTGTTACAGCTGAGTTACTGAAAATTGGTGCAGCTGGCCTGAAAAGGTAGAGGATCTTAACATAGGCTACACAATGCCATATAGGATAGCTAACCCATTGCTATTTGGGCATAACAGGAATAAATACAACAGTCAAATTAACCTTATTCGCAATATTTATGGATCCTTCCTGACTTCTGCTTTGAATTAATTAAAATATTCACCATCATATAAATACCCTTCAAGCCAGGAGTAAGGATGTACTGATTAACATACTAAATAATCTTGCTCATCAGTTAATAACTCAAAAAAACTATATGTAGTACTCTTCTGGCAGACAGTCAAAACCTAAAGCAAACAACAGTTTTAAAATCTAAATAAGATTGCCTATAGACTGAGCACAGAATGAAGATCGCTATGGACAGACTGTGTTTGCAACACAGGAAATCAGAGTCTCAGATAATCTTTAACTATAAAACGCAAGGTCTTACATGATTGAAGCAATTGGTATTTATCTCTTGAGCAGGACAAGGTGTCTTGTTTTTCAGTTTCATGATTTGCATTAATTATGGATCAGCAGCTTATTTATTATGCATGAAGTCTGATAGATGTAGAGACCTATCCTACTGCTCATTGTAATTGTATCTTCAACAACAGAAACTATCTGGTGACAAATTTTGTAAAAGATTAGATGGTCATTTTAACTTTTCTCTTGTGTTTTGTTCCCTTTCATCTCTAAGGGATTGGGGTGGAAGATTTAACTCTTATTGAATACTATCATTTTATCATCTCTGCTTTTCAATTTGCTGCATGAACATTGAAAATAAATGATGCTTCTGCTGTGCATGCTTGCTGGGAAATTGGGAGCTTAATTCAGATATGTATATTGCAAAGATGCATGAGTTTCCACTTTCCAGTTGTCATTGTAATAAGACACACTATATGCTATTTAACCATGTCATGCAACTGGGGGAAAAGGAAATGAAAATGTGAGGAAGTTATCCAGTGTAATCTCTTTAAAACACAGTTTGTAAGTAAAAGCCTACATGCACTTGTATTCTCAAACATTCTGATCATCACCTCTGTGTAACTTTTAACAGTGAGAGTAATTAACCATTGGAACAACTAACCAAGGGTTGTGATGGATTCTCCATCACTGATAATTTTTAAATCAAGATTGGATGCTTTTCTAAAAGAGATGCTGTAGGAATTATTTTGGGGCAGTTCTATGTCCTGTGTTACACAGAAGGTCAGAATACGTGATTGCAATGCTTCCTTTTGGCCTTAGAATCTATACTGCAGACCTGTATTTAAATTTTCCCAAAGCAGTTAAAGCTAACAGCAGTGTAAAAGAAAAGCTGTAAATCTAGGAAAGCATCAAGACACTGTCTAATGCTTGAGACATAAATTTTAGTCACTGAAATAGAATTTCTCCTTTTTCCTCAGATAATCTTATTTTGTCTGGATTTTCCCAAGAGGATTTGATATTTTCTAAAGGATGAAATCAGTTATACATTGCTGCTCTTTACAAAGGATTTAATCCACGAGTGTTCAAAAATAGGGTACTTTCAAAATATCTTTTTTTCTTTAAAAGAAAGAGGTTTTTTTATGTGTTTCCTCTTTTTTTGTTTTTTGTTGAAAACTTATGAGTGTTCAGCCCTGATTTACTGAAGAATCCCGACAGGGAATGTGCCCAGAGATGAAAGTAAGCCAGTTCAGTCCGGTATGGTGTACCGGCAAGAGCCGGTACACAGCTGACCGTACCGGCAGAGGGAAGCTTTCCCAGGCTGGTAATTTAAAAGGGCCCTGGGCTCCGGGAAGTGTCTGTAGCCCCTGGCCCTTTAAATTGCCGCCAGAGCCCCGCTGCTGGAGCCTTGGGGTAGTGGTTGGCAGCCTCGGGGCTCCAGCGGTGATTTAAATGACCCGGGGCTTCCGGCAGCGGCCGGAGCCCCGGGCCCTTTAAATCGCTGCCAGAGTCCCGCTGCTGGAGCCCCGGGGTAGTGGCGGCGGCAGGGAGCCCCAGGGCTCCAGCAGTGATTTAAAGGCACCCACCTTGTGTCTCTAATATCCTGGGACCCATATGGCTATAACAACACTGCAAACATCACTTCATTTATGTGAGTTTCCTCTTTTCCTCAGTGTATTAACAGAAAGGCTTTGGCATCACTGTACCACTCAACCTCCCAACCTGTCAATGTGTGCGTTGAACAATCAAAATGAGTAACCAGTGTCCAAAACTGGAAAGATTTGTTTTCTCTTCCTTGTTTCCCATCCCATTTTTGCTTCCCTCCCCACTTTGTTTGCTATGTACTCTCTGCTTGCCCCTTATGTCCTGTTAGCTCCCCCATTAGACCCACCTTATTTTCTCCCTGATTTGCTCCCCCCTTATTCGCTCCATCCTAGTTTCCTTCCCTCTCTTCACCCCCTCCCCCACCGATGGTTGTTTTTTGCCACCGCACTTGCCACCCCCTAAAACGCTGTGGAATGTGACAGCATCTCCAGGCTTTCTCAAGCTGGAGCTAGTGGTAGCAGAAACAGGGTTCTCCCTGTGTGTGGTCTGTGCTTGGTGATTTTACCACACACACCCATACTGGCATGCCACATACTCTTCCTTCCCCTACCCTTTCCACCTGACTGGTGTTGCCCTGGCTATTGGCCAGAGCAGTGCTTATGTTGAGCACTGCCCAAATCAGCTGTAGTGTGAAATGCTGTACAGGTCAGAAGTCTGGGCATCACTAAAGTGTAATTAATTGATATCAGGCTTTTTCTTCTTTGACTTTAAGAAGGTTCTCTAATAAACAGAACAAAATAAAGGTTTTTTTAGGTAATATACAATTTAGATTTTCCAACTTGTAGTTGTAATAAGTTTCCAGTATCACAGAGATGCTATAGTGTCTGTGAACTCCCCATTCAGAAAAAAACAATGCATATGGTTAACTTAAAGTGTAACATTAATTGCTTTGCTGAAGTTGGTTATATAATCAGTCCAGTTGAGACATCTAAGTTGGACTATGATTTAAATGAGGACGATTTGAAAATAATAGTGAATGTCTTTAGAATATTTAATAGTAGGACCAATTTGATAAAGTTAACTTGCAAAACAGGATATTCTTTCAAATAACTTCTCCCCTTCCAAAGATTTTGAGATGCATCATATTTTTATACCGATAGATTTGATAGCGTTTTCCAACTCAGTTTTGTGATGTCTAAAGCGTTATGTTTTAACCCTTGCTAGAGATTGTGCTCTCAGTTTTGCACCTATGCTCCACTAATCTTTTCTCCTTGATCTTACACATTTCCCTCCAATGATTACGGTTCTTTGTTCCAGCTCTAATAACTTTGATGATGCCAGATACAACTTTGATTCAAGCAATCTAATGTAGATTGCAGGGACTGACTAGATGCTTTTGAAATGACCCTGATTCAGTTTGTTTAGCGGTAGGTCTCTGATCAGTTAATTGGACTCCCTCAAAAGCATTAGTGGCTTGTGGAGAGTGAGGGATGGGGTTATGGGAAGAGAAAAACCCTCTGCCTTGCATCAACTAATCCCCTTTATTGTCATGGTAAGGTCAGCTGATATGAATTTTTTTGTAGCTTTTCTCTCTCCTTGACTTACTGCCTTCTTTTAGGAGACAATCACAGAGAGAGGGGAAGCCTATTTAAAGCACAGACATACAGATTAAAGTTGATAATGCTAAGGATTTAAAAGAGAAAATAGGATGTAGTAGAAAAACCTTATTCTGAGCTGTGCTGGAAAATCTGCCCTCAAGTATAAACAAGGAAGAGGAGAATATCATGAATACACAACTAGTAATTTACAATCAGTAAAGAAAAACAACAGCTGCAGCAGCATAGACTGGGGGGGGGGGGATGGAAGAAAAACTAGCCCCCCTCTCCCACCTCCTTCAAATCACTTGTAAATTCTCAGAGGATAAGACCAAGGAGAACAAAACAATAGCATCACAACTTCTTAAAAGAAGGGCATAGGAAACTACTAGGCATATGTGGGGTTTTACTTCCTTTTCCAGTGGGATGTCACAGCCGGGCAGGCCTGGGTAAAAAGATCAACTTCCATTATCAGCCTCCTTCACCTTTTTTCTAATCATGACTGAATTTGCTGGTCTAAACACATCTATCACTCTTGATGTAGCCAATGAGAAGTGATCTTATCCCACACCTCTAAAACACTCACTAAAACATCCGGCTGTACTTTCTTTTAGTTTCATGGGTCATACACATTTTTTTCCCCCAAATGCAGCTAAATACAAATGTCAGACCCCCAAATACAAATCTTAATGCCTCCCTGATGATACCCAGGCCCACACTTTTCAAACTTGTGCTTATGACATATACTTCCTACATTATTATGAGTGGAGACATTTCAGAACTGGTGTCCCTCTCTTTGATCTTCAGGATCAGTCATTTTGATTTATGCTAACAAAGGCATGAAAAGGGTGGCTGGTTTTTGCTTTTCAATACTGCATTTCATTTTTATGAAAAGAGTGAATGATTCTAGGTGAAACTGCAAGATGTCTTGCTTATCACTTAACTTGGTGATATATGATTTTTAATTTTTTTTCTGGATTCAATTTTAGTTTATTTTTTGTACAGTTCTTGTACGTGTTCATTGTAGCCAGCTGTATTCAATTAGCATGTCTTTTCACGATCAGAAATGTCCATGCACTTGTATTTCTTGAGAGACTTTTAGTAACACCTCTGAAAATCTCTTATTTTGGCAGGTTGAAATGCTATATGATTTTTAAAATATCCTGGTTTGTCTTTGCTTCATATACTACTGCACAGAGGCATTAATTCAACAAACCAGTGGCCAATTTAAAGTTCATGGTATGCTCACCAAGTGGAGACGTTCGTTTCCTGTAATGAAAGAACTGCTCCCCTCGAGACCCTCAGACCTTTGCACAACTTAAAAGTGCCTTAGCTGCTGGAATTTATATTCCTTGTGCTACACCCAATATTTTTTCTACATTTTCATAAGAAATGGAAATGTCTCAGACTAATTAGTGGAAAGTTTGGATCTTATTTGTATATTGCAGAAAAAGTCTCTGCCCAAGATTTTGAAAAGTGACTAGTAATTTTGGGTGCTCAGTTTGAGACACCTTATAGGGGCCTGATCACTCGGACCTCTAAAAGAAGGCCCATTTTATCATGTCTCAGGCTGGGCAGCCAAAAAGTGCGGCTCTGTGACATTAATCACAATCCGGGATCGTAGAAAAATGGTGTTTTCAAGGAAATTTTTTGCAAGAAATAAAACCCAATGATTTTGTTCCAAGTTTTGCATGGAATTTTACAATGAAATTAAACAAACAAACTTGATTTTTACTTTTTCCTCTTTTTTCTTCTCTTGTTTCATTTTCTTTCAAAAATATTTTACAAATTTCAGCCAAAAGAAAAACTGCATGAAAACGTTCATTTTGGTCAATAACCCTCTTTTTGGGGATATGGGGGGATGTCAAAAAATATTTTGAATTTAAAAAAATGTTTTGATAAAACATTTTTGATCAGCTCTGAGCATACTGCTACTACTAATAATAATAATTAATAATTATTCTCCATTTGTGCAGCTGCTTCAACAAAATAGAAACCACAGACCATTTTGAGCATACCCAATGTCTACCAAAATCACTCCTTAGCTAGGGCTCGATCAGGCTCCCTGTGAGATCAGTAGTAAAACTTCCACTGATCTCAGTGGTGCAGGATCAGTTCACTAGTCTGCACCCAAAGTACAGAGCTTGACCAACACAATTCCCGTGAATGGTTGCCAGGACACAACTGCTGTAGCCAATCTTCATGTGGTCCCTTGGGGTATGCCCCCTATGTTTAACCCATTCTATGAAAAATTTCCTATTACTCAATAGCTCACAGCTCTACTCACAGCTCAAAACTTGGAAAAACGTTCATGGAATCATTGCTATGTCAATTTTGCCAAAATTTTGTTTTGGAGGGGGGGAAAGGAGGAAAAACGTTTTTGGTTTTGAGATGACTTTGTTTAGAATTTTTAAAAAACAACTTCACTATGTATTGCAATATAAAATAAAAAAATCAAAATATTAAAATGAAATATTTCAATCAATCCAAAAAAAAGTTCAGAATTTTTTGTGTGGAGAATTTTGAAATTTTCAGGTTTCGTTCTGAATCAGAATGAAAACAAATTTCAAAATCTTGAAATTCTTTACAAAAAAGAATTTCCATTCTCTGCACAGCTCTAATATTGAGTGCTTACAGCAAACTTCATAACATGCATTTCACAAGCAACTTTACCATACTCCATTTTATTTTCTTATCCATGTATGTTGGAGACTGACAGCTTTACAGATCTGGATCATGTTCATCAGAAGTAGATGAATCTAAATACAAATTAAAATACCAGTAGACAATCTTATTTCCTCTGGCTCTTTTCTGTCACTTGCAGAAAGTAATTTAGATCACTCATCAAAAAATAAAAAAATAAAAAAATAATCAGCTCTATATGAGAGGGAATCTAGTTAAACTTAAAACTAGCATCTGAGTGAGCTCATTTGCTTTATGTACTCAAGTTTTGAATTTTGTTCCTATGAGAAAAACAACCTGTACTTCTCAGTAGCAGATTACTCTTACTTCACATTGAAGTAAAACAACAAATAGAGGGAACAAATCCTCAGATTCCATGAACGAGAGAGAGGAGTGACCATGTGATTTACTCTATAACATTCTGCATCTGACCTAAAACATAAAATAGCGGTTGCTTCAAAGCTGGCCCCAAAGCAGGCAGGGAGTGGGTTGGAGAATAATTCTACATTTTAAATTTAAGTATCCAGAAAACACAATGGCAGCATCTCCTTCCAGTTCCACCGCTAAATACACAACACTGCTTAAGCTCAATAATCTATCGATTGTTGTTTTTGTTATTTAACTTTGCGGGGGGGAGTGGTTGGCAGCTATTGAGCTTGGGTGATTTTCTAGAACAATGGAGGAAGCTGAAGACAGAAGCTGCAGTAACAGTGAGATAACAACAATAATGTATGTCTGAGATTTTCTGAAAATTTTGGAGAATTTTCACAAGGTAGAAACTGTAAATAAGAGACACCCACAGACAAGACCATTGTTTGAAGTTCGCAAATTGGAAAATGTTTGTATTTCTTACCTTCAGGACACAAGTTGTTGCAGTTTGATTTGAGATGTTAGGAAAGCAAGACGCTCAGGCTACACTGAAATTGTAGCAAGAATAATCTCATGAGTAGAGCTTTAAAAAGTTTTCTTGTATCATTACTTTGTCGGAGTTTCTGGAGCTCCTTGTATTAACATGCTCTAAGGTTTACTGTTCAGAGTTCTCGCCTATGTATTACTTTGGGTTTAGCAGCTATATTTTGGGATGAAGGTATACTAAGTAATTTTAAGCTCTTTTTCCCCATGCTTGGACTGCTATTGTTTGATAAACCAGAGATGTCTGATTTTCAATAGTGCTGGCCTGCAACAGAACCATGAAATTCATTCTTATCTTATTTGTATGAGATTGAAATGAGGCTGATACACCATAAACCAGCTACAAAGATCAGGTACTATCTCTTGTAATGAAAGACCGTGGAGGAGTAGATACGTGCCACTAACGTAATACTCTCACTTTTGCCTATTTTAGACTATATTGCAGGCCATTTATGATACTAGTATCTTCTAGTTTTAATAACCTAATCTAGGGTATTCTATGAAAATCCAAGTATGTCATTATTATAAGTACAGTTTTCAGGCAGCCATTGAAGATTCAATGTTTACATTCACTTTCTACTTCCACAAAAGGTCAAATTTGCCTTGAGATAAATATCATCGGATCCTCTCAATTATTTACTCAGGTGCTACATCATATTTTCTCATTTTATTATTCTGTTCATAACTTGAACAAATGGAGGTGTCCACTGAAAAAATTCAAATGCAATGAAAGGTTCAAAATAAATCCCAAACCCACTAAACTGCATTTACTCTGGGCTTTTATCATCAACTCAAATCTCAGCCCAAGCTGGCTGAAAGATGTGATAAGGTTCCTAGACCCTGAGTGAACCTGGTTTCAGTTTCAAGTGAACCTATGGCCACTTTGGAGGAAACATGGGCCATCTGATGACATTGACTCAAAATCATAGGACATTTGCAGATTCACATGCTTTTGATGTGAAACTAGGTGCTACCCAGTGGTTTCATCTGACATTTCACTTTGAGACTATGATGTCATTTAGACCTGAGGGTAAAAATGAAATGTGGTAGTGCAAGTGCACAAAGTGAAACAAAAGGAAATGTTTACCTGTCGTCTGTAACCACCACATTCTGCACACCCCTAGTGCTGAATTTAGTTCCGAAAGTTACATTGTTGAAACAAAAATCCTACCGAGACCACCAATAAATCACTTGCAGCGGAAGATAGACAAGCAATGGAATCAAAACTGAATACTGAAATGTTGTCTTTCAAAGTAATTTAACTAATTTAGTTTGGAATTAAACTCTCAATTAGGGTCTCCATCCTGCCAGGTGCTGAGCATCCTGTGGGCCTGATATAGTCAAATACTTATGCACATGCATAAGCTGAAGCACAATGCAGAATGCCCCTGAAGTCAATAAAACTACTTGTCTTACAGCTAAATGCTTTGCTGCATGATAACCAAAGTTTGTTCAGCATTTTTCATGATTGAATATTGGGTTAGTATGGTATAAGGTACTGTCTATATGATACATCAGGGTCCCTGATCCAGCAAATCCACATATACTATGTTATTCTAATGCCTGCATCTCAGCAAATGAGGATTATTTAATATCACTGCTAGTTCTCATTGCCACCTGCAGGTTCTTTCTTCCTTTTGATGCTAAATTATTGAAAAATAAAAATAAAAACGCTTGGAGGATTATTGCCTGTCATTACATTGAGACAAAACTACATGCAATTGATTAGGGGGGCAAAACATTATATGTAGACTTCAGTTGACAGTAACACATGTTTTCTTCTATATCTTTCCTTGAATCAGTCTCTTAATTTTGGCAGATAATTGATAAATTGCAATAATTGATAGAATCAATTGTCCACAACATAATTTTCAAATTTTTAGGAAAGTAAAATGAAAAGTTTTGAATGACAATAGATTTACAGGCTTCCGGCCTGATCCTGCAGGTTTTACTCATTGAGGGTGACATTTGTCCTTTTCGGGAGGGCCAGCACAGAGCGCATGACCCTCTTGTGTCCCACTTAAACACTTAAATGGAGCTTATGTGATGCATGGATTTTGAGCTGACCAGGCAAATACGGAAGAATTTCACACTGAGAGCAATGAGACTCATCACATGAGTAAGATGTGAAGATTGGGCCCTTGACTTTAAATTGGTGACTAACAGTCCTGAAAGCTTTGCTTTGTTTTGGAGACTTGTTTTACATAAATACAAGAGAAAAAGTTACACGTTTATACAGTAAGTTAGCTGTTGATCAGAATCACTTTAAACAATTTTAATTCACGTCCCTACTAATGTACTATACTGTACTTATGCACATCCCTTATTCTTCCTCTAATAAAGCTGTCATTACAATATTTGTCTTATTTTTCTTCATCTTTAAAATTATATGAGGGATCTTACTGCTTTTATGATCTGCTTCCTGAGAATTCCAATTGAATATGAAATACGCTATTAAGAGGTAATAAATGCCATTAATTATTGAACCATTAATATTATATTTTACAGCTAGAAAATCAGTTTCTCTCTAGTGTGTGTGTATATATTAAAAGGTAAAATATATATATAGCTAGGTAGAATATATCATTTTTTCTGTGCATACATATTCATGAAGTAATAATAAATAAGATATATTAATTAAAATGTCTCTATATGGCATAGATCCTCCACTGGTGTAAATCAAAATAGCTCAACTGAATTAAATCAGCATAGCTCCACGTTAGATCTGCTGAAGATCTGTCCCATT